>NC_135322.1:53715136-54340136 GCF_048772815.1 Callospermophilus lateralis
GTTTCACCTGTACTGTAAAGTGAGTATTGAGGAAAAGTAGGGTGAATAGATGCTTTTATAATTTTTAGAAGTTTTAATTTAGAAAATTTTAAGCATAGACAAAAGCATAGAGAAGGTAAAATGAGTTTGCCTGTACTTATTATCCCACACCCACAATGATGAATTTCATCTGTACTTTGCTCTCTTCATTCCCCCAACCTCATTCCTCCCCACATCTTTTAAAATATTTTTTTAGTTGTAAGTGAACACAATACCTTTATTTTATTTTTATGTGGTGCTGAGGATCGAACCCCAGTGCCTCACACGTGCCAGGCGAGTGCTCTTATCACTGAGCCACAACCCCAGCCCCCTCATTCTCTTTTTTAAAAAATGTCTTATTTTTTTTGTAGTTATAGATGGACAGCATGCCTTTATTTTATTTGTTTATTTTTATGTGGTGCTGAGGATCGAACCCAGTGCCTCACACATGCAAGGGAAGCACTCTTGACACTGAGCTATAGCCTAACCCCCTCATTCCCTTTTGAAGCTTGCTTATTTATTTATTTATTTATTTAAATCAGATTTATGGGCTGGAGCTGTGGCTTAGTGGTAGACCACTCACAAGTGTTAGGCACTGGGTTCCATTCTAGCACCATATAAAAACAAATAAAGGCATTGAGTCCATATACTACAACAACAACAACACACACAAAAAAAAGAATATCGGATTTGTAATATCATTTTTCTTTTTTAAAGTAGAGAATTTATTTCCCTATATAAGGATACAGTATTTTGAGATGTCTGAATCAGAATAGAATCACAAGTATTAGGGTGATTAAATCTTTACAATCTGTTTTTGGCTTTTTGAATAAAAGTTGATTCTTGGGTCAGTTTTCCAGCCAAGCATATTTAAAGCAAACTTAGTTCTCCTAGACTTTCTGCTTCAGTTTTTATTGTAAGGTCTTGTAAGAAATGGTATTTTTGATTTACTCTTTAAATTGTGAACCAAGAATTTGAGGTTAGCATTTGGATGCTAAAAGCTTATTATTAAAGAAGATAATGGGGGCTGGGGATGTGGCTCAAGCGGTAGTACGCTCGCCTGGCATGCGTGCGGCCCAGGTTTGATCCTCAGCACCACGTACAAAGATGATGTGTCCGTCAAAAACTAAAAAATAAATATTAAAAATTAAAAAAAAGGAAGATAATGGACATTATAAGTTTCTTTTGGGGTAAAGTACTTTATGTAGATTTTAGGGTATGGGATATATACCAGCCAGAAAGCTAACTTTACAATTAAAATATATAATGGTGAGTATTGGATGAATAAAGATAAAAGTAGTTTGTTTTTGAAAAATTACGTAAATTAAGAAAATAGTATTTTGAAATTTTAACCAGAAAACTGGTGAGTCACTCTTTCTTCTTTTTCATGAATTTTTGAGTGTTTGATATCATTTGTTATTTTATCCTGCAGCCGAATTAAGAAAGTGGTTTCCATCTACGGAAGCAGCATTGATGTAGAGCTCCAGCAGAGGGCAGTAGAATATAATGCACTTTTTAAGAAATATGACCATATGAGGTAAGCAAAAGAAAATAAGCAATGTCATGTGCATCTTAGCATCCTAAATACGTTGTCACAATAATCCCTAAGAGAGACTCATTCCTTTTGCAGTCCATAAGTGGGCCTACCAACCCTACTTAATTCTCATTGCTTGGCTCCTTCTTTTGTTCTGCCCCTGGTCTCTAAAGAAATGAATTAACAGTATTCTTTCATTCTCTTGCAACTCCCCTGTCCTTTTTAGGTTTGTAAAGTTGGCAACATTTTCCATTTTATTTGGTTAAATAAAATGGGGGGTTGTATTGCTTTCAAGAGAAATACTCTCAAGCATATCCCATTACTATTAACATTTTGGTATTTGCCATTTTTTTTTTTTTTTTTTTTACATTACAGAGTGTCTACTTTTTTTTCCCCCCCTTGGACAGTACTGGGGATTGAATGCAGGACCTTGTGCATTCTAGATAAGCAGTGTACCCTGAACTATATGCCCAGTCCCCTTTTAAATTTTATTTTGAGACAGGGATTCCCTGAGTTTTACAAGCTGGCCTTGACTTTGCTAACCGCCTGCGTCTGTCTTCTGAGTAGCTAGATTACAGGGATGCGCCACCACCATGCCTGGCTATATCCACCTATTGATTTATCTTTTTTTTCATCTCAGTCTCTCTACCATTGAAATACATGTTTTGGTATTTAGTTGGACAGTTTATTTATACATAGTTTCTTGCCTGCCCTTAATCTATTCAGGAATTTAGGTCATGTATTATTATAATCCACCTTCTATTTTGTGTGTGTATTTGTGTGTGTATGTGTGTGTGTGTGTGTGTGTGTGTGTTGAGAGAGGAGGAGTCTTCAAAATAGTTAATAGTGATGGTTTTGTGTAGGGAATCTATGTTCACTGCCTAGAATTTAACCACTTCAGATTCTTCTAGGTCTGCCCTACTTGAAAGAATGCCTGTTATGGAAAAAGTGACCACAAATGGCCCTACTGAGATTGTGCAGACAAATGGAGAGACAGAACCAGCTCCACTAGAGACCAAACCACCACCCTCTGGGGCGCAACCCACCAGCCAGGTATTCTTGCACTTGTTTCTCTGGGGTTCCTAATGATCTCATCATATCTTGTGACTGATTTTGTTTTGGCTGATTACTTTTAGTGCTTTTGGATTGGTTGATGATTTCCTTCATTATTAAAGTATTAAAAGTGCCTTGCATTAGATGAAGTTTATAGACAAGTAACAAATTGAGGTAATGTTTCCTTATTTAGGCCAATGATTTATTGGATTTGTTGGGAGGAAATGACATAACACCTGTTATTCCAACTGCACCTACGAGCAAACCAGCTTCTGCTGGTGGAGAACTTCTTGATTTGCTTGGAGACATCACCCTTACAGGTGAGGCCAGATTAGAGTTATTTAAAGCTTGTATGGTGATAGAGGCCTTGTGGAAAAACTACACTGATCACAAACTTTCCAGCACATGAATTAATTGAAGATAGGAAAGGCTGAGTGCAAAACAAGAATAAACTCTTTACAACATCTGGGGAAAAAGCTGCCATGCTAATGATCTATGAAGATAATTCATAGGGATTCCTTGAAGACTTTTAATTTTTGGAGAGTAAATTATTTGTAGTATTTTAAGATAGAAAGGGAAGAACTTCCTCTTTCAGGGTTAAAAAGATTATATTCCAAGTCCCCTTCACCATTAGGTGGTGTCTAAAGACATGACTTTTTCTGGTTGTCTTTCTATTCATGGTTAGTTTTTAATAGCTGTGGCCATTTTTGTTGAGATATTAACCTGTTACTACTTATCTTTCTTCTTCCCTTCCTTTTTATCCTTCCTAATAATAATTGAAGCAACTGAAAGAGAAATTGTCTATAATTTTAATTCAAATATAACTTTTCATTTGGGAATATTTTATCTTGTCTTTTTTCATAATGGTAGACATTTGTAATTGATTTGTTCTGTAATAATATGAACCCTTGTGTTTGAGATTATTACTGTGGAGCATAATTTTTATCCTAGATTGCAGTGTCAAGTATAGTTGAAAAGTTAAAGTGTGTTCTTTAAAGGTAAAATGGGAAGTTATAACATATATGACCCAAGTAGAAAGCAGCCATAGAATAAGGATGTTGAATGGTCAGGTAGGCTCACCATCACAGACTAAATGATTTTTTCTTAATATGGCAGGCTTTCTGAGCTTATGATTTATATCTGTGTCTTAACAAAATTTTAAAATACTACTTTCATGTACTTTTGAGTCATTTACATATATTAAATTTCAAATCCTTAAATATGAAAACTATACTGAATCATTAGAAAAGAACATCAATAGTCTTCATTTTTATAATTTTAAATGGTTGTTCAATATTTTATCAACAAGTTTGCACTATTATATACTCATTTCCTTACTATTGGGCATTTTGTTTGTTTCTAGGTTTTTCTTATCTAGTTTCTTCAACAAATATCATTATATCAGTTTGTCCTTATTTTAAGATTATTAGACTAAGTTACTTAGTCTTTCTGAATCTAATTAAAATAAGGATGATTAATACTTACCTCATAGGATATTGATGAGGACTGCTGACCCATTCAGTGCATGACACATAGTATACACCTGAAAATGTTATTTGCTGTTGATTTCCTTAATTTATATGGCCACTAGTTTGTAGAGCATTGTATATAATTTTTTAAAAAAATATTTTTTAGTTATCAATGGACCTTTATTTTATTTATTTATATGTGGTGCTGAGAATCGAACCCAGTGCCTCACTCTGGTAGGCAAGTGCTTTACCACTGAGCCACAATCGAACCCAGTGCCTCACTCGAGGTAGGCAAGCGCTTTACCACTGAGCCACAACGCCAGCCCCTGTATATTAATTTTTAAAAACTTTAATAGAGGGCTGGGGTTGTGGCTCAGTGGTAGAGCACTGGCCTAGTACGTGCGAGGCCCTGGGTTTGATCCTCAGCACTGCATAAAAATAAATAAATAAAAACAAAGGTATTGTGACTGGGATTGTGGCTCGGTGGTATAGCACTCGCCTAGCGTGTATGAGGCCCTGGGTTCCATTCTCAGCACCATATAAAAATAAATAAATAGAAACAAAGGTATTGTGTCCAACTACAACTAAAAAAAAAATAAATTTTTTTTTTTTTAAAAAACAAAGGTATTGTGTATCACTAAAAGAAATAAATACTTTTTAAAAAAACCTTAATAGAGTCGAGTGTGGTGGTACACGCCTATAATTCCAGTGACTTGGGAGGCTCAGGCAAGAGTGTTGTAAATTTGAGGCCAGCCTCAGCAACTTAGTGAGACCCTATCTCAAAATAAAAAGGGATGGGGATGTGGTTCAGTGGTTAAGCACCCCCCGGGTTTAATTCCTGGTACTGCTCTCCCCACAAAAGAAAACAAATGAAAAGGCCTTCCTAAATAAGGTGAAATTTCTGCTCTTTTTTATTAATGTTTTTTTAATCAGGGAATGTTTAATGTTTATACATATATTTGCATTACAGGTGAAAATCCTGTTTGAACTTTCTTGTATTCTGAACTCATTTATTGTAGAGTCTTAATATTTCACTTTATTTTTGTTGTTTGTTGTTTCTATAATGTTGTATCGAAAAGCAAAATGATAAAATATTAAAAGCCTAGATTTCCTTTTCCTTGTTCATAATGTGTTTTAAATGTCTTCCTAGTTTCTTTACATTTTTTAAGGCTAAAATTTTGAATTCTAGATTCTTTAATTGATAAGTTATAACTTATTATTCAGAAATATAAAATGATTGGAAATTTGGGAATAGAGTTAGTAAGTATTTTAAGAGGGTTTGACAGTAGGGAGTTTCTGTTGCTCCTCAAAACTAATTACTATACTTTTTACAGGAGACAAAAGCTAAAATTTGAGGGAGTTAGGGACCCATCTGTTATGCATAGATCTTATTTAGCCTCGAATTTTCTGTAAGAACACATTTCTAAAATTCTTCTGAAAGTGGGAATTGGTGGGGAAATTACTATGTTAGCTTTATAAAGCTAGGAGAACTATATGAATATGTCTTTGTATATTTCATTGATAATCTACTTGGATGGGTATTCTGTGGTGTTCTTGTTTCTTTTTGCTTCTTGTGCCTTGCCTAACCATCTATATTTCTACCCTCTTTGCTAATTTTTGGTATGCTGGATTTTTTTTCTAGTGTTCTTTAGTATCTTTTTTTTTTTTTTTTGGTTTCGTAAAAGATATATCTCACTCTGTCTTTATTTCATTGTGTTAAATTTTTTTTGTTTATTTTTTGAACTCTAGGAATTAAACCTAGGGCTTTGCACATATAAGCATGTACTCTGCACTGAGCTATCATTTTTTAAAAAATGATGTATTTTCAGTTAATTTCATAAGTGGTTTGAAATCTTTATAAACACAAAATGTGTTTTCTATATTTTGCTGAATTTTCTTAAAATCTTTTTTTTCAGCTTATAGTCATGTTCTGTGACTTGACTTCTATTGTGCGATGCATGCTTTGTTCTTATTTAGGAGGATCAGATAAAAGTGGTAGTGTGGCATGCCCCACTCCACTCTCACCCTCTCCTCCCAATGTACATATGTGGTAAAATTTTATTATGCTTTTTTTTGGGGGGGGGGCGGTGCTAGGGATTGAACCCAGGGCTTTGTGCATTCAAGGCAAGCACTCTACCAACTGAACTATATCCCCAGCCCCCCCCCCCACCTTATTATGCATTTTTTAACATCTATAAAACTCAGTAAATGTCTTGATTTACCTAGCCTGTAAAATAAAAATAGTATGGAAGGTTATGTTTTTGATTTGTTTCCCCCCCCCTCCTCTTTATTTAAAATTTATTTCTTTTTTTGTGGTGGTGGGGTTTGAACTTTACCTAGGGCCTTGTGCATGCTAGGCAAGTGCTGTACAACCCCACTTTCCTCTTGATTCCATAGGTAACTGCTTACTATCCTAAATCAGCTGGTGAACACATTGATGTTTACCATTCCTTAATTGAGTGTACAATTGTATTGTTTTGCCAGTTTTTACCTTTTTAGAAATGGTGTCTAACTGCATGTGTTCTTTTTTGTGTGTCTTGCTTTTTTTTGCTAAGCACTATATTTGTGAGAATGATCCATAAATAATTCATAAGTGTATTTTTAGTGAATTCACATTTTCTTTGTTGTGTTTGTTATTTTATTGTCAGTATGACAGTTGACTTAACCATTATGCTGATGGTGGACATTTTGATTCTTTCCTGTTGTTCAGTTAGAAACTATCTTGCTTGGAATAATTTTTATATGCTTCCTATGTACATATGCAAGAGCTAATAAAAAGCATTACTAAGAAAGGCAGTGGTTCTTACCTAGTGGATATTTAATGAGTAGAAGCCAGGGGTGCTACTAAATATTCTATGATGCACCAGCCTCCTACTGCAAAGAATTTTCTAGAATTTTCAAAGAATTTTCATTAGTGTAAATGTTGAGGAGGTTAGTTTAAGAAGGTATAGTGATGTTCAACTCTCCTATTATCAAATTGTTTTCTAGTTTAGTTGCACCAGTTTACATTTCTTTAGTAGAGCATAAAAGTCTCCATTGCTCCATATTTTTATTATCAGACGTTGGAATTTTCACTATTTTGATGGATGGAAGTAGCATCTCACTGTGGTTTTAAATTCCATTTCCATCATTACTGTGGTCAGATTGAGCATCCATTTTATAAGATCTCCTTTAAATTCAGGTACCCTCTTTTATAAATTGCTTCATATGTACCTTAGTTGGGTTTTCTTTTTCTGCTGATTTGTAGAAGAAGATATTTGTAGTTGTGAATACTTAACTCGTTCATTATTATATAGCATTCATTTTCTCCTGCTTGTGGTCTTTTTTCTTTTTTTTTCTTTCCCCCTTATGGTGGTTTCTAATGAACAGAAGTTAAGTCAATCTAACGTATTTGAATTTTTAATTATTTTCCTTTTTGGCCTGTGAATTTTGCATATTGTTTAAAGAATCCTTTCCTTAACCTGAGATCGTAATAATTTGTGTTTTCTTGATGAGTTTGTCATGCTTGCTAAAGTTGACTTCCATTGGAAAATTTCTTTAGGTGCTCCTGCTGCTGCTCCTGCCCCTTCCTCAGTCCCACAGATATCCCAGCCCCCTTTCTTGTTGGATGGCCTTTCATCCCAGCCTCTCTTCAATGACATTGCTGCAGGTATAGTTATTTTTGTTATCATCATCACGTGGAGCACAGAGCAATGAGAGGTGGTTTTTAAGGAAAAGAAATAATAATTCTTGAAGCATTAGGCCAACTACAATAAGGCTGATCTTCCTCTACTTTTGCAGGCATCCCCTCCATCACAGCATACAGTAAGAATGGTTTGAAGATAGAATTCACTTTTGAACGGTCAAACACCAACCCCAGTGTAACTGTGATAACGATACAGGCCTCTAACAGCACAGAGCTAGACATGACAGACTTTGTTTTCCAGGCTGCAGTACCAAAGGTACTTTAATGTCTTTGTTCCTTTTTTTCCCTTTGATTAAAGATGAGCTGATTTCTTCCTCTTGCATTTGGTGAAGGATATATTTTAATGTTTAGAGATTAAATTTGTAGATTTAATTTAAATAATATTGATATTATTATGGTTTATTGAAGCATGTCACTAATTTTTTTCTCTCAGTGTTCTAAAGAAAAGTTTCTCCTTAATTAACATCTGCTTTACTATTGATACATAATGACTCTTTGTTTTTGTGAATTGAGGGTTTTGTTTATACCAAATCTTAAAGAATATGTTTTTGAATAAAGAATAGTTTAGAATGAGGGGCGAGCAAAATTTCTCTATAATAAAGACCAGCTAGTGATTATTTTGGGGCACATGTATATATGTTCCTTGCTGTTACCCAGTTCTGTTGTTAATGTGTATAAACAGCTGCAGACAATATGTGAATGAATGAGTGTGGCTGTGTTCCAAGAAAAGGTTATTTACAAAAAACAGGTGTTTGGCTACCCTTTGTCAGCTCCTGGTTTAGACTAAACTGATGTCTTCTTTGCAGTGATAAGGGAAGTATAACTTTCAGACAGCAAGCTTTTAGACATTGATGATGATTTATTTGTGATTACTGCTGACTTTCAGCCTTCTTTGCTTACAATTTTTAGAAGCCAAAATAACATGGACTTTTTTTTTTTTTTTTTTTTTAGGTACGGGGGATTGAATGTAGAGTTGCTCTACCATTGAGCTATATTCCCCAGCCTTTTTTTTTTTTTTTTTTGAGATAGGGTCTTGCTAAGTTGCCAAGGCTGGCTGGCCTTTAACTTAGGATCCTCGTACCTCAGCCTCAAGTCGTTAGAATTACAGGCCTGGCATGCAGTTGTTTTAAAGCCGTCATGTCAAGTTAATTAGAACCACTAATAAACTCTTAAGAGCCATTCTGTTTGGATTTTAATGCTAGTTGTATGAAATGAAAGCAAGTTACTTAATCTGTCTTAGTTTCTTCATTTGCAAAGGGAGCAGTGATAGTGATAGCTACTTCATAGGGTTGATTTGTGGAATAAATTATTATTATTATTTTTTGTGCTGGGTGCTGTTTGAAGCATCTCTTATGTGTTTAGTGCTTAGTAAGTGGTAGCTACTGCAATTTAGGATTTTATACTTGTTACTTTAGGCTGCCATCCTAGCAAGCTACCTTTGCTACTAAAGCATGGCCTTATTATTGGTGTTTTACTGCACTCTGCATATTGATGATGTGTCTTGATATGTCTTGAACTTCAAAATGTCATATTTCATAGGTCTTACTGTAGGTACTATTTTCATTTTTTAATATATCTGAAATTGGGGTACATTTTAAAATTGTTATCTTTTCATAGTTTCATGGGTAGCCTGTTTTCCTTCTCAGTGTTACATAAAATAATGCTATGAATTACAATTGATAGTACCTTAAATTTAATGAAATATAGTAGTATTGAATAACATTTAAGAAAACATAATTCATCTTGACAGTAGAATTATGAAAAAGATCCAATATACTAAGTCTGTGCTTTTGAGATTAAATCTTTAGGTGCTGTGATGCATGCCTGTAATCCCCGTGATTCAGTAGGCTGAGGCAGGAGGATTGCAAGTTTGAGGCCAGCTTCAGCAACTTAATGAGATGTTATTTCAAAATAAAATAAAGGGGCTGGGGATGTATCTCACTGATAGAGCACCCTTAGGTTCAGCTCTAGTACCTCAAAAAAAGAAAGAGATTGAATCTTTGATCTTGTTGTAATGTTTGGCTTTAGAGAAGACTGTCAGTCTCTCTCTTAGGAAAGATTTTTAAAGTTATGATATATAAAATAGCTACTCAGTACAGTATGCTTTAGTTAGCTTGCTCGTAGCACTTTCCTCTCATCTCTGTAAACAAATAAAATCCACCAACACACAACAAATTATGGTGTTTGCCTCATCTGGGTCTTGCAGTACAGGCTAGTTCTGCATTGTTCCTTTTTCTGTTGCAGTCTTATGTCCTTAACAGAGCAGTCCTAAAGTATTCTACTTACATATTAACAAGCTGGCCCTTTCAAAACCTTTCCTCCACCTCTGGTGCAGGGGAAGGCCTTGACACATTCCAGATTATGCAAGCTTTAGAAAACAAAAGTTTGTCTCCGGGGTCTAGATATTCAATTACATTAAAACATAAAGGCCTATAGTTAGTGACACTATGTTGCATTGCTATTTTTAGAAAGCTTTTTCTTAGGTTTCTCTTTTTTTTTTCTTTCCCCTCCATTGGCACCCATTTTTTTCTTTCATAGTTGATTAGTTACTATCAAAATGAAGTTTTCACAAAAAGAATTGGTGAATTTTTGAAAAGTATTAGGCTAAATTCCTTCTGCTAGAAAGGGGAGAATGGCTCATTGCTAGTTTTCATGATCAAAGACCTAGCTGTGCGTGTTTATGAATTCTGTGAATATGAACTGAGAATGTAGCTTGGTGGTTTGATCCCTAGCACAACCCCAAAACAAAACAAAGACAATGAGTGACAGTTTGCATACTATGAAGTATGTGGAAACAAAACAGTAAATCTGTTGGTTGATCCATCAGCTGGGTGTATTTTTCTTATTTGTTGATATCTTTGACATAAAACTCCGTGTAACTTTTTCTGAAGAATGCCCTTTGTTTTCCTTAGACATTCCAGCTGCAGCTTCTGTCTCCTAGTAGCAGCATTGTCCCAGCATTTAATACGGGGACCATCACACAAGTCATCAAAGTTCTGAACCCACAGAAGGTGAGTGGCATATTTGAAGTCAGTATCTGAGCAAGATATAAGCTTGCTTCCTGAAATATACTTTTTTGCTTTGTTTTTCTGGGTTTTTCATAGTCAGAGATCTATGAAAACGCGTGGTCTAACTTCCTTGTTCTTTTGTAGAAAATAAATGGAGTCCAGAGACCTCAAATGGATTAGTGACATCTTATTAAAATGCAGCTAAAATTTTTCTCTATTTTGAGGATTAAAGGTATAGTTTTGAGGAGAGGGGGAAGCTTAGACATATAAATCTATGCCAAAGTTGAAATCTGAGGTAAGAGCATTTGTTGAACCAAATATCCACATTTACTGCTGTAATTACTAAGTATGGATAGCAAAAGTGGAGGTATAAAAACATGAAGCAGTCACATGAAAAATAGCTTTAGAAACTGAAATGAAGCAATATTTTTACTCTATCTTCTCAAAGAAGTAAATTGATTTTATTTAATAGTAATTAACTGATTGATTTTCAGATAGTTCTTGAAAATGGTTCAGATAATTTTTTTACCCTGAAAGATTTCTAGTAGTTACTTAAAATGACCAGCATAATTTTATACTCTTGTAACACTTTGCCTTTCCTTTGCTATTTACTGTATTTGGAGCATCTGTCATTAGTACAAGCACAGATTCCTTTGGCCCCCTTATACATATAGTAAAAACTTCCTTAGCACATTAATTTTTAAAATATGCCACATAAAGTAAAACATAAAAAAAAAGAATTATATTCTCTTGTAACTATGGCTGCTATCTCTGAATTTATGCTTTGGGAATGCAAAAAGCTTATGTTCACTTTTGCTGTAGGTTTCACAGACAAAGCAACTATTTATCTGAACACAGAACATGAGATGTGTGTGTGTTTACCTAATTTTCTAAAAACTTGGTCACAAGTGTTGAGTTTTTTTTTTCAAAAAGCACTCAGCAAATGCTCCTGAGTGATTCTGTCCTTTAAATGCACTTCTGGGCCCACAGTTTGTTTTTTTGAGATGCACTTGCTCTGCTTGAAGGCATGATGTTGTCTCTTTGGCTCAAAGCTAGACAACTAGGCATTTTGGTGGTTTGCCTTTTTTTTTTTGGCAGGGGGTGTGTGACAGGGGGCACTCAACCACTGAGCCACATCCCCAGCCCTATTTTGTGTTTTTGTTTAGAGACAGAGTCCCAGTGAATTACTTTAGTGCCTTGATATTGTTGAGGCTGGCTTTGAACTTATGATCCTCTTGCCTCAGCCTCTTGAGCTGCTGGGATTACAGGGCTGGGGTTACAGGGCTACCACGCCTGGCCCTGCCTGTTTCTTTTCTATCTTTTTTTTTTTTTTTTAAGTAATTTTTTTTCACCTTTATGATTAAAGGCTTATTTGTAGAGCTGAGCATGGTGGTGCATGCTTTTAGGCCTGCCTGCTTGTGAGGCTGAGATGGATTGATTGCTTGAGCTCAAGATCTCAGTGCCAGGGGCTTGGGATGTGGCTCAAGTGGTATTGTGCTCACCTGGCATGCGTGAGGCACTGGGTTCGATCCTCAGCACCACATAAAAATAAAATAGATATTGTGTCCATCTAAAACTAAAAAATAATTTTTTTTTTTTTTTTTTTTTTAAAGAGAGAGAGAGAGAGGGCTGGGGATGTGGCTCAAGCGGTAGTGCGCTTGCCTAGCATGCGTGCGGCCCGGGTTCGGTTCTCAGCACCATATACAAACAAAGATGTTGTGTCTGCCGAAAATAAATAAATAAATATTAAAAAAAAAAAAGAGAGAGAGAGGGAGAGGGAGAGAGAATTTTTTAATATTTATTTTTTAGTTTTCGGTGGACACAACATCTTTGTATGTGGTGCTGAGGATCGAACCTGGGCCGCACGCATGCCAGGCAAGCGCGCTACCGCTTGAGCCACATCCCCAGCCCCTAAAAAATAAATATTTAAAAAAAAAAAAAAAAAAAAAGGCTTCAGTGCCATAGTGAGATATCTCTCTCTCTCTCTCTCTCTCTCTCTCTCTCTCTCTCTCTTAAATGGTCTATTTCTGGACTGGACATATTGTGGATGTTTTATTTCAGTGTATTAATTTGTGATTCTCTTTCACGTTCACAGCAACAGCTGCGAATGCGGATCAAGCTCACATATAATCACAAGGGCTCAGCAATGCAAGATCTAGCAGAGGTGAACAACTTTCCCCCTCAGTCCTGGCAATGAGGGTCTGGCACCATTCTCATTCTTACCCCACTCAATCAAAGGAACTCTGAGAAGGAGGTTGTGATTGCTGGCAAGTCCCCCCCAACTGTACCATGGGCATCAGGAGCTGAAGAGAACTGTTGAGGAGGATTTTCCTGAAGTTATTGCTGACCTTGAAGCATTGTTAAAGACTAATGTCCTCTCCTCCACTGTTGAGGCTGGCTGCTTTTGGAGGCTACTTTGCACTCTTCTTCCTCTTCTCCCTTTTCCACCCCTCCCACTTTTGCAGCCGGAATCAACATTCCCTGGGCCCCTGAGGCAATTAGCAGCTGGTCTGGAGGAGAGGATTGGAATTCTTGGCGAGAAAACACTCACTCTGTCTCTGCAGCAAAGAGTGCCCCTTCTTTCTACTGTTGTTTCTCTGTGAACTGGGCAAGGTGGGGTATTTATTCCTCACTAGCTGGGTGACCATCTTCAGGCGCTTTTTACATCTGGCATTTGGAATGGAAATATTACAATGGACATTAGGGAGCCCTGCCTTTTTCTCTGGTTCCCCCAATGTTTGAAAGAGGCATTAGGCTCCTGGTAGCCTTTTCTGTGCATTGCTGTATACACACAGACAGACACACATGTATGTATGTTTGTTATCAAGAACTGATTAGACCTTGAGAGGTTATTTGTAAACACTGGACAGATGCAGTTAAAAAGAGCTTTTGTTGAGATTGGCATGAAGGATATGGTGCTCTATTTGTAATAGAAATTTCCAAGGCTCTTCCAGCTCCCCTTTTTTCTCCATTCCTTAGCTGTAGTCATGAATACTCTCCATGATTCTCAAAGTAAATTCCACTTAAAGTGCAAAGTGGACACCTTCTAAAAGATGCATTAATACTTATTAATGAGCTATTCCCATCACAAATTTTAAAGTTTCTCCCGAGCCCATCACTTGCCCATTTGAACTGTGGTAAATGGGTGGAAAGAGAGTCCACCAGTTTCAAAGAGCAGACTCCTTAACTACACCTTTGCCCATAGGATGAGTGAGTGTCAGACTCATCCTGGAGCATACAGGAGTCATCCATTACTCCAAACCTCCCTTTTTATTTCCTGAGCCTGGCTTGGACCTTGGCATTCCGTTTGAATTCCTTCTTCTAACTGGAACATTTGTGTTGTATCTGTAACACTGGCACTGAAATAAAGACCACACGGTTAAAGAAATCTTTCCTATATTGTACTTCATGGTGTTGGAATGAAGCCTTGTAGCTTCCTTGCCCCCTATGTCAGAAGAATCTTATGGTCACCATAGAGTAGGAATATACTTTCCTGAGTCTGAGAAATTAGTCTCTCGAAAGAAACCAATCTCATGAATATCTGCATTAAAGACTTGAGCTTTTTAAACTAGTAAGAGTGCCGAGTGCTTTTTAGAAAGGACCCTTGCGTTATCAAACCTTAAAATGGAGTTGCTGGAATGAGGTGAAATGATTCTCCTTTGGTACGTGTTGGATGTACTATGTACGTTCAAGTATACAGGCACCATGTCTTATATATTGCAGAACAAAGAGAAAGTGGGGCCCACCTTGCTTTTAAAATGTTTGCAATTGTTACTGTATTGTACACAATGACTACTTTCACTTCAGTTTTAAATCTTTCTTTCCCTTTCATTTCACCAAGCCTTTACTTAAAATCTTCAGTGTCTTGTCAAACCTAGCTCTGTATCAGATGCTAGACTATTCCTGACATTTGACAAACTGGAGTTGAACTAAAGGCTCAAAGGGAAAATTTCTGGTCTTAAAAGTATACAGGAGCAAGATCTGCTAAAACTTACTCCACTGGGTAACTGGTTGACAGAGTCAAGAATAGGATATGATTTCCTGTTTTTGGCAAAATAAGTGTGAACTAGTACATACTTCTGAAAAACGCTCTGCCTGTGCAATGAAAATAGCCTTTAAAGGTTTCTTCGCAGACTGATTTCATTGGATGGATATTTAATGCTGTGAAACTTGATAGGATTAACATAATATTGGTGGATTTCTTGAATAGAATTTGTCTTAACATTCCTCTTTGTATAGAGGCTTTATTTTCTCCCTTACATTTGTAGCTAACCAGCTCAGGTTTTTTGTTTTTTTGTTTTTTAGTTGAACAAGTTGATTCTCTGAAGAAATCTGCTCAAGAATATTCTGTAAGACAGTGCTAGCTAATGGAGCTGCAAAGGGTCTACTGTACTACAAAGCATCTGCTTGGGTGATCAGAGTTTTGAGGTAGAATTTATGATCATCCCTGGCTTTGTCTAAAAGGAATTAAATAATCATGGCCTTAACGCACGGGGTGCTGTGTAGAATAAGAGTTAATTTCAGAGACTGAACTTGAGCACCATACTGAAGGACTAGCGCCATGAACTGCCTAGGATACTGATGGTTGTGAAGACTGTTTCAAATGATTGATCTTTGAAAGCTTCAGCGTGCCTTAGTTTCTAGGATCAGCATTAGTTCTCTTCTCACTTGGCCTTGCAGCTAGAAGGAGAAATCTCTTAATTTCTGTGAACACTTTCACATTTCAATAATTTCTTTCTAGAGTATAACCATTCAAGGGGGAGCAAATTAGAATGGATTTTACAACTCCAGAGCCATTGTGAAGAAAGGGTGATTTCTGTGGCAATTTAATAATCCCAGGGTGATAAGCAGTGGACCCTCACACGCTTACTTCGGCAATTTCACATGCACTTGTACCTCATTGTCCCTTTTTGAGAGTAGTTTGTATTTTGTCCTTCCTCCCATCCCCAGTAATCTTAAGGGAGAATTCATATAAGTAATTTCAAAAAACCGTAGAAAGGGTGCTGTCCCTTTTGAAGCTTCTCCTACAATGCCTTGGTGCTGTTACTTTGAGGTGGTTTGGATAGTCATGGAAGTTTTATGCTGTGTATAGTGATCATCTGTTCATTTTAAGGTCTTTCTCACTTAAACATTCCTCAATGTTAACATTCAAGAGGAAATTATTTCCTCTTGCTAAGTTAAAGGTTTGGTTCATACCCTTTGTTTGTTCCACTCATAGATGAAAACAGACCTAAAACTGTTCAGCACTAATAGTTTGAACATTTCTGTCTATTACATGACATGCTTTTCCTTTTCAATGTTCTTCTAGAGGAGTTGGAAGTTAGGGAATACTGCTTTTGAGGTTCAACTTCATTATCTTCTGCTTTGGGTTATATTTGGGCCATAAGAACTAGGGAAAACAAGGAGTTTGAATGTGCTTATTTTTTTCTAACGAATGTATTTCAACCACTGTGTCCTAAACTGAGAGTTAGGGAGTAATAAATGGATGGTTGGGAAATAGTTATACATGTCTGTGTATTCATGAGTTTAGGAGTTGGAAGGATTATTGAGCTTTACTCAAAAAGCCCTGAAGTTTAATAAAACACTTCTGATCATCTTTGGCTGAGGAGGGTGGGGCTGCTTATAGAACTGGAAGTGCAAAACTTTTTCAAGCAATAGCAGTGAGTGGGTCCCATTGACAAGGTTCCAGGACCTGGAACACTTAAACAGAAGTAAATGCAGAAGCAGCTTGTGTAGTTGCTTCACAAACTTCCACGAGGCTGATGCTGGCTTCAAGATGGAGCATTGGAGTTTTGTTTTTTTCAGACCTGCATTTGCGCTTTGTGTTTTTGTTTTTATTTGGAGACCTCATGGGAAAGAGCTTCTGGACTTTTTCCTGTGTGAATTCCCACTGTGTTCCTATAAGTCCTCTTTTCTTTCATAATGTTGTAAGTTACCTTTTCAATAAGCCCCATCACCTCTTCTTTACTGTAAAAAATATTAAAAGGCTGTTTCCACGTGGGACAGCTAATGAAGTTCTAATTATTGCAGACATATTTTTGAGATGTAAAAAGAATTTAAAATTAAATGATAAGTCTTAGAGGCGAGTGAGGAATAAAATGGATGTAAACATTTACATGGGATGCATTAGAATTCTGCTGTGTGTATTGTCTTTTGGTTGAACCAAATTATGAACAGTGACTAATAATAAAAAGTCAATACTCAATGATTTAAAATTTGCTTCCTTGCTTCTTATAAGTGAACTAGAAGCCTTGGATGAATTCTTCTCAAGAGCTTTGAGCTAAACTTAATCTGTTAATGTTCCTTTTATACAGAAATATCACCTAGAGAGAAATCTGAACAGTTAGAAAACTTGTTGTAGACAATGAAAAAGTCATAAGAGCAATTGGACATTTTAACTGTATTGTGATTACTTCCATGCTTCTATTCTCTACATAGTGAATTTTGAAATAAGCCAAAGAAATCATATCAAGGTGAATTGTACATTAAGGGTTGTCATGCTCATGGGATTTCAGTTGTAAACTGCTTTTTGTGAATTGTTCCAGTATATCTTTGACCAGGAAGACGAAGGCTTGACCAGTCAAAATGAGTTATATTTCAAACTTTTTCTTTTGGGGGGGTAGGTTACTAGGGGTTGATCCCAAAGGTGCTTTACCACTAACCAAATCCCCAGCCCCTTTTATTTTGAGACAGGGTCTTGCTAAGTTGCTTAGGGCTTGCTAAATTGCTGAGACTGGCCTCACTTGGATCACCTCAGCTCCCAGAGTTGCTGAGATTATCGGTGTGTGCCATTGCGCCCATCCAATTTTTTTTTTAAAATATGAATTCCATTTCGGAGGTTGAAAGCTTTAGGTTTTCTATTACTCTCATGTCCTGAAAGTCCCTTAAGTGAGAAAGGGGAGGATGTGACTGTTGCTTGATTGAAAAGGAGAAGGGTGTAGGCCTTGGCAGTTATCAGGTTTACACAGAAGTGCCCTTTGGCAGAATTTGATAAGTAACACTTCTATAATCTTGCCTTCTATATGGCTTAAATTAAAATTAATTTTTGTTTCTAATGTTAAATTTACTTGAACTGTCATCTACATATAATTAGATGAAAATATAAAAGCTACAGTAGAAAAGATTAGCCAATAAATAGACACCAGACATTTACTTAACAATATAATGAACAGTGCTTATATTTCAACTTCAATGCAGAAGGACCAAACTAATTTTAAGCACTTTTAGGGTTTTTCATGCTATGATCTCACTCAGTTCAGCTGTCCCCATATTTGGTGTTTTTCTGATTGAACAAGGCCTTGTGCATGCAAGACAAGTGCTTTATCACTGACGACATTCCCAATCCCCTACTATCTCCTTTACATTTTTAATATTTTAATTTTTTTTAACTTTGAGACAAGTTCTAACTAAGTTGCTGAGGCTGGCCTTGGACTTGTAATCTTCCTGCCTTAGTCTTCCGAGTTGTTCTTCTATCATCATATGTGAAAAGCAAAAATTTTCAATTTTTGGAAATCCAACTACACTGAGTAGTTGTAGTTCAGTGGTAGAGTGCTTGTCTAGGAGGCCCTGGGTTAGATCCCTAACAAATTAAAAAAAAAAAAAAAAAAAAAAAAAGTATTCAAGGACAAATTTCTTTCAGACTTTGAAGCCAGGTAAATGTTGTCTGTTTATTTGGGGAACCAAAATAAAAAATGCGTAAATCTGCTTAATCAGTGGTAAGAAAAGAAAAACATGGATTTAGGCCTACATATGATTTTGTGATTATTGATGGAATGGGAACTAGTTTTAATTAATTATAGGTAAGACTTACTAAATAAGTAAGACATAATATATAACTTGTACAAAAATCTAATAGACATGAGCTTTCCTTCTCCAGGTTTCCCTCCTATTTTGTAGTGAAGATTGGGAAAACCTTCTGGCATAAAGAATGTGCATGCACGGGGGATGCAGGGAATGTGCATAGCTGCTATTGGGAGGATATAGAGAAGAGGATTTCTAATGACTTCTCTGTCTCTTGGCATGATCCAAACCGTGATTTTTGTAATGATGAACCTGCATTGACAGCATATGGGTTTTTGCCCCCCTCCACAAAAAAAAAAAAACCAAAAAAACCCAGAGCAATTTATTTTTAGGGTTAGTCTCAGCTGCTTCCATTTCCAGAAATCAAAGTTACATAATGCTTGGCATACATAATGCACATTGCCTTAAACTGGAGGAGAGCATGAATGTGTGACCTTTGAAACAACATATGCAATGTTAATGACAGTACATGATTTAAAAAGAAAATAATCAACTGAATGTCACTTCTAGATTGGACTTTTAATCCTGGGGACCTTTAATCATAAATGATCCTCTGGGACTTTTGGTCTGGTGGCTTTCCCCTGTCTCCTCTTAAAAGAGGTACTATCTCATTAATTAAAAAAGATAACTGTCTGCCAGTGCTGCTTCCCAGCATGATCTCAAACTTTGGTCCTGGGACAAGATCTTTTACTTTTCTTGTTAAATCAGTAAAGAGATCTGGAAAAGGTAATACCTCAAAGAAATAGACTTTTAGAAGTATTTGCTCTGAAAAAAGCAATTTTTTTTTCCCTTACTACTTGTCTACCCTTGGTCAAGTCTACTTCTGGCTCCAATTGGTGCTTGTCCCATGTACACCAGAGTTCCATTCTTTTGGTACTGGGGATTGAACCCAGGGGTACTTGACCATTAAGCTATATCCACAGTCCTTTTTTATTTTTTATTTTGAGACGGGGCCTTCCTAAATTGCCGAGGCTGGCCTTGAGCTTTCAATCCTCCTACCTCAGCCCCCAGAGTTGCTGGGATTACAGGTATGTGCCACCGTGCTGGGACACCAGAGTTCTTGCTGGAAAAAATGATCTAATAAACACTGAAATGGAAATCCAACTACACTGAGTAGCTTTCTTTCTTTTTAAAATTGGTTCTGGGGATTGAACCCAGGGTGCTTAACTGCTGAAGCATATTCCCAGCCCTTTTTATGTTTTATTTTGTGACAGGGTCTCACTAAGTTTCTTAGGGCCTTGTTGAATTGCTGAAGCTGGCCTTGAACTTGGAATCCTCCTGCCTCAGCCTCCTGAGCTGCTGGGATTACAGGCATGAGCCACTCTGCTTGGTTCACTAGCTTTCTTGAAAATAATTTCAAGGTAGAAGGAAAACCCAGGTGCCAATGTAAGAACTTTTTTTCCACCTTATACCAGACTTGGGGAGAGACACAAAATCATTTTACTGCATTATGAAACCAATACGTGATTGCTTGGAGATTAGAATTTTGATATATGCAAAGTAATTAAGGGAGAAAATATTGACTATACTTTTACAGAAGAAATAACTTGGGGTTAGAACTTTCAAGAATCAAATTTTGTCTTAGCATGTAAAATATCTCCAAATGCATAAATATATCTGCTGAGGACACTGGCTGCCCTATTAGATCTCAAACTCTCTTAAAACATTCTAGGTTTAGATGAGGCAAGCTGAAGCAATGGATAATGAGATACAATCTTTACCAACTACACAAAGGTCAAGAAATTCAGGTTTTTGCTGTTTAGTTTCTTACAAGTTGCTTACCTGTAAGAGGAAACCCTAAAAATCCAGAAGTCTAGAAGGCTCCTAGGGAAATTCAAGAGGGATTAATGAGAGTTCTTTTTGGAAAACTGAGTGAATCTTAAATTTGGAATTTCAGAATTATAAAATCTGAATTCATTCCTATTATATGTTAGGCACTTTGTATGCATTACTCAATTTTCATAACTGCTAGGCAGATATTAATCTGTTTCACAGTTTAAGAACCAAAAGCTTAGATCAAGCAATTCTAATAATGGATAGAGCTGAGATTTGGAATCAGGCTGACGACAAATTTGGCCCACTGAATACAAAACTACCATCACCCCAGGAACAACAACAACAAAAAAATGTTAACTTTTGAAAGATTTTTCTGAATTAGCATTGCAAATAATAAAATGGCTCACAGATATTACTGCTTGAGGCCAAGAACAGAGTTCCACAATTTTACTACATGAGAAAAGGGAACTGAAATGTGGCTGGGAAGGTGAGTGACGTTTTGTACACGAGGTTGTGGAAGGTCTTGAGCACCTCCAGTTAAAGGAGAGAAATACTGCTAAGACGAGTATTTTTAACAGTTGGTTCAATGACTTTGAAAGTGGGGGTGGTAGGCCAGTTTTGGAGTAGAAAGAGAAAACATCTCTGAGAGGGAAGTTCCAAGAGTCACCTTCGCAGTAGGGCTGCTTCCCGTCGCCAATTAACAGGTGCAAGCCCCACCTGCCCCTTCTTCGACCACTACTAGGAGAGCGGTTAGCAGCAAATCCCTCTCCCTATGCCCTAGCCTCCAAATCCAGTGTGACTGGCAGCGGAGGCCCACTCTACAGTGATACCAGGTTCCGCCCGCCCAGTGCTCCGCCGCCCGCAGATCGGGATGTAGCTCCGCGGCGCGGGGTCGCGCCGCGCCCGCAGCTACGCAAGTCCGGCGGAGATGCGGGGGGCGGGGCCCGGGGCGGGGCCGCGGGGGGCGGGGGGCGGGGCCGCCGGCTGCTCGCGCGCGCGGCCGAGCCTCGCGCGCTGTCGCGCCGGCCGGGCGTCCCTGTGCAGCCTCGGCCGCCGATGGGGGAGGTGGAACCGGGGCCCGCGGGCCCGCTGGAGCCCCCGGAGCCGCCCGAAGCGCCCGCTAACCGCCGGCCGGGAGGGATCCGGGTCCTGAAGGTGAGGCGGCGGACGACTGGGCGGACTAGGGAGGGAAGGAAGAGGGTCGAGGCCGCCCCCACCCCGCGTTGTGCCGGAGGCAGCTGGCGACCCCCGCCCCGCGTCAGCCAGTCGGTTCCGCGGCTCGGCAACCCCACACCTGGCGCGGGGCACCACTGTCCGGGGCGAGGCCTTCGCCTGGGGGCTCCCAGCAAAGGCCTCAGCCGCGTCGTCCCCACCGCTGCCCATCCCTGGCCGGGCGCCACCCGCCTGGCAGGCCCACGCCTTCGGGCCGCTCGCCGCCGCTGCCGCCGCCGCCCACCGGCTCCTTCGCCTCCCCACACCCGCCTCTGCCTCCCCCGGCAGCTCCCGGATCCGGGGGCCGGCTGCAGGGTGCTTCGAAGGCGGGGCACTCCTGGCTGGAGCGGGACTGCAAGTACGTAGGGTTCTCCCCGGACACCTGAAGACATCACCCCAGCGGGAGGATGGCGGCGGTGATTGGCCGAGCGCCGCGGTGTGCGCGGGCTGCGCCGGGTGGAGCGGCACACTCTGCCCTCGGGGCTTACTATCCAAGTTCCGACCCAGAGCCGGGCTCCGAGACGCGGCGGGGGAGGCGGCCCGCCCCGCCTGGAGGGAGAATCCCGGGAGGAGCTGCTTCCCGGGACTCGCTGGGCGTGTTGCAGAAGGGAGGAGGGGCTGGACCGAAAGGGGCATTCCTGCCGGGTTGACAGTCCGGGGAGACCGTAATGGGAAAGCGGTTATGCAACAGGCAGCTAGCGGGGTGTTTTGGCAGGAATCGGGGAAGTAGGAGGATATGAAAACATGTAGGCAAGGGGTGAGTGGAACCTTGAAGGTGATGACAAGAAGTTTTAATGCAGAAGGAATACAGAAGGCTGGGAGGGAACGGTAACGAAGTCTAAGGGGAGAGGTTGTGGGAGGCTAACTGGGTGTTCTCTACTAGCATTTGAAATAGTTGTGGAGAAATTTTTCTGTAGGTCAAATGTGTAAACTAGAAGTCCTTCCAGTGGTGGAATGAAATTCCTCTAAGACTTATCTAGAAGAGGGATCGGCGAGATTTAAAACTTGCCAAGGGGAGGAAAGATCTGATGTGTTACAAAAATAGCTTGGAAAACAATGAAAATACATGATGTTAAAAACTACATTGTCATAATTGTTAACGTTGTCTTGAACATATTTTTTCTTTAAGGTTTTTGGTAAGACATCACAAAAATGAGAAAAAATTAGATTTCATGGACCTAGTGACTCCATGAAGTATCATAAACCAGTTCTCTAAAATGTTAAACATTGTTTGTTAAGTTTTTAATGTGGTGACTTAGAAAACTTTTCATCATTTACTCAGACTTCTTCATTAACCTTAAACCGATTTATTGAAATTTATTTACCATACATTGGAATACAATTTCCCAAAGTCTTTTGGATATTTAAAACTATAAAGTCACAAAATGTAAATTGTGCATGAATTCAATAAAAACAGAAATTCAACTGATTGGGTTATCAGGGAATGGCAGATCTGAGAGCCAGGTAATACCTTCTGGCCTAGCCTAGAAGGTGAACAATTTGGGGATTTTTTTTTTTTTTTTTTTTGGTGGTGAGGGAATTGAGAAATGAATTTTGTTGAAGACAATTTTCTACTGGTTCCCTTAAGTTTCAATTTGGGGACCATTTGAAAGAGTCTAGTGATCTTGATTCTAGTGCTGAGTTTCTGTTGTGAGAGGCTATCTCTAAGGCATTTGCATAGTTTGATTTACTGCACGTAGTTAACACTTTAATCCTTGCAGATAAATGTGATGATCATAAAGAATAGGTGCTGGGTGTTCCACATACAGACATTTTCTTAAGTAGCAGAGTGGCTGACTCTTTTTGTCAGCCACTGGAAAAGAATGTTTATGTAAACAGATGACTTTCTGAACTGGGAAGAAAGTCATAATTGCTCACATATTTTTCTCTGAAGATCCTTCAGAAAAGATTTCCAGACTGCAGATGTAGCTCAGTGGTAGAGCATGTGCTTAGTATGTATGAGGCCCTGGGTTTAATTCCCAGCACCAATAAAACAAAACAAAACAAAAAATCTTTTCATTCTATTTGTAACTCTTTTTTACTTACTATCAAATAATGAACATCATTTTTATCATTTAATATAGGTCTTCATAAAAATCCAGACTAGGTCAAGGTCCATCTTTATGGGGTTTTGACATATTTCATTTAAACTATGCTCCCTGTGACAAACATGGTGTTGCATGCCTGTAGTCTTAGCTACTCTGGAGGCTGAAATGGGAGGATCACTTGAGCCTGGAAATTCAAGTCCAGTCCTTTCTGGGCAACGTAGTGAGACTACATCTCAAGGGGAAAAAAAAAAGTTTCTCAAATTTCTGAAGCATAGGAAATTAGTAAATATTTCAGTTTTTTGCAATTTCAAGGTTATGGAGTTTTAAAACTCAGTCTGCAGAAGATATGAAGTTACAGCTAATCTAGTTGATGAGTGCCATGAGTTTTTTTTTTAACAATAGTTTTAAGTTTTTATTTAAATAATGTGAATGAATGGTTTATAATCAATACCAATTGGGTTTGTTGTTTTTCAGAGACAGATTTATTTAGGAGAGCAGTTAAACATTCAAGGGAGAATGTAGGCTGTCTCAGGGAAGAGACTTTTGTTGAGGGTAAAGTAAAAAGTATATATTCAAGGGACAATGTTGCCATTGAGGGACATTGAAGAGGGAGGGAGAAGCTTTGGGGAAAACCAAGGAATACACATTCAAGGGAGAATGCAGTCCATTTCCAGTAAGAGAAGCAGCCAATACCAAGACATTTTGATGAAGGAAATATTTTTCCTCTTCCTATCTCATCTCACTCATACGTCCTAAAATATTCCAGCATATTTATATTCCCAGAGATGAGTCTTTATTGTTTTAGTATTTCACACCTTGCTAGAACTCACTATACCTTGTTTTCACTATGCATATTTTAGAGTATGTGGGCACCTTTTGAACTGATTACAGGCCTCATATTCATCTTCATTAGTTAAAAGTGTGAAAGTGAAGCAGTAGGTTCTCAATTCATGGCTTATTCAAAAGAAGTTTTGCTTTCTAAAAGGATCTTTAAATCTTAAATATACTCTTCATACTCATTTGTTGTGAGGAGTGATTAGAGTTGTGCCCTCTTTTAGATAAGTTTATGATAACAGCTTTTATATTAGAGTAAGGGAGAAAATTAAGTGTTCTCAATCCAGCAATTACAGTGGAATCCTTATTCTAAAAGCTGAAGGTAGCTAGAGGATAGTATCATCTGCAGTACTGGTTGCTAAGAAGGCCTTTCCAGCAGTTACCTGATGCTTTAGGCAGTGGAGTAAGACATTCCTGAGAAGAAAAAAGCATTAGGTAATTCAGTTATTGCTAATAATAGCAAAATAGTATGTCTAGATTGTCCCTGTAAAACTTTACATATTATTCAGGCCTTTTTAGTGTCATTGATCAGATTCAGGAGATTCAAGCTCTAACTTAGCTGTTTGTCTTCACAGGGTAGAGTATATCATATGGGTAGGAGACAAATCCTCTGATTTATCTAAATAAATTTAGATAATTTATTAAATAAATTTATTTAAAGGATAACCAATAACATATTTACATATATTTTGATGAGGTAAAGTTCCTTAAGGAATTTAATAGTCTTAAGGGAATATAAGCACACTTACGAATGATTGGTAAAAGTTCTTGCAAAAAAAAGTCATGTGTGAACTAATATAATACTTTCTGGGGGTTTTCTTGACAATTCTAAGATTGTGAAGTTCACTGGGCTGTTATTTAACCTTAGAGAGTTTTTTTTTTTTTTTTTTTTTAAGAAACCCTTTTGCTTTGGACGGTGGCACATGCCTGTAATCCCAGCGGCTAAGGAAGCTGAGGCAGGAGGATCACAGGTTCAAAGCCAACCTCAGCAACAGCAAGGCACTAAGCAACTCAGTGAGACCCTGTCTCTAAAGAAAATACAAAATAGGGCTGGGGATATGGCTCAGTGGTTGAGTGCCCTGAGTTCAATTCTTGGTAGTAGCCTCCCCTGTCCCTCCACCCCGCATGGCGTGGGGCGTGGGGCGTGGGTCGGTGGAAGAAAGAAAGAAACCTTTTGGTGGTTGTGGAATAGTATCTGCTTGGCCTTTCTCTCCACTTAATGTAGAAAGCAGAGCTTTTTTATGTAAATATTACTCTCTCAGTAGAGTACTTGATAGACCATTTAATGTTTTTCAAAGATTAAAAAGTAAAGAATATTCAAAATTAACCAGTAGTTAACCATTCAGTGATTAACATTATTGAATGGTACAAATATGATGGCCCTGTGTGTATGAAATAAACACTTGAAAGCCCATTGTTAATTCTGAAATGTTCAGCTTTGAGAAAATACACTTGATGGCAAAAGAGAGGCTTATTTCCAACTTGTAGCAGGGATTTATCCTACTTCTGTAAAGTTAAATCCATAATATTCTTCAAGATCCGCAAAATGATGAGTTTGCCCATATTATCCTAAATGTAAACAATGGGGTCATTCTCATGCTTGCTTTTCTTTCTTTCCATGTGGGAATGCCTGTTAGCTTTTCCTTCCTCTTTCTTTACCACTTTTAGAAATTTAATTTTAATTTGATTTTAACTCTCAATAATTTAATCTCAGTAAAACTAGCATTTGCTTTGTAGGTATTGCTTTCTGTTTTTCAATGAAGCATACTAGTGAAAATATTTTATTTACTCCCTTTCACTTTGTAGCTTATACAAAGAAAAGATTGTAGGGTTCTCTACAAAAATGGATAATGTTTTTCAGTTTGTTCAGCATCCTACCAGAGTTAATTGAGCTCAAGTACAGATTGGGTATAAATTCCTGTGATGTCAACTCAGTGTCTGCATATAACTCTGTGATACTCTGTTAAGGTACTATAATAAGCTCAGTGGAGGAGAAGAAATATGGAATAAATGACAATATTTAGAAGGTGAAGAGGTTCTGCTAAGGAGAGAGTTGTGTCATTAATTCTTTCAAGAAAGCAAGGAAGTAGAGATGGGTGAGTGCGATGTCTGAATAGAGTTAAAAGAATAACTTGTCACATGAACAGGTGGAAGGATGATGTTTCAGTCAATCACAACGTTGTGGAATAGGGTATTTGGGGAGCTGTAAATAGTTGGATATGACTGAAAACAGTGAAGGGCAGTAGGAAATGAAACAAGAGAAGTATGTTGGTTTACTTATCAGTGGAAATTTCTTTTTGATTAAAGAGAGAAATGGTCCATCATAAAAATAGAACAGGCAAATGTTGATTTATATATTTGTTATATTGGCTGTAGCAGTTGTTTTTGTTTTGAGATAGCTTGACTTCACAATACATATGTGAATTTCACATTCCTACGATATCAAATGCAACATTAATTTTTTGGAACATGTCAGAAATGGAGAGATTATTTGTGCAATATTGTGCCAATACTGTACTTACTTATTTGGAATATGAAGCAGAGGGTTAGGACCCTAGAGAAACTTTAAAATATTTATAAGTAGACATGTACAGGCAGGCACAGTTACACATACCTGTAATCCCAGCTACTAGGGCGCCTGAGGTAGGAGGATCACTAGTTTGAAGCCAGCCTGGGCAGTTTAGTGAGACTTTGTTTCAAATAAAAAGTAAAAAGGGCTGGGGCTGTAACTCACTGGTAGGTCATCCGTGGGTTCAACCCTAGTTCTGGGGATGCGGGGAGACATGTACAAAAATGTTTATTGTAGCCTTTTTTTTCCATCATGAAACTTTGGGGAAAACATTAAATACTGTCAATAGTACAGTGGTTAAATTGCAGTGTATTCATATAATGGAATATTATTTTAACAACTGAACTGGGTATATTAACATAGATATATCTCTAAGTCAATATTGAACCCTATAAAATTGCAGGATGATGCTGGGGTTGTGGTTCAGTGGTAGAGTGCTTGCCCAGCTTGTGTGAGGCACTGGGGGGTCCGGTCCCCAGCACCACATAAAAATAAACAAACAAACAAACAAACAAATAAACAAATAAAATAAAATTGTGTACATCTGTAACTAAAAATATTTTTAAAAAATTGCAGGGTGAAATATAAGTATGTTAAGATACAGATAAAGTTTTAAATTAGGTAAGACAGTACTATAAATATTTATTAATATTCATGTATGACAAAAATGTATGAAATGATAAATACCAAGGAGAGAGAGAGAGAGAGAGAGTGATAGGGGATTGTAGTGGGGTTCCGTAACTTCAACTATATATATAGGAATGAATTGTATATATTTGTTTTAGAACAATGATTTGAACTAACTATGGCTAAATGTAAAAAAAAATATGCAAGTTGGGTAATAGGTACATAAGTACTTTGATTTTTTGTTTGTTTGTTTGGACACTTTACTGAAAAATAGAAGCAGGCCAGATATCATCATAGATGGAAGCACAAACAGCTGGTGGAAAAGAAAGTTATTGTTCAGGTTAAGAATGGGCATAGCAGAGGTGGATGCTCCATAGGAGAAAGGGGATAGTGGAGCAGAATTGGTGAATATAAAATAGATGGGGTGAGGACTGAGCATGTCTAATTCAGTAAATGTTCTAGCTAATAATTTATTTTTCTTAATTTTTTTAGAGAAATATGAAACGCAATGGGAGCAGAAATTGTTTAAATAGGAGAAGTAGGTTTGGTTCTCGAGAAAGAGACTGGCTGCGAGAAGATGTGAAGAGAGGCTGTGTTTACCTTTATGGAGCCGACACGACCACTGCCATTTCAACTACCACTTCCTCTACTGCTTCCTCCTCTTCCTCTGACTTACATCTTGTCCTTTGCACAGTAGAGACACCAGCCTCAGAAATTTGTGCTGGAGAGGGAAGAGAAAGTCTTTATTTACAGCTTCATGGAGACCTGGTTAGGTGAGATCTGAATTTATCTACTGCAATATAAATTGCATGTGTTTCTGCTTAGAAGTGGACTTTAGGAATTTAATCATGCTGGAACTTATATTGATTATGCAATCAGTAGACTTGAAAAGATTTGTCCCTAGAATGCTTAAGATTCTTGAATTTAGAAACTTAGAAACTATCGGGAAAGGAAATTGAGTTCTTTTATTTGGAATACACTAAAGGTCTGATATCTAAATTTAAGATAAGTTTTTAAAAAGTTAATTATTTTGAGACAGGCACTGTAGAGCATGCCTGTAATCCCAGAGACTTGGGAGGCTGAGGCAAGAAGATCACAAGTTTGAGGACAGCCTCAGCAACTTAGCTAGCCCCTATCTCAAAATGAAAAGGTCTGGGGGTATCTCACTGGTAGAGCACCTCTGTTTAGTGCCCAGTACAGCAAGAGAACAAAACAAAAGTTAATTATTTTAGAAATTATAAATAGAATGAAATTGATATGTATAAAATGGTATAGAGTGAGAAGTAAGTCCTCCATTGTTCCCTGTGCCTCAGCTACCCAGACTTTTTCATGAAGGCGGCTGTTGTTACACATTTCTTATGCATTGTAAGGATATTCTGTGCTACTATAAGCATATAGGACCTGGTCTCAAAATAAAAAAGGGCTGGGGATATGTGCTATAGTGCTTAGCATGCTCAAGACCCTGGGTTCAATCCCCAGTAATACACACAGAAGTTAATAAGCATATAGATAGAGTCATGCATAAGTGTGTGTGTTCCTATGTATATATATTTAAAACTAATGATGCTGTATGCAGCACATTGTTGACTTAATATCACTAAGAGATCTTTCCCTATTAATATTTATACAGTTATCATTTATTTAGTGGCTGTAATAGTGTTCCATTTTAAGAGTTCACCATAATTTTAGCCAGTCAACTATTATGGCCATTCAACTTGTTACCAATTTTTTATGCTTACAAACAGTGCTGCAGTGAATGTCCCTGTATCTTTGATGTCCCTTATATGTGGATGTCTCTCTGTAGGATAATTTCCTAAAAGTGGAATTGTTGGCTCAGTGATATGACAATTTATAATTTTGATAGGTATTGTCAATTTCTTCTTCATGGATGTTATATTTCCATCCAAATATAGAAGTACACCCATTTCCCCTTTCTCCAGAATATGTTAGTATTAAATTTTATATGTAGATACAGATATATGCATGAGGACATATCCGCTTATACATAGAAATGATTGTTGGGCCTCAAGCATGCGAGGCAAGCACTTTACCACAAATTATAACCCAAACCCCTTGACTGTGTTTAGAGAATCATAAAGTTAGCATTCCAAAGTCAATTCTTTTCCAAGGCTAGCTTAAGGCTAGCAAAACTGAGGAATTTTGGTATTTCATTGTTTTATGTTTCATTTCTCTTATAATAAGTGAAGTTGAGTGGATTTCCACAGATTTAAAAGCCATTCATATGTTAAATGTTTTATATAAACATGAAGAAAAAGTCTTATAGTCTTATATTGTGCATATGAATTCTTTGAGTTTTTTTTTTTTCTTTCCAAATCACCATTAATTCTTAGAATTAGACAACATCAAATAAGAGTTCTTTAAATGCCTGACCATAGGTGTTTGGTGTTCCTCCTTCCCTGTAATAAAGAAATGTCTTGAATTCAAAGCTGTGGGTGGATTCATTACTATTGAAAGCGAGAAGGGAAGCTCCCACTTACACCTTGAAAGTGGTAATAATAGTAGCACCTCTAGCTGAGCTAAAATTGATGTCCTTGTAAAGGTGTGAACTGGAATTTACTGTGTATTTCTTTTAGAATTTGGACTAATTCTTGAAAAAGTAGATTAGCATTTGAATGTTTTCCTTGTTCACAGTTAACTACATTTCCTAAATCCATTTGTATAACAAAAGGATCAGACTAAGGGTGATCCTTAGGCTTTTCTAAATCTTAACGCTGATTCTGATCTAATTTTATCAGGTGAAAAGCCTTGACCTAGATAAGAGCTGCTAGTGATTGATTGAGTTCACTTATTTAAGCATGTGACTTACTCATGTGTTTTCTAATGTATATGTATGCAAAGATGTTAGGAATGTGGAGAACCCCAGTGTTGGTTGGCTAGATGTATTATTAGGTAGTAGTTGTGTAATTAAGAAAATTCAAATGTGGTATAGTTTACTTATGTAAATCTAAATTAAAAAGTAGAATGTTTAATTGTTCTTATCTGTACCCGAGGTAGAATGTTTAACTGTTTTTATCAGTTTATAATAAAATAACCCTTTGAAGATATAATTCATTAGAAAATAATGAAAACACAATTGAACAGTGGTTTGAAAGAACAGGTATTCTTTTGTTGCTGGAGTAGGAGTTTAAGAACTTATCCAAGTAAGAATAATGGTGATGATTATGATGATGATAGATCTTAGCTGACTTTAAGCGCTTGCTTGTGCCAGTCAGTGTACAAAGTGCTTTATACACATTTTTCATTAAATTCTTATAATAGGGGCTGGGGTTATGGCTCAGTGGCAGAGTGCTTGCCTCGCACATGTGGGGCACTGGGTTTGATCCTCAGCACCACATAAAAATAAACAAAATAAAGATATTATGTCCATGTATAACTAAAAAAAAATTAAAATAAAAAATTATTTATAATAATTCCAAGGGAGGTAGTCTCATTTCTTTTAGGTGAGGAAGAGACTTTGAGAGAAGTCCAGTTACCTGCTCAAGGTCAGGAAGGCATGACCAGGCAGTTGAAATACCTAATATTCAAGGTAGATGATAGACTTCCTTTTTTCTAATGAAGATCCTGCAGGAGAGGAGAAGCTGCCACAGCAGCTCCTTTTACTCAGGTTTACAGCTTAATCATGCCTGTTAGTGAAAGTAAGCCTGCCCATCACTAACAAACCACAGTGTGCCCCCAACCCCATTTACGTGGTGGCGGACAGGTTTTTTTGATTGTCATAACTACTGGGGAGAGTCACCAGCATTTAGATTTAGAGGGTAAGGAATCGAGAGGCTTAGGGTCTTCATAGTGTAGGATAGAAAAGAATTGTCCTATACCAAAAGCCAGGAACTTCCCATTGGGAATTACTGGTTCCATTCCCTTCCCTCCCCACCCCACCCCTTTTTTAAAATTAATGTGAAACAGACCTAGAGTCCAGGTTGAAAGTGCGATCCTCAGGCTGGCTTGTGGTAGAGCTGTAGTTAGAACACCCACATCTAACCACCCAGTCTATTCCTTGGATTATTCTTTGTGACCCTTTCTTTTCTATTGAACTGTCAAGTGATAAATGATACTGTAGTAAGGTTAGCGTATCATTGCCTTCTGTCTGAAGGGTTGTAAGGAGATCATATGTAATAAAATGGATTGACCTTTGATTCTTAGTCATCAAAATGACTTAAGATTTCTAAGTGTTTGATAGCCATCTTTAAGATAAGCTGAGAACTAATAGGATATTTATAGCAGATGATAATACTCTTGCTATTTGGGATTGAGTTCTAGGTCCCTTTTCTGTCATTGACTTGTTGGGTAACTTCTGAGTCAGCAAAATTTTGTTTACAGTGCGCATGCACGCGCGCTTTTTTTTCTTTCCCTTCTTGCCATCCTGGGGATCAGACACTTGGCTTTGCACATGTTGGTCAAGTGCCGTACCACTAAGCTACAATCTCAGCCCGATTTACCATATTTTGAACTGAACTGATTACCCATGAGTACGGGAGAATGAGTTTTTTTTTTTGTTTTGTGCTTCATTCATATTTTTGTACTACTGAAAAAGCTGCAAAAGAATGTATTATAAATACAAAATTGGAATATAAATAATTTATTTTGAAATAATTTTAAAATATTTTAATACTTCTGAAATCAGCATGTATCTTACTGTTTATGGTAGGTCACAATTTAATTGAGTGTTTTTTCTTCCTTAATGGTTATTCTGACACCATAGGGTTTACTGCAGGGTATTCTGACACTGATCACCAGGGTTAATGTTGACTTCAAATATTAAAGGGCATGGTCCTGCTGTGTGTGATGTTGCACGTCTGTAATCCAACCTACTTAGAAGACTGAGGCAGGAGGATCCTAATTTCCAGTCCAGCCTAGGCAACTTAACAAGATTCTGTCTCAAAATAAAAAATGAAAAGGGAGGGGGATGTAGTTCAGTACCAGTACCACTGGGCTTCAGTACCCAATACTGCTAAAAATAAATAAATAAATAGAGGACATGGGTCCTATTAAGATTGCCCTATTCCAGCTGCTCTTTGAGGGTCTCCAGGCCACTTGTATTTCTGAGTAATTGTTTACAGATTTGGAAGTTCCTACAACCCCCTTGGATTCAATAATTTGGTGAAAAGACTCACAAAACTCAAAAAGTTCTGTACTTACAGTTACAGTTTTAATATAAGAATACAAATCAGAATCAGCCAACTGAGGAGATATAGGGTGAAGTCTGGAAAGTCCCCTGTGAAGAGCTTCTGTGCCTTCTCCCATTGAATCTGGGTCTGTTACCCCCTGGCACTTCACCAATCAGGAAGCTTTGCTGAACTTCAACAAATGTTTATTAGGGCTTCATTACAAAGCCGTGGTTGCTTGGATCATTATCTATGTGCCTGAACTCAATCTCCAGCTCCTTGGTTTCCCTACCCAGGTCTAGTTGGCACCAATCCTCAACCTTTCGTGACTGGCTCCCATCCTGAGTCACCTTGTCTCCTAGCTAGTAACCTAGCATTGGGGGGGCGGGGGTTTAAGAAACTGTCAATAGCAAAGACACTCTTCATTCAAGATTTAGAATCTATCTCCAAGGAACCAGGAACAAAGGACAATAATGGTGCATAAAACATAGTGTATCTTTCAAATGATGGTATATTAGTCATTATAAAATAATGGTAATTTTAAAACAACCTTTTTAGGTTCCATGGTATGGCTAAGTTGACATATGAAGTGTTTTGAGCTCTCTTCTACATAAATTATTTTAGTTGCATAAAATAATGTTTGTCTAAAAGATGATTGATTTTGTAATGAAACTGATACAAGTTCAAAGGCTGATGTCATTATGTACTAGTTGTATGACTCTGAATCTTGTGACTCTCCCAACCTCATTTTTCTTATTTGCAAAATAGCCATGGTTTTGTAATATTTTAAATACCTTCAGCACAGTGTCAAGTGTAAGTATCTGTATTATCATTTGAATTTTTCATGGTATTGTTGATTTAACATTTGCAGATTTTATCTTTGTAGGTAGAAAGGAATTGAGTTTTAATCCGAATTTGATGTAGGAATGCCACAGTGTTTTTTTGTTAGGTCTTTGATACTATGTGTTACTCCATGAATTGAATTTTAATAGTTTGTGCTTTTGCTTTCTACCATTACTAGAACTTTTTTTTTTGTGTGTGTGGTGCTGGGTATTGAATTCAGGGCCTTGCACATACTAGGCAAATACTGTACCTCTGATCTACATCCTCAATACATAATTAGAACTCTTGTGAAATGATACTTAGAATGAAATTTACTCTTACATGTATCTTAACTATGTGCACTGTTCAGAATAAGAAATATAGAAAAATATTACTGTTGGCTAAGAGAGACAATCTGCTGTTGATAAATTGCTGCATTGTATGGCTGTTTTTTTTTTTTTTTCATTGTAGGTGGACCTAATACCTTTATTTTATTTATTTTTTTTAATGTGGTGCTGAGGATGGAACCCAGGGCCTCATATGTGTGAGGCAAGCACTCTGATACTGGGTCCCAATCCCAGCCTGGGTGGCTGGTTTGATGAGAAATAATCATATGCACCTATATTCAGATTTACATGGACTATAGTATTGCCAACCTAAAGCAGTATTACAAATAGTTCAACTGCTAAATGTAACTTTTTGTTGCTAGCATTACTATTTTCTACATTATTCTATTTTGCAGTATATAATTTCTCTTTGATTTGTGAGAAACTTAACAAATAGTAAATTACTAGCCTGTTAAACTTTTGGAACTTTGAAACAAAAAATTGAGCTGTAAGCATATTATAGCATTTCCCTCCCTGATACTCTACTCTCTTAAGCACATGAGTTTAATGAGTAAATGGAATTAATCTTTCATTTTACTTGTTTTTGTACTTCTTTAAATGTTACTTATTTACTCATTTATGCTAAATTAATGAGAGCAGATATGGAGGTCTCTTGTTTTTTTTTTTTTTTTTCTGCCATCAGGGAAAATACTTTAAGTACAAATATGTAAAGAGGATTTCCAAAATTTTTAAAAAAATATTTTTAGTTATAGTTGAACACAAAACCTTTATTTTATTTATTTATTTTTTTATGTGGTGCTGAGAATCAAACCTAGTGCCTCACATGTGCTAGGCAAGTGCTCTACCACTGAGCCACAACCCCAGCCTGAGGATTTCCAAAATTTACAGAGCCTTTTTTAGGCCAGGAAATTTGATCATGTAAAATATGTAAATTAGTGTTTCCATTTCTCTAAGTTTTCTAGAGAAAAATAGGAAAATTGAACAAGCAAGCGTTAGCTTGAAAGTATAATTATTTCTTGGTCCTGAATATGTGATCATTATATGGAATTATAGTATTTAAACACATTGAACTCTATCTCCTGCAATAGTAGGGTTTAGGTGGAATTTGTATTATATTAGGAAGATGTCTTGGATATTCCAGAGATTCTTTTTCTATTTCTTTCTTTCTTTTTTTTTTTTTTTTTGGTAGTGGCAATCAAACCCAGGGCCTTGCACATGCTAGGGAGGCATTCTACCACTGAGTTACATCTCTAGACCTTTTTTATTTTGAGACAGTAGTCTTGCTACATTGCCTAGGTTGATCTTGAACTTGTGATCCTCCTGCCTTAGACTCTTGAGTTAGCTGGGATATTAGTTATGTGCCACCATGCCTGTTTAGGTGACCTGAGTTCTAAAAGAGGGTGATAATCACGTGGCCCAATTTGATTCCTACCAGGAATCTCTTCCAGCATATTTCTGATAGATGGCTCGCTAGTTCTGTGAGCAATTTTGAAAGACAGTGTGTTTGACTATTGAGCATCACTAGTTATTAAATTCTTCCTCATGTTTTAGTTCAAATCTACCTATGCAACTTCTCATTGTTACTCGTCCCATTCATAGGAGCAATATAGAGTAAGTTTTATTCTTCTTGACATCTGACGATATAGCTCTTTGCACCTTCAGACTCTGTTTTCAACTTCATCTTCCTTCAGTCATTCTTCTTATTACATGGTTACTCTGCCAATATGCAGAATATTAAAAGTTCCTCTTAAAAATAAGAAAAAAATCAAAATAAAAAAAATTTTTTTTTAGCAAAATTCTACCATTGTGCTGGGAAAATGCCTAATGAAAGCCATAGACCCTTGTGAATTTTTGTTTCCCTTTGGCTAGGGGTTAATTGATGTTTTTTCACTGAAAAGCTTGTTTTCACTTTCATTAAATTCAATATTTATTGATCTTTATGAACTTTATTTCCTTTTGGTCTTTGGTTCTTTGTAGTAGTTTGTTCTGAGTTTATTTTATAGTTTCTGGAATCTAAAAGACTGAAGTGAGTAGCAGATGGTTGTTTTATTTTTGTCGTTTTTGCACATCAGCTTGATTTCTATTCCTCAGTTACCATTTTGATGCAGTTGTTTACATGCAGCTTTGTAGTGTTTCTGTTTCATTACATTTTTCACTTAAGTATTATTGCCAACAGCATTTTACAGTTTTTTAACTATCAAGTACAGATGTCCTTTTTATCTTTTTGCCATGATGAGAAGTATATAATTTTCTTTTAATCAACATAATGCAGTTCTAATCCTAAACTTTTTTAGAATTATAATTGTCAAGTTATTGTGAATACTTTGTACATGTAAGATATTTTACTATATACTTTGTTATGCAATATCTTGTTGTAACTAAATAAATTTAACAATACCTCTTTGAGATAGATTTTTATTGCTTACTCCCATTTTACTGATGAGGAGTTTAAAACAAGAAGGGTAAATAATTATACAGTGGCATGCAGTTGCTAAATGGTAGACTAAGATCCAGGCAGTCTAACTTGTAGCCCATATTCTTAGCCCCATGGAAGCAGTAATTATAGTTTGCTTTCTGATAAAAACATTGTGAGAGATCTGTCTTGCTGTTTTGACTGGTATAGCTAGCACCTTCTGTCCACATACAAGTTGATCTTTTTGTTTTAAAATATTTTATAAGTATTTTATTTATTTATTTAAAAGTCTGTTTGATTTAAAATACAGTGTCACCAGGGGCCATGAATGATTACCAGACATTTTGGTTTTATCTTAGCTTTTAGTGAGGATGATTCTGGGGGATTTATTGGGCTATTCATTCACCTATGAAGCTGGTAGAAATATATAGCATCTGGAACAGTAGATAACCCTAAAGTCTACACCTATAGTTGCTTGTGTAACTTATATGAAGACAGTTATGGCCAAGTATTACCTTTTACATATAATAATTTTACTGCCTTTAAAATTGACCAAAGATTTTCAAAGCATTTTGCAGGGTCTCAGAGATTCTTTAAAGGCGTATTTAAGGTCAAAACTATTTTATAGTAAGATATTAATTTTCTTTTTCATTTGCAGTCCCTCATGTGGAACTTTCTAGAGACTGGGACATGATATCTCAACAGAGTGAAGACAGAAGCAGATTTGAGAATTCAGCTTTCTTATATTAAACCAGTGGTTAAAGTTACAAAAATATAACTCACTAAACATTTTATTTTTGAAAAAAAATTTAAAAAAATTTAAAAATATTTTTGTTAATGAGCTTATTATTTTAAGGCAAATGAATAAATCTTTGGTAATTCTTAATTTTAATTTCTAATATATTAAAAATCTATGGAGTATGCTCCATGTAAACAGAAGCCCTTTGAAGTTCTCAAAGAATGTAAAGAGACTGAGCTGGGTGTGGTGGTACACTCCTGTAATCCCAGCAATTTGGGAGGATACAGCAGGAGGCTCACAAGTTAAAAGCCAGCCTTATTAACTTAGTGAGGCCCTAAGCAACTTAATAAGACTCTGTCTCAAAATAAAATATAAAGAGGGGAAGGGATGTGATTCACTGTTTAAGGGCCCCTGGGTCCAATTCCTGGTACCCACCACCTTACGCCCCCGCCCCGCCAAAAAAAAAAGACTAAAACTTTGAAAACCGCTTGTTTAGTAGTTGTAAAATATGATACTGAAGGAGATCTTGACCTAGAAATTTAAAAAAACAAGTGTATCAAAAGATTAAAAAATTAAATGAAGGGCTAGGAATATAGCTTAGTTAGTAGAGTGCTTACCTCACATACCCAAGGCCCTGGGTTCAGTCCCCAGCACCATACACACACACACACACACACACACACACACACACACACACACACACACAAAACAAAACAAAACATCCCCAAACCTAAATGAAGCATTTTTTATTACTTACCAAATGTTTTTCTTTTTATTGTGTGAGCAGGAGACTGGAACCCACTGAACGACCTCTTCAGATCGTTTATGAGTACTTATCCAGGCTGGGATTTGAGGATCCTGTACGCATACAGGAGGAAGCTACAAATCCTGACCTTGGCTGTATGATTCGATTTTATGGTGGTAAGAGTTTATCAGTGGCTTTGTGAATATCTTCACTACTTTTAAGTTGATTATTTATGCCTCCATCTGCCTTCAGCTTTTTAAAAATATTTTCTCAGAATCTATTTTTGACCTAGTTAACTAATGTAGTTAAAGACCATCAAGCTACAAGAAAAACAAAGGGTTAGGGAGTGAGGAAAGATTCTAAAGTATTAGCAGTAGTATCTTTCCTTTATATTTTTTGTTCTTTTATTTTGTTAATTTATTAGTTATTTTTATGCCTTTGCCAGAATTGAGATTGAATCATGCTTTTAGTATGAGTTATGTTTTCAAGCTCCTGGTAAAGTCTGTGAACTTTTGGATAGCTCAGTAGTGTTGAAAAGTAGTGATTATCATATATGACTTGTTATTTGATGAATGTCAAATTTGTATATGGTGATTCATAGGTTTTAAATCATGGATTTTTTTTGTCGGGGTGGGGTGGGGTACTGTGGATTGAACTCAGGGGTACTCAACTACTGAGCCACATCCCTAACCCTGTTTTGTATTTTACTTTGAGACAGGGTCTCACTGAGTAGCTTAGTGCCTCACCATTGCTGAGGCTGACTTTGAACTCAGTGATCTCCTGCCTCAGCTTCTGGAGTCACTGGGATTATAGGCGTGTGCCACCACTCCTGGCTTAAATTGTGGATTTTTAATTTTGTTTTCTCTTCTGTACATTCCCCACCTGCCAGACTGTTTCTCCATCATATATATATATATATATATATATATATATATATATATATATATATATGTATCTTATTTTAATAAGTCTTAATTTTATTGATAAATAAATATATATTTATAAATATAAATTTTTATATATATTTATATATATATATTTTAAAATACTGGAGATTAAACATAGGGATGCTTATCCACTGAGCCACATCCCCAGCCCTTTTAAAAAATTTTTATTTTGAGTCAGGCTCTTGCTAAGTTGCTTAGGACCTCTCTAAGTTGCTGAGGCTAGTCTCAAACTTGTGACCTCCTGCCTCAGCCTCCTGAGTCATTGGAATTACAGGTGTGTACCACCTCACTTGGCTAAAATGAGATACTTTTATGAATGTATCTAATTCTATATAACCTACTAATACCACCACTAAGTAAAATTCATTGAGCACTAACTGTATACCTTTATACTTATGAATTGTCTAAATTACTCATTATAGTCATGCTGTAGTAGCTACTAAACTGTTTTCCAGATGAGAAAACTGAAGTAGAGTTTAACTATGCTCAATGTCACATTATTAGCAAGTGACAGACACATTTGACCTATAACAGTTTTGAATTTATATGCCTCACTTACCAAACAAGCCAGGATAGTTAATTTATTAATGTATATAATCATGTGCTAAGATTCTTTGCTCTCCTCCTCCTTTTTTGATTTAGTTTTTTCTGTATACTTATTTTTGCTTTTGATTGCTGTTACTGGGGATTGAACCCAGGGCCGCTTAACCACTGAGCCACATCCTCAGCCCTTTTTATTTGTTATTTTGTGACGGAGTCTCACTAAATTGCTGAGGCTGGCTTTAAACTTGTGATCCTCTTGCCTCAGCCTCCTGAGCCACTGGGATTACAGGCACATGCCATTGTGCCTAGCTCTGTATACTTTTTATTTATTTATTTTTAGATGTTGATGGACCTTTATTTGCTTATTTATATGCAGTGCTGAGAATTGAACCCAGTGCCTCACAAGTGTGAAGCAAGTGCTGTACTGCTGAGCTACAACTGCAGCCCCTAGCTCTGTATAACTTTTTAAAGAAATATTTATTTTTTAGTTTTAGGTGGACACAATATCTTTATTTTGTTTTTATGTGGTGCTGAGAATCGAACCCAGTGCCTCACACATGCTAGGCGAGCGCACTACCACTTGAGCCATATCTCCAGCTCCCTAACTTTTTTCTCCCCTAACTTTTTGATATAACTCTTAAACATATGATAAGTCAGTTTTATTTAATGCACTTCATATTTTACTTACAATTTTTGTCAAAGTGCTGATTTATGTCATAATTGATTAAAAGTTGGTTTAATTTTATTATATTACCATTAATTTCTGTCTTTGGGAATGGTCTGTGCTCTGTGGTCTTGCTTTTGTTTTGTTTTGTTTTTTTCCTTTTGCTTCTGTGTAATGATCATTCTGGCAAGATTTTTTTCCTTTTCTCATTTACCTTTGGCTGCAGCATATTAATATTGATATGTAGCATATTAATTTTTTTTTCTTTCTTTTTGGTTAAACATTCTGATTTGCAGCTATCCTGTATCCAGCGTTTAAGAATTAAAAACCCAAGGAAGAAATAAGTTTTGAAGTTAATTCTGGAAATAAATCCATGTTAAGGATTATTATGATTAAAGTCTGGGCTGGGGATGTGGCTCAAGCGGTAGCGCGCTCGCCTGGTATGTGTGCAGCCCGGGTTCGATCCTCAGCACCAAAACAAAGATGTTGTGTCTGCCGAAAACTAAAAAATATTAAAATTCTCTCTCTCTCTCTCTCTCTCTCTCTCTCTCTCCTCTCTCTCTCTCTCTCTCTCTCCCCCTCCTCTCTCTCTCTCTTTTAAAAAAAATGATTAAAGTCTAAGTAATTTTTGTATTTCTTAATTCTTAGAGCATTATAAGATCTTAAGCACTATAAGATCTAGGGCCTGGCTAAGGTGTTGAGGAAGTTATTTCACTTATCACTTATGTAATACAATACTATGCAGTCCTAAAAAGATTGGGGTTGATTTTTTTTTTTTTTAAACTGAAGTGGAGAGTAGTTTTCATTATCAATTAAGTTAAAAGAAAGGTACAGAAGAGTATATAGAATATGTTACTTATTATCTAACAAAGACAAGAAAATATACATTCACAGACATATATAGTTCTTAAATTCTTGAGTGATATGAGAGTGAATGAACAAATGAGGGAGTAAATTCCAGAAGAGGGAAATGTAAATAAAATCTTTTGGTAGTTAATGGGGGGAAATGATTACTAGGTTAAAGTTAAATCTGAGAGAATTCATTAAGACTAATTTGAGGAGTGTACCTACTTAGTGTCATATAACTTGGTTGAAATAAAAATCAACTTGGAATAGTTATATGCTCATTATCTGTGATTGAACCTAAGTTCTTCATTATACATTTTTATTCTAGAATGGAAGTTAGGCCTTAACCAGTGAACTACTTTTTACTCATTGAGAGTTATTTTGCATTCAGGTGTAGTGGTCAACAATTGACTTTGGTGCCACTAGTTTTCTGCCATCACTAGATAAATTAAAGGTTGACCGAATTTTAATATACCCTTAAGAGGATATCCTAGTGGAGTCTATGAGAATACCAGTTTATAGTACTTATATTTGTTAGTGGTATTGATAGGGGGTGTTAGGGAACTTCCTATTAACTTAGAGAAGTTAGTATAATTTGAATGAGAAAATTTCAGAAAAGAGTTTTTTAGCCAGGTATAATTGGTGGCTAATGCCTGTAATCTCAACAACTTGGGAGGCTAAGGCAGAAGAATTGCAAGTTTCAGGCCAACTTAGTGAGACCCTGTCTCAAAAAATAAGTAAACATATAAACAGGGCTGGAGTTGTAGCTGTTACAGATCTCAGTCCTTGCCAGTTTCTTCTTATGTAGACTTCTTCATAGGGCAGTCTGTTTTCACAGCCTCCAGTGATGAGACATATACATATACCTATGCATGCATGTGTACACATGGAGGACTCTGTCTTTGAAAAATCACGAAGATGTGGACTACTTTGTTTATTAAGAAGTGAGTCACTAAATACAGCCCCACTTTATAGAGGGAAAGGGGAATTAGACTCCTTTTTTTTTTTTTTTTTTTTTGGTACCAGGGATTGAACCCAGGGGCACTTAACTACTGAGCAACATCCCCAGTCCCTTTTTGTATTTGATTTAGAAGCAGGGTCTCACTGAATTTCTTAGAGCCTTGCTAAGCTTATAAGGCTGCCTTTGAATTTGGAAACTCCTGCCTCGGCTTCCTGAACCACCATGTCTGGCTATACTCTAACTTTTGAGTGAAAATATCAAAGAATGTGTGTGATCAAAGCTTAAAATCATTGCAAAAAGTATTCCTTCCCTTTCACCTTTCTCCTCATGTTTTTCAGTTCCTGAACCCAGAGAAAACCGCAATTAACAAAAGGAAAAATGTTTTTGAAGTATTCTTTTTGAAGCAAATAGCTTAGTAATCAGCTTTAAATATTTTGTGTGGAGACTCTTGATGAGTCAGCTTAGTTAGAATACAGTGTTAATGAGGCCAAGGTCGTGAGGGCCTAAGTTCAAACTCATTTATATTGTGTTCTCTGGTAATAAAAAGTACTCAGTATCCCAGGCAGCCTTTAGGCAAATGCCAGTTATCAGTTGGACTGAAGAGGGAGTTCTGGGGCAGAAGGGCCTAGAGTGGTATTCTGTGAAATTCATAACAGAAAGTCAATTAGAGACAGGGTCTCACTGAGTTGCTTAGCTCCTCGCTTTTTGCTGAGGCTGGCTTTGAACTTGTGATCCTCCTGTCTCAGCCTCCTGAGCTGCTGTGATTACAGGAGTGTGCCACAGTGCCTGGCCCTGCCTGAACGTTTCTTTACCATGTTCTCTGCACACATTGTTTAAACAGTTTTGTTCAAAGAGAATAAATACAAAGAAGAGAAGGCAGACACAGAAGAATCGCATAGTATCTTTCCATATGTTTAAAGTTCAAAACCAGATAAATCTCAGCCTTTTTGTTGAGAGATGTGTGGCAGTACTACTGTCTTTCTGTCCAAATCTGTTCTCTCTTTCTTCCTTGGTAACAGAATTGTAGTTGGCATATTATTGCCTAGCTCCACCTCATCTCCCAGCCTGTCTCCAATTAGTTGTGCACCTGTGACAACATTTTCTTCATGGCATGGAGTGGAATTGATGAGTGCCACTTCTGTTCCTGATCTCTAAAACTTCCAATGAGTGCTTCTCAGTGTTCTTTTCTGGGGGCTAGGATGGCAATGATTCAAGTAGTATTTGAAATACAGTGTTGAAACTGGCAGAGCCACTATCAACTTGAGTTTCTAAATGACAATATTGACTTCTGGTTATTCAGAATTCCCAACTGGACAGAAATAACTATATTATTTGCCATAGCAATTTAATATAATGTCATAGTATAGGTTGCATACACAAGTGACAAAAAACAGAGAGAGAGCAAAGAAAGGATTATTATAAAAGTCAGGGGATTAGCTAGTTTCTAGGGTTCAGGGGGAAGACATTATTCTTACAAGTAGAATTTTTGAGTCATTACATACCCAAATTTAGTCGAAATTTTAAATTTCAACTAAATATTCCAAATTATACAGCTAGGCAATGCCAGTATGTACTTTTTGGCATTCTCTTTTCAGAGTACTCATTTCCCTTTGCCAATATCAGGTATCATTGTTAAAATTAGTCTTTGCCCCAAATTGCAAAATATACTCTCTCATGTTGATTTGTATATTTTAAACTTCTTTGTTAAAATGTAGGGGTAATATAGAAAATGCCCTACCACCTGAATGCAATTACTTTTTTTATTATACATTTCTTAGTCTTATTTTATGTGCATATTTTCACATTTAGAAATATTGTGTCCATACATTTTTCCCCCTTTTAATACATTGTGTTTGCTGAGTGTAGTGTCACACATTTATAATCCTAGCTACTTGGGAGGTTGAGGTAGGAGGATTGCAAGTTTCAGGCTGATCTGTTTCAAAGTAAAATAAGGGAAAAGGGCTGGGGATGTAGCTTAGTGGTAGAGCACTTGCTTAGCATGCATAAAGCCCTGAAGTTCAATCCCCAGCACCCCAAAACAAACTAAAAACAATTATTCAAGTAAAATATAAATATACTATTGCTATCTGTAGCATTTTAATTTCTTATAATCACCTTCCTAACCCACTAACTGCTTTGTAGGTAACTACTACTATCGATTTGGCATGTATCACTTCAGGATTTTCTAACTCTTTTTCCTGTATAATATACATTTATAGAAATGCATGAATCTTATTTACATAGATGTTATCAGTTGGGTTTGGTTCTTTGTGCTTTTTTGACCCTACTACCTAGGTTACAAATCTTATCAGCATTTAGGTTTCTTCCTGTATTTCTTTGTTACATTGTATTCAATATAGTGAATGTATGTAAATGGCCTATGTAACCATTTTCTTAACCATAGAAATTTACATTGTTTCCAGGTGTTTGGCTGCTAAAAACAGCATTATAGTAAAATGTCTCTTTGTGTACCTAACACAGCGATCTCTATACATGAAATTGTTGGGTCATAGAATGTTCACACTTAAAAATCTTAGTAGTTATTCCTGCAGAACATTTTTTTTATCTCATTAGTGTATCAGAGTGCCCTTTGTTTATAGTATAACCTTTCAGTATTATTACACTATTAAATTTTTATTAATCTGATGGAGGAAATGATCTCATTGTTTTCATTTTTGTTTCCATGATTACTTAGTGTGATTGAGAATTAATTTATATTTTCATTGAGTCTTTATTTTTGTTTGAATTCTATGCATATTTCTTTTTATCAAGTTGAATTAAAGGACTTCTGTATATCTTCTGAATATACATATTTTGGATTCTGTATTTGGGACTGAATTTCCTCCAGCCTGTAATTCTTAGTTTGGCTTACTAGTTTTTATTATGTAGACATTTAAAATTTTTATTTAGGGGCTGGGAATGTGGCTCAAGCGGTAGCGCACTCGCCTGGCATGCGTGCGGCCCAGGTTTGATCCTCAGCACCACATACAAACAAAGATGTTGTGTCCGCCGAAAACTAAAAAATAAATAAATAAATATTTAAAAAAATAAAATAAAATTTTTATTTAGACATACTTTTTTTCTTGTGCATTTACATTCCATCACTGTCGTAGGTCATAAACATATTCTATGTTTTATTAAGTACTTTTATATTATTAAAATATTGAGGTAGGGATGTAACTACTTTTTTCTCTATGGATAGCCAGTTGCGTCAATAGATTTGTAGAACAAGAGACTTAGGTGGAACGATCAGCAAAAGTGTTGGTTATGTGAAAAAGGGAGTTGAGGAAGAGAACCCAAAAGTTGAAGCTGACTCTGATTTTAAGCCTGGATGGCTTCAGGAGACAATAGAACTTGAGTTTTAAGAAGCATTTGGTTTGTAGGGATGGTCATGACTTGATTTAGGGATTTTCTTTTTTTTTAGTTGTAGGTGGACACAATACCTTTATTTAATTTATTTTTTTATGTGGTGCTGAGGATAGAATCCAGTTTCTCACACATGTAGGTGAGCACTCCACCACTAATCCACAATCCCAGCCCCGATTTAGGGATATTTAATTTAAGTGGTGGTAAACACCCAGTTGGAAATGTCTGGCAGAGAGTTGGAAATGTGGAAATAGTAGGAATTACATATCTGGAAGAACCAAACTCCCAGAGGAAGGTGAAATTTATACTAGGTGAGAGGGCTGGCTTAATAGGAGAAATGGCTGTTTGATGAATCTAGTGTTGACATATAAAGTTTTATTGAGTAATATAATTTTGAGTCTTTGAAATAATCTAGTTCATTTCCTCATATTACATATGAGGAAACACATGGTTAAGTGGGCAAAGTGATGCCCAAACTTACATAGTCAGTTGTGTGGAGCTATCTGGAGTACAACTTGGTTGTCCCTACTCCAGGCTTATAGTTTGTACCAGCTGGTACTCCTGCTCCTCCCCTCATTTCTGTGTATGGTATTTGTCTGTTTCTGGTACATATGTGTACCAAGAACTTCATATCTCTTCTGTCCCTGTGTGCTGTTTTGGTTACTGTATATCAGTCCTATAAAGACTTTTGATGGGAAAGGGTGCTTATAGAAAGAGAAACTCATGCATACTTATGTCGTCTTCTGCCACTGTGATTGGAACATTTGATCAAAATATCAACCATAAGCTTTTCCTCATGAGGGACAAGATGGAAGATTGTGTACAGAACTAGAGAACCCCCATAATTCTTACTTTCTTCCTTCTAAGATAGAATGATATCAGTAGTGACTGTCATTTAGTCCATACTTCTTTTGTGCCTAAAATTATTATTACCTTACATCATCTTTTTTACAAGAATCTTTTGAAGGTATGGGATTAATAAAAACCAAACTTACATGATAAAATCTAAACAATATAAATGAATAAAGTAAGGCTCAATGATAGTTCAAAGAAACAAAGTGTGTACAGAACCAGTATTTAAACTCAAGTATATCTCATTCTAAAGTCTGTGATCTTAATTCCTCTGCCTTGCTATCATTCTCTGTACATTTGAGAGATGGCTATTTAAATAGGAGGTAACAATGACATCTGACTTGTTCTGTAGTCTAAAATTTACTATATTTCCACTGGATAAGGTCCAAGATGGGTATTATTTAGGACTGAGATCTTATTTTGTAATACCTTGGTTACTTGTATCTAAAAATATGGTTGTTGAATATTAGCACACAATTTCTTTTTCCTTTTCATCAGTATACTGCTTCAGTGGTGGATACTGAACTATTGTTTTCTTTATAGAGAAACCATGCCAGATGGATCATCTGGATCGAATCCTACTGTCTGGCATCTATAATGTACGCAAGGGAAAGACCCAGCTGCATAAGTGGGCTGAACGCCTAGTTGTTCTCTGTGGAACCTGCCTTATTGTTTCCTCAGTGAAGGATTGTCAAACTGGAAAGATGCACATTTTGCCTCTGGTTGGGGGGAAGGTAAGAATCACAAAGATGTATTTTTTTTTAATATTTATTTTTTAGTTGTACACAATACCTTTATTTTGTTTATTTATTTTTATGTGGTGCTGAGGATCGAACCCACGTGTTAGCACGCGCTAGGTGAGCGCTCTACCGCTGAGCCACAACCCCAACCCACAAAGAAATATTGTTACTGTTCATTTAATCATTAAGAAAATTAAGGACTGAGGATGTAGTCTGTGGTAGAGAGCTTGCCTACCATGGGTAAAGCCCTAGATTCAGTTCTCAGCAGTGTGAAAGAGAAAGGGAGAGAGAGAAAGGAAAGAATAAATTGAGAAAATGTCACATATGCTTTTCATTGATTTTTTTTCATATATTTTTTTAAAAAAGTAAATATGAGCATTGTTAAAGATTTTTATCAGGGCCTGTCTGGGAAGTTCAGAGGCTATCTATTCCCCAAATGCTCCTGTAGAATCATCTGTCGGAGAAGCCCTGCCTCCAAAGCTGTGTACTAGATGCTGTTGCTGGCAACACCAAGAGTAGACAGGGAATGCTACCATCAGAAGCTGCTCTTGGAAACTAGAAGTACCTCTACCATGCGGCCAGCGCAATGGTTTCCTTAATGAGGTTCTTGGCATTAAAGTTAGCTAGCAGAGATCGAAATAAACACACAGACTCAGTTACCTTTTTCTATGACCAGGTCCGAGATGGCTCCCCTCTCTGGTTTCCTCCTCTAACCGCCCGGCAGGGCAGCAAGGATTACTCAGGGCTAGCAGGAGAGAGAGAGCGAGCACGCCAGGGAGTAGCCTTTTATTGGGGAGCAAGAAATTCAGGGAAGAATTCCATCCAATGAAGGTTGAAGGGGGGGCCGCACTCCAAGGTCAGGGTCAGTGATTGGGCCTCCGGGGTCAGTGGTCAGTTACACCCCCACACGGACAGGTTCTCTCAACAGGAGAGGGCCGGGAAAGCTCCGACACAGCCAGAGCGCCTCAGACCCTAACCGGGAGTCACCCAGTCACGTGTGAGAATGGCTCCCGACAAGTACCTGCCAATATCCACCAATAAAAGAGGTCCTTTCTAGTTTTTTATTTTTTCCCATTAAATTAAAATTCAGAGTCTGGGGTAGTTATGACCCTCAATCCAGTAGCCAGAGAGGCATGTTCTTTCTTGCATCTGTCCCAGAGGAATCCCCCTCCGAGGAGAGGAGTTCACTTGCTAGCTAGTGACAGTTGACTATAAATATGTATGTTAATAGTTACATATAATTTTATTTTTTTTTTGTTTTGAAATTTGAGTGTCATAACCAATGTGAGTTTAAGAGGACAAAATCATCTTGTAAAGTCATACTTTGAAACATTCATTCTGATCTAAGTACATGGCAATATATATATCAAAACATGTATTAGAAAGTTAAATATGTGAAAAGACATAGCTGGGCTTAAAAATGTAGTGTAGAAATATAAAATGGTCAGTTGGTGTGAATCTGTGGGCCTGCTGGGCTCTGGGTCTGAAAGGTTGGGGTAGCCTAGAAAGTACCTAGGTCTAAAAGTTCCCTGCTCATGCTGGGAGATCTGTGCCAAGTTTATAGCTTAAAACTAGGGGCTGAGTTTGTTTTCTTTGTTTATGAAAGAAAGCTAAAAGTGAAATGTGCTGTTAACTATCGACTAGACTAAGGCTTACTTCTAGTTGTGGTCCTAAAAAGATAGGAGGACCCAGTTAATATGGCCTGTGACTAGGAAGTGAACCAGGTCCCTACTGACTCAAAGAAGAAATTGACCAGAAACCAGGAACCCACCATGCCAATTTGAGACCTTGTTCTGATCTTGGAGGCTGAAGGACAGTGAAGAAAGTAAGTAAAATTTCTTGACAGGAAAAAGGCAAGTAAGAACAGGTCAGGAATTTATAAAAAGCTGGGGAGAGAGTGAGACAGAGGAAGATAAAACGCTAACCTCTCATTTAAAGCACCTACACTCCAAAGTCCAAAAAAACACCTACAAGTTTTATATTAGGGAAGATATCCACAAATGTAATAATCAGAAGATACTTCGGATCAAAATGGAAATAAAGGAACATCCTGAAAAGACTGGAAAATAAATGTATAGAATTTTCTGGGACAGAATAGGAAAACAAAAATTTCTGAAGTAAGAATATGCAGCTATGAAGGAGTCAGTAAAAATAATGGAAATGAAAAGACAGTTATTGAAATTTAAAACTTAATAGGATAAACCCAGATAAGAAATTCACAGAGAGATTTGATTAACAGTAACATAATTTGTCTTCATTCTCTCTCTTTTTGGTACCAGGGATTGAACTCAGGGGTATTGACCGCTGAGCCACATCCCCAACCCTGTTTTGAATTTTATTTAGAGACAGGGTTCCACTGAGTTGCTTAGCAGCGCCTGGCAATAGCTGAGGCTGGCTTTGAACTCCCAATCCTCCTTCCCCGGCCTCCCGAGATTATAGGTGTGTACCATCATACCCTGCTGTCTTCATTCTCTCTTTTATTTACCAGTAGAACAGAATTTTATTCAGGTTGGCAGTATGCCCAGGATCAAAACCAGTATCTTCCAATCTCTTTTGTAGTTAGGGATGGCTAATGAGATATAAACAAAAGTTTCTAGGTGGGACTATTGGGAAAGCCCTTTAAGATGGGACTGACGCGGATGCTGTGACTCTTTGCCCTATCCTACCTTCCTTTGTGGCACATATTCTCCCAGGGTTGGAGGTGTGGTGGTTGTGGTGACCATTAGTTGGCAAGCGGATGCTGTGTGTGACTATATAGAAAGTAGAAGGCAGCTGAGTCCTCGATAGCATTATAGAGCTACTGCACCAATCCCTGACTGACCCCCCCATTTTTTTTTAAAGCCTCTGTTTTATTGCTGGATGTAATTAACTGATGTACTAAGGAATTTCACAAACAAAAACAACAACAACAACAAAGACCTTAAGAGAGGCTCTGGTATACATCTAATAGGAGTTCCAGAGAAGAGAGCAGAAAGAAGGGAGAAGTGATTGCTGAGAAAATAATGGTTGCAAATTTTTTATCTTTATTTTTTTTAAAGAGAGAGAGAGAATTTTTTTAATATTTATTTTTTAGTTTTCTGTGGATACAACATCTTTATTTTATTTTTATGTGGTGCTGAGGATCGAACCCAGCGCCCTGTGCATGCCAGGCGAGCGTGCTACCGCTTGAGCCACATCCCCAGTCCCTGCAAAAATTTTTTAAAATTTTCTTTTTTGTAGTACTTGTTATTGAACCCAGGGCCTTATGAATGCTAGGCAAGTGCTCCACCACTGAGCTACATTCTCTGCTCTCTTTATTTTTTATTTTGAGACAGTGTCTTGTTGAGTTGCCCAGGCTGGCCTCAAACCTGTAATCCTCTTGTCTCAACTCTCTAGTCACTGGGATCAGAGGTGTATGCCACTGTGCCCAATGTGGTTGCAAATTTTCTTGAAATAAAAACAAACATGAGTGTTCAGATTAAAAGTATTCGGAATATAAGTAGGATACATAAAAATAAATCTTCACTTAGATGCATTGCACAACATAATGGATAGGAGCAAGTCAAAATCTTTCAGAAAAAGCTGGGCTCATTACTCACCTATAGTCTCAGTTACTGAGGAGACTGAAGTGGAAGGATCATTTGAACCCAGGAATTTGAGGCCATCCTGGACAACATAGCAAGACCCTATATTAAAACAAGCAAATTCCAAAAGCTTTTGCTGAGAAAAGGGTTGCTTGCAAGGAAATGACAGACTGACAAAAGCTGTCTTATCAAAAGTAGATACTGGAAGATTATTTGCAAAATTTCTGCAAGAAAATAAATGTGAATCTATATTTTAGTCTTTTCTTTCTCAGTTTCTTTTTTCTGTCTGCCTGTCTTTCTTTTTTGTGTTGGTGCTGGGATTGAACCTTGTGCATGCTGGGCGAGTGCTCTATCACTGAACAATGTCCCTAGCCTCTTGACCTATATCTTTTATACTCATATTATCTTACAAGAGTCAAGGCTGTATGACACGTTTTCAGATATACAATTAAGCTGACATATGGAGACTGAAAGAACTACTAAAAGATATACTTCAGAACCTCATTCCCCAATAAAAAAGAAAAAAAGTAAAACAATAGTTGAAAGTAAGTTGAAAGGGGAGGTTATAAATTAAAAGAAACGATGAGTGTAGACATTGATAAAATATGGTGGCAAATTTAGTTAGATATTGATTATAAAAAGTTAAAAAGATTAAAGATAATAAGATGTGGCAATGTACTCAATAAATAAAATGACACTTCCTTGGGATAAAAGAATAGAGACACCAAATAATTTAAACTTTATTAGAAAAATTGTCAAATATGAATTTAAAAATCTTTTTTTTTTTTTAAATATTTTTAATATTTATTTTTTAGTTTTCGGCGGACACAACATCTTTGTTTGTATGTGGTACTGAGGACCGAACCCGGGCCGCACGCATGCCAGGCGAGCGCGCTACCGCTTGAGCCACATCCCCAGCCCCAAATTTAAAAATCTTAAAAGAGTAGTCACTAAAAGGATAAAAGAGAATATAGAAAACTAACTGTAAACAAGGCAGAAAGAATTAGGAAAAAGAAGCAAAATAATGTGGTAAATTGTCACACAACTAATGGTAGAAATAAATCCAAACATGTCAGTAGTCAGGTTAATTGTGATTGTAAGATTATATTATTTAAAATACTACAGTTTGCTGTTTGTAAGATATATACGTGGGCTGGGTTGTGACTAGGGTGCTTACCACCCACTCATGGTCCACTGGGTTCAATCCTCAGCCCCACATAAAACAAATAAATAAAAATAAAGATATTGTGTCCAACTTCAATTAAACAATTAAAAAAAAAAGAAAGAGATACTTAATGCTTACTCTTTTTTTTTTTTTTTTTTAAATGCTTACTCTTAAGAGGTTGAAAGTGAAGTGATGGGAAAATATTTACTGGTCAAATAGCAAGCAAAAGAAAATTAGTGTGGGGGGTTGAGTGCTCGCCTACCATGCGTGAAGCACTGGGTTCCATCCCCAGCACCATATACAAATAAAATAAAGATATTGTGTCCACCTATAACTAAAAAGTAAATTTAAAAAAAAAGAAAATTAGTGTGGTTATATGTTATATTAATGTCATATGAAACTTATTTATGAGTATGCAACAAAGGGACTTTTATCCAGAATATATAAAAATCTTATGCAATTAAGTAGTAAAAAGAATAATAACCCACTAATGAATGGGCAAAAATGATTTGAACAGATCCTTTACCAAAGAAGATATATTGATAATTAACACCTGAAAAAAAGATCCTCAACATATTAGTCATTAGAGAAATGAAAATGAAAACCACAGTGAGATGCTATATACCTCTAAAATGGCCAAACTTAAAAGACTGATGAACACCAAGTTTGGCAAAGACATTGAGCATCTGGGACATTTATACATCACTGGTGGAAATAAAATTACTTGGGAAAGAGCTTGTTCCTTTCTTGTAAAATTAAGCATAAACTTTTCAGATGACCCAACATTCTACTCCTGTTATTTGCCAAAGAGAAATGAATGTGTGTCCTTATAAAGACTTGTAAGTGAAGTTCATAGCAGCTTTACTTAAAATAGCCAAAAACAGAAACAACCCAAGTTGTTTTTAGCTGGTGAATTGATAGATAAATGTGGTATATCCATACAATGGAATTCTACTCAACAGTAAAAAGGAGTGAGCTACTGACACTCAAGGACAGAGATGAATCTGGAAAGCATTATTCTAAGTGGAAAAAGCCAGACAGAAAAGTTCATTTTTCATATGACTCCATTTATATGACATTCTGAAAAAGGTACAAAACTATACTGAATGAAAATAGACCAGTGATTATAGGGAAAGGATTGGCAAAGGGCACAAGGGAAATTTGGGGGATCATGGGGTTATATGCTATTATAAAAACTCATCTGACAGTTCACTTAGAATCGGTGAATTAAAAAATAAATCTGTGGATTTTATTTTAGGTAAATTACATTTTAGTAAAATAGAATCCCCCAAAAGATTTGAGTAAATAAAACATTTGTAGGGATAAAGAGACTAACCAAAAAAGGACGAAAGGAACATTTTACTGTATTTACTAATTCCAAGGTTGTACATATATAACAATATAGTCTAATATAACACAGAATATGATTATACAGAGATATTGACAAATTAATTTGTAGTGGGAGATTTACCAACCTTTCCCACTATTTGACATTAATTGGTTCTATGTACTTTACTGTGTGAAACATCCCATAATAAAGCATTTGATTATTCTAGAAAATGATCTATTCTTCATTTCAGTAAGGATCCTTTGTTTTGACACAGGCTTACTCAATGGCAGTGATTTATTAGTAGTGAAAAATGGTTATGTTGTGATTATCACAATTGAACATTAGGCAAATTGTTTAATTTCAGTGAGCCTTTTAAATGTGATTCTTTTTTGTTCAGTTTTATGTTTCTGCCATTTGGTTCAGTCTTTAGTTGGCACCAGAACCCTAATGGTTTACAAGTATAACTTGTAAATTCCCAGCTTTTTTGTCAAAATTCAGTAGCTATGGCATATTAAAGTAAGATGCCAGACAAGACATAAATGGTTCTATAACTATTTAAAAAAAAAACAAAACCTGTATCCTCATCAAAATTGTATAGGTTGGGTTTTTGGAGATTGGGAGGGAGTTTTTTACATAGCTGCTTTTGTGCCTTGAATTCTTATCACTATCCCAAATAGGAATGAGGAGAGGTTCTTGCCTTTTCTCAAGCTGGGGACTCAAGAGAGCTTGATAAAGGTTTTCTGCAGTAAGAGGACATAGTTTACTGGTGTCCTGCCTCCTGACTTTGAAGTGTTGAGAACAAGAGTTATGCTGCATAGCTACTGACAGAGCAAAAACACATCTAATGTGTTGTGATCATTGTGTATTTCTTGAGTTAAAGAAGCAGGGAAGCTGGGAAGAGGAGAAGGAGAAGGAGAGAACAAAAGAGGAGGTGAGGGAGATAAAGAGAGTGCATGAGAGAGCGAGCAGTAGCACAGGGCACACAGGCTTTCTCATAGATGCTCAGAATTTTATCACCCCAATCATTTTTATAATCAAGAAACCCTTCATTTCTTAGCCATTGCCCCTCAATTCCTTCCCTAGCCCTATGCAAATATGAATCTACTTCCTGTCTTTATAGATTTGCCAATTCTGGACATTTGCATATGAATGGAATAAAAAAATTCTTTGTGATTGGCATTGTTCACTTAAGATGTTGTTTTTAAAGTTCATTGGTACAGTACATGTATCAATATTTGTCCTGTTTATGGCCAAATGATATTCTATTTTATGGATAATGCCACTTGTGTTTATATATTCACCCATTGATGGACATTTGGATTGTTTCTACTTTTTGGCTATTATGAATAATGCTGACATGAACATTCATATACAAGTTGTTCTCTTGGACATCAATGTAAAAATGGAATTGCTTGGTTTTATAATGACCTTGTGTTTAATCTTTAGAGGAACTGCCAGAAGGTTTTCCAAAGCAGCTTCACCATTTTACATTCCCATTAGCAATATAGGAGGATTCCCGTTTCTCCACATCCTTACCAATATTTGCACAACATGTGTTTTTAATGTATGTTTTTAATTTTAACTATCCCAGTGGATATGAATTGGTATCTCATTTTATATTTCCCTGGCAGCTAATGATGTTGATTATCGTTTCATGTACTTATTGGTGATTTTATAGATCTTTGGAGAAATGTCTATTCAGACATTTTTTGCCTTTTTAAAAAAATTGGGCTTGTTATTGCCTTTTGCTTTTTGACCAGGATTTCTTTTTAGTGGTTCTGGTTTTCTCTCCTCCTCTTCTTCAGATAGAAGAAGTGAAACGCCGGCAGCATTCCCTTGCATTCAGCTCAGCTGGAGCCCAAGCCCAGACCTATCATGTCAGCTTTGAGTCTTTGGCTGAGTACCAGAGATGGCAACGGCAAGCATCTAAGGTGATAAGCTCTCAAACATCCTGATGTGAAGATAAGAATGTAGAAGCCCCTTAGAAGTGTATTTTGAAACTTATCTTAGTTCTAAGACAGCAAATTATAACTCTTAATTTTATTTCTTAATATATATTGAATAAAATAATGGAATCACACTAGATCCTTAACTTATTATTTATGCTCAGTATAAAAATGCTATCAAAAGTGTTTTTAGGTGCATTTACCTCTGTACCATGTCTGCAAGGCAGGCCTTGGAAGAAATTATGACATAACGAGATTTGACCCAAGAAGGAATTGAGAAATGATGAGATTTACATGGCTTTCATTCTGTAATAGTAGTCATTGGTTGATGGAACTGTTCCCTAACTTGTAGCCCAGTGCTTTTTGGTCTCAACATATTAAGAACAGGCTTGATGAGCCACTTCAAATTAGAACTTACTGATAGTACAATGACCTGTAAATTATTATTGCTATATACTGAGGATAGCCTTTGAGCATTATTTCTGCTTTTTAAAGATTAAAGATGAACTACTGTAAAAGTGTACGGTGATTTCCAAACTCTCTTGTTTGAGAATTTGCAGAAATTTTCATAGTAGTGTTATTATAAAGTGAGTTGCCATCAAAACATGAGTGACTTTTCCAGTAATATATTGTTTGTTCAGATAATTTTCACAATGCATATTTTTAGTAGCATACTATTATAGAAATAAAAACCTTGTTTTGGTTTCATTGAAGTTTTTTGTTAATGTATTGATTATAAAATATGCTCTGAATAGAAGTAGTTTTCATTTAAAGTAGCTATTTTGTTCTTCTGCCTTTTTAAAGAGAAGTTAATGAATGATTTTGAGCATCTTTGGCATGTTTGGCAGTGTGCTATGTGCTTGGTTATTTAACTACTTACCCTCACAACAGATGATGAAACTGCTAGTAAGCAGCAGAATCTGTGTGGCTCCAAAAGGCCTTGTCTTTTCATGCTGTCTCTCAAAGTTTTGTACAGTTATTTTGAATCATTTTAATGTTATTTCTTGTGTGAAATGTCAACCTTCTCTCTTTATGATACTGTATTTTTTAAACCCTTTACTTGTAGAGACTTTGCAGTTTGTTCCTTTGTTTTTCAAGCACCTTATGGTTTTAGAGAAAAGTAAAAACTGAAACGTTTTATAAGTGAATAATTGGATTTCTTTACCTTTTTTTCTTTCCTGGTCTTTAGTCAGTGCTGTTTGTATAAATGCCATTCTGTCCTGTGTTAGATGATAGACATCCAGTACTAGCTCAGAAGGCTTTTCTCTTGAACCTTCTTCAGGTGGTGTCCCAACGAATTAGTACTGTGGATCTTTCGTGTTACAGCCTTGAGGAAGTTCCTGAGCATCTTTTCTACAGTCAAGATATCACCTACCTCAATTTGCGACACAACTTCATGCAATTAGAAAGACCAGGGGGCCTCGACACACTCTACAAGTATGTGGAGAATAGGTTTCAGGTCAATATGTTGGAACTATATTGTAATCAGTATCTTAGTGGTCCAGACCTCTAAGTGAGCATGCTTGTGTTAGTCCATTTCTTGTTTCTCATAACAAAATACCTAAAGTTGGGTCATATATAAAGAAAAGAGGCTTAAATCCAAGATCAGGCAGCTCTGTCAGTTCATCATCTGATGGGGGCCTCTTTGGCTGCATCACATTATGGCAGATGCCATCATGGTGGGAGCCCATGTGAGAAGGCCAGACAGGAGGCCAGAAGAGTTCAGGGGGTCAGGCTAGCTCTTTTATGATAATTCATTCTGTGTAGAAGGTAATTTACTTCATGAGAATAACATTAGTCCCTTCCAAGGGTAGCACCCCTAGTGACATTATTCCCACTAGGTCTCACTTCTTAAAGTCTACCACTTCTTAGTTCTATCACACTGGCGCCAAGCTTCTAGCATATGAAACTTTGGGGGACAAACCATGCCCAAGCCATAGCACATTTCATTATGTGTTTGTACATATATATATGTGCATACATATTTTTTTCCCTGAAATTTCTACTCATTTTTGAAGAGGAAGCAATATTTTTCACATAATTTTCCCACCTCTGTATTCCTCCCCATAAAACAGATGGTAGATGCAAATGTTCTGTTATAGAGGCAACAATGAATTGTCATTGATTTGGATAATCTTTTTATATAAGTTATTAACTATGGTACATGAGCTGCAACCATGTTAAGTTGAGGGATTCAGTATATGAAAACTTTTGAATAAAAAATATCAAATTTAATTGATTTCAAGCAGACAGGCCTAATTTCAGGAATTCCAGAAGCAGGATTTATCTTTCCTTTGTACCTGCTCCTGCCAACTCTGTTCAGTGATGAGAGGTTTCTCTCTTAGAAAAATTCTAACAAAGGAGCCATTTCAACTCTACAGATCTATGACCTATATATTTTTCCATCTCTTTTATTAAAGTATGTCCCCTCATTCCTACATTTTACTCATCCAGCTTCATTCCTCCACTGAAAATTGGAGGGCTGAAAGCTGGATATGGTGGTTCATGCCTATATGTAATCCCAGCTACCTGAAAGTCTGAGGCAGAAGGATCACTTCAGCTTATGAGTTTGAGACCAGCCTGGGGGATATAGTGAGACCCCATCTGAAGAGAAACAAAACCTAAACCAAAACAAGCAAAAAATGGATAACTGTGAGTAAATATGTGGTAGAAGTGATTATATGGGGTTTGGTGGGGAAGGGAGAAATTCTGATCAGAAATTCTAAAAGACTGGCTTAGTAGTAGAGCCCTTGCCTAGCATGTACCATGCTGGGTTCAATCTCCAGTACTGCAATTGCTAGATAGATATGGATTAATTAATTCTGGAGTCAAGGTACCAAATCAAAGGAATAATCAGTAATCAGGGTCATGTCATCTGGAAATCAAGTTGGGAATATGGATGAAGAGCATTGGAATGAGGTCCCAAGGATTCAGATCAAGGAACAGGTGATAGGATTTTGTCATAGAGAACACCTCAGCCTTGTCTCTTGTACTCTATAACAACAAAGTGACACTTCCATGTGACTCCTTTGGATCTACTTTATGATTATGCTGTCTCTGGGTAAGACAGTCTTGATACTTTTACTCCCACAGTCAAAAATAAAAGCACTAAAAATTCATGTTGCATATCATACCACATTACAGTAAAACACTTGTTGTATACATGTGTTCAAGCTCAACTGGTCCATACATTTCAAGTGACATTTGAACCAACATAATTTCGATATTAAAAAAAAAGTTGTTTTTTTTTTAATTTTTAAATTTTTGGTTATAGATGACACAATACGTTTCTTTTATTTGTTTACTTTTTTTAATGTGGTGCTGAGAATTGAACCCAGTGCTTCACCTGCATGAGGCAAGTGCTCTGCCACTGAGCACAACCCCAGCCCAGAAGTTGTTTTTTTTTTAAATATTTTTTTTGGTTAGAGATGAACAAAATAACTTTATTTATTTTTTATGTAGTACTGTGGTTCACGCATGCGAGGCAAGCACTCTACCACTGAACCACAACCCCAGACCAAAAATTAGTTTTTTAGAATTGGATTTGATCTATATATTTGTTAATTATTCTTGTATCTGAGAGTTGATTAATTTTTAACCACTTTAGAGTACATGTTAGATATTTAATAACAAAATATTTCAAGTATGACTTTATATAATAGAATTGTCCAGCATGAGTTGTTCTTCAAGTTTTCTGCCTTTTGTTTGTTTGTTTGTTTTGCAGGGCTGGGGATGGAACACAGGGCCCTGCACATGCCAGGCAAGTGCTCTATCGTTGAGCTACATCCCCAGCCCTAGATATTCTGCCTTTTATGGAAAAGAGATTTCTGTCACACTAGACCTGGTTTCCTTGATAGCATGGACTGCACATTAGTCCTTTTAGTATCCTCTGCCCACACGCTTGGCATGTAGTAAGTGCTCATTAAATATTTTTGGAACAAATTCTGGGATGGACATTTAAAACAGATCATTTAAAATAGATCATGAAAGACCACTGATGTCTCTTCTAAAGATATATGACAGATTTTTTGAAATACAGTATGGATTTTTGCCTTTGCCCTTTAGATTTTCTCAACTGAAGGGCCTGAACTTGTCCCATAATAAACTTGGGTTGTTTCCTGTATTGCTGTGTGAGATTTCCACCCTGACTGAGCTCAACCTTTCCTGTAATGGGTTTCACGACCTGCCAAGTGAGATTGGCAGTCTGCTGAAGTAAGTATCTAACTTTTGCTACATTGCTCTTTTTCCTTTAGAATAAGGAATCTGTCTGGCATTTTTGAGTGAAGGTAGAACCTTGAGTGCTGACATTGAAATAAGTCATGAAGTTATTAGAACTCTAGTTAGCAGCAGTTTTTAATGCTGGAGATCTCTGATCTCCATGATTGCAGTAATGATCAGTCCCTGTACTTGACCAGCAGAGATCCTGACTTAAATGTCAAAGGCCCATCCTTCGAGGTAGTATCTAAGTCATCTATTAAGTTTCTGTATGTTGAGCGTTAGGAGGTTTTACCATTTTGGGATTGATAATGAATGAAGGACTTAAGTCAGAATTCATAACTCTAATTCTGTGCAATTGAATGATCTTTCCTAAAGTAGATTGTTATTTCCCCCTCCGCAGTCTTCAAACCCTCTGTCTTGATGGCAACTTTCTGACTACTTTACCTGAAGAATTGGGAAATCTGCAACAGCTTTCCTCCCTTGGAATTTCCTTCAACAACTTTAGTCAAATTCCTGAAGTTTATGAGAAACTCATAATGGTAGATAAAGTGGTTATGGCAGGAAATTGCCTAGAAGTCTTGAACTTAGGGGTGCTGAACAGGATGAGCCATATCAAGCATGTGGATTTAAGGTGAGGTCATTCTTTACCAGAGCTTCTTTATCTTGACTTCAACCGACCTGTATGTCTTCTCTTTATAAACACTCCTTTAAAATATTGGAATTTTAGAACATTGAAGAAATATTTTCCAAGTTATAGTAAAATTTAATTTATCACCCACTAACAGAGAGATATAGGATCAGATAGGTGGACCACGTGATAAGCATCAAATTGCTTTTGACAGAGGTGGTTCTCACCCTCCAGCAATATTTTATGAGAATTTTCTTTTTTTCTCATCCTTATCTACATTGGATTTTTAGAAGTCTTTTTCCTTATTGTCAGTAGAAGGTGGGAATAGTATTTTGTTATAATAAACATTTAGTTACTGGGGTGAGGTTGAGTATGTTTTTTATGTGCATATTATTAGTGGTTCGTAATTTTCTGTAAATAACTATTTTTCTGTTGAGTCGTTGAATTTCTTCTTAATAGCATTGTATTATAAATGAAATGTTCAAGGCTTCACTACTAAGAAATTTTTATAAGTTTTATATCCTAGTTATAATCTTTTCCTAAAGGAAGGTGGTGAAAGACACCTGAGTGTTCTATTATTTACAGGGAGCTATTAACATGCCTTGTAAAAATGTAGCAAAAGACAGAATTATTGAAATACAGGAAAATGAGAACAAACCCATGTGCTTTGAATTATATACTTGTATAGAAAAGAACTGAGAGGCCCTTTTTTAGAGTTTGTCTTTTTTTTTGGATTATGGAGGACTTTTTTCCCTGTATTTTTTATTAGTACATTATAATTATATATAATAGTGGGATTTATTTTTACATATTCATACATATACACAGTGTAATAATATAATTTGGTCAGCATGGTTTCAAGGTTTCAAGTTTGCCTTTGAATCCTTCAGTATACATACTGATTATTTTCTTCATTAGTGTCATGTGAGTCTTAGTCCTATAGCAGCAGGAGGAAGGAGAGCTGTTCCCTTTTGTCTGCTTAGCTACCATTCATTGAAAAGCATATTCATCTTCTTGTTTTTTTGCTTCCACCTAACCTTAGTAGGTATTTGGATATAAATGTTCACCTGTTTATGGATATGGCCCATTTTTTTCCTTCTCTACATTGAATTTGTATGCGTATTTGCCAGTCTGGATTGTCTAATTTAGCTGCACCTTGAGCTCTTTGTTTATAAACCATCTGTAGTTATTTCTATACCTTGCAAAATGAGTCGAGTAGTGAAATTCCTAGTTGGTTTAGGAGGGAAAACAGGACTGTCATATTTCTTTTGGTAAACACACTTAACAGAATTTATTTCTGATTATTTCCTTATTTTTGAATATTAAGGATGAATTACTTGAAAACCGTGGTTATTGAAAATCTGGAGGGAAATAGATACATCACGCACATGGATTTGCGGGACAATCAACTGACTGACTTGGATCTTAGCTCTTTATGTAGCTTGGAACAGCTGCATTGTGAGCGGAACCAGCTGAGGGAGCTGACACTCAGTGGCTTCTCCCTTCGAACTCTGTATGCCAGTTCAAACAGTGAGTTCTGTCTCCAATCTCTTGTTTTTTTCTTTCTTGTGTGAACTTTCTAAGAATAATGGTGTCTGTGGTCCTCAGTCTCTGCAAAATAGAACTTGTTGAAGCTTAGCTTTATGGGTTTTTTTCTTAATATTTATTTTTTAGTTATAGGTGGACACAATATATTGTTTTCATGTGGTGCTGAGGATCAAATCCAGTGCCTCATGCATGCTAGGCGAGCACTCCCACCTCTGAGCCACAACCCCAGCCTTTAGCTTTATGTTTTTTTTTTTCTTTTTAAATAGAGAGAGAGAGAGAGAGAGAGAATTTTTAAGTATTTATTTTTTAGTTTTCGGTGGACAAAACATCTTTATTTTATTTTATGTGGTGCTGAGGATCAAACCCAGTGCCCCGCGCACCCCAGGTGAGCGCGCTACCTCTTGAGCCACATTCCCAGCCCAAGCTTTATGTTTTAACTTTGTTGTCAACACTGGTGACTGAGATGTTCATGAAAAGACATGGCAAGACTCACTACAGGAAAATAAGAAGAGGTGTTTTTAAAAGTAATGAGTGTGGACAAATATATTCAAAACCAAGTATTAGTAATAGTGTAAAATAGGTTGGCAAACTATTGCCCAGGGGCTAACTTTGGCTCTCTCTCTCTCTCTCTCTCTCTCTCTCTGGTGGGGTTTGGGGGGTCCTGGGGATTGAACTCAGGGACACTCAACTACTAAGCCACATCCCCAGCCCCATTTTGTATTTTATTTAGAGACAGGATCTCACTGAGTTGCTTAGCATCTCGCTTTTGCTGAAGCTGGCTTTGAACTTGTGATCCTCCTGCCTCAGCCTCCTGAGCTGCTGGGATTACAGGCATGTGCCACTGCGCTCAACCTCAATCTCTTTTTGTATAGTTCATAAACAATGGTTTGCCCAGTGACTTGGGAGATCTTGAGTTCAAAGCCAGCCTCAGCAACTTAGCAAGGCCCTAAGCAACTCAGCGGAATCCTGTGTCAAAATAAAATATAGAAAAGGACTGGGGTTGTGGCTCAGTGATTGAATACCCCTGGGTTCAATCTCTGGTTACCCCCTTGCCAAAAAAAAAAAAAAGAGAGAGAGAGAGAGAGAATGGTTTAATGATTGGATTTTTAAAAATCAGAACTATACTTAATGATGGGAAAATTATGTATGAAATTTAAGTGTCTATATTCATAAAGTTTTATTGGAACATAGCCACACTGATAGATTTACATATTATTTATGCATTACTGCTTTCATATTACAGTAGCAGAATTGAGTAGTAGTGGGAGAGACTGCTACGGTCTATAAAACCTGAACTATTTACTATTAGACTTTTACAGAAAAAAAATTGCCAATTCTTGGTCTGAAAGCTTGTGCTACCTCAGTTTGAGAGTGAGAAGCCCTTGTTATAATAGGGAATTATTCCAAGAATATTTGTAAAGGGCTTCCTATCTGTTGATGCTATTCTTATGGAGAATTCTTACTGTAGAAGTTATAATTACTTTTTCTATGTTTAAAGAAGGAAAGGTAAAAAGTTTAATTTCACTAAATGTCAGAAAAATGCAAATTTATTTATTTTTCTGTTTTTTAATTTAGTTTTTAAAATTATATTCAGGAGGATATTTACCTTTTGATATGTGTAGTATTTTAATTCTTAAAGAGTGAAGCATATACAGTGGGATGTATTACAATTCTTATTACACATATAGAGCACAATTTTTCACATCTTTATATAAAGTGTGTTCACACCAATTCATGTCTTTTTACATGTACTTTTTTTTTTGCATTACAATTCTTACTACACATATATATCACAATTTTTCATATCTCTGTATATAAAGTAGGTTGACACCCAATTTGTGTCTTCATACATGTACTTTGGATAATGATGTCCATCACATTCCACCATCCTTGCTAATCCCCTGCCTCCTTCCTTTCCCTTCCTCCCTCCCCTCTGCCCTATATAGAGTTCATCTATTCGTCCCATTTTCCTTCTCCCTACCCCATTGTGAGTCAGCCTCCTTATATCAGAGAAAACATTTGGCATTTGTTTTTTTGTATTGGCTAACTTTACTTAGCATTATCTTCTCAACGCCATCTATTTACCTGCAAGTGCCATGATTTTTATTCTCTTTTATTGCTGAGTAAAATTCCATTGTGTATATGTGCCACATTTTTTTAAAATACATTCATCCACTGAAGGGCATCTAGGTTGGCTCCACAGTTTAGCTATTGTGAATTGTGCTGCTATAAACATTGATGTGTCTATGTCCCTGTAGTATGCTGTTTTTAAGTCCTTTGGGTATGGTCCAAGGAGAGGAATAGCTGGGTCAAATGGTGGTTCCATTCCCAGATTTCCAAAGAATCTCCATACTGCTTTCCATATTGGCTGCACCAATTTGCAGTCCCACCAGCAATGTATGAGTGTGCCTTTTTCCCCACATCCTTGCCAACACTTATTGTTGTTTGTCTTCATAATAGCTGCCATTCTGACTGAAATAAGACGATATTTTAGAGTAGATTTGCATTTCTCTGATTGCTAGAGATGATGAGCATTTTTCATATATTTAGAAAAATGCAAATTTAAATTATACGATTTTATACTCATCAAAGGAAAAAAAAAGATAATGCTGAGTATAACCCAAGATGGGCAGAATCATCTTCAAAAGCCCTTAGGTGCGGCCAGTGAGGATCAACTCTAAAATCTTGGAAGACAGTATGACTATGTGAGAAAAGTCCAAGGTCCACATAAGCCATTCCTAGTAGTCACCTTCTTGGAATATATCCCAGATATGCTTATCTATGCACAAGGAGATGTGTACAAAAAGTTCATCACAGTGTTGTTTGTGTTATAGTGAAAGAATAGGAACAAAATAGGACTACTAATGGAAAATGAGCAAATCAGTAGTGATGTGTTTATGCAATAGAATATTGCTCAGCAATGGAAATGAATATACTGTCTTTGTGTATGAATAAATATCAGAAACTTTTTATTTATTTATTTTTTAGTGCTGGGAATTGAACCCAGGGGTGCTTTACCACTGAGTTATATCCCCAGTCCTTTTTATTTTGAGATGAGGTCTTGCTAAATTGCTGAGGGTCTCACTAAGTTGCAGAAGCTGGCCTCAAACTTGTGATCCTTCTACCTCAACCTCCCATCTCTGGGATTACAGATGTGTGCCACCATGCCTAGCTCTCAGAAACATTTTTGAACAAAAAAGTGCATAATTATATGGGACTATTACAATTATCAAAATTTAATTTTACCTATGATATAACAGCATGAAAGATTCCATGGAAATGCTAAAAACTATATTCAGGAGGATATTTACCTTTTGATATGTGTAGTATTTTAATTCTTAAAGAGTGAAGCATATTAAGGCAGAGGGTAGATTTGTTGAAATTTGGATAATAGGTGAGAGCATGTTCATTATTTTATTTTCTTTGCTTTTCTGTATCTGTCAATACAGATATAGGATAATAGAAAGTTAAGAATTTCTGTTTTCCTTGCCTTTTATCATGTTATAGAAGCTCTAAATTGTGGTTTCAGGTTAGTTTTCAGAAGAGGGTCAGAATTGATGAGTGTTGACTGGTGCTTTATATCAATACCGTGACATGGTAGTAGGTCCTTGCCATGGAGAGATTCCTTATCAGGTCCATCTGTGTCTATAATGTGTCTAGAAAGTCCAAATGCCTGGCTCTACTGCAAAAGACATTGATGTATAAGCAGTTCTTAGTTCTGGAAATTCTGTCATAGCAGTATTCTAAATGGGGCTTATTTGAGGTTAGCCCTCTGATTAAAGAATCCTTAAATTCTACAACATGGAAGAATTCACATAAACAATTACAAAATAATTATAAAATAAAGAACCTAGCTTTACAAAAAAAGTTAGCCAGATGATCAGTTAACTTTTTTATAAAAGGCATTCAGCTTTACTAAGTATTAGGGATATGCAAATTGAAAACTCCTAGGTAATGACACTATTTACCTACCAGAATGGTTAGAATGAGAGCCTGAAAATAGTGTGGCAGCTGATGAGAATGGGAATTAGTAGAGCCACTTCAGAAAACTATTCAGTAGTTTCTGACCATGTGCCTGGCACAGTGGCTCATGCTTATAATCCCAGTGGCTTAGGAGGCTAGGGGAGGAGGGTGCAAGCTCAAAGCCAGCCTCAGCAACTAGCGAGGCACTAACCAACTCAGTTAGACCCTGTCTCTAAATAAAACACAAAAATAAATAAATAAGGGCTGGGGATATGGCTTAGTGGTTGAGTGCCCCTGGGTTGAATCTCCAGTACCAAAACAAAACAAAAAAACTCAAACATGTACAGTGTACCTAGGAGTTCCTTTCCTAGGTTCATACTCAAATAAGTGCTGATATTAGTTCATAAAGATATGGACAAAAATATTCATAGAACCACTGTTCATCATTACTCTGGAAAAGACTTAAATGCCCATCATCTCTTAAGTGAGTAAATAAGTTGTAGTATATTCATTCACACACAAAAACTTCATTCAGGCAGGAGAATGAATGAATTATAACCATATGCTTCAGTATGAACAAATCTCACAAGTGTAATGTGGAGTGAACAAAACCAGACCAGAAACTTAGACATACTGTATGCATTTGTTTATATAAGTAGGCCCTCTGTGATATTCAGAGTCAGGGTAATTAATGTTGCCCTTGATGATCAGTGAGTGGAAAAGGAGGTGAGCGGATCTTTCTGGGTGCTGATAACATCTTTTCTTGATCTGGGTATTGATTCAGCTTGTGAAAATTCAGTGATTTATACACTTTAAGTTTCGAGGGAGGGGATGGCCAGCATCTCATTAAGGAGTCCTTTTTCCTTCCCAGAATAGTCCAAGATACCCTAAAACTTACAATCTTAGATAATTAGTAAGTCACAAAATAAAAATACTCAGGAATATATTTACAGAATGCAAAGCCCCTGATTAATCTAGTCCACATGAGTTCTGGAACTAGACAAAGGGAAAAGGACTCCAGTGGTTTATTTAAGGGGCTATATCAAAGGCAGGGATAAGGTTTCAAGGGTGGAGTCTTGCTTCATGATGTCTTTGAGTCACTAGGTTGATTGACATCTTGATGTAGGTCACACCCATCTCAGGTGCTTGTGTGGGCCATGGCAGAGCAGGAAAGATATTCACATTGTGCCTGGGCAGTTGATCAGAAGAAATGTCCACTGGCCATTCCCAGACACCAGATGTCCCTACCCACAAGGCTTCCATACATGAAAATCCACATCCAATCCACAGATGGCTTGTGACACTTAAGATTATTCTGTATTTATGTTATACATTAATTATTAAAGTTTAGATATTGCCAGCAAAAATTCAGTTATTAATTTTTTCAAGTTAAAACACTAAGTAGTTAACATTTAATAACTGCCAGATCCATTATAAATCCAGTGCTTTACACATAGTCCTTCAATTAGTTAAAGATTTGTTTTTCAAAACAAAATGGGATCAAGCAGTTAGTCAAAATGAGCTTCCTGGTAGTTTTTATCTTTAGTCATCTCAGAAGACATCAGTTTGTTTCAGTGATTTCACTAAGCTTCTTTTTCTGTGTTTACTACAAGTTGCTTTCTTTTTCAGAGACCTTCATTAATATCTGTTTGATTTTTGATAGGACTGACTGCAGTAAATGTCTACCCGGTGCCCAGTCTCCTCACTTCTTTGGAGCTCTCCCGGTGAGTGTCTTGTGAAGGTGGGAGCATGTTTGATCCTTACGAATTAAGAGAGATGTGTAGATTCTCTAACAATTTTGAGTACAAGAAATCTAAATATATTGAGATGTGTGGATAACCTGGAGAAAGGCAAAAGGATGAGTTAGAGGAATAAATCTAATGACTATAGTGTATACAGGTAAAGGGAAGATCCTCTTGGAATGGAAAGGTGCCTGTTAACTATTCCTCCTTAAAGACTGTGGGTGTAGGAAGAGATAGAACAAAGGTAGCCCATCATCTTCATGGTAGTGATTTTTCTTTTTGTCAACTAGAATAAGGTTATTCTTGATTTTTTTTCCAGTTTTTTGTTGGTGCATTATAGTTGTGCATAATGGTAGGATTTGTTCGTATGTATTCCATTGCATATGCACCCAATATAACGTGACCAATATCATTCCCTAATATTTCCCCTTTCCTATCTCCCGCCCCTGATCTGTTGACTCTCTGAACTCCACTCTGGTGACCTCCCTTTGATTTTCATGAGACTCCCCCACTCCCATCCACATCTTTCTGAGATAAAACATACAACCCTTGGCTTATTTATCTTAACATAATGTTCTCAAGTTCCATCCATTTTCCTGCAAATGATACAATTTTATTCTTCTTTTTGACTGTAATTCTTGATATTTAGATAGTGATTTGAAAAACTTTTAAAATTCTATTTTTAGTTTTTTGCTATTCTTGTTACCCATCTTGGCCTGATTTTTGGAGACGACTTTGGCGAGGACTAGTCAGGACTTCACTACTCATGCTGGTTGTCAGCAGTAAACGTAAATGAGATTCACTGTATTCTTTTTTTTTTTTTTATATTTTTTTATTTTTCAGTTTTTGGCAGACATAGCATCTTTGTATGTGGTGCTGAGGATCGAACCCGGGCCGCACACATGCCAGGCGAGCGCGCTACCGCTTGAGCCACATCCTCAGCCCACACTGTATTCTTTTTTTCATTCATTTTTAACACTGTGTTAGGAATTCAGAACTCTGTTGAGTTCACAGTCTAGTAGAGAGATCAACAGACAAGCAGAAACAGGGCAGCATTATAAGTGCTGTGATGCTTGAAGATGTTTCAAGAAGGCTTCAAGCAGGTTGAAGGTCCTTGTATGGTCAGAGCTGTTGCAAAGATTACATGAGATACTAGATGTAAAATACATGGTATCAGGCCAAATTTCTTTTTGTTGTTACTTTATTATTATTATTATTAACAAGCTATTATTTTAGATTCCATCCATTTCTTGCTAACAAAATCCCAGGTGAGCTGGGTATGGTAGTACACGCCTGTAATTCCACCTACTCAGGAGGCTGAGGCAGGAGGATTACACGCTCCAGAAGACTCATCCATTCTTAGCTTTTTTCCTCTGTTCAAGGCCAGTCCAGCTGTCTATAATAGGCCTCTGACCCTATCTGCTCCCACTGCTCTGTACTTGCTCTGTTAGTTGCTGTCCTCCTCCTATCTCATGTGTGTTCAGTGTCTTCCTTTTGCTCAGTCTTTATACACATTTATATCTCTTAATAAACAAAAAAAGTTAATTTACCTTACAGCCCATCTAACTACTTTCTATTTACTCTCATCCCCTTCTTATGCAAATTTCTCAAGTGTTATTTGCATTTGTTGAGAAATGGCTCAGTTTCCTCATTATCTGTATCTTATCCCATCAATAGCTCACGTTAGACTTTCTTTTGTGGAAATTTTCGGTGTTGACCCTTGCTGTCTTTTCTTCAAATATACTGTTTCTTTAGCTAGTTAATACAATCTGTGTTTTTTCATGTCATATTATCTGCTGGTTCTCTATTTTGCATATTCTCTTCCTCAGCTAACCCTTTAAAGGTTATTCATTCCCACTGTTCTATCTTTGGCCCTCTGCACCTGTCATTGAAAATGATCTCATTTACTTCAGTAATTTCAGCTATACTCAAGTGTCATTATCACTTAGATTTCCAGCCCAGGTTCTCTTTTCTCAGGCTCAGACCCATGTGTCCAATTTTGTGCTAGATATTTTAATGTGTACCTTCCCAGGCGCATCAGATATTTGCAAAATTAAACTCATTGTCCACCCCCTTTACCTGCCTTTTCTTGTTTGGTCTTGTGTATTTTTCAGATTTTGGCATTATCTTCTTCCCTGATCATTTGGGCAGAAGGTGAAAATAATTTTTAATTCTTCCTTCTTCTTTTCTCCTCACATCTAATTCATTTTCAGATATTTTAATTTTTACCTCTCAAATATTTCTATAATTCCTTCTCCCCACCTTTGGTGCCCTCTAACTGTATATTAGGCTTGTATTGTTTGTTGTCTGGAATTCTCATTAGTTTTCCTTTTACCAATAGAACCATGTCAGCCAGACTCCATGGTGACAAAGTGAAGTGCAAAGCTTATGTTGTCTGTTCACTTCTTGTTGTATCCTTCAGTGATCCTGTACTTGCAGGATCAAGACGCAGCCATCCCGACATGGTTTGGTTCTGGTTGCAGCCTCATTTTCCAGCTTTGTCTCCCACCACTTACTGTTCCAACATCACCAGACTGCTTGTTATTCTCTTCATGTGTCACATCATTTCTTTCCTTCTCTCTGTGCTCTGGCTTATGTTGGCACCCTTGCTTGGAATGTGCTCCTCATATAAGGTCTTGATAAAACATTCCTCAAATACTAACCTTATTTCCTAGAGAGCTTGCCATGGTCTATTTCAGGCAAAGTCTTGCCTTCACTAAGTTGTCTGGCACTTATCTGTGTTTCTCTTATGTAGCACTTGCATCATTCTGCCTTATTGCATCAACCTGTCAATTAATTGATAGAGACCTTGAGGCCTAGAGATACTAGGTTGCATCTGAAAACAAAACTCTACTAAATATTTGAGTTGAAACTCTTCTCCCACTAGTTACTTCTTGTCCCTGCCTCCACATTATTCAGTGTGTTAATTTTCCTGGGAATTTGCTTCTTTTTTGTCCACTTATTACCAGTGGAATTCCTACTCATCTGCAAAGGTTTTAAAATTCCATTTCCACTAAATCTTTCTGCATCTCTCCCTCATCCCATCCCACTACATGTGTGATTTCCTACTGTTAAAAGCTACGTTACCTTCTTTAAACATGTAACAGAGTTGATCCAGTATTACTCGGTATATTCAGATACTTGTCTCTCCCCACTCTTCCAATTTAACATTTCTCCAGATTACTTACTGTATTCCAGGTAGTTTACCAGGGGATGTCCTAGAGATAGTGTCCCTTCCCTAAAGGGCTTGTAGGCTGCTTAACAGATACATTTTAGTTCATGAGAAGAGTTCCATTTGTCAGATTTCTATAGTTGTGACAAAATACCTGAGATAAAAAAGGAGGAAAATTTTATCTTTGCTCACGGTTTCAGTCCATGGTTGCTTGACCCTGTGTGGCAGAACATAACAACAGCAGTGCATGGTGGAAGAAGTTGCTCAACTTATAGGAGCCAGGAAGCAAAGAGAGAGGGAGGAAGGGGCCAGGGTCTCATTATCTCCTTCAAGGGCACATGCCCCATTGACCTAACTTCCTTCCACTAGGCCCCACCTCCTAAGGATTCCAGCACCTCCCAGTGGTGCTGCTGGGTGCTAATCAGTCTTTAGCACATTGAGGATCTAAACCATAACATCTTGTCATCTTAAACGATACCATCTATTTATCTATCTATCTATTTATTTACTTACTTACTTATTTATTTAATGCAGAAACCTGTTAGAGTGTGTTCCAGACTGGGCTTGTGAAGCAAAGAAGCTGGAAATACTAGATGTGAGCTATAATCTTCTCACAGAAGTTCCTATGCGGTATGTATGCATAAGTACATATATATATAGAGAGAGGGGTGGGGTAGAGAATGTGTGTGTGTGTATTTAACTATTTCCCTAGATTTGGGTTACTTTCATTAGTTCAGTTGACTATGAGGTGATGTGATGTGCAAAGAGGGATATAGTGATGGCTAATGCAAATGGTAAGAAACTTAAAGGATTGTGTGACATGCATACTGATAACTGTGATCAAATGTTCAAAGATTTGCTGGTATGTGTTGGTGATATGATGGTAATAATAGTTAATTTTATAAGAAGAGTTATTATGAACTGAATAGTGTTCTAAGAACTTCACTTTTATGATCTTACCTAGTTATAAACCTTATTATAGGTACTGTCATCCTCATGTTTTAAATGAGGAGACTAAGGAGCAGTTAGGTAACTCATCTAACATATAACCAGGAAGCAATGAGAGCTGACATTTGAATGTAGTCACTTACTGCAGAGTCTCTGCTCTTTTTTTTTTTTTTCCTTCCCTTCTTTTTTTGGGTGCCATGGATTGAACTCAGGGGCACTCAACCACTGACAGGGTCTCACTGAGATGCTTAGCACCTTGCTTTTGCTGAGGCTGGTTTTGAACTCACAATTCTCCTATCTCAGCCTCCCCAGCCACTGAGATTACAGGTGTGCACCACTGTGCCCTGCAAGTATCTGCTCTGATAATCATGAATCAGTATAAATTGTTTTAAAATTCAGAAGAAATAGAGAATGCTTCATGAATGTGGTATTCAAGTTGACCTTTACCAGGTGGTGGGATTTCTCTAAGTGGAAGGGAAAGAGTGGTGCTTGGCAGAATGTTGGGAGGAGTATTTTTATGTGTTCAGAAGCATCAAGATATAAAATGTGTACTTGCAGGATCTTAAGTTAAACTAGAGCCTTTGTAGCATGGTAGGTCTGAACACAACTTCTAGAATCAGACTATAGTTCAAATCCAGACTATATTGTTTAATATTAAATGTGAGATCTTTGGCAAAGCAAAGTCACTTAATCTTTATGAATTTCATTATTAAATGGCCTAGCACATTTTAAGCACTTAATAGTTTTTATGAAAATGATATTTTTATTATGAATTTATTAAATTGTTATTAATATTAGTAAATATACTGAATTTTTAAATATTAATAAATGCTATCTAGACTTAGAATCTAAATGTATTTATTCTAGAAAATGTTTTAGTTTAGATCTCCTCTCTGTTGCTTATCTTTCTGAATTCACTCTTTCTCAGTATGACTTTTAGTGACTTCCTTCTATTCTACATGGTGGATAATGCTCAGGCACTTGTTGGTGATTGTACAATCTAGAAGCAGTGTGTTTCTAATGATTGTTTGACTTTATTAAATAGCCCAGGACATACTTAGAAAGAAAGATATAAGTAAGTTCTTTTTTGTTTCTTTGTACCATCCCCCTTAGAATTCTGAGTAGCTTGAGTCTTAGGAAACTGATGATGGGACACAATCATGTCCACAGCCTTCCGGTGCTAGTGGAGCACATCCCTCTGGAGGTGCTGGATATCCAGCATAATGTTCTCACCAAGTTGCCGGACACCCTCTTCTCCAAGGCCTTAAAGTGAGTACCAGAGGATTTATGTTTTAAAAGAACAGAATCATTGACTGAATGCATTGCATTGATTTGTCATTGGAGTGATTTTTTGGAACTGTATTTATCTGATAAATAACTGTGGGTGGAGACTTGGTTGCATTTTTTTAAAATATTTTTTTAGTTGCAGATGGACACAATATCTTTATTTATTTTTATGTAGTGCTGAGGATTGAACTCAGTGCCTCACATGTGGGAGGCAGGTGCTCTACCATTGAGATACAGTTCCACTGAGCTACAGCCCCAGCCCTTGGTTGCAGGGTTTTTTTTTTTTTTAATATTTATTTTTTAGATGTAGTTGGACACAGTGCCTTTATTTTGTTTATTTATTTTTATGGGGTGCTGAGTATCGAACCCAGGGCCTTGCACATGCTAGGTGAGTGCTCTACCTCTAAGCTACAACCCCAGCCCCTTGATTGCAGTTTTTAATGAAAGAAAATATGGCAGTGTTTCATGTGGTAGTAATCTTTAACTCAAAGTCATAACCATCAAACACTTAAGTTTTTGTGTTGTAAACAGTTTCAGATTGGTTGGGAAGGTTCACACTTTCATTGCAGAAAATGAATACAGTTATGACATTTAAAGAGAAATTGCAACATTTAGATATAGCTTGTTTGAGCAATTTTCAGCTTTTGCATTGTGCAGAAAAGAACATATGGCTAAAATCAACTTAATTCTAGCTTTGCCAAACCATCTTCGAATTGCATCCATATTTGCACAACTTTTTTGGCTACCTACTTTGAAAACTATGCATTTAAAGGTAATACCCTTCCAAAAGGTATTGTTTCCCATCTCTTTGTAAATTAACAAATAGATTATTTGTTTTTTTTTTTTAAAGAGAGAGAGAGAGAGAGAGAATTTTTTAATATTTATTTTTTAGTTTTCGGCGGACACAACATCTTTGTTTGTATGTGGTGCTGAGGATCGAACCCGGGCCGCACGCATGCCAGGCGAGCACGCTACCGCTTGAGCCACATCCCCAACCCAGATTATTTGTATTTTAAGATCTTTAATCAGGTTTACCTAATGTGTATGTTATCTTTAAATGAAAACTTTTTTTTTTTTTTTTTTTTAATCACTGTTCTTGTCTTTTTTTATCGTTCTGGAACTCAAACCCAGGGTCTCACTCATGCTAGACAAGTGTTCTACCATTGAACTACATCCCCAGTCCAAGAAAACTTTTTATTTATTTTTATTTGCTGTTTTTAGATATACACAACAGTTGAGTATATTTTGACATATTATACATGCATGGAGTATAACTTATTCTAATTAGGGTCCCATTCTTATGGTTGTACACAATGTGGAGTTTCACTGGTGGTGTATTCATATACAAAACATAGGAAAGTTATGTCCAATTCATTCTACTATCTATCCTATACCCATCCCTACTCCCTTCCCTTCCTTCCTTTTTGCCTAATCCACTGAATTTGTATTCTTTCTTCCCTCTGTGTGTTGGAATCCACATATCAGAGAGAGCAGTTAGCCTTTGGTGTTTTGGGATTGGCTTATTTTATTTAGCATGATAGTCTCTAGATCCATCCATTTACCAGCAAAAGTCCTAAAGTCATTCTTCTTTATGGCTGAGTAATAGTCCATTTTATATACACTCACATACACACACATCACATTTCTCTTTTTAAAAATATTTTTCTTAAAAAAATATTTTTCTTTTTAAATTTATTTTAATTTGTTCTATATGACAGCAGAATGCATTTCAATTCATATTACACATATGGAGCACAATTTTTCATGACTCTGGTTGTACACAAAATAGAGTCACACCATTTGATATATCACATTTTTTTAATCCATCCATCATTTGTTGAAGGACAACTAGGTTAGCTCCACAGCTACAACTGTTTTTTTCCAAAATATGGAGAACACAGTACTGTCATTAATTTAGAGATATGAAGAAAACAGATGAGCAGTAGTAATTTAACACAGGGTTACATGAAACATACAGAAAGCATTTAGATAGGGTGTGGTGGTATACATCTGTATTCTTAGTTACTTGGGAGGCTGAAGCAGAAAGTTTGAAGTTAGCCTGAGCAATTTAGACCTGTCTGAAAAAATAAAAAGGATTGGGATGTAGCTAGAAAAATTACTTGCCTAGCCCTTTGCCTATACCACAAAATAAAAACAAGAAAACATTTATCCTACAAGTTTTTTTTCTGTTTAGTAACATATATCTCTTTATGTATAATATCCTTGGTTGGTTATTCCTCAGAATAAAATCTTTGGAAATTCTAATATTTTGAAGGAAATTTTGCTTTGGAAAAATTTGTGTGGAGACTTGATGCAGTGGTTAGTTAACAAGTATTTATTAGCAAGATGTGACACTGCATTTAGTTATGCAGTATTAATAAAATTAGTTTACAGTCTGCTGGGTGTGGTGTTGCACACCTGTAACCCCAGCAGCTGGGGAGGCTGAGGCAGGAGGATTGTGAGTTCAAAGCTAGCCTCAGCAAAAGCAAGGTGCTAAGCAACTCAGTGAGACCTTATCTCTAAATAAAATACAGAATAGGGTTGTGGATGTGGCTCAGTGGTTGAGTGCCTCTGAGTTCAATCCCTGGTACAAAAAAAAAAAAAAAAATTAGTTTACAATATTAGAATCTGTAGTAAGGAAGTCACTTAGCTATGTGAAGCTGTCTATTTTATACTGACTGCACACAACAATTTTAGGATAAAGACATGGCAGATACACTAACTACCCTCAGTAATTTAAAAGCTAATTAGGGATGTGGATCATACAACATGAAGAAGATTTAAGAACACACAAATTTAAGAATATTGGCTTCCTTTTATCAAGAATACTCTATGCATAGTAAACACCATACTGGGAAATTCTTAAGTCATATCATGTTTTACCTATGAGATTGGCACAGATTAAACTGAATTATGATACTTTCAGTGTTGGCAAAAGTGCGAGTGCACTGGCAGTCTTGCATTCATCTTAAGGGAGTGCAATTTGGTATAGTCTTTCTGGAGCTCAGTTTATCAATATGTTTAAAAAATCTTTAAAATATATATCCTTTGATTCCATAAATTCTGTTACTAGAAATGTATCCTAAAGAAATAACTAGGTAAGGACTCAAAGGTGTTCATTACAGTGTCTATAATAGAAATGCAAACAACCTATATATCCATTATTAGGGGATTATTATGGGATTGGTTAAATAAATAATGATGTTGTTAAAACCAGACAATTTTTTCTGAAGCGTGTCTTCATAATTTAGATATCTGTGAACACAGAATGCAATAATAATGTCCTTTCAGTAGACATACAGATGGTAATAGATGAGGCTAAGTTAGAGTTGGGTTACTGCAGAAACCTCGGAAAATAGTCACACCATATTATTTCTCCTGTCGTTGGCTTGCATAGTCGAGTAAAAGGAACTTTGGTTTGGATAGATTCAATTAGAGAAAAATACCTGAAGAAAGTGGTATTTTGTTGTTGTTTTGTGAGTTTGGAAGCTTGGAATGGCAGCATTCCTTACTGAGAGAGCATGATGGTTTCTATAGAAGGTGGCAACAAACACAAAGGAAATGATGAACTTTGTGTGTTCTGTCAGTCTCAGATACTTGAATGCATCTGCAAACAGTCTGGAGTCTTTACCTTCTGCCTGTGCTGGGGAGGAGAGTCTGAGTGTGCTGCAGCTGCTTTACCTGACCAGCAACCTCCTCACAGATCAGTGCATACCTGTCCTTGTGGGGCATCCACACCTGCGAATCTTGCACCTCGCAAACAACCAGCTACAGACCTTTCCTGCAAGGTGAATGAATGTAAAATGTTATGCTTTGGGATCATAACAATAATTCTGCATTTGTCAGACTAAATCATAGGTTTCTAACTGTGACACTTCCTTTATAAGTTGGCTGGCTTACTGATACTGTGATTTCACTAGTCCCAAAGGAAAAAAATCTCATCTTAATAGTTTGTATCCAGTTATTAAATACCAGTACCAAGAGAAATTATGGTTAAAATGTGTTTAATTTTTAGTTCTAATCATTTAATAATTGTCTGAGAATGTTCAACCTGGGAAAGTACAACCTTCTGAAATAAAGAAATTCTGAAGATATTTTTTTTCTTTTCTCTTTTTAGCACTGTATTACAAATATTTTTGTTTGTTTACTATATGCATATATATGTATATATAAGATGCCTACTATATGCCAGATACTAGGTACTAGTTGGTTCTCAAGGAATCTAGAGCCATATTGAGGAAATACACAAGTATCTGGGCAGTTGCTATGCAGTGTGACAAATACAAGTGTTAAAGATGAGCACAGGTTGCCAGCTCTGCTACACAGAGCTTGGGGTGCGTGAGGCCTGGAGGAAGAGATGAACAGAAGCTAGCCAGGCTACTCTGTAAGAAGACAAGAGAGATGGTTAAGGCTCTCAAAGTTTTAGACAGTGTTGGTAGAGAAATATCTTTCAAAATACACTTGATTAAAAAACAATTTTACACCAGAAAAATCCATCTATACCATGAAATTAGTAATTAAAAATTATGCTTTTATAAGTAAGAACGTGGGGGAAATGACATGATACAATTTGAATTAAATGTCATAAAATTATACAATGTTTAATATAATTTGCATGATTCTGATTTTGCAGATTTTCTTGGAAATGTGATAAATTCAGAAAAAAATTAGTTTAATTATTAAAATATTAAAGGTTCTTGAACATTCATGAAATGAGAATAGAGTTTAAGATAAAAAACAGCCCAGCAGCTCAGGAGGCTAACTCAGTGGCTGGGAGGCCGAGGCAGGAGGATTGTAAGTTCAAAGCCAGCCTCAGCAAAAACAAGGCACTAAGCAACTCAGTGAGATCCTGTCTCTAAATAAAATACAAAATGGGCCTGGGGATGTGGCTTAGTGGTCGAGTGCCCCTGAATTCAATCCCTAGGACCACCCCCCCGCCCCCCCCCAAAAAAAAGAAGACAAACAGTATGAACTTGGTTATTTTCTTGAAATACTTCAAACAGTGACATTTAAATTGAATGTAGAATCTTAATTTTGGATGTAGTAGATCTCTTAAAATCTTACCATATTAATTTAAGTAGCCTCATTGATAGACCACTGACAGAATATATTCATTTGTGAAACTGATGAATAGTACGAGATTTTCTGTTCTGAAACTAATGACTCTCACCCATTTTGATGACACTCTTGTTGGAGGGATCAAAAGCATGTGAAACTGAAAACATGTGAAAGAAAATGAAAATAAAAGAAAATGAAAATAAAAAATAGTAAAGATGAGAAATAGGAAGAGATGACACAAAATTAGAGTGATCCAGTTATAAAACTAAATGGAATTTAGGAGCCATGTATTTAAGAACATGCTAATTTTATATTGAGTAGCAATCCTCTATCAGGGCATTTCCTGAACAATATTAAAACTCAGGCACAATTCAAGTCTTCTTTCTTTTGGACAATTTTCAGAATCCATCATAGTTGTGGGTACTTGGAAAGAAGCTGATTAAGATATGAATACTGCAATTCTATTTACAAGTTAGAAAAATCAAGGTAGGAAGTAGCATAAGGGCAAAGCATGAAAATTGGACATGGGAATGTTTAAAATATATTAAGTTAAAAAAAATAAGTAATAATTCAGGCATGGTGGTGCACACTTGTAATCCCAACTACTCAGCCTGCAGGATTACAAGTTTAAGGCTAATTTAGGCAATTTAGCAAGACTCTGATTCAAACTAAAAAAATAAAGAGGGCTGGGGTTGTAACTCAGTGGTAAACCACTCCTGAGATTAATCCCTAGTACTAACCACACACAAAAGTTATAAAACAATTCATCTTTAATATTACATCATTTTTAAAATTTGAAAAATACAGTTTTATGCTTTAAAGACAAGAATACTATCTACCAAAATGTCATCAGGGATTATCTCTGGTAGCAGAATTAAGAGGGTTTTTTTTTTCTATTTTCCATTTTCTCATTTATTTTAGTGATTATGCATTATTGTACTAAAGAAAATTTTTTAGTTAAAAATATTTGTGAATTTTTTAGCAATAGAATATTTGTGAAAGATAGGACATGAAATTAATGTAAAACAAATACTCATTTGAGGAATTTGGTAGGAAATTCAACAAAATTATAATAATTATTCTTTCAGGTTGCTAGTTTTTTTTAAATTTTTTTTTAAAGAGAGAGAGAGAGAGAGAGAGAGAATTTTAATATTTATTTTTTTTAGTTTTCGGCGGACACAGCATCTTTGTTTGTATGTGGTGCTGAGGATCGAACCTGGGCCGCACGCATGCCAGGCGAGTGCGCTACCGCTTGAGCCACATCCCCAGCCCTCAGGTTGCTAGTTTATTGCTAATTATTTTCTGAACTTTTTCTCCATATTATAGCAGTTTATTTTTCTAATTTTTTAAACCAATAAATTAGAACAGTTTGTATTCTGGATAAGGGTATTGATTTTAGGAGCACTTTGAGTCCCAAGCATAGTGCTGTGTGTACCAACAAGAACCTGATAAATATTTAGTGGAGATAAGTTAGGTTTTGAATAGGTAACTAGAAATTTAAACCTGAAAGGAATCTTGGTGATGATTTGGTACAATTTCTTCATTTTATAGCTGAGGCTGTTGAGGTCTGTTTGATATTACTATACTTTTTTTCTACTAATATAGCTAATTAGTGGTGAAACAAGGGCTAGAATTAATCTCTCAACAATAGACCCATGCTTTTTCAGCTCCTTGCAAGTTAGATAACAGGAAGATGTGTATGTTCAACAGCTTTCAGAAAATCAAGGGCACTGTCAGCCCTTGAAACACACTTGAGTGGGAGATCAGGTACAAAGATAGCAGAGCCAGTTATGGTAGAGAGCCTATGCCTGACTGGTGTCCAGTTGTTTCCTATTACTAGTCCTCTGAGGTCCAGTCCTCTTAAGTACACCAAGCTGGCCTTCCATGCTCAGGGGCTGTAAAATAGCACTTACTTGGCAGCTGTTGTTGTTTTGGTATAATGTGGTATTTTGATATTTCTTTTTCAGTAAACTAAATAAATTGGAACAATTGGAGGAACTGAACTTAAGTGGCAACAAGCTTAAAACCATTCCTACAACCATAGCCAACTGCAGAAGGCTGCACACCCTTGTTGCACACTCTAACAACATCAGCATTTTCCCAGAAATATTGCAGTTGCCTCAGATCCAGGTAATTTGATGTGCTGGAAGAAGTCCTGGTGGGGGAAATAGCCAGCGTGTGATGCCTTTTTTTGAAGCAGGGTCGGGGTGTGTGTGCTGGGTTAGAACCCGCCTCACACTTGCCAGGCAACTGTGGGCCATGTCCCCAGTCCAGAGATGCTTCTCTTCTTAGAAGGAAGAAGAAAGGAGTGTGAATGAGATTGTTCTTTTATAAGGAAGAAATAATATTCTAACATACTCAGATTGGAATTCAAGTATGCTTAATTCATTCCTGGGAAGAAACTAAGTTATCCTTAGAAGATATAGTAGGAGATTGAGTATTGGGAATAAAGAACTAAACTAGAATTTATTTTATTTTGATTTCTGTTTCTTCTCAGTTTGTAGACCTAAGTTGCAACGACTTGACAGAAATTCTAATTCCAGAGGCTCTGCCTGCTACGTTACAAGACCTTGACCTAACTGGAAACACAAATCTGGTTCTGGAACACAAGACACTGGACATGTTTAGGTGGGGAAAACAATCTGAAATTAAATCCACATGTGTCTAGAGGCCCACCAATCATCTTTGGATCTTCTTTAGGACTGTGGACTCTCAGTTAATTAAAGGAACAGAATGAATTAGATCAGAAAGACCCTAGGTTCTCTTCTTTGATTTTGATTCAGCTATAAATGGATGTTCTATTTCCTATTTAATAGTCAGTCTATTTATGTACAGCTAAGCCCCATGTGGAATATTTTTACATGGAAGGCACAGATATTTTAGGTGGCACAGGTCACATTACAACATCCGAGAGACAATATATGTTAATTCATGCACCAAGGCTTTATTGTATTACAATACTTAAAATAAGTAGATGGTTGGCTGAAACTTACATGTCCCAATAATTGTAATGATATTTGTCTCTGTTTTTCCTCCTATCCCTTTCCTTTATTCTGCATCCAAGCCAGCGGGTTCATCATACTACTTTCTTTTAGCCTGTCTGGAAATACATCTTAGTCTTTCAAGAGATTGTTTTATAAAAACATGTTATTGTTTGGATAGTTTTTTTAAAATATAATAGGCAATATGGTATAACCTTCTTTCCTTCTACAGCCACATCACAACCCTGAAAATTGATCAAAAACCATTGCCAACCACAGATTCTACCGTTACATCAACCTTCTGGAGTCATGGACTGGCTGAGATGGCAGGACAGAGAAATAAGTGAGTATGTCGGCCATAGAGGTTAAGAAAGAAAAAAAGCAGCTCCTGCCATCTGGGGACTGGGCTGATGCTCACAGCTGGGCCACAGTAGTTCTGTTGTGCATAAACAAATCACAGAATGTTACCATCAGATAAGATCCCTGAGACTCAGGTAAAGTAAACAAAATGAATGTGTAGGCCACAGAATACCCAGCAGCCCCCTCACAGCTCTTTCCTCATGCTAATTTTCCTTCTCTGTTGATAAGATTTATTGAGGGACTCAACTCTGTAATTGCCCCGATTTCTGATAGCCTACAATGTGATATGATCCTCCATTTCTCAGCCTACAATGTGATATGATCCTCCATTTCTCAGACTCTCCCAAAGGTGACCCATCCAAAGCCCAAATCCTATACTAGGTTCTTTCCAGCACCCTTTTTTTATACAGTCCAGGATTCCGTGGTGTGCATTCTTCCTTCCTGCAAGGAATACTAAACCCAACTTCAACCATAGGTATGCTGTGATGGTCTTTGGAATTGACAGACATCAATGAAGCCAGTCTCTAATCACTTCTACAGGAACATATCTCACCTTGCCAGCCTTTAACGGCCTTGCAAAGCTGTATAAATTGCCCGTGAATGGGGACTGAATTTCACCTTTCCTTAGGACATCAGGTCTTACAAATGCTGCTTACTTCTGGGGACATTTTTCATGTATAAATTTAAGATTTACCACATCCTTCTCTACCTTCAGTTAATAATTATTTATTTACTTTTGGTCCTGGGGTTTGAATTCAGTGGTGCATTTACTACTGAGATATTACCACAGCCCTCCCCCGCCCCTTTATTTTGAGACAGAGTCTCGGTAAGTTGCTTAGGGCCTCGCTAAGTTGCCTGGGCTGGCGTTGAACTTCCAATCCTCCTGCCTCAGCCTCCTGAGTTGGCTTGGATAATAGTCATGCATCACTGCGCCCAGCTAATAACCAGTTTTTAAAAGGATGCTCCCTGAGGAATAATTGTTTACCAGAAGCTTTCTTTGATGATTGTATTTCTTATCTTTCTATTCTAGGCTATGTGTGTCTGCCCTAGCTATGGATAACTTTGCAGAGGGGGTTGGAGCTGTATATGGCATGTTTGATGGGGACCGAAATGAGGAGCTCCCACGCCTGCTGCAATGTACAATGGCAGATGTGCTTTTGGAAGAGGTACAGCAGTCAACAAATGACACAGTTTTCATGACCAACACTTTTTTGGTATCTCACAGGTAAGCAGGTGGGTTGAATAATCCCTAACTCAGCTCTACCTTTGGAAAATAAATCTGAGTCAGAAGGTAAAGATCTAAATTATGGGTGCCAGATCAAGGAGAGACCTGCTTCTTCCATGATTATACATCTCAGTATCAGCAGGGATTGTGGGAACATTGGCATGTCATAGAGCCTTTGGAGTCATGTGCCTTCTCTGTTGAACCCAAAGGCTGTTCTTTATGTATAGAAGATTGTGTTTTTAATAGATGTATTTGTACATTTTAGGGAGAATGATGGTAAGATTTTATGGTTCTCCAAAGAGTCAAAAGCCTACAAAAGGTTAACATGCACTGGTCAGATTCATTTGTTTAGAATACTTTGTACTGGGGATTTACCCAACTAAGATTTTCATTCAAGTCTAAACCACTGAACCAGATATGGTGGCACATTCCTGTAATCCCAGTGGTTTGGGAGGCTGAGGCAAGACAAGTTCAAAGCCAGTCTCAGATATTTAGCAAGGCCCTAAGTAACTTAGACTCTGTCTCAAAACAAAAAAAGGGCTGAGGATGTGACTCAGTGGTTTAGTACCCCTGGGTTCATTTCCCTGGTGTCCCCCACAAAAATGTCTAAGCCACTTAAGGGCAAAACCCCCAACTACTGAAAATCTTAGGTAATGGAGTGTCTTGCACATCTGGTGGGCTGCATAAAAGGATATGAACAACTAAGAGGTTGTAAACTTGTATACTCAAGGCTGAAATGGAACAGTCTGGAGCTCAGGCCAGTTTTAACTGTCATTTACACAAAGCATTGTATTGGAAAAGGAGTCCACTTTTCTATAGAACTGAGCTGGATACTTGACAAAATTAAGGGTTTTGGAACTCAATTAAGAAGTACCTTCGAAGAACCAGGCAAGGTACCATGCATTTTTCATCATCTTTTTTTTTTTTTTTTAATACTGGGGATTGAACCCAGGGATGCTTTACCAATGAATTACATCTCAGTTCTTTTTATTTTTTATTTTGAGACAGGATCTCACTAAGTTTCTAAGAGTCTCATTAAGTTACTGAGGCTGGCCTTGAACTTGATATCCTCCTGCCTCAGCCTCCCAAGTTGCTGAGATTAGAGGGCTGTGCCCTGTGCCCAGCTTCATCCTATATCTTTAATTATCAGAACAAAGCAAACAGGTAGATATTTTATCAGAGAAATTTCTTAGAGAAATAACTTGATGAGGATATGTAGCCAATAAATGACAGAGCTGGAATTTGAAACTAGATTCTTCTGGTAGTGTCTGCTCTGTGTTAGTATTGTGTCCTAAGGGCAGGCAGTGTTCAATGTATTTTTCCAGGACTGGTATCCTGACCATCTTCAGAAACTTATTAGGCCAGCCCCTTGCCCAGTGAATCAGAAGCTCCAGGGCTAGGTCCAGCAATCTATGCTCTAACAATCATCAGACTCTTCAGATGATTCTGATATGACGAAGTTTGAAAACCCCTGATTTAGGAAGACTTTGATCAGACAGACAAGCAATAGAGAAAGATGCACTTGCATTGCCCATCCCCCACTCTCTCTGTAAAGTTCTTTTTTTCCCATCAGCTGAGAGTAAAAGGCAGTATCACCCATAGCAAGAGTCAGCCTTCAGGTAGATAGGGGTGAGGCTGCTTCACAATCCCATGGCAGAAGAATGAGGGAAGGATGGGTATGAAAGACTGCCACTTTTAAACTAGCCACTGTGTCCTCATTTTTCTTTCTTTTTAAACAGGAAATTAGGAATGGCTGGCCAAAAGCTGGGTTCCTCTGCTCTTCTGTGCTACATCCGCCCTGACACTGGTGATCCAACAAGTAGTTTTAGCTTGACTGTGGCTAATGTTGGCACGTGCCAAGCAGTCCTGTGCCGAGGTGGGAAGCCAGTGCCCCTTTCGAAAGTTTTCAGCCTGGAACAGGACCTGGAGGAGGCACGAAGGGTGAAGGATCAAAAAGCCATCATTACAGAGGTGCATCTCGCTTTCTGCCAGTCACTTTTGCTTCCCAGTTCTAGTGAAGAGTGCTTTGAATGGAGGCAGTGAAGGTCCATTTTCTTCCTGTCATACCTTGTAAATTGTATTCAATGTAGATAAATGTTCATTTCAGATGGTTTCAGTAAGAGCGCTAGAAGAAAATCTGAGCAGTTAAGGACTAGCAAAAAGAAGCAAAATTAATTAGAAAAGTCCTAATTTGCAATTAGGACTTTTAAATGAATAGCTAACAAGTAAAATGAATGTTGTGTCTCATTTAGTTCCCAGCTCATCTACTTTGCTATTCCAAACAAGACAAAAGACTTCTATTTGTTTTTTTTTATTTTTATTTTTTGGTACCAGGAATTGAACCCAGGGGCACTTAACCATCGAGCTACATCTCCACTCCCCCACTTTTAAAATATTTTTTTATTTTGAGACTGGGTCTCTTTGAGTTGCTTAGGGTCTCACTAAATTGCCGAGGCCTGACCTCGAACTTGTGATTCTCCTGCCTAGCCTTCTAATTCTCTGGGATTACAGGTGTGCACCCCCATGTCTGGCTCTACTTAATCTATTTTTTTTTTAATGGATTGTTGTGCTTTTGGTGTTAGATCTAAAACCTCGTTGGCAAACTCAAGATACTCATATTTTCTTCTGTGTTATCTTCTAGGTATTTTATAAAAGTTTTGATTTTTACACTTAGGTCTTGGTCTGTTGTGAATTAATTTTTGTGAAAAGCTTAAGGTCTGTGTCTAGATCTTTTTTTTTTTTTGGCATGTGTATGTCCAGCTGTGCTGGCACCATTTTTTAAAAAGATTATTCTTTCTCCACTGTATTGCCTTTGTTCCTTTTTCAAAGATCAGTTGGCTGTTATTTGTGTGGACTCTACCACTGAGCTACATCTTTCCTACCCCACTTTGTTTTAGACAGGGTCACCAAGCTGCCAAAGCTTGCCTTTAACCTTAGCTCCTCCTGTTTCAGCCTCCCAAGTATTTGGGGTTACAGGTGTGCACCACTGCAATTTTATGTTATTTTAACCATGAATAATTTTATCTATTATTTGCCAAGTACTGTTCCTTCAGAGTTTTGTTTAACATTACAATAACCCCCATTTTATTTTCATTTTCCAGATGATGAAAATAGTTTAGTTTATGGCAAATTCTGATAAATAAAAGCCAGAGAGTGACTGCAAGTGTCATATTAATTTATTGATGATTTCAGAGTTTTTGTTTTTTTGGGTTTTTTTTGGGGGGGGGGGGAGAAAAATCAATAAAATCAATTTCCAGCATATGAAATTCCCAACCTGCACCCAGGGATTTCCTTTTCATCTAAGTTTAGAATGATAGGGGATCCTATTTAATCTGCTGTTCATTCTTGGTGCAGCCCTACAGAGTAGGTAAATTATGCTACATATTTCAGACTTTCCCTTTAGGCCAAATAACCATAGAGATCATTTAGGACTTTAGCTACTTAGAGTTTTATCCATTGGAAGTCTTTTCAGTTACCAACTGCCTTTAAATGAGAAATTATTTTTAGTGATATATCTGAGTTTTGACCTAAGAGTACTAGGGATGGGAGAATTAAAGACAATTTTGCTCATTATATGTCTAACATGTTCCTCGCAGCATATCCTTCATGTTAGAACAAATATCTTTTAAGAAGGTGGTTCCTGAGCTGGGGATGTGGCTCAAGCGGTAACATGCTCGCCTGGCATGCGCGGGGCGCTGGGTTCGATCCTCAGCACCATATAAAAAAAAATAAAAATAAAGATGTTGTGTCCACCGAAAACAAAAAAATACACAATATTAAAAAAAATATATTCTCTCTCTCCTCTCTCTAAGAAAAAAAAAGAAGAAGAAGGTGGGTCCTGGAGTTCACTTAAAATTGTGCTGATCCTAGGGCACATCATATAATAACATAAATAATTTTATTTTATTTATTTTAAAATGTTTTGGAGAATGAAAATGTTGCATGTTTTTGTTGCTTTCTCAAAATTTTTATTCTGCTCATCTCTAGGATAACAAAGTGAATGGGGTAACCTGTTGTACCCGGATGCTGGGCTGTACATACCTTTATCCTTGGATCCTCCCCAAGCCCCATATATCTTCCACACCACTTACTATTCAAGATGAATTGCTGATTCTGGGAAACAGAGCATTATGGGAACACTTGTCATATACAGAAGCTATTAACGGAGTGCGTCACGTACAAGATCCATTAGCAGCTGCTAAGAAACTGTGTACATTAGCACAGAGCTATGGCTGTCAGGATAATGTGGGGGCCATGGTGGTTTATTTGAACATTGGTGAGGAAGGCTGCACTTGTGAAATGAATGGACTCACCCTCCCAGGACCTGTGGGATTTGCTTCCACCAGCACCATCAAGGATACTCCTAAACCAACCACTCCTTCCTCCAGTAGTGGCATTGCCTCTGAGTTCAGCAGTGAGATGTCCACCTCGGAGGTGAGCAGTGAAGTGGGCTCCACTGCTTCTGATGAACATAACACTGTGGGCCTGGAGGCTGGTTTGCTTCCACGGCCAGAGAGGCGCTGCAGCCTCCACCCAGCACCCACCTCTGGGGTGTTTCAGCGCCAGCCTTCTTGTGCAACCTTCTCCAGTAATCAGTCTGACAATGGCCTTGACAGTGATGATGACCAGCCTGTTGAAGGGGTCATAATCAATGGCAGCAAGGTAGAAGTAGAAGTAGATATCCACTGCTGCCGAGGAAGAGATCTTGAGAGCTGTCCTACCCTTACAGAGAATTCTTCCACCCCATGTCCTGAGGAACATGGTAGAGGGTTGTTTTTTGGGATCCGGAGACAGAACAGTGTAAATAGTGGCATACTTCTGCCAATGTGTAGGGACAAAATGGAGTTACAGAAGTCTCCTTCTACTTCCTGTCTCTATGGCAAGAAGCTCTCCAATGGCTCAATTGTGCCCCTAGAAGATAGCCTGAACCTCATTGAAGTGGCCACAGAAGCACCCAAGAGGAAAACTGGCTATTTTGCTGCCCCTACTCAGCTGGAGCCAGAGGATCAGTTTGTTGTACCTCGTGACCTGGAGGAAGAAGTGAAGGAGCAAATGAAACAGCATCAGGAAAGCAGGCCTGAGTCCGAGCCCAGTGAAGAGGATCGGACCGAGCCCCCAGAGGAGTTTGACACAGCGCTATGATTCTGCCACTGTTGCGGGCACAGTGTGAGAAAAGGCTTTTGTGGTGTTGGGGAGGGACCCTTCCAGAGGCATTTTGCTTCTGTGTTTCTAACTAGAAATGTGTGGGGTAAAACTCAAGAGCCCAAAAAGGTGAGAGCTATCAGGGCCTGACCCTGGATGAGCCAGTACCACCATCAGTGTTAAGTTTTGCATTTAACCTGCATTGGAATTCCCAGAGTTACTGGGAGGAAAGCAGAAGTCGTTCTCTGTCAGTCCTACCACCTGCCATTAACCCTTTCTCTCCTAGGATCATTTTGAGAATTTGCCTGCCTGGGCAGGAAAGGGACTATTTCTGTGGAGGAAATAACTGAAGGTTGATTCCCTTTACTAATTGCTGCTGATGGATCTCCGTGACAGAGAAATCACCTTATCTTTCAGACTAACTAATGGGGTGTGATGTGACTAGTCACATGGCTTTTCATTCTTCTCTACGAGAATATAGCCTATCAAAATGATGTTTATTGGAGATGTAGAACCAATCAAACAGATAATTTATGTAAGTAATGTAATGAGAGCACTTTTCATTGACTGTGAACTTTTTATTTTTGAATCTGCACTCGAGCCAATCTTCTTAGAGGCAGCCCAACACCTTTGTCCATAGGCAGAGAGATAATTGGGTATTGGAGCCTTCTGTGAGGGTACTTGGAAAGACCCTGGATTGAGCTATTGGATGTCAAAGTGTGAAAGCTCCTGAGGAACATGGGGTAGAAAGGAATCTTCTTTTGGGGATAAAGCTGGGGAAGGAGCAAAGACTTCCTTCCCCATATCAGAAAAAGAGTCATTCCTTAACAGCTGCGATACCCACTAGGAATGTGATTTGAGCAGATCACAAGGTAGGCACTTGGGGATTGGCCTCTCTCCCTTACCGTGTGGTAGAATTGGCAGCCAGCTTCCTGACAGGCAGGGCCAACACCAGCACTGCTGGCATCCAGGAATCTTGAATTAGAGCAGATGATTCCCAAACAGATGGAGGCTATGTGAGAACAGATGGGTGGATGGAGCTCACAGGTTAGATGTGTTCCTTCTTTCTCCAAAGTGGAGAAATGGTTTTCTAGAATGTTGGAAGTGAGTTGTCAAACCTTGCACTAAAGGTTTGACAATGTACCTATCTGAAAACTGCTAACTCGCTTCATGTGGTTTCAGAGTACTGGACTCAATACCAATATAAGACAGACTCGAGAAATTCTTAACTTGATTTTTTTCTTTTTTTTTTTGCACATTCCACATAACTCTAGCAAAATGCAATTCCTTCTGTATGTTTGTTGCTTTTTCCATTAAAAGATTTTCTTAAGCAAACTAATTCCTACTTCTTTAGTCCTACAAAATTTTGGTATTGCTTGATTTTACCCATTGAGAAATGTGCTTTGAAGTTTTAAGACATTTCATAGTTTGAAAACAAGAAAACAGAGTGGAACCATTTTTAATTTGTTTCATCAGAAACAAAATGTTAAATATAATGTTGGAAGTATATGTTAATTTCTTTGTGGGTTCTTTTTGGGAGGGTTTGGGGGGAGTTTTTGTTCAAAGCAATAGTCAAAAATTAGATGACCTGTCCACAAATAGTTATGTCTCTTCATTCTCTCAGAGGCCCCATACCCATGTGCATGTGTCATTAGGGTACATTCTTAGGGAAAGTACCCCATTCTGTATACCACATTGGCTACCTAATGTTCAACTCTCAAGAATTTGAACTTGAGTCCTCAAATCATCAGGAACACTTGACTTCCTTCTGTCAAACTACTGATCAGCTACTGAAAAAATTTAGAACTCAGGTCTTTGATTTGAAGTGGGGAATATGGTGGCTCATACAAAGTTTAGGTGCTGTTAGAAAGATGGGTACAATAGTATGTTGCCACCTTATTTTTATATGGGAATGAAAAAAGAAAATGAAGGAAAAACCCAAGATGTTAGTGATGGGTGATATCAAACATCTTCCTACTCAGACAGCAGAACCTTTGGGTTCTGAATAGACTAGTGAGTGATGTTGTCTAAAAATTAAAGCTATTTTGGGAAAATACCACTTTAGTAGTATAGTCTTATAAAAATTGTCATTTATCTGTGACTACTTTTCTTCTATTTGTTTCCTGTCCTACTTATTGGAACCACCTCAAAACCCAGGTCCATATTGACCTTTCCAAAAGTAGTGTGTTTGCTTTTTGGTCAACAAAACTCTGAAATTCCACATGTATTTTGATGTGGTGGAGTTATTTTCAGGTATCATTAGGTCTGATGAAAACCTCTATTATAGGATATACCAAAACTGATAATTCTTTTTTTTTTCTTTTTTTTTTTTTGCAATTTCCTTTCATTCATGTCCTTCTACAATTGTTCTGTATTAAAACAGAAGGTTAAAAGGCCATAGTTCATTACCAAAAATACATACCCCATTTGACCTATGAGGTAATTGACAGATGTTGTGTTATCTGAGTAGGCTGTCAAATGAAAGCCAGTAATCTGTCTGCAAATGAGTGTCATTTTCTCAATACCTTAACTCAGAGGGTATGTTCCCTGGGTGGGCAGAGTACAGGTGATCCCTAGCATGGAGAGCCTGGTCTTTGCCTGATTCTTGGGTCTCTGCATGTACCTCCCACTTTACAGAGTTTAAGATAATTTCTGGAAAAAAAAAAAAACAAAAAAAAAACTCCTGGTTATGGGTGCAGTTCAGGAGTCCCATGGGGAAAGGAAAATACATGTAGCTTGTCAGCCAAGTATCCTTATATTTATCCAAATGGATTGGAAATACATCCGAAATTTTCAATGTTGGTATGACATAAAGCTCTAGTGCTACCATAGTCAAATCATTGAATTACCATTTCTGACGTAGTGAGGGCTTTATTATACTACTGTAGAGTGTATATGTGCAATAAGTCATTGAACCCATTTTCCTGGCATACAGAAGAGCCAACACGAGCAACATGGCATCACTGGGTGCTATTACAATTGCTTGTAGCGAGTGCTATTTTCCAGGAGATGGAGCCAGTTATGTTTGGCAGATCTATTAAATGATGCTCTTCTTTCTATGTAGACCTTCAACAAAAGCAGGTACTTGGAAGCCACAGGCTCACCTTCTTTATCTATTTAATAACTATCAATGAAGAGACCTCCATAAGGGAGCATTTGGCTGTTAATGATAAATGTATCAATTACTAAAGAATTAGTCTCCAAGCCATCCAGTGATGTCCACAGCATCACTGTAGAACTGTCTTGTCACTTTTTACTTCCCTCTGGGTGGAGCCTTCCAGACTCCCCAATCATGGACACAAGTTATTCTTTCTTTCCAGTTAGTGACTTTGCCCCGTGATTGGGTAAGTACTTCCTAGACTGAGAAAAGCGGCTACAATCAAACCTGCTCTGTTTCCCTCATTTGGTGATTAATCAGCATAAGCTCCTTGTATTCTAAATCTCATGCACCTCTCCCAGATGCTGTAGGGTTTCTCTAACTGTTTTGCCACTGGATGTCAGCCAGACAGTGGGCTCATATCTATGGTTTTGTGCAATCATCGTTGTATTGTAGTCCTAAGACTCATTATAGTGTATTTTTGATATTTTTGAAATGTGTTAAATTTTTTAATTCAATAATATGAGCCAGAGCATGCTGCAGCAAATCTATTGTTTGTAAAAAATAATAATAACAAGAATAAATAAAATAAAATGGAATCTTTTTCATGCCTTTGTTTTAAAATGGAATGCTTATTGTTTTACAAATATTTTAGCATGAATCTAGAATTTTCTCCCTAACTTTTATTATAGAATTAGGTTCTTAACCAAAAGTAGTTTTAAGATCTTTCTTTCTCTTTCTCTTTTTAAAAATATTTATTTTTTAGTTGTAGTTGGACACAATGCCTTTATTTTATTTATTTTTATATCGTGCTGAGGATCGAACCCAGGGCCTCACACTCTACCACTAAGCCACAACCCCAGCCCCTTTCTTCTCTTTCCTGCTTCAGGAAGATAAGCAAGAACAAACACGTGGAGTATATTCCATGACACTTTGAGGCTATATGAGTTAAAGCAAAATATTCTTTGAAGGGGAAACAAGAGACAGGTAAACAAGAAATGAAAGGCAGAGACCAGGCAGAGATACACACGAGAATTTATTTATCAGAACTGACAAATAAAAGCCATCTCTCTATAGCGGAGAGAGGGGCAAAACAGGCTTGGGTTCCAGGACTTTTATAGGGCAGGCTCAGGAATCAGAGTTGGTCCCTAATGCCGGTGGTTAAGGGTTGGGTTGGTATGAGGGAAAGGTGAGCCTTTCTCAGAAAGGCCCTTGGGCAGGAAAGCAAAACTTTTTCCTTAATATGGCAGCTGTCACTTAAGATGGCCATCTAGATGCTAAGCAAGGACCTTATATTCTTGATCACCTTTTGTAATAGCTTTATATCACTGTAACAAAATATCTGACACAGCTTACTTTTGAAGAAGAGTTTGGGAGCCTTAGGGGCATGGCACTGGCATTGGTTCAGGTCTCAGCTGTATCATGTCATGGTGGATAGCAATGGCAGAAGCATGTTTGGGAGCCAGCAATTACATCTTACATCAAGGAGCAGAGAGAGCTGTGTGGGACCCAACTTAGGCTTTTACATAACAATCCCCTCAGAACTACTAGAGGATCCCAGGAGATCCATTTTCTGAGGACTTGTACCCAGTGACCTGAGGTCCTCCTCCCACAAGACCTCATCTCCCATTAGCACCACCCTGTGTATCAAGCCTTCAATCATAGTGGACTCTTGGGGGACACTCCAACTACACACAAACAGCACCATTTCAAGTGAAATAGCAATAAAGGTTTTTAAGAAACATCATATCCTGACTTGGTTCATATGTTCCCAATGATGGGAAGCAGTCCTTATTGACATGAAGGTTATTAGCTGATCAGAAGAAACTCAATTATAAATGATCTGCAGCTCTTCTTAAAGAATCACAAAGTGGGTGATGACAGGCTGTGTGCAGAGCGGGCCGTCACATGTTCCATAACATAATGGCTTCATGGTAGAACATCAGTTTAGTGGTTTTTGCTTCCAACATACTTTTAATCTACTTAAAGCCTACAAATGGGTGCTGCCATCCTTGCCCCCACTGTTGTCTCCTGACTTCCAAGGAAGATTAGCTACCTTGCTCCAAATAAAGGCCATGTTAAAGGCATTTTGCAGATTTCCTCATCTAGAGAATGAACATTTTGAAAACTTAGGTTTGACAACTGTTGCCTCAACACCTGATTACTGGTTACTACACCACCATCTACTTTAATACCCTAGTTCCATAAGATATGCCTCCCTGGTCAGGGTGGCAGAAACATTTCTTTGGATATGTTCTGCATTTCATACAACATTCCCTAGGACACTGAAGGCAAAAGCATGTTAGTCACCATCAGGTGATTCAGTAGGTCTGAGTTCTGTCTGTTACTTGAAAGTTTTGTCATTTAGGCAAGTTATGGCACTTTCCTAAGGCTTGCACACTCATGTGCTCTCAATTCTCTCTTTCTCTCGTGCTGAGAATTGAACTGAGTGCCTTATGCATGCTAGGCAAACACTCTGCCACTGAGCTGCATCCCCACCCAGTAGTTCTTATTTGTTAAGATAGTATCTGTCATCGGTCATGAACTTAAATAAGAGGACCCAAAGTACTTGAGCACAGTGATGTACTTGGCCCATAGCTTTCAATGAAATGTTAATTATTGGGTAAAACACTTGGTCTTCTTGAACCTTGTTTTCTATAACACGTGAATAACAAATCTTGACAAGTGGTGAATAAGTGCTAAAGCTTTTGAACCTTATAAAACCGTGGACATGCATGAGTATTGTTAAATTCACCCATAGGCTCCTATCAGTGAAGAGAGCTGCATCTCAGGAGCAGTATCCCAGCTGGGCCTGGGCACAAAGCTGAAGTCAAGTAGTCCAAAGTCCCCATTTTATCTAGCAAAAGGCCCAGCATGGGCAAAGATCATTTAACAGGGATATGATCTTTGAGAATAAACGCTAGTTGAGACCAGTGTATGTGTGCATTGTTCTCTTGAGGAGTGGGTGTTTGTTTTTTACTGCTGTTAAAATCTCTGCCACTTGAGAAATTTGTGTGGACTCTAGTCACTGCCCCAGGCTAAGGGTGACAGGAAGCACCTTTCTGTGGCATAGTGGACTTTATTCCAACTGAGCAATAGAGATTTCCAGTTGGTTGTTTTCTTCCAAACTTTGTTCTCTCATTTTTTTGTGAATTTTACTTCTGACTTTTTTTTTTTGTCTTGGATAGGTTCCATAAGAATTAGCTATGGAAAAGCAAGAGAATGTGAAAAAGACCCAGATAAAGAGAATGTGAATATTTCTAGTTGGATCTGACACAAACGGAAACATTTGAGACTAACTGTAAAGTACAAGAACACTTCAGATGACAATTACTGAAAAGACGTTCAAGATTCCATGTCAGAAATCTGTTACATTATGAAGATGGTGCAGGGGGATGAGGGTCACTCTCTTCCTTGGAAGGCCTGCAAGTAGGGGAATGCAGAAGTGAGAAGTTCTCCAATTAGCCTTTGGAGTCTAGTAAAATTAACTGCTTTATCTTTGAAATTAGTTGAATGACATCTTTAAGAAGCTTGTGAGTTTTCTCACTATTTGGAAGCCTCATGTTTAAAAAAATTTAAAATACTTCAAAATGAATTCCAGTGGATGGGAATAGAAACCCTCTAGGAATAGCTGGTAGGAAATATTTTCCCTGAGCCCCGAGGCAGGGGTCCTGAGGACAATCAAGTTTGCTGAAAACATCTCTTTCCCAGAAACCCAACTCCCATCTCTTAAAGACGGGGGCTGCTTGGCAGTATGCAGGTGCAGGGGACACTGGTGGCACTCAAACAGAAGAATTCTTCCCCTCTGGGGACAGGGGAGATTTACCCATTTAGAATTCACTCACAGCACTGCTTTACAGTCTTTCCCTTGAACCAAGCAAGGATTGCTTATTCCTTTTGACGACTCAAGATAGTTATGACAGGTGAGATTTCTACTATAACGCTGGATGTGTTACCCTCAGATGTGTTGTTCTCAGCTTCTGAAATTTCTCTGGCTAGTTGGCTATTTCTACCATTATCATATGGTAAGATAGCATCACCATCAGGGGATAGCTTGACTTCTGATGTTGCTTTTTGTAGTAGTTTTCTCAAGTGATCATCGGGTCAGCCAACAAGGACATACTGATCTCCCTTTACAACAGAAAAATGAGACCATTAACTCTGCATTCGTACCAAAAGAAGCACTTATAAAATTGAGTATGTGAAAACCAATTGTTTGCAGTGGCTGTGAAAGACTTGACTCTTGAGAGAGACAATGGGGTTGGGTTGACAATTATGTTCCAGAAGGTCTCCCTTAGAGTGTCCCAGACCACAGGTATTCTGGGACATCCCTGCCATTTCTCTGCTCTTCTTGGCTGTCTTTGTAGAGCTTCTGTTCCCGGTAGCTCCGCAGGGCCAGTACCACACTGGCACTGTACATAATCACCAGGAGACAAGCAAAGGTGGCTGCTGCTCCATCGGTGCCTGCCAGCTGGCAGTTCATCCAGGTGAGACCCTTGCGGGCGTAGAGCCTCTCTCTTGTTTTGCAGGTGTCCGTGGAGTTGATCTGCAATGTCACGTGGAGGTAAACGCCAATGCCTACGCAGTAGCCCACTGCTGCCAGGAGGCTGAAGGCGGCCTCCAAGAGGAGCCACTTTCTAGGCAGTTTTGTTAGGCTCTTGGCTCCTTGGAGTAAAACGCCCATGGTGAGGGCACCCAGCCCCAGAGAAACAGCCACACCGCCATATATCAGAGGCGCCCGGAGGACTGTATACTTCTGGTCCAGTTGCCGAACCTCCTCCAGCTCAGTGCCCTCAAATGGTGAGTAGTAGTTGTTTCCGAAGCCACCGCCACTGGCAAAGCTGGCGCTGAATCCAGCAAGGACAAAGTAGGAGGCCACAATACACATGAGAACCATCCCGTTCAAAATCACCTCCACTATCTGTACCACACCTAGAGGAAGAGAGAGTCAAGGTAAACACTGACATCACTCACCAGGTCAGACTAGCGGATCTGCTGACCCGATTGTAAGAACATGGTCACATTCAACATCAACATTCTTGAATTGCTTTTGGTGGGTGGTTGTTTTAAAAATATGTTTGAAATATCAGAATGCCACTTTGAGAAATTTTAGGCTGTTCTTATAAATACTCCATACACATTTACCATGTAACCCTGTGACTGATAATGAGATTAAGAGATTTATCCTAAAGAAATGAAAACTTTTGTCCACAAAAGAACACATACAGTAGTGTTCATAGTAGGTTTATTTATTATTTATTAGTGCTGGGGATTGAACCCAGGGCCTTGTGCATGTGAGGCAAGCACTCTACCAACTGAGCTATATCCCCAGCCCACAGTAGGTTTATTCATAATAGCCCAATACTGGGAACAATCCCAATGTCCTTCAGTGGGTGAACAATTACACAGGTACACTCATGCCACAGAATGCACTGATGAGCAATAAAAAGGAATTAGCTGTTGACATAGACAACAACGTGGACGAATCTCAAGGGAATTATGATGAGCGAAAAAAAGCCAGGCTCAAAAGGTTACATACTGAGAGAGAGGAAAAGGAGATGGGTGTGGCTATAAAAACACCAGGAATGTCTGTGATGATTGGGCAGCTCTGGATGGTGGTGGCGGTAACCACAACCTACACGTGAAAAAACTGCATAGAATACACACATTGTTTATAGTTATGCAAGATGTAACATTGGGGAAAATCAGGTTAAGGGCACACAGGCATTTCTCTGTACCATTTTTGTGACTTGTGAATATATAAAAATGAATTTTTTTTTTTTTTTTTTGTGGTGCTGGGGATGTAAACCCAGAGCCTTTTGCATGCTAGACAAGCACTTCACCACTGATCTGCATCTCTAGCCCAACATAAAAAGTTTTAAAAAACAACATAAGCATTAGCTGGGCACAGTGGTGCACACCTGTAATCCCAGTGGCTTGGGAAGCTGGGGCAGGAGGATCTCAAGTTCAAAGCTACTTTCAGCAAATTAGTGAGACTGTTTAAAAAAAAAAAAAAAAAAGGTCCGGGAGGCTAGAGATGTGGCTCAGTGGTTAAGCACCCCTAGATTCAATCCTCACTACCAAAATCCCCCCCAAAAAACAAAAACAAAACAAAACTTACACATAAACTGAGAAAGTCCATTCAAGTCTCTACACATGGTTCTCTATCCTTAACCACTTAAGTTTCCATTACAATTGTCCAGTGTTCCTTTATACAAATAAAAGCATACACGTCAGCATTTCATCCCCTTTCTGGCTTTTTTCACAAAAGTGTACCATATTCGCAGGTCTGTATTTGCATTTTGCATTTACTATACCCTACCGCTCTCTCCACATCGGTTTCTACAGAATGACCACATTCTTTGTGCATGGCCTCCAACTCCATTGCATGGATGGAATGGTATCCATCAAGTATCCACACATAAACTGGTATCCAGTCAAGTATCCACACATAAACTGAGAAAGTCCATTCAAGTCTCTACACATGGTTTATGATTTATTTATGATGGATACTTGGACTGTTCACTTAATGGTGCATACTGGGGACAGTGTTCTTTTTTCTTTTTTTTTTTTAATATTTACCCTTTAGTTTTCGGTGGACACAACATCTTTATTTTATTTTTATGTGGTGCTGAGGATTGAACCCAGCACCCTGCGCATGCCAGGTGAGCGCACCACCGCTTGAGCCACATCCCCAGCCCTGGGACAGTGTTCTTTTAAGTTTAAGGAATACACAAATGCTGCAAGATAGTAAGAGCCAACAGAGATTGAATATCTTCTTGTCCGAGCTTAGCTTTCATCTGGTACCAACAGAGGTCCCAGACCCTTCTGAGGAGAATGTCTGTTATCATTTCCTTGGGATTCAGAGGAGAGAAAGAAGGGAAATGCAAATGGACCTGGAGTGGGAACACCAGGTTCAAGTCCCCACTGTTTCCTGCCTTGTGATATTGCCCATGTCATTCAGTCTTTCTAAGCCTCAGACACTTTATCTGACCAATGAAGACAAGGTTTCCAGTCTTATCCCACAAGGCTGTGGTGAGGGCCAAGTACAGTCGGCCCTCCATACCTGTAGGTTCTGCATCTACAGATTAAACCAAGGATTGAAAATATTTGAAAAAAAAATTTAACTGTACAGAACACGTAGAATCTTGTCATTATTTCCTGAACAATACAGCAAAAATGACAATTCCCATGGCATTTGCATGGAATTGGGGATTGTAATTTTAAAAAAAAATACTTATTTTTTAGTTGTAGTTGGACACAATGCCTTTTATTATTTATTTTCATGTAGTGCCGAGAATCGAACCCAGGGCCTGGAACATGCTATGTAAGCACTCTACCGCTGAGCCACAACCCCAGCCCCTGGATTGTAATTAGTCTAGAGATGATTTAAAGTATACAGAGAATATGCATAGATTAGTTGCAAATACTTTGCCATTTTATTCAAGGGTCTGGTACATCCTTAGATTTTGGTGTCCACGGGGGATTCTGGAACCAGCTCCCCTGTGCATACCAAGGGATGACTGTCTCTGAAAATCACAGGTTATTGTTTCTAAAATGTAAATTGGTGAGAGGCTTAAGAAATGGGACAGATTTATGAAGAGTGTTGTTTCCAGAATTAAGACAACCATCAATGACATAGGTGGCACAATGAAGTCTATAATCTGGGCAGCTAAAGGACACAGGCGACAGAGGGCTTGCTATTCCTATCTCCTGAGGGCCCACACAAATTCCTGAAGGACCTAGAGAGACAGCAGTCATGGGCTCTCACTTGAGAAGCTGCATTCTTTTGATTTAAAAATCCAAGTAACATCAGACCCAAACTGCCCAAGATACAGGAAATATGACCATTTTCCTTCTGGGACAGATTCTTCCAAACCAGTGGAGTCCTGATCCATGTAGCACACATCTGCTGGGCCGAAATGGAATAAATCTAGCTCTTGTGAATCACCCTACTGACGGCAACAACTGAGAGGGATAACAGCTGACTTCTGGGTCTAATGATATTGGGTCTGTTGAAGGAATATGATCATGTATTATTTATTGTTCAGGAACCAGCCAAGCCTGAGCTGGCTTAGCTACCAATATCAAACAGGTTCAAGTATTTTTAAGCAAGCTGCTAGTGCAGAAAGAGACAAAGGCACCAGAGAAATATGATAGGGATGACCACCAGAGATAGCTGTCACTTATATCCAAGTTGGGATGGAACAAGTGTTCAGAAAGACAGCAAAGAACTCTGTAGAAGTATAGACTCAAAAACTCACAGATCTTTGCTATAAATAGCATCTCTCTGAGTAAGGCTGTTTTTGTGGCTGGCCATATAATACCCCTTAATCATATGTCTACTTCTGCCTTTGCACTATAAATTTAATTCTTAAAAAAACAAAAATGGAGGAAAGCAAATCCAACTTTTACATTTTTTTATTTTTCTAAAATGAATACATGTTCAGTCATGTATAAAATTAAAAATTAAAAAAAAATCCCCTTCTCTCTACAAACTGTTAATACTTTCTTATGTATTATTCAAGAAATTTGACAATCATACACATACATGTATCTGAACTTCCTTTTCTAAACTCAAACTTATCTTCTAAATGCAATAAATTGTCCTTATTCAAGAGAATTATATAAACATATTTTAAAGAGAACCATCATTTTGAAATTCAAATTTTTCTTTGGATTATTTTGTTTGGATTCACATAAGCAAAGAATGGACTTGTACCAAAAATATATTGTAATGTTCCATAAGTCATTATTCCATGTGCAGTAAAAACCCATGAAGTTGTCTGGCCAAAAGTGACATTCTTCTGTTGGGAAGGATTGTACATTCTTTTCTTCTGGATGGATCCTGAATTCCAGACCTCAGGTTTAATTCTTCATACAATGATACATTTAGGAGAGGTACAAAACACTTATTGAGTTTTCAAGCCATTGTGAGGGGCTTACAGAATAGCTTCTTTGCAACCCAGTGAGTTAATCTGACTCCTCTTTGCCCAGCCCACGCCCACTTGCAACTTAAATTTTCCAGGGGTAGTTCTTCTGGAAGCCCTGCCCCCTTTTCCCAGTGAACTGAGGCAGCGGAAGGACTATGGACTATCTGCTGAAGACAGAACAGTTCAGGCTGAAGTTGCCTCTGTGACTTCTGATGAACTCTGAAGATAAGGTACTTTCAATTTGCTTGGTTATTTTCCCTCATTTAATCAAGAACTATACTTCTTTCTCTGTCTCTTTTAGTACCGGGGAATGAACCTAGGGATGTTTTACCACTGAGCTACATCCTTGGTACTTTTTCTTTTATTTTGAGGCAGGGTCTCACTAAGTTGTGAGACTGGCTTTGAATTTGCAATCCTCCTGCCTTAGCCTCCAGAGTTGCCAGGATTACAGTGTGTGCCACTATGTACCACATGCCTTTCCCCTGTGAGTCCTGGATTCCAGGCTTTATTTATTTATTTATTTATTTATTAAAAAAAATAATTTTGGTTAGGGGGCTGGGGTTGTGGCTCAGTGGTAGAGCGCTTGCCTAACATATGCAAGGCACTGGGTTTGATTCTCAACACAACATATAAAAATAAATGAATAAAATAAAAATCCATTAACATCTTAAAAAAATTTTTCTTTTGGTTACTCCCTTAATAACAGAGGATTCCAAGATCCAAAGTTGGTTGTGCCAAAGAATGCTGCTTCACACAACTAGGAGCTAAGCCCACCTCTACTGAAGTTGGCTTGCTACTTTTGAAGTTCTGGCAAGTTTTACAACAAAGAATTCTTACAAAAGATGGTAGTTCAGAGTAATTTCCATCACTTATATTTGGTAGAATGTTTTAAGAAGCCTAAAACACCAACATTTCTGGAGGCTTCTCTTTCAGTTTCTTGACTTTTAGGTAACCCCTGATGGCTAGGACAGCTCCCACGGCAAAAACCCCAATACCCAGGGCTGCGAAGACCCCAACTCCTATATCTCCACCATGGAAACTGCAGCTGAAGCCACTGTATCCTTTGCTTTGGTACAGTGCTTCCCTCTCTTTACACACAGGCGAGCCATAGGCAGCGGAGAGGTAGTGGAAGAAGTAGTACAAGGCTGGGATGTATGCCCCAGCAATGAGCATGTCCAATAGGCCTTCGATCACCAGCCACAGAGGACAGTGCCATGGGACCCGCAGGACACCCATGGCAATAACCAGGCAGGAGAAGGCCATGAGGGCTCCACTATAGGCCATTGTTGCAGTGACCATGGGCAGCTTGAGCTGGTAGAACTGGACATCCAACTGCTGGGCTTTCTCTCCATCTGGACCCTCAAAACCACTGTAAGCTCCCCCATACTGGTAGTAGTAAATACCCCCCAGGCTGGTGATGCCTGTGTAGCCCCCTGTGGAATTGTAAGATACAGAGCTGCAGGCCAGGATCAGCAAGTTCAGCAGAACCTCCAGCATCTGACAGCAGGCTGCAAAAAAAGGGTGCATTACCATTTTAAGAGATGCTGTTTTTGCAAATGGAGGCTCTTCCACCTCCAGGCTCATCTTCCCCAAGGAAGTTCAGACCCCTGCTCTTCATTCTGCTCCCTGGGGCAACCAAAGCTGTGTAATTTAGCATTAGGTGGTAGCACGGAACCATGGTCTCTAGAAATGGTGTTGGAAATACTTTGCAATGAAAAAAGTAACTCCCCAAGAGCAAAGCGGCCTGCCCAGGAGAGGTCAGAAAGAGGGGAGAGAAGTCGTGCCCATTAGAAAGAAAGACATCCTGCAGGGAGGGTGAGAACATTCCATACTACCACCTAAAACACTAAAAAAAGTCATCTCTTTATGCGTGCTCTATGGTCTCTTCAATTTGAAAGAGATTTCTCCAAGTTTGAAGAAGATCATAGCAGTTAAAAATATACAATGAAGTTTTTAAAAAAGCATGGAAATTATACATCAAAACATTGAATGTGGCAGCTGGGGGTGTGGCTCAGTGGTAGAGCACTTGCCTAGCATGTATGAGGCATGGGTTCAATTCTCAGCATCGCATATAAATAAATGAAATAAAGATCCATCAACAACTAGAAAAAAAAAAAAATGTCTGTGGGCCTGGGAGTGAGCTCAATGGTAAGCAGTAAAAAAAAAAAATGATAACTGTGGTTTTTTGCTTATTAAAAATATCAAAGATTAAGTTAATTTATTTTAGGATACTTACTGGATTAAAGAAACTACTCCTAGACTTCAATTCCACAAATATGTCTTAAAGTTTAATTTCATTTTATTTAGTTTCCCTAAAGAGTAATCATTTGGGCTGGAATATTTCCCCAGAGTTCAATTCCTTCAGGGCCCATGGCTTCTTTATCTTGGACTAGGGAAGGTATCTGCTCTCCTTAAAATCAACTTTATTGAGATACAACTTACACACAATAAAATGTATCACTTTCAATGTACTGGCTTGATGAGTCTTGACAAGTGTAACCATAATCAAGATACACAGCACATGAATTTCCCTAGGAGCACTTTGTAGTCAACTCCTCTCCTTCTCCCTGGGCAGCCTCTGACCTGCTTCCTCTGATTAGAAGTTGGTTTTATCTTAAATGTCATGTACCTGGAATCATACAGTAATGTACTTTCATGAACTCTGGCTTCTTTTGCTCAGCACAATAGAAAGTTGGTATTTCTGAGCTGGCACTGTACGCTCTGGGATCAGCCCAGTGGCCTTTCCCTGGCTGCAAGGGAAATAGGCCTGCTTCCAGCTGGCCTATTTCCTGTGTGACATCAATGTATTCTTTAATTGAAATGATGGTACTCTTTAATTGAAATGCCATCTTCACCTGTAACTCTCTTTCCAAATGCAAATAATATCACTGTTTTCTTTAATTATAAAACTTATTGCAAGAAAGGAAATGTAAATAAGAGAAATAAATTAACCACTGTGAACATTATATACAATATATATTAATTTTTTAATTATACACATGTGTGTGTATATTTATATATTTATACACACACACACATACACACACACACATATATGTGGTGAGTATGTATATGTGGGTGTGTATGGTACTAGGGATTGAACCCGGGGCCTCTTGAGCATGCTAGGCAAGCATTCCACCACTGAGCTACCTTCCAGTATTTTTTATTATCTATCTATCTATCTATCTATCTATCTATCTATCTATCTATCTATCTATTTACTTTGGTACTGGAATTGAACCCAGAGGCACTTAATCACTGAGCCACCTCCCTAGCCCCTTTTTTATATTTTATTTAGAGACAGGGTCTCACTAAGTTGCTTAGGGCCTCACTAAGTTGCTGAGGCTGGTTTTGAACTTTAGATCCTCCTGCCTCAGCCTCCGGAGCCACTGGGATTACAGATATGCACCATCCCACTTGGCCTTTTTCATTTGGAGACAGGGTCTCACTAAGTTTCTGAGGCTGGCCTTGAACTTGCAATCCTTTGGGATAATATGTGTATGCCATAGTGCCTGGTGGACAATTTAGTTTCTGGACTTTTGAACCACATGTTCATAATTTTTATTGTTGTTTCTTTGCTTTTATCTACTATTGTATGACCTATTTTTCCACTTAAGAATATAGTATGAATATTTTTCTATCTCAGTAAATATAAATCTACTTCATAACTTTAAAAAACATATGATGGGCTGGGGATGTGGCTCAAGCGGTAGCTCTCTCTCTCTTAAATAAAAGAAAAAAAAATATGATGGCCACAATTAAATCATTGCAATGTAAGGGACATTTAGGCTTTCCCAGCATATTGCTGTATGAAAGGAATTTCTTAAAAAACGTTAGAAGGACTACAGCCCCCACCAAACCCTTTATTCCTCTTTTAAACTTTTCTGTAGGGCTGGGGATGTGGCTCAAGTGGTGGAGCGCTCGCCTGGCATGCGTGTGGTCCGGGTTCCATCCTCAGCACCACATACAAACAAAGATGTTGTGTCTGCCAAAAACTAAAAAATAAATATTAAAAAATTCTCCCTCCCTCTCTCTCTCTCTCTCTCTCTCTCTCTCTCACACACACACACACACACACACACACACACACACATACTCTCTCTCTCTTAAAAAAAACAAACAAAAAACTTTTGTGTAACCACAAAAGAATGCCTCGGGTTATGGAAATGGCCAATGGCACCCTTAAAATAAAGCCCAGAAGCTCCCAGGCTTTCCTTGGGGTAGACAGCCCTCTCAGAACTCCAGGGAATATGGTTCTGAGCCAGCACCTTTCTCTGCCCTAAGAACCAGAGGTTCAGCTGGCAGGGTGGCACGTGCCTGTAATTCCAGTGACTTGGGAGGCTGAGGCAGGAGGATTGCAAGTTAGTGAGACCCTGTCTCAAAATGAAAGGGGCCAGAGATGTAGCTCAGTGTAGGGTACCCTGGGTGCAGTCCCCAATACCGCACAAAAGACAAAATAAAACCAGGAAAACCCGGGCAGTTCGCCTAGGGTCACTCCTTACTTGGACTCTGGCCATGGCATTCAGATCTGTTAATCAGTTAACAGTCTTAAAGTCAGCTGCAGTTTGAAATCTTGATCTGATCTCAGTGCAGACAGGTTCTGCACAGGGTGTTCAATAAGCATTGGGATAAAGGGGACTGCGGAAGCTCCGGTGGTGCAGTCCACAGCGGAACACACAAAAAGAGGGGACTGTGAGCGTAAATTAGAAAACGACCACAACTTCTACCCTGAACCTTTTCAGGGCCATCACAGATAAATGCCACTGGCAGTGGGGCCCCCTGTCCTTCCCCTCCGGCCCAGGATGGACTGTGCTGGCAACTCCTCCAGCTCAGGTTCCTTGTCAGGAAATTGCTCCTCTGAAAAACAAACTCAGAACTCAGCACCTACACCTCAAGACTCTGAATGAGAGATCAGCACTACTGACTCCAGAAATGACAACTGTCGTGGAGTAAATAACCCTTTTTTTTTTTGGGGGGGGGGGTGCGGGGTAAGCTCTCACTAAGCTGCCCAGGCTGGTGAACTTGTGGGCTCAAAGGATCTTCCTGCGCAGCCTGTCAAGTAGCCGGACTACAGGTGGGCACCACCAGTGCCTGGCTGAAGATTAGTCTTTGAAACGTGCTTTGCAGTTAAGGCGAGAGGCTGAAGGCAAACCCCATGATTTGAGCACAAGGGTCTCAGGCAAGAGGGAAAAAACAAAAGGGAAAGGAGAAGCTGCGGGGTGCAAGCAGGAGGCAGGAAATGCACCTTCCTGCCGGGCTTACCCATCTCTCTCAATAATAAAGGAGCACAACCTGCACATGCACAGGATTCTCTGGTGGCCTGATACGTGCATGTGACTTGGCTTCAGTCTGATCTCTACACCAAAAGCTTTTAGTATCGGAGAATTCTCGCTTGTAAAAGTAAATCTGGGGCCTGCCTCTTTTTGTTGGTCTCCTAGTAATCCATGGAGCTTTCTGAGTTAGATCACAGCCCAGATTTCAGCCCAGTCTCCCTAGAAAGAGAAGGAGGGCTACAATTGTTCCCAATTTTTGCAAGTCTGTTGGGGGTGGGGCATGACTTCCCTGATAAGGAAGTCACAGAGGATCCACTCTAAGGTGGGTCTAAAGAGCTTCAGCTGACCTTTATCCAGGCATGTATTTCCTGCTTGAGTCAAGTTCAGTGGTTGTTTCTCTCAACACAATGCCGTATTGTGTATCTCTATGGGTCTTTGTCCATCCAGAGTTCCTTTCAAGCCCTCATTTGTTAGTTTCTGGAGGCCGAACTATTCTTTCACTACCTTGACTTAGAAACCCAACCTCCAGGCTCAAAGCCAAAGTGCCAGAAGCAATGAAGCCTAAACCACAGGGTCTGTTTCAATCTGAGGCCCTAAGCCCTGCCCTTTCCTCTTGGTAAATCAACCTCAAAAGAAAAATGTCTCTAGGGAGAAACCTGTTAGCCAGCCTCTGGCTTGTTCCTGTTATTTACATGATCAAGAAAAGAAGAAACTAAGCAAGTAAACTACTTGAGGACTTAGGGTCAGGCTCTAAATTTCCATCCTAGCTCCTTCATGTAACAGCTGTGTGACTTTGGATGACTTGTTGTACCTCTCTGAGCCTCAGGAGTTGTTGAGAGACTTAAAAGGCAAGGAGGCTGCACCAACATATGTAAATTAAGGTAATGATCCCTACACTGGGATTGCCTAGAGGCCTTTCATTGAAGTTCCTTATAATCCTATAATCATGTACATCTTTGTAATCACCCTAAGATACATTTTCAGTTAGAAGCTCCATGATCTCTTCCCTTAGGCTGGGCTGTTTTCTCCCTAATTCATACGTAGCCCAGGAAGATTGCTTACAAATCCCACATACCATTAGGGCTCACCCTGATGAACCAGATTTTCTTCATTGCTGGCGCGGGCAGGACCCACGCTAAGATGAGAACCCTGAGAGCTGACACTTAATATTAGCTCAGTGTTTTTCAGACTTCATGTACTCAATAAATAGGTTTTTTGTTTTTTGCTTCCAATAAAACAGAAAATACCAATGTGTTTGATATGTAGTAAGGCAAGTGGAGTTTCATGGCATTTTTGTTTGTGCGTGTGAACTTGGTCTTAATGTAAAATGTATTTCTTACAGTGCATCTCAGCCAATGGCGTGGATCAAAAGCTAATGATGAAGTATTTGGGCGTCAGGGCTCCAAGAAGACCACTTGCTCCTGTCTGTGTGGTCTGGGCTGCAACCTGATGGCCCACTGGGGTGATTTTTCTTCTCTCCAAACTCAGCTACCTTGTCAGAGAAGCCCCCACCAACACCTGGCAGCTCACGGCCAGTTGCACCTGCAGCCCTTGGGGCTCCCCCCTGGAGTCAGGAAACTGCAAACATGGCTGCTCCGTGCTCCAGGCGAGCAGCCCGTTCTACACTTTCCTTTGCTCGGAGAGACAGAACTTCATGCAGGTATGGAGATGAAAATGCGAAGGATCCAACGTTTCTCTGTGTAGGGCATATTTATATGAGTGCTATGGGTATTCTTAAAAATCACTTTATTTCTCTGGTTTCTTGTCTGGAGAATGATAGCTCATAAAATAGTTTCTATTTCTTTCTATTTTTTTTTTTTTTTGGAAAGCAAGAACCTCAGATAGGTATGGAAATGAAAACACTAGAACCCCAAAGGAAAGTCTGTCCCCTGCTTTCAGACCACTTGCAACAGCAAACAGTACATGGACTCCATAAAGGCTCACCTCTCCCTGTGCACAGGTATCTGCATTTGTGACATTCCAGGAGCCCCTCCGCCTCTGACTGGTAATATTCCACTTCCTCTAGTCCAGGCCTGGGGTGCGAGGGCACATATCTCCCCGAGTTGGGTTCGCTGTAACTGAAAAGCACACACAGCCATTAGGAATGGGCCTCCAATTCAGTGGCTCAGTCGGTATTAGAACTCTTTGACTCTTGGCGATGGGCCTGAATGTTACAGAATGTGCAGAACAGAAACAAGCTCTGCCACAGTATTTCAGACTCCAGAGGCTTCTTTGGTTTAGTGACGCCACCAAACATCTAAACATGTGACCCAACACGGCTAGTTAACCCCAAGACCGATCCTATAATCCCGAACACCTAAGTGCTGCCTTGGATGCTAGGGCATCTGCCTGTGGAAGCTGCCTAACCAGGGAGCTGGGAGCTGCCTCTAAGATTTGAGGTTCTCAGTTCGGCAAGCACTAGGCCTCTCAGAACTAGTGTGTATTTACACGACTATGGAGTCCAGGTTGGCATGCTCTTCTGTCTGTGGTTACTGTGGAAATTCTCCAGGAAGATGGGGGCTACAAACAACTTTTGAGATCTTCCTATGTTCTCTTCCTCCACCAATCCTGGCACTTTCTATCTTCTTTCTCCCACATTTATCTAGCACATTCTGGGTTCTAAGATTCAATAGGAGGCTGCATTCTACTTGCTAGGCTCCAGGGATCGTTCTAGAACACAGAGCTTATCTTAGATTTGAAATCCTTAAACATTTAGTACTGCACAGTAGGCCTTTGCTTATTTCTCTACACTTATAGCCTCAGGCTCACAGACCCAGACTCTGAAACTGACCTTCGCCCCAAAAGATGACGTGCTCTCCCATGCATCTGGGTCGCTGCAGACACTTCCTCTGCTTAAAACACCTTCCACCTTCCTCCTTCAGCCTTCCCCTTCTTATTGCTTCTCTAGAACTCAGCTTGTGGTCCTTCCTCTGGAAAGCCTGCCTGAGCCTGCTCAGGAGCCCAGCTCTGTTCTTTCCTAATCCAAGTTTCTCCTGCAGCCCATTTCACACTGTGCTGCATCTGACCTGTCATTCTTCTATACCAGGCTGTGAACACTAAGAGGGTAGATCTCTGCAGCCCTGTCCCGCCATCCTATCCATTAAATCAATGCTTAAGTAGAAAACAGGAATAAATTGCCCCTTTGGTTTCAAACCTCCAATTGGTGGTGAGCAAACGAAGCAAAAAATGAAAGTATTTCCTTCACTCACTTTGGGGTGGGGGAACTGGGACTCTAGTTTATAAGGAAACTTAAAAAGGCAGCCCTCGATTTTCCTAGTGGTGCAGTTGCTGTACAATGTGGCTTTAGTCAGAGAAACAACAGCTAGTGCCAATCTGGGTGCAACCTTTGTCATACTAGTTGGTTTTAGATAATGTAACATAAACTCAGGATAGTAGCTTTACAGCTGTGTGGACACAACTGCGAGAGACTGGGCTCAGCCTTTGAGACCCACAGTGGAAGCAGGAGGCAATCATTGCCACAGGATCTGTGTGCCTCCTTGTTGGGGATGGCAGGAACAATATCCTATCAATTCAGTCCCACAGCACTGGGCACATTATTTGCACATTCAGTACCATTTGTGAACTTGGATGAAATGTCAGCTTCCTAGAAGGGCACATGGGGACAAGGGGTGGCCTGGGTCTTCCATCTCCACTCTCCCTAGCACACATGATCTTCCAGAACATCATGATCTTTGTTCTACCAGAGCTTATGGGAATTCCTTGTTCTTCAAGGCAGGGATAGCAAAGTTTGTTCATTAAGGAAGGTGGGGTCTCAAGGTGAGATCTGAAAGAGGCTGCCTTGAAGACCTCACTGACAAGAGGGAAACAAATCTATGTCCTTCCGTGAACAAAGTCTGGGTAGATTTAGTTCCTTGGTTAAAAGTGTAGCTTCTCTCCCAGCTGTTTCTGAAATGCATATAGTCCTAAAGGGGTTAAATGTTAAATTTAAATTATTAAAGAGTTAAATTATTATTAACTCTTCATGGGGCTGACTTTCTTTGGATCTGGACACCAGGGACCAGGACTTTGAAAGTTGGGGAGGAGCTGTACGGTAATGCTTGACTGTAAGCCCAGAAACTCAGGAGGCTGACAGAAAGGTGGCAAATTCAAGGCTAGTCTCAGGAACTTGGAGAGGCCTTGTCTCAAACATTTTTTAAAAACTATGGGCCGGCTGGGAATGTGGCCCAGGGGAAAAACGCCCCTGGGTTCAATCCCCAGTACAAAGAGGATAAGGAAGAAGAATTAAAGGAGGAAGGGAAGAAGGAAGAGGAGAGTTAGAAGAGTCAGGGTCTGAAGCCCTAAGGGGCTAGGGAGGAGCTTCACGTGAACCTGGCTTTTCCTGTCCTGGGGCCGTCTTCCTCTTTACCTGGTCCCAGCCCTGCCTCTGCCAAGAGGAGTGCTTTCTGCTTTATCTGGGATCGGTGGGGGCACCCTACGCTTCCCTTTCTCTCCAGGGTCACTTCCGAGGGCACAAAAGAGAGAAATGGTATTTCCTCTTTTAAATGGACTTCCTAGGAAGCCAGGGCAGCGCAGGCTGGCCTTGGCCGTGGTCGCAGGGCCCCGTGTCCCCAGCAGTCCCCTCACCTTTGTGGTGCACGGCGACCGAAGTTCTCCTTCCTCGGGGCGGGAGGCTCCGGGGTTTCCCAAGGCCCGGGCCAAGGAGGTGGGGCTGCCTCCCAGGTCTGTCCCCGAGTTGTGTCCCAGGTCGGTCCCGGGGCTGTGTCCCGCGTCCGGCTTTGGCGGGACTTTTCCCAACCTCTCTGCTCACTTGAGCGACGGCCCGCGTCCCTGTGTGTGTCCTGGTGGGGGTCTCGGTCCCTCCCTCTGTCCCGATCCTCTCGCCGGTCCCTGTCTCGATCCCCTCGCCGGTCCCCGTCCCTCCGCGCGTCCCCATTCCTTTCCCTGCGCCGGTCCCCGGCTCTGTCCCGCGGTCGCTCAGGGTGGTGGTCTCGGTCCGGGCGGGGGCGCCGGTCCGGGTCCCGTTCTCTCGTTCGAACCCGGGGCTCGCGAGTCCCCAGCGAATCTTCCATGGCCCGGTTCCGTGTCCCCGCCCGAGAGCGACAAGTTTCCCGGGCAGGTGGCCAAACTCAGCGGCAGGGAGGGCGGCAGCACACCTGTGCGCACGCGCAGCTGGCCTGGGAGCGCTCACCTGTGCGCGTGCCCCAAGGACTGAGTGTCCTCCCCTGGTCAGCCAGCTGCGGCCGTCACCGTGTGGGTGGTTATCACCACGCAGGACTTTCCATCTCCGAAGCATTTTTTCATTCGATTTTTAAAATATACAAAAACGTCATACAATGCAAAGAAGCGCAAAACGTATCCTGACCATCCTGATACTTGTCCGAAGGTGACGACAGCAATGACTAAATTGCTCATGCTGCTAAAGTACCTCCAAAGGTTTGTTGAGCCCATCAGAAATATCTTTTCTTCAGACACTCCTCAAAATAAGTAAGAATGGTCAGTAATTATATGAAAAAAATGTTCCAAATTTTAGCCATCTGGGAAATGCAAATCAGAATTACTTTGTGATTCTGTTTCCCCTCAGTCAGAATGGCTTTCACCTAAGAATACAAAACCAACAACATCAAAACAATAAATGCTGGAGAGGATGCAGGGGGGAAAAGAACCCTGTATACCTATGGAGGGAATGTAGATCAATACATTAGTCAATCAGTACAGAGATGCCTCAGAAATCTAAAAAATAGAACCACCACGAGATCTAGCCAGGCCACTCCTGGTTATATGCTTAAAAGAATTACAGTCAGCATACCCATGCTTACTGCAGCACAATTCACAATAGACATCTTGTGGAATTAGCCTAGATGCCGGCAATAGATGCATAGATAAAGAAAATGCAGTGTACATATACACAACCCAGTGTTAGTCATAAAGAAGAATGAAATTATGTCATTTGTAGAAAAATGGGCGGGGGTGGAGATCATAATGTTAAGCAAGATAAGTCAGACACAGAAAGACAAGGGTTTTGTTTTCCTTTATATGTGGAATCTAGGGGGAGGAAAAGATGTTGTGAAAGAAGCAAGGAGACCATTAGAGAAGTGGAAGGGGATCAGGGAGAGACGATCAGGGAGAGGGGATCATATATGATCACATGTGTTATTTGCATGCATGAATGTGCCACAAAACCCCATTGTTTTGTATAATTAAGATGCACTGAAAAACTTAAATTGTTAAAATATTCCAGTAATAAATAATAAACAAAGCAACAATGATAAAAATAAATAAATGTCATTTATTTTGACATAAAACAGCTCTAAAATCCTAAGCTCAGTATTCCCTTGTCATGGCATAAATGCTCTCCCATGTCCAGTTTCGAGAAAAATTGGTTTAAAGACTGGCTCAAAATTCCTGAAAATAATACATAATAATTGTATGTATCCATGGAGTAATGTTATAAGATGCAATCAGGAAAATTAAATCAGGATAATTAACACTTCCATTATTTCTTTGTGTCTGAAATCTTTAAATTCCTTTCTTCTAGTTTTTTATACAGTATCTGGTAGTGGACTGCAGTCTCCCTACTGTGCTGTAGGATGCTAGAACTTACTTTGATCTAACTGAATGTTGGTACCATTATCCCATTATCCTCTATCCTCTGCCTCCCTAACCTTTCCAGTCTCTTATAATCACTATTCTGCTCTTGCCTTTGAGATGGATTTTATTCTTACTAACATATGAGTCAACATGCGGCATTTATCTTTCTGTGTCTGGCTTATGTCACTAAACATAATACCCTCCAGTTCCATATCCTAGGTGCTGCCTTCCCTGGTCCTTCCGTGGCAGATGGGGCAAGGCAGCCGCCTCCAACCTCTTTTACAGGGGCACTGATCCCACTCATGAGGATGGAGCCTTATGACTTAATCACTCCCCCAGATACCCTATGTCTTTTAAAAAATTTTTTTTTAGTTGTTGATAGACCTTTATTTATTTATACGTGGTACTGAGAAACGAACCCAGTCCCTTACACATGCCAGGCGAGTGCGCTATCACTGAGCCATACCCCCTGCCTGAGATCTTATCTCTTAATACTAACACATTGGATATTAATTTCAACATAAATTTTGTTAGGGACACCAGCATCCAGACCATGACATCCCTTTCCCCAAATTCATGTCCTTTGCCCAAGCAAAATATAGCCACTCCATCTCAATAATCCCCAAGTTCTTGTTCCAGCCCAAATTCAAAAGTCTAAAGCCAAAAATCATTTAAATCAGATATAGATGAGACAAACAGGTGTGTACCTTGTAAAGCAAGCTCCACCAGGGTGGAAACTTACAAATGGCATACATGATACTTGTTCAATGAACGAATGAATGATGTTGTTGAATGTATGGGAGGGGGCCACACAGATTCCATGTCTCCAGGAAGCTGGCTCTCTTGGACATCCCTGGGACTTTGTTCTCAGGGTTCTTGGTCCTTTACCTTCTGCTTTCTCTTCTCCTTTCATTTGTGCCAGCCATTGCTGAGACTCTTGCCCCAGCCTATTGAGGCTGAGTCATTTATAAATGCTCCCCCAGTGTGCACTCAATCAGGATTTGTTGAATGGACATATGGACACTTTGATATCACCTTTGTCTCTCTTTCTTTGGTATTGGGATTGATCCTATGGGTGCTTTGCCACTGAGCTACATCCTCAGCCTTTTTTAAAAAAAACTTTGAGACAGCGTCTCACTAAATGCTAAGGCTGGCCCTGAACTTGTGATTCTCCTCTTCGCCTTCCGAGTCTCTGAGATTACAGGCATGCGCCACTGGGCTCAGCTGCCTTTGCTTCTCTTTAGGAGGGTTTTGTGGAGCAGGGAGGACCCAAAGGTGACTTTGCAGGAGGCTGGGAAGTTTATAAATTGGAGGAAAGTTTTTTAAAAGTCCAGTTTTGTCTTAACTTCTCCATAAATCAATCCTCTGTGGCAGGTAGCATTTTCTAAAAAAAGGCCACAACAGTATTTCCAAGAACAGTCCAAGAAATCTGCTGCTTCATCAAAAAGGTAGTCAAATATGGCATAATGAGTTCCACGGTTATGTATTATTATAATGCACCAATTAAAAAAGGAGACTAACTTGATATTCCCACCCTATGAGTCTGGGCAGGTCTTTGTGGCTTCATGGACCAAAAAAAAAAAAAAAAAAAAAAATCAGAACTGGCAACCTAGTTTTGGGGGCCCAGTGCAAAATGAAAATGAAGGGCTCCTGTCCAGATATCATTAAAGAATTTCAAGGTGGAGACAGCAAGGTGTTAAAGAAACAAGAGGCCCTTTTAAATCACGAGGCCCTGAGGGGCTACCCGGGTCTCATCCTCTCAAAGGTGGACCTGAACAGAACGCAGCAGAATGTACTTAGTGACTTCTGAGGCTCACCATGGAAGGTGGTACAGTTTCTTCCTGGCTGTCTCTGAGGATGCTCCTCCTTGGGACCCAGCCACAATGGTATAAGGAATCCCAAGCGACGTGAAAACTTGTTGTGTATGTGTTCTTGCCAATACCTCCAGTTAAGGTGATAATAGTTTTTATAGACTAATTCTGTGTACTCAGGAAGATCACAGGTACTTTTTATTTTCCACAGCATCATGCAAAGGTATTATGAATAAAACAATTCTAGTACATGTAAGTGTTGATGAAATGTCAACCACACAAGTGAGAAAGGATCAAGAAAGAACACTGAGGGAGTCCAGTGAAAATCTCTTGGGTTTATTTAATTTTGGTTTAGCTTATGCTATTTTATTTGTAAAAGAGACGGTGATGAGTCAATGCCCTGATCTCTCTTTGCCTTTAATTAAAAATAAAAGATTTTTGGCTATTCCACTGTTCTTCCAGGAATCCATGGTAGATATTATGCATATGGAGGAAGGGCACAACGAGGGCAGGAGTTCTCTTCTGAGAAATTCCCTTGAGTAAATTCCAACCAAAGCAAAGTAGCAGATGGCCAGAGTAGAGAAAAGGAAAGTACTTGCTATTTGCATGTTGAAGATAATTTTCCCAGAAGAAAAATGAGGCAGGTGCAGTAGTACAGGCCTGTAATCCCAGCAGCTCAGGAGGCTGAGGCAGGTGGATCACAAGTTTGAGGCCTTAGAAATTTAGGGAGACTCTGTGTTAAAAAATCAAAAGGACTGGGGATAAAAAGCTCAGTGGTAAAGTAGCTATGGGTTCAATCCCCAGTAATAATCCAGTAACAATGACAACAACCAGAGAGAGAGAGAGAGAGAGAGAGAGAGAGAGAGAGGGAAACACAAACCTATGTTTAAGATTTTATTCATCTCAATATTCATTGAGGGAGTCAGACAGATATTACAACAAGGTCACAAACAATCACAAGAAGAGAGACCCACTTATAGGTCAAGTGTGATGAAATGAATGTACAAATGGAAACAAAACTGCTTTTTTCCAAAGAGGGAAAGGAAAATCAATTCAACTTCTACAAGCCAGGATATAATTTGAATGTATAGAGAAAGAAGTTTTTTTTGTGTTGCCATCAGTCACCTACAATTTACAGAACGGAAGAACATCTCAAACACAATGAGAGACTTGAATCAGGAAACTTGGAGGGGTGTCCTCTAGACAATGCATACTTTCCCCCTGAAGTTCCAACATAAAGGCATTGAATTTCCTTTAGCTGGAAAAAACAAGATGCTAAGTGGTCTTAAAGGTTTTGGGTTTGGGAAAGTGTTGCTTGAGTTTAATCCTGAAGTGAAATAGTATCCATGAGTGGTTCCAACTGAATCCATTTGGAACAGAACCAACACATTTGTATTTTTGAATAGTTTCATTAGGCACCCTATTTGAGAACCAGTAAGTATGTTTTTCAAGTGTCTTAGTCTTTTTGTATTGCTGTAACAAAATACCAGAAGCTGGGTACTTTGCAAAAGAAAAGAGTGTTATTCCACCCACTAGAGGCTCAAGAACACACTGCCAGCATCTGTTAGGCTCTGGTGAGGGTCTCATGGAGATGACATTACAATGGTGGGAGTGCATGTGGAGGAGATCACATGGTGAGACAGGAAGCAAGAGATCAGAGAGGGGCCAGGCTTGCTCTTTTTATAAAGACCTACTCTCATGGGAACTTAGGCACTTCTACCAGACGTGTATTCATTCATTCATGAGGGTAGAGCCTCATGACCTAGCTATCTTCCTCTAGGTCCCACCTCTTAAACACTACCATGCTGGGGACCATGCTTCCAACATATGAACCTCTGGGGGACAGATCATATCCAAATCATAGCAATAAGTTAGCATTCAATTTTGTCCTAAAGAAGAGCCTAGCGAAAGAAGAATTAAATATGTAACTACTTTCTTTTTAGAAAATGAAAGTTTCTATTAGTTTTGGCATAACCTATGGAATTTGGGGGGGCAGAGAGTTTACCAATTTGAGTGTTTGAGTATTTTCCTTCAGACGTGAATGTAGGGAAGTCCTTGTATATTCCCTGTGTGATCTTCTGACTCTCTTCCCCTCCCCGAATATTTTGTACTTGCTGCCAGACCCCAGACACAACCTCTGGTGGCAGAGGGGATTTAAGGCAAGGTTAGTTCCCCTGCAGGGGCCCTTGCAGAGAGAGGAGAGCTACAGGGAGAGAGAGCGGCCAGCAGGGAGCAGTGCAGGCCAGGCTAGGACAGCTCAGCCTGGCAGGCAGGAGGCCCCAGGGCCACACCTGCCGCTCTCCTCAGCCTGAGCATTTCCTTGCCCTTCTCTGCCTGGAGTTCAAGGTAGTTCCAAATTTTCTGAACCTCACATGCTATATAGTGAGCTTAGGAAGTCACTCCACCCTCAGTGCCCAAGTATCCTCATTTACAAAACAGGGATAATTGCACCTACCACACAGGTAGGTCAGAGCAGTGCCTGGCACATGTGAATACTATAAATGCATTAGCTACTATTCTTGCCATTGTTACTGTTATTGTGCACTATGGATATAATTATGATAATAAGATAGTCCTGACCTCAGAAAGCTCAAAGTGTCACGAGAGAGGCAGATGAGCAAATACTGCCTAATAGAAGAAAAAGATGTATGTGGCGGATGGACAGGGTATGGAGACAGAAGTAACCAAAAGCAGCTTCAAGAAGAAGCAGGTGGATGAGGAGCACTTTTAGGAATGAGTAAGACAGACAGACCTGGGACCTGGAGAGTCAAGGCAGAAAAGAACATTCTAGGGCTGGGATTGTGGCTCAGCGGTAGAGTGCTCGCCTAGCATGGGCGGGACCCAGGTTCAATCCTCAGCACCCCATAAAAATAAAGGCATTGTGTTGTGTCCATCTGCACCTAAAAAATAAATATTAAAAAAAGGAAAAGAACATTCTAAATGAAGACAACAGCAGACAGAAAGCAGGTAGGTTTGGGACATTTACGTTCAAATTCTTCCATTTGGACCACAGCAGTGGGAGCAAGGACAAAAGGGAGAGAAAGAGGCCGAAAAGGCAGGTAGGAGCCAGATCATTATAAGCCTGGAAAGCCAGGATTTGCCCTTGGACTTACTATGGAGGGTCTGAAGTCTCCAAGCAAGTAAGTGAACACACCTCCACTGTGGTATAGGGGAAAAGTCTTAGAACTTCTACTCAATCTATGACTGCTATCTTTTGGGGAATTTCTTTTTCTGAATATGAATGATAGTGTAAATGATCTATTAGTGGCTTGTAGACACTTAATGTGTATACAAGTGCTTGCATATTGGGGTACATTTCAGGTTTGAGACTATAGGCTGTGTGGAGCCACCAGATGTGACTTGCAATCAGGGAAGTATCTCAGTCACATTTGTTATAGAAATAACAATCCAGAATGTTCTGGAGGGATAGTAGCCCCTAGTCAAGGGTCTGGAATTGTGGATGGAAAGAAAATAGACTTGAGAGATCTTTTTTTTTTTTTTTAATTGTAGTTGGGCACAATACATTTTATTTATTTATTTATTTTTATGTGGTGCTGAGGATCGAACCCAGGGCTTGCATATGCCAGGCAAGTGCTCTACCCATGAACCACAACCCCAGCCCCTCGAGACATCTTAATGAATGTAATTACTTATGTGAGAAGGAGCAAGTGATCAACAGCATCAAATGTCCAAGAGCAGAGAGTCACTAGATGTCAAAAACTCAGAATACTCAGTGAATGTCATGTACTGGTAACTACGTAATTTTTATTACAGAAAAGCTAAGTAAGTTCAACACTGGAAAGTGTCAGTTATGTTTGGAGATTGCCAATGACCTTGGCCAGGTCAATTTCAGAGGATTGGTAGGAAGGAAGGGCCATTGCTAGGAGGAATGGAACATGGAGAGAGGTTATTTTTCTGGGATGAAGAGACTTCAGTGTAACTATAGGCTCATGATGAAGAGGATAAATTAAAACCCTTTTTCTTGTCAAAACATTCATTTAGAACTGTTGAAAGAATAACTTTTCTACAAGCATGTAGTGAGCAGGTGTCAGGGATTTATAGCTCCTTATTGGGGGCAGAGCAGTATGGTAAATGGCTCAAAGGCATTTGGGAGACACTCAAGTAGGAAAGGCTAAGCACTAACATGGACAAGGCACTTCCAGAACTGATTTATGTCTTGCAGGTAGCCTTGCCAACAGCTGCCTCTTTTGCCCAGAGAGAGCCAAAGAAGGAGAATTTTGGAGTTGGAGGCTTGGGAAATAGGCTGTCCTGAAGTCCTTGTGAAGTCCTTGGGAAATAGGAAGTCCCTCTGAAGAGAGTTCTTCCTCTCTGCCCTTAACTGATATCAAGTTAAAGACTAGAAGATTTTTACTCTGGAATGTTGAGGTGGGTTGATTGATGGGTTGATTGATAAAGATGAATCCAGAAGAATCAATGAATCCATGTATTTGAACAGATCTGATGGAGAGATCAAGGACAGCCCTCTTATCATTTGGCCTATAATTTCAAGTTACTGTGAATGATGGATTGTATAGTGGTATCTCTTGCTATATAACAAATTGCCCCCAAACTTAGAGTCTTTAAAAAGCAATAATTATTTATTACCCTCAGTAATAAATTAGTTGTATTAATTTCCTGTAACAAATTACCACAAATGTACTGGCTTAAAAAATTAAGAGTTCAGGAGATCAGAAGTCTGAAATGGGTTTATGGGCTAAAGTCAAGCATTTTTCCTCTGGAGGAACTTCTAGAAGCTGTCCACATTCCTTCGCTCGTAGTCTCATCATTCTGACCTGTGCTCTGTTACCTATCAACACATCTCTGACTCTTGCTTCCATCTTCCATCTTTTAAGGATCCTTGTGATAACATGTAGTCATATCCAGATAATTCAGGATAACATTTCTATCTAAAGATCCTTAATCATATCTGCAAATTTGCATATCATATTCACACTTTCCAGGGAGTAGGACATGAACCAATTTGGGGAAATGTCATTCTGTTTACCATCCTGTGGGTCAGAAATTCAGGAGTGGCTCCACTGGAGTGTTTGTGTGTCTCCCTTGAGGTTGCAACCAAGAGGTTGGGAGGGGCTTGAGAGTTTGCTCCTAAGGTGACACACTTACACAGAGGGCAAGGGGATGCTGGTGCCAAGTGTCCTCATGACATGGTAGCTGGCTTTTCCCAGGTCAAAAGATCTAAGAGGTCCAGGGGAAACCTTTTAAGTCTCTGATATTTGTCTGGAAAGCCACATGCCATCACTTCCACAGTAGTCTATTGGTCACACAAGTCAGCCCTTATTGAATGTTGGGAGCAGCACCTAAGAGTCCCGGAAGACTGGAATCATTGAGACCATGTTGAAGACTGGCTGTCCCTAAAGGTTAATGATCACTCTTTTCTGATTATGGAATCCTTACAAATTTTTCTAAATTGCAAAGACTTTTTCAAAACATTTTCTGTTTTCAAAAATGTCCATAAAAGCATGCATATATATGTGTGTTTATACTGCACTAGTAATGTAACACTGTAAAAAACAATCCCTCTCCTAAAAACAAACTATTTTCATTTTTGTAAATTATTCAGTGGGTTTTTGTTCTATAATTTTTAAAATGTATTTTAATATTGAAGGCATCACAATATACATAAAATTTTGCAGTGCAACAAGAAGATTGAATCTCTGGATCCAAGTTGCCTGCGTTTAAAGCCTGACTCCACCACTTATTAGCTGTGTAAACTTAAGGAAATAACTTAAATTTGCTTTGCCTTGATTTCCTTATCAGCAAAATGAGGGAAATAATTTGTTAAAATATGCAAAGCATCTAAAACACTGCCTGACTTGGAAAGGGACAAAGAAGACTTTGCCATTATTATTAGTTTTCTTAGTATTGTATCATACAATACAATACAATATGGATTGACTTGTGTTTTCCCTCACAAAAAAGATATGTTGAAGTCCTGATGTCAGCGGTATGCCCTGTGCTATTCTCAATCCCACCTCTATCAAGAGTACCCTGCTGTTGGTAATTTTCACAATTGTCCCAGGGGGAGGTAATTAAATGCAAGAGGCAGGCTTGGCCCAAAGAAGGTGCAGCTGACTCCAAGAGCCAGCTTGTAGTCAAATCTAGGCACCAACCAAGTGGGCTTGAATGGACCCTCAAACCTCTGGATTTAGCCGTTTTTTGTTGTTTGGGGCACATGTTATCCCTAGCACAGTGCAATTTCTACCTCCACATTCCCTTCTCAAAACAAAACAAAACAAAATAAAACAACTGCCCAAAGTAAATTTTTGACATTGAAGAACAAATGGTTTTTTACCTCCCCAGTGGAACTGCCATAGGACAGGACTATCTTTTGTTTTCACCACTATGTCATGAATATGTATTAAGCAAAGGAATGAACTTACTCATCTTTCAAATCTATTATTACTATTTTGGATTAACAGTGGCCTTATAGTAGAAAATGATGAAAATAGAAAAAAGTTTAGAGACTAAATTATTATCACCTATAAAAATAGCCACCCATAATTCCTTATTCCAAATAGTGTTGATTTTATTTTCAGTAACCTGACTTCCAGTTCTCTAGGTTTGCTATTGTGAAAGTGCTCTAAGATAGTGCAAGGTGGGAATAAAAGATAATAGTTCATAATTTCATTGTGGTTGTTTCTATGGTATGTCCCTATGTGTTCTGTCCTTCAGCCCTTCTGGTTGCCAGGGGCCATCAGCTCTTGCTTACCTCCTTGTTGGAGAGTGTAATGTGATCTTAGATGTGGTGAAATTTGAAAAACCAAATCAGTCTTTAAAAATAAATCTATTTTTGGCAGTTCCTCTGGGTTTGGGATGGGGAAAGGAGGTAATGGTGGTATTACAACATCAAATAAACAAGCATGGTGTGTTGGGTTTTGCAACTTCAAAAAGGCTGAGAGGGATCCCAGCCCTGAGGCAGTAGTCCTATAACGCTATGTTATAGCAAATAAGATGCAGGGATCCTGCTTCTTCTGTGTTGAGCCTCTTTACACTGTAGTCCTCCTAAAATGTCTGTCTTACTGTTTTGTGCTGCTATAACAATACCTGATTCTAGGTAATACCTGATTCTGGGTAATGTATAAAGAGATTTATGTGGATCATGATTCTGTGGTTGACAAGCCAGCTCTGGTGAACTGTCCCCCACCTTCAGCTTCATCACAACATTGTAGACAAGCAGAAAGGGATACAATCATAGGTGGAAAGGGCCAAGAATGTGAGACGCCCGGCTTTATAAGCAACTAGTCTCCTGAGAACAAATTCAGTCCTGTGAGAACTACATCAGGCCTCTCTGAGTTGGTGGCCCATGACCTAAGTACCTTCCACTAGGCCCCAACTCTTGGAGGTTCTACCACCTCAACACCACCACACAGGTGACCAAGCTTTTAGTATATGAACTTTTATAGGACATACTAAAACCCATAGCAAGGTCTCTCTTTTGAGTTTTGAAAAGTTTTTTTTTTTTTTTTTTTTTTTTACAACCAAGAACCTAATTTAAAACTTCATGTTTTTAGTCATTTCTCAGCAATGCTTTGACATCATTGTAGAAGCCCCCTTCTTTGTCTCAATTTCAACAGATTGGGACTGGAAACTAAATTCTCTGACGAATCTTTCCATTTCATCACATCAGCACTGATGTTTGCTCCCCATTATGGGTTAGATTGTGTTTATTCAAGTTCATTTGTTGGAGTCTTAACTCTCTATACCTCAGAATGGGACCTTATTTGGACATAGCGTCATGGCAGTTGTAATTAGTTAAGATGAGGTCCTACTGACGTAGATTTGGCCCCAAACCCAATATGACTAATGTCCTTATTACATGGGAAATTTGGACACAGATACACCTACCCAGCCAGGGTAAGCTCCCTGTTAACATGAAGGCAGTGGTAAAGGTGAATCACTTATTAGCAAAGGAACATCAGAAAACCACCAGAAACTTGGGAAGACACATGGAACAGATTCTTCCTCATAGTCCTCAGAAGAAAGCAACCCTGCCTATATCTTGATCTTGGGCTTTTAGCCTCCAGAGCTATGAAACAATATATTTCTATTGTTTAAGCCAATCAGTTTTGAGTATTTCTGTTATGGCAGCCATAGGAAACTAATATACTCCCTTTTGTATGACCTTGAGAACTCATAGAATCTTGGTAAATTAGAGGATTTTCATATTTGGGGTCTCATTAGTCATTCTAATTTCCATTCTACCACTTTGGAAAATGGTAGTACTCAGACAAAGCTGAAGTTTTCTAAGCATATTTTCAATGATGTGGTGGTATTATTATATTCATGACTATTCAGATGAAGATGAAATATGAACATATGTAAATTTTTTAAAATATATTTTTTTAGTTGAAGATAGACACAATACCTTTATTTTGTTTATTTCGTTTTTTTTTTTTTTTTAATGTGGGGCTGGGGATTGAACCCAGTGCTTCACGTATGCAAGTCAAGCGCTCTATGACTGAGCCACAACTCCAGCCCCATATGTGATTTTTAAAAGTTGGTAAGAACAGTATATCATCAGACTATCTCTATACAAACTATGTTCATATATTTAAAAGATCTTAAATTATATTTTTGTGTTTATATGGTATACATGTACAAATATTGTATTTATGTGTATGGACAAAGGAAAAGATGAGTGATATTTGTGAGATGAAATAGTTGTTTTTTATATATGCTAAGTCCTTTTTTAAATAAAAATGTCCTTTAGGTTACATATTTTAAACATATTTTTCTCAACCATGTTAGATTTGGAACTTTGCTTTTATGCCTATTTTGATAATAATACTGAATTGTCATAAGGTACTGTATGTTGGTTAATGCACACATGCATCCATTATTTGTTTGTGCACCACATCAGTTTTGAGCATATACCATGGGATAAAGACTGGAAGTACAGAGGAAAAACATGGCTGTTGTTCTCATGGAACTTACAATTCAGTGAGAGGGGAAAATCACTCCTTAAATGTGAAATTACTTACAATTAGTGCTAAGAAGTAAACTATACTTGGATCAGTCACAGGGTTAAGTCAGGGATACTTTCTCCAAAGAAGTGATGTTTGCACAGAGATCTGTAGGATAAGTGAGTTAGGTAACCAGATGAAGGATTGAGAAGTTTACAACAAAAGAAAAAGCATGGGCAAGGCCCTAAGGAAGGAAGGGAAATGGGACAATTCCAGAACAGAGAGAAAGACAGTGGGTCAAGAGAGGGCATCCAGAAAACACAGGTCCTCTTAGAAAAGGTCAGGGATTTAAAAAGATCTTTATCTTAAGAGCAATGGAAACTCAGTGAAAAGTTTTAAACAAAGATGAGGGAGAGGAGTGTAACATGATCAGAAAATGCCTTTGGTCAATATTACTCTGGATTTAATATGGAAAACAGTTTAGGATGAGGGAAGATTACTAAGGAAACAATTATAAATAGTTCAGCCAAGAGATGAGAATAGCTAGGGCTAAGAGGAGGTAATGGAGATAAAGATAAAAGAATGAATTTCAGAGATATGTAGGAAGTCAATTTGAGGGAACTGGGTGAAGGTGAGGGAACTTTTGAAATGGCAGAGTGAGGAGCTTAGCAAATCCCTTCCCAAAAGACAATGATAATACTGAACAAAATTATCAAAGAAACAATTTCAGAATTCCAAAAATTAACCAAAAACATACATCAAAATATTTATTTGGGAAAAAAATGACTGAACCTCAGATATGAGTCATGGAAGATTGTGGCATTGTTATTGAGGCTCTTCTCACTCCTTCACCCAGTTCTCTTGGCTAAACATTCCACCAGAGTGGGTCAAGCTCCACAAACATCAGATCCCCTGCTGGAGGGGGGCTAATGTGATTTGGAGCAGAGCATGGGGAAAATCCCATGACTTGGAGTGTGATAAAAAACTGTAATGACCATGTGGCAAACAAAGGAGGAAGGCCAATGTCATAACTATCTTAAGTACTGGGGCAAGCAACAGGCCAACAGAGTAGTCCTAATTTAACTGGGAGGTCAGGAAATGAGGCAGTCACAGTGGGTGTTGAGGAACTCCCATTTATCGCTGGTTGCCTTAGAAGGAGTATGAGAAGCAACTTATATGTTCCTGGTTGAATGCAAAGTTTGTGCCCATTATAGAAGAGACGTGAAAAGGCCTGGGAGAAAGTGAATGTTGGGTCAAATTTATAAACCACATGAATTTTGAATGTGTTCCCCAATTCAACAGAAGTTCATTGGTAAAGAATGGAAGGTTCAAGATGTTTGAGTGCAACTTCAGACCAATCATTAGTGGAACATGAAGCTATGCTGATCCAGAAACAACCCATAGGAAGCCATATTTAAAAATAAAGGAAAATACTGACATAGATTTTAGTGGCTGACTCTGCAAGGTAGACACATTCTACATAATTAATTAGTTCAACCAAGTCACTAAACAACAACAAAAACAATAACAATAATAGAAAATAAAAATTAGGTGTTGCTACAATATAGTGTCTAAAATGTCCACATTATAACAAGAGTTTATAAGATATGTATATAAAGAGACAAGTATGATCCACAAACATAAATAAATTCAGTTAATGGAAGCTATCTCTGAGGGGCATGGATGTTAGACTCAATAGACAAAGGCTTCAAAGAAACTGTTTTAAGTATGTTGAAAAACAAAACCTAAAGGAAACCATGCTTAAAGAATTAAAGGAAAATATGATGATAATGATTATAATGGTTAATTTTTTCTGTCAACTTGACTGAGTCACAGAGTGCCAGACATTTGGTTAGAATTATTCTGGGTGTGTCTTTGAGGGAGTTTCTGAATTATATTAACATTTGAGTTAGTAGACTTAGTAAAACTGACTGCCCTCCCCAATGTGGGTGGGGCTTAGCCAAACAATTGAAAGCATGAATAGAACCAAAAAGACTGACCCTCTTCAAGCAGGGTGGAATTCCTCTTACCTGAATGTTTTGAGCTGGCACATCAGTCTTTTTTGTCCCCGCTGCTTTTGACTCAAACTGACACATCAACTGTCTTGGATCTTGTACTTGATTCCTTTGAACTGGAACTGCCTTTCCAGCTCTCCTGGGTCTCTAACTTCCTGACAGATTTTGGAACTTATTAACCTTCATTATCGTGTATGCCAATCTCTTATAATAAAATATCTTTATATGTATATATGCATACTTACATTTCCTATTGGTTCCTCTGAAAAACCATGGCTAATGCAATGACTGATTGAATAAAGAAAATGAATAAATATATGGAAATAATAAAAAATAACCAAATGGTAGATTATGGAGTTTAAGAGTAAAATTGAAATGAAAAATTCATTAGAAGGTCTTTCAACAGCATATTTGAGATGGTTGAATAATCAGCAATCTTGTTGACAGGTTATTAGATATTATCCAATCTGAAGTAAAGAAAGAAAGAAGGGAAAAGAATGGAGAAAAATGACAGAGACATTTGAAACAATATTGAGCATATCAATATACATTCAGTGGGAATCGTGGAGAGAGAGAAAGTTGGTAGGAAAATTTTTTGACAAAATAATGGTCAAAGACATCTCAAATCTGATGAAGAATATTAATCTATACTGTTGAATGCTAAGTAACATAAACACATAGACACATCATAGTCAACTTTTGAAAGCCAATCAAAAAATCTGGAAAGCAGGTAGAGGAAAATGACTTATCAAGTACAGGGAACAATCATAAAGTTAACAATTGACTTCTCATTAGGAACAATGAAGGCCATAAGGCAATGGAATGCCATATTCAAAGTACTAAATGAAAAGACAGTCAATCAAGAATTCTATATCTGGCAAAATTAATCTTCAAAAATCAAAGTAAAATAATATTATAGGTAAGTGATGACTGCTAGCCATCTTTTCTTACAAGAAATGCCAAATAAAACTCTTCAGACTAAAAGGAAATTGTATCTGATAGTAATTTGAATCTATAAGGAGAAGTGCTGGAAACAGTAACTTAGGTAAACATAAAAGGCTATATAAAATGTATTTTTTCTTTTATTTCATGAATTTATTTAAGATAGAAAATCAAAATTATAAAACTATTGTGATACTTGAATAACTATTTTCATATATATATATATATATATATATATATATATATATATTTAGTTGTAGGTGGACATAATATATTTATTTATTTTTATGTGGTGCTATGGATCAAATCAGCGCCTCGAACGTGCTAGGCGAGCTCTCTACTGCTAAGCCACAACCCCAGCCCTGTATAACTATTTAATACATATATTAATAGCAATACTTGTATAGGGAAAGTGCAAAGAAATAGATATATTGGAACATCAGTCTACACTTTGTTGAAATTAGATTAGTATTAATCTGGGAAGGATTGTGATAAATTAAGATACATGTTATAATTTCTAGAGCAATCACTAAAAACTGACTTCAAAGATAAAATAAAGAGGTGTGCATGGTGGTGCATGCCTGTAATTACAGCAACTCAGGAGACTGAGGCAGGACTATTACAAGTTCGAGGCCAACCTCAGCAACTTAGCAAGACTCTCAAATTTTAAAAAATAAAATTAAAAAGGGCTGGAGATGCAGTTAAGTGGTACAGCAATGCTGGGTTCAATTCCCAGTACAAAAAAAAATTCCAAAATCCAAATGGAATGAAAATAGAACACTAGAAAAAAAATAACTATTTAACACAAAAAATAGGGCAGTAAAAAACCCCCAAAGACTATGAAACAAAAATGGCATAGATATGTAGAAAACAGGTATTAAAATGGTAAATGTAAATTCAACTTCATCTAAATTTACATTAAATAAAAACAAATTAAATATTCCCATCAAAAAGCATTCAGACTGGGTGCAGTGGTGCACACCTGTAATCCCAGCAGCTCAGGAAGCTGAGGCAGGAAGATCATAAGTTCAAATCCAGCCTCAACAAAAGTGAGGTGCTGAGCAACTCAGTGAGATCCTGTGTCTAAATAAAATATAAAATAGGGCTGGGGAGGTGGCTCAGTGGTCTAGTGCCCCTGAGTTCAATCCCTGGTACCAAAAAAAAAAAAAAAAAAAAAAAGCATCCAGATTGTCAAAATGGATGAAAAACAAGACCCAATTTTATGCCATCTATGGGGAACATATTTAAGATACGAAGACACAAATTTCACACAGTTAAGTGGTACAGCAATACTGGGTTCAATTCCCAGTACAAAAAAAAAAAAAAAAAATTCCAAAACCCAAATGGAATGAAAATAGAACACTAGGAAAAAAAATAACTATTTAATACAAAATAGGGCAGTAAAAAACCCCAAAAGACTATGAAACAAAAATGGATAATAAAAGGATGGGAAAATATATATGCAAGAGTTAACTGTACAGTTGTTAGAGTGGCTATACTAATGTCAGGTGAAATACATTTTTTTCCTTAGGTGAAATACTTTTGTGTTAAAATGTATTTACCCGAGACAAAGCTGGACATTTCCTAACCATAAAATGTCATGACACACAACTATTCCTGTCAGGGTCACTCCAGGAGAACTAGGCTGGCACAAACGAATGACTCATAGAGAAATACCTTTTTCTTTGGTTTCCGTGATGGCCCCTCTGACTCAGCTCCCACAAAGAAGACAAGGCAGGCAAGAAAGAGAGGGAGCACCCCTCAAACCTGGGTTTTATTAATGGGGGAGCTAATACATGGAACATTCTATCCAAAAAAGGGCAAAAGGGTAGGATTACAATAAACAGGTACGTGTAATTCAACCCCATCAGGTGATGCCCACTCCGAGAGCTGCACCTGTCTTATCCAAGCAGAGGTAAAGTCCACTTGCATTGCTGGGTGCAATACCAGTCCAGTACCTTTTTACTCAGGACTTAAAGGTGTGTGCATAGCTTCTGTTCAGGGTGGCCTCCGACAATAAAACTTCAATTTATGAGGAAGATAAAACAATTATAAACATATGCACACCTAACAAACAGAATCCTGAATGTACATGAAGTACTGGCAGAATTGAAAGAGGAAATAGATGTTAATGATAGATGTATATGGAAGAGGAAGATGGAGGGACAAGCATGTCCTTAGTTATCCAAAGATGGCCCACATGAGTTTTTCTTTTTAATATTAATCCCCCACGATTTATCCTCCTTTATTAAATAGGGCTGATCTATGTAGCCAATAGAATATTAAATAAGAGAGGATAGCTTCTGAGGAGAGGTCAAAAAGAGTTACTGCCTTACTCACTCACTCTTGGGGATCCCACCTGCCATGTTGTGAGGATGCTCAAGCATCCCTCTGGAGGTCAACATGGGAATGACTTAGGTCTGCCAATAGCTAAGGAATTGAAGCTTCCTACCAACAGCCTTATGAGTGAGCCACCTTTTTATTTATTTAGTTTATTGTAAATGAACCATCTTGGAAGTGGATCCTCCAACTTCGGGGCAAGCCTCAGTGGACTGTAGTCCCAGATGACATCTTGACTGTAACCTTGTGAGAGACCCTGTCACAGCCACCCAACTAAGCTACTCCTGAATTCCTGACCTACAGAAACTGTGAGTGACAATAAGCGTGTATTGTTGTTTTAGAATCTTCAAGTTTTGATGCCATTTGTTTTTCAGCAGTGGATACATAAACCAAATGGAATATTACTCACCAAGTAAATGAACCATTTTTTTCAAGATTTTTAAAGATAGTTGGGCCAACTAGGTAACAATATGCACACCTATAATCCCAGCTACTCAGTAGGCTTAGGCAGGAGGATTTTTTGAGTGCACAACTTCAAGACCAGCTTAGGAAACATGGCAAGACCCTGTCTCAATAAAAATGGTTGTCCTTTTGTGTATTCACTCTCTGCCTCCTCTATCTCTATTCCCCAAGACTGGGGCATCTTGGAGATTATGTGTTAAAAATGGAAAGACTGCAGCATGAAAAGATCCTAGATCCTGAAAATTTCCCAGGAGAATGCCCAAGTGTGAGCACCTGCTTTTAACTGGGTGTGATTAAGAAATGAACATTAATTACAAATTCAAGAAAGTCGTAAGTGGATGATTCGGTACAACTTATAGAAAAGATGAAGGTAATCCCAACATGCATGTACTGCCATTGTGACCAGGAAAGTCACTTCCACAGCTGTGGGGAAATCAGCGTAAGGTTTGAACTTTGGTTACAGTTTTCTTTACTAGTCCACAGTTTTGCTGAGGCTTTTGAGAAGTTTGAGAGTGATTATACCATTTACTAAGCTCCTAGGTCAAAACCACTCACAATAAAAGCAACAAATTCTTGAAGGGTTTCTTTCTTTCTTTTTTTTTTTTTTAAGAGAGAGAGAGAACTTTTTAATATTTATTTTTCAGTTTTCAGTGGACACAACATCTTTATTTTATTTTATGTGGTGCTGAGGATCGAGCCCAGCACCCCACCCATGCCAGGCGAGCATGTTACCACTTGAGCCACATCCCCATCCCTGAAGGGTTTCTTTCTGATGGTGTGTTAGTGGTTAGGATGGATCTGGAGCCAGATTCCTTTGTTTGAACAATGTGATCCATTTGTGCACTTGAGCATGATATTTAATTTTTCAGGACCTAATTTTCCTCCAGTGAAATGGAAAGTTTTCCTTTATTGAAATGAGCTTAATCATAGAACTGATAATTTACCAGGTGCGGTGGTGCACGCCAGTAATCTCAGTGGCTCGGGAAGCTGAGGCAGGAGATTGAGAATTCAAAGCCAACTTTAGCAAAAGCAAGGCAGTAAGCAACTCAGTGCGACCCTGTCTCTAAATAAAACATACAAAAGGGCTGGGGATGTGGCTCAGTGGTTGAGTGCCCTTGAGTTCAATCCCTGGTATCCACCCCCGCTGCCACCAAAATATAATTGCATGATTTAATATATGCAAAGCACCTAGAATTTGGACTGGCATGCAAGTTCTATGTGTTAGCTATGATTTTTATTTTCTCTTGTGTCACTTTAATCTTGAACTTCCTGTGTTTTACATAGGAGAGGAAAGCACAAGCATGAAAACTGCATTTTTTTCTTAAATTCACTTACTGCAATTAGTGCTTATTTCTCAATCGCACAAAGTCAAAAGCAAATGTATTAAAGAGAAGGAAAAATCCTAATAGAGAAGGCAGTCGGAGGTTGGAGCTCTACTATGCTAGAATTTTCTTCTGACCCTCCCCATATCAGATCCAAGTTACAGTCCCCAGTCAGGAGCTGAAGGCAATGAAAAAACAAATATGCAAGTTTGTCCAAATTGTCATTTTTATCAGTTAGGATGTATATTTTGGTTGGATTATTTGGCACTTGCAAATCAATATTGCAACATCATTACATATTTGTTTTCTGATTTTTAAAAATGTGACGTGTTGGGGCTGGGGATGTGGCTGAAGCGGTAGCGCGCTCGCCTGGCATGCGTGCGGCCCGGGTTCGATCCTCAGCACCACATACAAACAAAGGTGTTGTGTCTGCCGAAAACTAAAAAAAATAAATATTAAAAAATTATCTCTCTCTCTCTCTTAAAAAAAAAAAATGTGACGTGTGAACTTGCTTGTATTTTAACTCCCTCCTGGAAATAAACTTGATTAAGTTGGATTGTTTAAGTACCCTCTTGTACATGGCACTGTTTAACACTTTCTAAAACAAGTTAAACAAACTTGTCCCTTGCTCTCAGAAATGCACAAACATGAAAAGAAACAGAGATATTCACTTTTCCAGAGTCCACCCAGAGGCAAATGCACCAGTCAAGAACACATTGATCAAATATTTACAAGACTTATAAGCGTTATAGTTAATAATTTTTATGGTTAATGAGTTTTGTATCAGGGCTCACTGACATGAAGGCAGGGTCTTCATGGAAAATAAATTAACGGAGCAGCAAAATCCAGTAACTCTCATCAGCAAATTTTTTGGTCACTGGTAGATTTATAATATGTAAACTTTCTTGAGAAAACATTGAAACAGGTATTTGTGTATAAACACAATTACTATTTTATTTAGTTTTAAGGAAAGGAGACAGGGGTTCCTGGGAAACCCCAGAACAGCTACATTTGAATTTCTTGTAAAAATTATTGATTATTGCTGACATCAGGCAGTATTCCCTCATTGTCTCCATATACTCTGTATACAGAAAACTTTGCAAAATCAATCTCCAGTCACTGTTTTTTTTGTGTGTGTGTATGTGTTGGGGGGCGGCTACTGGGGACTGGGGATTGAACTTAAGGGCGCTTGACCACTGAGCCACATCACTTGCCCCATTTTGTATTTTATTTAGAGACAGGGTCTCACTGAGTTGCTTAGCACCTTGCTTTTGTGAGGCTGGCCTTGAACTTGGGATCCTCCTGCCTCAGCCTCCAGAGCTCCTGGGATTACAAAAGTGAGCCACTCTTTTGTTTTTTTTTTTCCCTCTGCATCCCTGGTGACCCCTGGTTCCTCCTCATCTCATTTACCAGGATTTAACCTTGCCTCAGCTGTCTGATTCTTGTTTGGTGGCGGGGCGGGGAGGGCAGGTGATGGGGAATAGATCCATCCTGGTGGCACATGCAATAAAGTGCAACACTGAAGTCATCAAGCTGGACATTTCTCAATATTTGCTCTGGCAGAGATAAGGAGCTAGAGCTGATCTCCTGTTTCGGGGAACTGAAAACCATTTTGCAAAGACAGGGGAGTGAATGGACCCAGCTTCAGGTTTGGAGGGCAGGAGGTTTGCCAGGCACAAGTCTAGCCTTCCTTTGCCTGTCCCCTTGGCAAAATGAGATGCCTCCTATGAATCTCAGGTCAAGGTAGATAAAGCCCTTGCTCTTCCTTCAAGCTCACCCTGAACTTCCTACAGGCCTCCATGGGGATGACCACGGGTTTACTGACCTCTCACCTTTGCACTGGGGGCACCTGTCTCACCTCTCTGTCCCCATCCCCTAGCACACTGCTGGTCACATCCAGGACATCCAGTTAATGTCAACAAAACAAATCCAACCAGGGGAGGTTGGCTCTGCCTTCCTTTTGCCTCTTGATGTTTATCAGCCAGAAAACTGAACAGTACAGTTAACTGGGGGTTGATGGTGTCACTTTGGTCATAAAAGTTAATAATATTTGTTGCTTTATTGGTTTCTTAAATATCACTTAAGTAGAAACAAGACAGCATGCTTTAGTGGCTATGAGACAGCATGGCCCATTACCTTCCTTGGGCTGAGTTTTGACTCTGCCATTTAGTAAATGTGTGACCTTGGACAAGTTCCTTAACCTTTCTGTACCTGGGTTTCCCCATTTACCAAACGTGACTTATAATAGCACCTGCCTTGTGGTGGTGTGAGAATTAAAAAAAGTAACATATATTAAGTGTTTAGAACTTACAAAAGCACAAGAATATAGAGATGCTCAGTCAATACTGATTGATGAAAAAATACTATTGTTTTTAAATTTTCAGTTAGTTGTTAAAGATAATTCTCTCTCTTTTTTTTCTTCTTTCAGTTGAATTTTATGTCTAGGCTAGGTATTGAAAAGTATCACCCTCTGGATTATTGCTAATTTATAATAAATTCCCATTCTCATAAAATATTTAACACAATTCAAAGAGTTAATACCAGTAAAGAGCTTTGAATGGTGCCAGACACAGATGCTCAACAAATATTTTTAGTATTTTATTATTATTATTCATTTGTTCATCCAGCCAATTTTTTGAGCACCTATTATATGCTAGGCACCAACATATATCATGGAACAAAAATCCTGCTCTCATGGAATCAGCATTCCAAGGGGGACAAATAGACAATAAATAGAATACATGAACTGTACACTACATTTTATTAATTTCAGTGAATTTTCACATGTCAATATCTCAGAATTAGAATGCATCTTAAATCTGGTAGCATCTTACCATTATAATTGCTGCTATTTTTCTTTGGTATGAAAAATGACAGTACATGTGTCAATCAATGGCATATTAGACTTGATGTAATAGGACAAGCCTGTTAGATACAATCAGTGATGTGGAAAAATAAAGCAGAAAAAATGATAGAATCTTGGGGAGGCTTTGCAACTTCAATATGGTATATCCCCAAGTTTTTTTTACATTGACCTATCTTAGAAATCAAGGACCAATAATTATCAAATGAAATCAGAATTTAAAAACATTATTAGTGCTAAATGTAATGTGGTATCCTGAATGGGCTCCTAAAACAAAAAAAGTCACTTTTTTTTCCCCAGGACATGTGTTTTATTTTTCTTCTTTTTGGAGGTGATCTTTTATTCATTCCTTTTTAGAAGTGAAGGTATAATTTACAAACAGTAAAATTCACCATTTTTAATGTATAGGTCTGCTCTAGTCTTAGGACTGAATCCTTTATATGTGTTTTCCTATACATGCACACCTATGATGAAGTTTAACTTATAAATTAGGAGTAGGAAGAGATTAACAACACTAATCACAAAATAGATTAACTAGATATTAATCTACTGTAATAAAAGTTATATAAATGTGATTTCTCTCAAAATATCTTCTCATTTTTCTTTTTTCTTTTTTGCAACTGGGGATTGAACCCAGGGGTGCTTACTGCTGAGCCACATCCCCGCCTTTTTTATTTTTTATTCTGAGACAGGGTCTTGGTAAGTTTTAGAGACTGGCTCCAAATTTCCCATCCTCCTACCTCAGCTTCCTAAGTAATTGGTGTACTGCTTCCAGCTCAGAAAGGACTCTTGAAGTCTCTTTTAGAAATAATCACTGTGAGAATCAGAGTTTCTGATTCTCTTCGCTTTAGGAAAGGAAGAAAAAAAGGGATTTTGGCAAGTCAAATGAAGGAAGGGGAATTGTTTATCAATATGTAATGAACTGAGAAGACAAAACAGGAGGAAAAGGCAGAACCACTCTGCTGTGGATGCAGGAGGATTATGGAGATGGGGATCCTGGGATTCCCTGCTTTCTCTCTCACCCTCCTGCAGATGACTTCTCACTGCGAGACTCATTGAATTGCTCTGTGTGGACACCTAGCTCTTGGATGACCACTGACACCAGGCCTGGGTTACAGAATGTGGGCCCAGAACTCAGTTGGGGAGCAGGAGCAGGGAAGGAGGTTGTCTCTGCTTCCTAGGGAGAAGCCCAGCCTCAGAAGTTGGGATGCCCGCAGCAGGAATCAGTTGACCTGAGATGACCAGCTCCCAGGCTGTGACTGCTCAATTCACCCTTGTTATACTCACCTAAGAGAGGAGTCCCAATGCCCCACAGTCCACTGTTGCAGGAATAACTTCTAAGAACAAGAGTGGGATATTAAAAATTCACTTATTAAAAGCTTTAAAATTCCTCTGAAAGAACCCATCAGGATCCTACCACCTTACCACTGAAACCATTGTTCTCTGAAATTGTCGCCCTGTGGGACCCTCAGGCAAGGGCCAAAGGAATGGCCCGATTTGAAGGTCCTTGGACGTGATGGAGCAGGGATGTTCGAACTCTCTGTGGGGTACTGAGTCCCAGTTCTGTGCAGACACAACCAGGAGACAGTCTCTTAATTCCCATCTGCATTCCTGTTTGGTCTCAGTGGTCTGAACCCAGCTGCCACATAGCAGGGTGACCCTGCTGCCCTCTTGCCAGAAGCACATGCCTTTTATGGGTTTTGCTTTAATTTCAGACATATTCACCCACCCATGATGTTGAAAGGCATTCATAGAGGGTAAATTGAGGCTCAGTCTGAGGCCATGAGATAAATGCTTTTGTGTTAGAACACTAGCCATAGTTCCTCCTCTCCTAGCCAGACTGAAGCACCTTCTCTCTGACATCATCCCCTACCACACTCCACTAGGTTCCTCCATCCTCTAGCTGGGCTGTGCGTGAACATGCCTAGCGCAGTCCCAGGTCAAGGCAAGACTTGCGTTTCCCTCTGCCTAAGTGACTGTCTTCATCCATAGGATCCATCTCCTCCCTTCATTCCCATCTCCATTAACCGCCATTGCCTTGGTTGGGGGGCATGCTAACGGTCATACACAAAATAAGACCCCTTCCAATCCCACACCTGGATTTCTTATCATTAATGCATTAATACTTCCTCACACCAGCTTCTTAATTCATTACTTCTCTTCCCCCAAAGGCACGTCAGCTCCATGAAAACAGGGGCTTGGCTTGCTTTCTTCACTTAGAACAGAGCCTGGGCCAGAAACATTTGTCCGATGAGTCCATAGATGACCCTGGATGGCAGAATTCTTGCTGTAGAAGAGCTTTGAGTGACAAGTAGGCCCACAGGCCCGCCTTCCCAAGTTTGACTTGGTTCAACCCTGGTTTCATCCTGGCTCATTGTTTTTCATTCTCTCTACCAGTCCTCCCCCTCCAAGCTGTGTGCTCAGTGTCCCACCCCATTGCATCTCATCTTTGTTTTTGCTCATGGTCCTGTGGGAACTTGGTGTTCCAGACTTGGGTAATTCTCTGTGGTTTACCACCCCCTCCACCCCCCGCCATCGATGGTCCTCTCCCCTTTGTAGATCTCAGCAGTGAGTCTGGATAAAGGTTGCTGAGTTACATCACTTTTGGCATTTGTTTCCAGGAGGAATAGGCCTTGAAGCCTCATTGTGGGAGGGCAGTGGCAAAACCTTTAATCTTTGGAACATTCTATGCTTCTTGGTGGAGAGAATGTTTCAGAACTGCAGACCAGGTTATCAACTTGAGACTTTGTGCACCTGCCTTGCGTGGAAGACAGACTCCATACATCCCACTAAGGCACAGGGCTGGGGATGCTCAAGTGTACGCTGTGGTACCACAAGATATTCTTTCTCAAATAAAATCTGTGCCTTGGGCTGGGGATGTGGCTGAAGCGGTAGCGCGCTCGCCTGGCATGCGTGCGGCCCCGGGTTCGATCCTCAGCACCACATACAAATAAAGACGTTGTGCCTGCCGAAAAAACTAAAAAATAAGTATTGAAAAATTCTCTCTCTCTCTCTCTCTCTCTCTCTCTCTCTCTCACACACACACACACACTCTCTCTCTCTCTCTCTCTCTCTCTCTCTCTCTCTTTAAAAAAAAAAATCTGTGCCTTAGCTCACAGCCATTACTGCAGGAAGGAATTCAGGTCTCAAGAAAAAGCTAAATGGGACTCCTAAGCGCACAGACCCAAAAAGGATCAGCCGGGAAGAGAAAGATTTCCTATTTCATGTTATTAGTATTTAAACCGTCCTCTTCTGACAGCTCAGAAGTCAGGCTTGATGGGAAGATAATCTCCATCTCTTTCTCTGGGTTATACATTGTATCTATATCCTCCCCTTATTTGCAGAGCTAGTTAAACTGGGCTCTATTTTGGTACCAACATCTGTAAAATATTTCCAGAAAAACAAGGAATAAAATGCAGTTAACCAACTGTAGGACCTTGGAGGAAGCTTTAAAAAAACTGTTTTGCTTAGCCTGGAAAAGAAAATAAAATAAGATGCTTTTTCTAGAGTCTGAATAATTCAGTGTGCAGCAGATTGGCCTATCCTGTTATATCTTCTTTTGAAAGTGGCTTCTGAAACATGTGACTGCAGTTCCGTTTAAGGTAGGGGAGAGAGAGACCCATGCGTAAAGGATGACTTAAACTCAATGGCTTTTCAAGATTATTCCAGCCCCTATTACTCAGGATTCTGTGATCCAGGTTAGAAGTGGGATTTTGGTGGCGGTTTATGGCATCTCAACAGGAAACAGATGGTACAGGCAGAGAAGGAAATTGGAGAGAGTTTATTAAAGGGACTGCATACAAAGGTGTTTTTTTCATAAAATTATTGATTTGTGATCTCCTATGATTCTGAGAGTTGACTGGGAATAATCGAGTGGATCTTGCTTGTGATTTCTTATGCAGCCATGGCCATCTTGACCCAGGGTCATCTGAAGGCTCAGATGGCCTGGACACCCAGGATGTCTTCTTCACTTTCCTGTCTGGTACCTCAGGATTTCTGTGTCTTCTTTTTCCAGAAGAGTAAACTGGATTTCTTACATGGAAGCTCAGGATCCCAAGAGGAGGAAGCAGAAGCTAGTGGTCAACTGGCCTATATTCACAACTGTCACAGTGTCCCTTCCTCCAACTTCTATTGGTCACAGCAGTGACAGGGCATCTCTTGAATGTTAAGAGCTGAGGTGGGATTGAGATCCAGTGAGTCACAAATGAAGGAACATCAAGTTCCAACTGAAGAAAAGTGGATGAATTAATAGACGGTTTACACAGTTATGCAAAGCACACAGCAAACAGGATGGTGTTATTTGCTAAGCACCATGAGAAAGGTGGCCAGGAGGCACCTCAGTCAGTAAACAAATGAAGATTCTATTTCTTTTTTAACCTCTAGAGCTCTGATGGAGAGTGAATGGCCATAACTTTAAAATCTCAGATGCGGGGCTGGGGCTGGGCCTCAGTGGTAGGGCGCCCGCCATGCACGTATGAGGCACTGGGTTTGATCCTCAGCACCACATAAAAATAAATAAATATATTGTAAAATTTTCTAAAAAGAATTTTTTTTTTTTAAAAAAAAGCTCAGATGCTCTTTCTAAACCCGGTGGCCCCTTCTAACCATAAGGAAAACACCCGACAAATGCAGATTGAGGAACATTCTACATCAAATCTACCAAGGTCATGGAAAACAAGGAAAGCCTAAGAAACTGTCTCTGACCGCAGGAGGCTGAGGAGACATGACCATGACTAAATGTAAATGGGTTCCTGGTGCAGGAAACAGATGCTGGCGGAAAAACTAGTGAAATATGAACACAGGTATTATGGACCAATGTTTGTTTCTTAGTTGTGACTAAGAGTGTATCAAAAATAGGGAGACACTGGGTGAGGGGTATGTGGGAACTTGGTACTATCTTTGCAACTTTTCTATACATCTAAAACTATCCTAAAATAAAAAGTTCAATCATAAAAAAGAAAGCTCCACCAGGCCTATCTTTCTGTTTCAACAACGAGTGAGACAGAGAGACTATTGAGATAATGTAGATAATGAATGTGAACCCAAATCACAAGGTTCTCTATGAATGCAAGGCATCATAAATTATAAAAATCCAAACTACCTCCTTATCCCATCTAAATTCCACACTCCACCTTCTATAAATACAGAAGGACTTTTTTCTTTCTTTTTTTTTTTTTCCTCTTACCACTCCACCACTTCTTTCCCTCTGGTTTATGTGCTCTCCATTGTCAACTGGTGAATAAGTTTGGAGTGTGGCTTGTATAAAAACACTATGCCAAGAGAGTATAAAGAATCCTCCTCACTGTTCTAGGCCTCTAGGCAGTTAAAATATGTACATTCCTTTGTACCCAATAAATAAGAGGTAATAAGGAGGATTCAGGACACATAGATAGTATGTAACTAATAAGGAACAATGAAAGTAAGTGAGCAGAGGTGACGGTTATTTGCTAAGCGCCATGAGAAAGGTGGCCAGGAGGCACCTCAGTCAGTAAACAAATGAAGATTCTATTTCTTTTTTAACCTCTAGAGCTCTGATGGAGAGTGAATGGCTATTATCCCATTGACTCAAGAGGTTGAGGCAGGATAATTGCAAGTTTGAGGCCAGCCTCAACAATTAGGGAGACCCTGTCTCAAAATTAAGGAATAAAAATAAAAAGGATGGGGAATGTTATTCAGTGGTACATTACCTCTGGGTTCAATCCCCAGTACACACACACACACACACACACACACGCACACGCACACACACAGAAAGTGAATGTCCATGTGTAATTCACATAGTGAATTCATTATTTTTCTAAGTCTTTTTTCTGATGATCTCTCCCTTAGTGTTTTCTGTTTTTATATTCTGTAGGGAAGAAAGGGCTCTATACATCTCAGCCCACTTTGTCCTCTAAAGAGAAGCAGATATGTTTGTGTAGTGAGATCTGGAGCCAGATTTCAAGACTTGTACTCCAACTTACCACTGACTATCTGGGGAGTTAGTTTTTAACCAAGTGAAGTGGAGATGATACAGCCTGTCCTTCTAGGACTGAAGTGAAAATTATATGAGTTGGTTCAGAACAGTGTGTTCTTCTGCTATGGGATAGATGTCCATTCTGCATGGGTAGAGGAAGAAGAGTATTGAAACATTTTTATTGAAATTAGGGACCCAGGGTTGAAGGTGACTATTAAAAATAAAATTTACAAAATTTTTATAGTCTTAGGAAAATATTCGCAATATATCATGAAATGAGACCCACAGAATACAAAAATTCTGATGTATAAAACATATGGATGTCTACCTAGAAAAAATAAATTTCAAAATGCTAATTGTTGGTAAAAAAGATTAACAGTCGTTATCTCTGGGAGTTGAATTATTTTTAAAATACTTCTATTTGAAAGTAGAAAGGTGGTTGCCAAGAGCTAGGGAAATGGAGAATGAGAAATAAGTGTTTAATGGTTATAGAGTTTCAGTATTGCAAGAAGAAAAAGTTATGGAGATTGGAGTTACACTGGTAGTGTATTCATATATGAACATAGGAAAGTTATATTTTACCACAATTTCTAGAAATTTTCAAAGTACCTTTTTATGACAGACATAGTAATGTAATCACTGGAAATGGTTGGGTTTTTAAATGAAAGGTCTTAACTCCATTTGTTGATGTAGTTTCTTGTGAGTGTACCTAAGTTTATTGGGTCCTTGACCCTTGATTCAAAATCAATTTTACCTTTTTCCAGTAAAACTTTCTCTCTTTCTCTCTCTCTGGTGCTGGGGGTTGAGCCAGCACTTTTAAATTTTGAGACAGGGCCTTGTTAAGTTATCCATATTCTTCTGCTTTAGCTCCTGAGTGTTTGCTACTTCACCTAGCTGATATTTTTCTACCTACCTTCCTTTCTCTCTCTCTCTCTCTCTCTCATTTTTCTCTCTATATCGTCCTCCTTTCTCTCTTTTTCTTTCTAGGTCCTAGGGATTGAACTCGGGGCTTTGCTCATGCGAAGCAAGTGCTCTGCACTGAGATACAGCCCCAACCCCATGAAGCTTCCTAAGTAGAGTTGGGTCCTCACCCCTTGTCTGCTTTCAATTGAGGGGAAACACTAGCTCCCCAAGGGTGGTGTTACCCAATCTTGTTTGCTTTGTCTGTTTTCCCTCTGATCTCAGCTGCACTGCTGGCTGCTGAGGTGGACATGAGGGTGTGTGCATGGCGCTGGCCTTCTGATGCAGGAGCCCTTGCTCCATTCACACACCCCTCAGGCCCGCAGATTCTGCGTCAGTGGCAGTATTTGCAGGACCATTTGCCAAAACCCTGTGCAGCTCATTGTCCTTTGATCTTTAAACCTTTATCTGAGCCAGTCAGGTTGAGACAGAGGCCACTGGACCTGTGATAACTCAAAGCAGCTGTTGTGTTACCGTGTGACCCCGTCCTAGACCAAGGTCTCGACTAAGAAAAGATGATCCTACTGGCAAAAAATAGGCAAGGGATATGATCAGACAATTCACAAAACACAAAGATCCAATATACAGGAAAAAATGATCCTCCTCACTAAAATGACAGGGACAGAAATAGCAGTTCTGATTGAATATCATTTTCCTTTGTCAATCAATTTGGACAATTATTTAGAAAATAATTCCCAAGGTTTGCAAACAATTACTGATTGGAAGGTAAATGGCTTTTCTGAAAACAACCTGGAAATGCATATGAAGAACTATAAGAATGTTCATTTTGGAATAGAATATTCTAGAAATGATGATGTCATAAACAATTTCTTGAGGATATAGGAATTTAGTACAAGATAAAAGTGACATTTAAAATTAGTAAGGTTACTCTATATATAGAGTTACGAAAAATTGTGCTGAGAATGGATAATTATGAATGTAATGCACTCCACTATTGTCATGTATATAAGAAATAAATTTAGAAAGTACTATAAAAATAAATTTAAAAATTAATAAGGAGACTACCATTTCTAGAGGACAGAATAATCTGGAAGATCTTTAGCTACCAAAATATCTAGAAATATTGCACAAATTGTAACAAAATGGTTTCCTGAACTAAGATAAAAAGGCAATCAGAAAGAACTGAAAACTAGAGACAAAGGTGGGCTAACACTGCTGTTGTTTCAGGAGGGATTAAAATTCTCAGGCTCCTGTTTTAATGGTAACTGGTCACCAAGCCAACAGGCTGCATTTGTCATGGGAGAGGGAGTTGGATCTGAGTCTCATGGGTAACTGGGATCCTTGAATTCTAAAACTTCAGTGATAGCAATCAATGTCTATAGCCTAACTCTGAGAAAATCCCATTCTTGCTTAGTCTAATGTTTTTAAAGGACAATAGAAGAATAGCCTAAACCTCTGATAAAGATTCTTTGATTGACCAAACTTTAGTCAGGCTCCTGGACCTTCTCTAAACCCATCTGTGCACTTCCTAGCAAAATCCAGTTTTAGCCAAGAACCCTGCAAGGTTATTTTATGAAGAACCCCTTAATACGTGATCTCCTTGTATATCTGATGAGGTTTCTTATGCTCTTTATCTTATGTGTGATCACACTGGCCTATCTTTAATAACAATCCTGTTAGGTCATTTAACCAGAATCCTTCTTACTCCTAATGTTTTCTCTTAGTAAATTTCCATGCACTGATACCTACCTTGCTCCTTGGCTACAAATTCCCACTTGCCTGTGTTGTATTTGGAGTTGAGCCTCTTCCCACTGCAAAATCCCATTGCAGTGGTTCCTGTACCATTGCCACAGTGCTGAATAAAGTCTGTCTTACCATGCTTTAACACATATCTTTGAATAGTTTTTTAAAAATTGAATACTTGTGAGATACTGTCTATGTGGAGAACCCCTATAGTAACACTTAGCTGATTCCCTGCGCTATTCCTCAAGCAGGATATGTTGTCCTGACAAATAGCATGAGCTCCAAGAGGCTGTCAAAATAGGCATATCGGCATTATCTTCTCTTCTATAGTCTATCATTGACAGATTTTGGAGATCTATCAATATTTGGGAGATCTATCAATAATTTGGAATGTGATTCCATTTTTAGGAAAATATCCCACAAGTCACAGTCAACTCATAAAATTGAGCAATTATAAATGTACAAGGATGCTCTATCTGCTTTATTTATAATAGGAAAAATATGGAAGCTGCTCCATGCCCAAGGAGAGTAAAATAGACAAAGTAACACTGTGTAGCCTCAAAAAAGAATAACTGATTTCTATGTTTGACAATGTGAAAATGTCTAAAAGGCTTTAGAAAATATGCTATAGAATAGCCTTGTCCATTAGAAATAGGATGTAAATCACATAATAATTTCAAATTTTCTAAAAGGAATAATTTAAAAAGAAAAAGTAAATCTAAAAAATAGATGACATTAATTTTTAGAGTTTATTTAACCTAATATATATATTCTTTAAATGTGTAATCAATATAAGATTAAGATGTTTTGCATTGCCTTTTTATACTAAGTTTTTAAAACTTGATGCATATTTTGCATTAGCCATACATCTCAATTCAGACCAGATGCATTTCAAGAACTCAGAAGCCAATTATGACTACAGGCTACAATACTAGATAGTGCAAGTATAAACAAATATATTGTATACATATATTTTTAGCAACCCCCAAACAGCTTCAAAAGTGTTGTATAAACATAGAAAACAGTTGGAGAAGGATACATAAGAAGTGACTAAAAGTAGTTACCTCGACAGAGTGGAATTGTGGGAAGGGAAGATAATCAGGGTTTAGAACATTCCTATTTAAATTTATCATATAAGAGGGGCTCAGATTGTGGCTCAGTGGTAGAGTGCTTGCCTAGCATGTGTGGGGCGCTGGATTCAATCCTCAGCACCACATAAAAATAAAATAAAGGTATTGTGTTCAACTACAACTAAAACAAAATATTTTAAAAATTTATTAAAAAAGAATATATCATACTTTACTAAAAAGGTAAGAGAAAAGTGTTTATTCTCTTCAGTGTCGTAAATCAATATAGAAATTTATCTTAAAGAAATAATAAAATGTATATGAACCAACATTTATGAACAAGGATGCCCTTGGCAGTATTATTTTTAATGATAAAAACTAAACTCCATGTTATGTTTAACAATAAGACAATTACTCAATAAATCCTGATACTTATCCATGGTGTAATGTTTCTTATAACATGGAAAATATCTATGATATAATTTAAAAATTCAAGATGAAAACACTAAGCATATAATGATCCAGTAACTTCAAGCTATATACCTAAGAGAATTGAAGACAGGTATTCACACAAAAACTTGTACACAAATGTTAATAGAAGCATTATTCAAAATAGGTAAAATGGAAACAATTCAAATGTCCATCAGCTGGTGAATGGGTAAACAATATGTAATGTATCCATTTCATAGAATATTATTCATTCATAAAAAGAAATGAAGAACTCTATGCTACATGTAATATGGTTGAGCTTGGAAGACATTTGCTAAGTGAAAGAAACCAGATATAAAAGAGCACATATTGTATGATTTCATTTATTTGAAATGTCAGAAATAGGGAAATCTGTAGAGACAGAAGATGGATGTTGGTTTTCAGGAGCTGGGGAGAGTCAGCGTGGGGAGCCGCTGCTTCATGGGTATGGGCTTCTTTTTGTGGTGATTTGAATGTTCTGGAACTAGATAAGTGGTGATGATTGCACAAAGTTATAAGTGTGCTAAAAATAACTGAAACTTATACTTTAAAATAATGAAAATAGTTGGGTGTGGTGGCACATGCCCGTAATCCCCCAGTATCTTGGTATGTGAGTCAGGAGAATCACAAGTTAAAAGTCAGCCTCAGCAACTTGGTGAGACCCTGTCTCTAAATAAAATATAAAAAGGAGTGGGGATGTGTTCAGTGGTTAGATGCTGAGTTCAATCTTGGATACCAAAAGGAAAAAAAAAAAAAGAAAGAAAGAAAAGATGAAAACAGTGAATTTTCTGTTACATGAATTTTATTTCAGTTTAAAGAATATCTATATAGTCAAGACCCCAGCTTTGTGGGGAGAAATAAAACCATACAAGCACCAATATGTTAAGAGTGGTGGTGAGATTGTAAATTCTTATAATTTTTTTTCTAATTTTCCTCCAACATATTTATATTTAAAATGTACAGGAGCATAAAATATTGTAGAAAATAATGGTTTACTCTCTTGGCAAAATATGTGTACTTCTGGTTGTTGTGGTGCACACCTGTAATCCCAGTGGCTTGGGAGGCTGAGGCAGGAGGATTGCAAATTTAAAGCCAGTCTTAGCAACTTAGTGAGGCCCTAAGCAATTTAGGAAGATCCTGTCTCAAAATAAAAAACTAAAAAGGGCTGAGGAAGAGGCTTAGTGGTTGAGCATCTCTGGGTTCAATCCCTTGTACAAAAAAAAAAAAAAAAAAAAAGAAAAGAAAAAAAGAAAAAGAAAAAACAACTATGTGCTTTGGAAATAATACCATGTTCTCACTCTGTCAGTGATTCTGCCAAGTGCAATCCTGTCTAGACTGTGAGGTATACTTCTGCTTAAGGACACTTTGGGCATAGGGTGGTAAATGCCAGAGCCGACCAGTCCTTTCCTTCTCTGTGTCTTTGAATATTCCTAAAACAGGGCTCTGCATTTGCCTTTTGAGACAGAGGAGCCCTGGTTGGTGAGCTCAGGGCTTCTAGTATTAGAACTCACATTCCCTTGAAATGAAAGTGTTGGCTTCCCATCCTCACTGCTGCTTCTGCATCTCCACTGCTAAAATGATGTGGTAACTGCTTGCTTCATTATAATGGAGAAGAGAAAGCATTGTACACATTCTGAAAAGTAATAAGGAATACAAGGTCCAGAAAAACACTAAGGTTATTCAACACCCCACCCCCAAACCTCCTGACTCAGATCTCTGAAAAGTAGATGGAGAAGAAAAAATTATGTAATAACTCTGTATCCAAACAAATAAACAGATGGGATCTGAGCCCTGGGAGTCACTGATATTTTCATTAACTCACAGGAATATTGTTGTTCCTGCTGAGGACTGTGACTTTGCTTTTGTTTTGTAGATGTCATCTGTATCATATTCTTCCAATAATACTACAGCTGATAAATGAAGGCGGCTTTACCTACATAGAAGGATACAATTGTACAAGTTTTAGCTGCCTTGGAGACCCTGACCTTTTAAGCTATTTGTTGAGTGACCATTTATTTCAACTGTCCACCTTTCTTCTAATTGGAATTTGAAACTTTGGGTACTGATAAGGAAAGGGGAACAAGATGTAGGAAATAAAAAAGACCTTGTCAAGCAAGTTGTAGAACATGATTCCCTCTGTTTTGAAACCCTATGAAAGTATGCATCTGGGTCTATCTTAATCTAACTATCATCTTTTTTTGGTGAATGACAGAAGGAGTCAAATGCCTACACTCCCTACTCCCAGGAAGGAGAATGGAGTGTGTGCACACACAGACTGTGCACAAAAGAGGGCAAGAAAGCACTCTCACCTTTTCACTTTATGTATTTCTGTACTGTTAAAAAATCAATAGAATGTTTTGTAACAAAAGAGATTTAATAAAAATTACCTACTGACTTCTGGCAGTTTTCTGAAACACCTAACCCAGTGCCTGGAAAGGATTAACAGAGAATTCCAGATGTTTGAAGTGAGGACACATTCATGATTGGAGGGTGGCAGCAGGTGAGAAACAGTCAAGGGGAGAAGAGAGGCCCAGGCGAGTACTTAGCTCTTACCCCTAACCAATAGCATAAAAGTTTCAGGTCCTACGCCCATTAGTGGAGACTATTTTAGGAGTCGGAATTTGTACCTGAGTTCATTGCCACGGGTAATTTATCAGAGGACTGGTGAGCTTTCAGCTTTGGCTGCTTGGAGGTTGCATCTCCCCCATGTGGAAGGTAAATCTCAAACCTCAGTGATATGGTGGTGGTGAGTGGAGCGCTCACACTTTTCTCTCCCATGTGCTAACTTCTTTTTCCACTCAGGGCCAGACACAGAGTAGTGAAGAATTAAAGGAGATTCTTTCTCAGATTGGTTTTTCATAGAAATGGGGCAGCACTTTTTCTTTGTATCATTTTCCCTTGGTTTTCCTTAGAGAATCCTTCTGCCTTTGCAGCGATTATGTTTGTACCCAGCAAATCCTACTGAACAGTAGAGAAATAGTCAACCAAATGGGACCTGTTGATGTTGTAGAGTAGGTTGTTTTGTTTTCCATCTCAGCAAAAAGCTTTAAAACTTTCATTATTTATAATAAAGCTACTTCCCTTTATAAGAGAAGGCAGCAAAAATGTTTGGAAAAGAGACCTCCAGTGATGTCACCCTGATGTTTAGATCCAAACATAGCTGCCCACCCCTGCTCCGCCTCACAGGACCTTCTTTCCTCCTAGGCTTCTCTAGTGATGGACCCCTACATGATTCACACCAATGGCGATGGCAACCTCTCCCCGGTTCTGGATGTGCATGTCAATATCAATGGGAAAAGCTCTGGACTGGGAAAAATGAAAGGCAGGAAGGCCAGGTGGTCTGTGAAGCCCTCTGACATGTCTGACAAAACTTTTAATCCCATCCGGGCCATTGTGGACAGCATGAAGGTGAACCCTAATCCAAACAAAGCCATGATTTCTCTGTCCATTGGTGAGTTGGGGACACTTGATGGAGGGGTAGTATTGTCTCTCCAATCCTCATGGGCTGGTTGGAGAAGATGGTGGTAGAAATGAATCTGAGTACTGAATATGGAAGAGTAATTCTGGGCTCTTTTTGGCTTTTTCCCCCTCCTATGAATAGGAGACCCAACTGTGTTTGGAAACCTACCTACTGATCCTGAAGTTACACAAGCAATGAAAGATGCCCTTGACTCTGGGAAATACAATGGTTATGCTCCATCCATAGGTAGGCTCCTGTTGAGAATATACCTGGTGGCTTTCAAATGTTTAGCTCTTTTAATAGGAGATCGTTCCTACCAACTCTAGATTAAATAGCCCTTTGGTTTGGGGGAAAAGAGTCTTGCTCCAGATGCTTCAATGTGTTGAAGGTCTAACTTCTTTCCGGGCTCCCTTTGGCATGCTGACCCCTCCCCTCTGGATTCTCAAACAGACTTACTTCTCAAATAATGCTCTCAACCCATCATTACTAATTCTAATAGAAAGGCCTTGAGTCTGGCTGGAACTGCTTGTTTGCTGAGTCCTCTAGGTCCTACATTAATTTACTTACCGCCCTATGTAAATAGTTCCTTCATTTTATTTTTCCTCTCTATATTAAAGGCTTATTTTCATTGTGGTTCTGATCACATTGAAATGCAATTGTAACTATTTAAGGTAGAAAGGTCAAAACAACACACACACACACACACACACACACACGGGGCAGAACAGGCAGCCACACTGAAGGATAGAAGGTTTCTCTGTTAGAAAATTTTTCTATTTAGGTTTAACATTCTCCATTTGTCAAAGATTTCTATCCAAAATATTTTGGTAAAATAAGTGATTACTGTCAGTGTTTCTTCCCTGTGTTTATGTGTACATAGGAACATATTCTTAGTATAGAATAAAAATCCAGTTAAATGTTAAGATCAGATTTTAAAATTGCTTCACTCTGAGTATAGTAGTGTACACCTTTTAATCCCAGGTACTTGGGAGGCTGAGGCAGGAGGATCTCAAGTTTGAGGTCAGCCTTTGCAACTTACCAACACACTGTCTCAAAATAAAATTTTTAAAAGAGGGGCTGGGGATGTAGCAGCTCACTTTTAGAACACTTGCCTAACATGTGTGAATTAAGTATCTAGTACCACAAAAACAAAACAAAGTGCTTCAGAGAGGTGTCAGGACTGTGTTTTTAGTTGGGTTACTTACACATTAGATAATTTTTTTTTAAAAAATTATTTTTTTAGTTGTAGTTGGACACAATACCTTTTATTTTATTTATTTATTTTCATGTGGTGCTGAGGATTGAACCCAGGGCCTCGCAGATGCTAGACAAGGGCTCTACCGCTGAGCCAAAACCCCAGCCCCACATTAGACAATTTAATACAGCAAAAATCAACACAAAAGTTATGTAATTAAGTTTCTGACTTTAATATCCAAAGTACTAGGGAACTGATCCAACCCAGAAAACCAAAACCAAATCTCCTTTGACAAACAGTTGGAGGATCTGAACATCTCATGCCAAAGGAAATACAGACAATAATGTATAACTAGGAATTTGCTTTTCCTCACTCATAATGGAGAGCTGATTTATATAATTTCAAGGGATCCATTGTTTCTATTAAATGAAGAAACATGAAATGTTGCCCCTGGCCTTGATAACTTGTCTTTTTGGATAGAAGCTTTACAAAATATTATAATGGGCATGAAACTGTCAAAACTTCAGGCTTATAAGCCAAAGGTGGAAATATTGTACAAGAATATAGTTTCAAAGAAAAAATTTATACAAAAACTTATAAACATATAATATAAAAAAATATAAAATGGACCACACTTACTCAATGCATTGATGACAACTTTTCAAAAACTATAGTTCCTATAAGAGATTTAGGAATAATTTAAATCTTTTATCTTTTAGAGACCAAAACATAATCACAGTAATCAAGATTACATAAAATATTTTATAGTTTGGGGATCTGTTTCTTTTATTGACAATGAATATAATAAAATTGCAAGATATAAAATATCAGTTAATCACCTTGGTCTACAGTGGCTGAGAGCTAAGCTGAACAGATTGCTTTGAGCAGGGACAGGAGGCAGCTTGAAGCCCATGTTGACACTCTAGGGCACAGTCCTCAGTTAGGGGAGAAATCGCCAGCTTCCTCTCCCTGCTGTTCTTTCAGGATACCTGTCTAGCCGGGAGGAGGTTGCTTCTTATTTCCACTGTCCTGAGGCACCATTGGAAGCTAAGGTGAGCCTTAGTCAAAGTTCCAGCTTGGAAGCAATTTAGGGCAAACTGTACCCCCTTTCCTTGTTTAGTTTTATAGGAGTAATTGGGTGGGGGACACGGAGGATAATTTCCCTTTAGCAATTTGAGGACTTTTTATTAATTGGGACCACCAATCAGTGTTTATATTTAATGTCATCATAGTATGATATGGATATCTCTTATAATATCTGGGGTGTCTGTCACAAGGAGTCTCAAAGGACCCAGAGGTCACCCTAGATTTGATGTTATGCAAAAGACCATTTGAAACACAACTCACAGACACCAAATAATTAAATTTAAAAATTTGCCAATAGGATCATTTTAATTTGTAGCTTTCTTCATTCACCTAGGGCATTCAGAAAGAGAGAAAGATATTCCAACAGCATACAAATTGATGGCAGTGCCAAGTTTAGATGCCGCCCTTCCCTCTATTGTCTGCGGTGTGGGGTAGACATTTCCTAACGTAAGAGGTGTCCTTCATCTGTGCTTCAGAGAAGAGCCAGATTTCAAGTCTATGGCCAAAATTAAGTAAATAGCCAGGCTAAAAATGCCCAGGTCAGCCCAAGGTCTCTCATGGAAGTTGGCTGAGTCATAGCCAACTTATCCTCCCCCCACAACTTATCCTTATAAGAATGATTTGTTTATTTCTTTCAAGTGGCCAACATTTTCAACAACATTTAGGTATGGACACATGTTTGGTTTGGTTTTGGCTTAGTATAGTTCTTACTATTTTACATGAAACTTTTTGGTTCATTACTGCTCCTAACTCACCCATATCCATCTCACAAGGTCTTTTCTTCTGTGATTGTTGGAACCCCTTACAGAACTAAACCTTTTTTTTTATCTTCACAGGATGTCATTCTGACAAGTGGCTGCAGTCAGGCTATTGAACTTTGTTTAGCTGTGTTGGCCAATCCAGGACAAAACATCCTCATTCCAAGACCCGGTTTTTCTCTCTACAAGACTTTGGCTGAATCTATGGGAATTGAGGTCAAACTATATAATCTATTGGTAAGTGACTTTTTAATTTTAGATTCAAGTGCTCAATTACTACCCTATAAAATTATGACTTTTACCTCAAAGAAAAGAGTCTGGCAGAATGACAATGATCAGAATGTGAACAACATAAATGCTGGTGAGGCTGTGGGGGGAAAAGGGACACTTCTAAATGGCTGGTGGGACTGCAGACTAGCACGGCCATTCTGGAAAACAGTATGGAGACTCCTCAAAAAACTAGGGATAGAACCACCATATGACCCAGCTATTCCATTCCTTGGTATTTCCCCCAAAGATCTAAAATCAGCATTCTACAGAGACACGTCCATCTCAATATTTATAGCAGCCCAATTCACAATAGTTAAATTATGAAATCAAACCAGATGCCTGTCAATAGATGAATGAATTAAGAAATTGTGGTATATACATACATTGGAGTTCTACTCAGCCATAAAATGAATGAAATAATGGCATTTGTTGGTAAATGGAAATGGAGAATATCATGCTAAGTGGAATAAGCCAAACTCAAACGCAAAGGTGAAAAAATGTTTTCTCTCATATGTGGAAGCTAGTGTAAAATAAAGGAAAGGGGGACGGAAGGAAAGGATAACATAAAGAAACAACTGCATTTAAATTAATAGGTGAAAGGAAGTCTAATAGAGTAGAGGAAGGAGAATGGGAGAGGGCAGGGAGGACAGGAGAGAAAACGGGGAGGAGAAAAGAAGGGACCATGAATAAAATCAATTCCATGCACGTCTGAGTTGTCGAATGAACCCGACTATTATGTATGACAATAAAGCTCTTAAAAAAGAAGAAAAGAAAAGGCTCTGGCAGTGAGTGCTTGAGGCCAAAGACAAATTTTGTTATTTACACTGCACCCTTGGGTTGAGTACTCCCCTGCAGTCATCTTGGTCTCCCTCTTTCTTTCTCTCCAGCCAGAGAAGTCTTGGGAAATTGACCTGAAACAACTGGAATCTCTGATTGATGAAAAGACAGCTTGTGTCATTGTTAACAACCCGTCAAATCCCTGTGGGTCAGTGTTCAGTAAGAGTCATCTTCAGAAGATTCTGGCAGGTAAGTCCAAAGGTAGGAATAGGGTCATTTAGCAGTTTCCTAGAATGATGAAAAAGAATATTAATATTCTTTCCTATATTCCAAGCCTGGGATGAAGGTAGAGGACTCCACTGATGTCTCTAGTCCATTGTGTGGCATTGGAATGGTAGGACCTGCCGAAAGGAGGATAAAAAGGAAATACGGGTTGAGCATCACTCATCCCAAATCCCTGGAGCACTTTGGAATAGTCAGATTTCAGATTAGGAAAGTTGAACTGGAAAAAAATCTATGTAAATATTCAAAATTTTAAAAATACAAAATCTGAAACACTTCTCGTCCTGAAAATCTTGGTTAGGTACTTTACCTGTACTCACTTCATCACAATCCCATCATGTGGAAGTGAGAGTTTGAAATATCTAGTTAATTAAATGGCAAATTTAGGCCCCACAGCCTGGAAGAGTATCAGAAAGATTTACAGTTCTTGAAGAGGAAGACCGCACAAAGAGACATGAAATTAGCAATAATAAGAGTAGGTGAATATTAAATGAGAGGGAAATTTGCATTAAAAATGATTTCAGCATGATTTTCTTATTTTCAGTGGCTGCAAGGCAGTGTGTCCCCATCCTAGCTGATGAGATCTATGGAGATATGGTGAGTCTGGGTCAGGATATAAAGCTACAATAATGTCTATCCCAAATTGTTTCATGGGAATTCTTAAATTGGCAAGTGAAACAATCAGAAGCAACTCCTAGTCCTTTCCCTGTAACAATTCAGCATCCTTGGAAACTTAACAAATGTATAGATCCATGACTCCTTGGTCAGTTTTTTTTTTTAATATCCATAAGCCTTGAAAATCCAAAGATACTTGAAGTTTATTTGGTTGCAAATTCTGAGCTGACCTGATATATCTGTAGATTTTTTATTTATCCCATGTGTGGATATATATTTGTTAAGAGTGCAGGGAAAGTGGCAGAAATATTAATATTCTTAATTATCCTAGACTGCTGTGGGCATGTTTCATAATGTGTGGTACACGTGTTGTATAGTCTTTTCAAAATCCAAACAGTTCTGCATTCTGCAACACATCTGGGCCCAGGAATTTTAGATAAGGGATTATGGACCCATGTTTTGTTTTTAAATCTAGAACTCTAATAGTCACTAATTCCATAAGGCTGGCTTCATGAAGTTGTATGCACGATTGGGATAGAGTCCGTTTCCCCACTTTAGGCTTCCTTTCATGCAGACTAGACCTGGAATTAAATGTTTTAAATAATTCCCTTTGAAGCCTCCTGGAAATCTGATCATACTTCAGCGTAGAAATGAACCTGTAAATCTGAATCCCTGTTCCTTCTAGATAGAAGGAAAAGGGTGGAGGTATGGGGTACAGAGAGAACTAAACAAGAAGATCTCTTCTCCTTAGGTGTTTTCAGATTGCAAATATGAGCCATTGGCCACCCTCAGCACCAATGTCCCCATCCTGTCCTGTGGAGGGCTGGCTAAGCGCTGGCTGGTTCCTGGCTGGAGGTTGGGCTGGATCCTTATCCATGACAGAAGAGACATTTTTGGCAATGAGGTGAGGGCAATGTGGTGCAATAGGATGTGTGATTCAGGATATATATTTGTTTTGTATGCATAGTAGTGAGAAGGTAGGACCCCTCCCCTTTCTTCTTGGCCTTATAGTTCATGGTGTCTGGAAACACTAGATAAAGATGGGAATAGTTATAGCTCTCCTAAGTTCAGTTTTCATGTATCTGGCTTTATGAAGAAGTTTCATCCACCTCCAGTTTTAGGACTACAGGAAAGGGAAATAATGACAGTAATGACAGCTAATAGTGCTGGAGGGTGAACCATGTACCTGTGCTTTATGAACAGTTTTAATTTAATTCTCACAACAACCTTATGAGGCTAGTATTAGTATTCACTCCATTTTACAGTTGAGAAAGGTACAGAGAAGTTACATTATTTGCCTACAGTCATCCAGCAGGTGTATGACAGAGCTATGCTATAGATCTAGTAACCTGATCTAAGATGTCATTAGGCCACATGACTTCCTAGCATTAAAAACCTGATAGGTCAGAATAAGAATCCCCCAAACAGGGATGCGTAAGTAAGATGAATTATGCATTTCTTGGGGGGACTTCTAGATTCGAGATGGGCTGGTGAAGCTGAGTCAGCGGATCTTGGGACCCTGTACCATTGTCCAGGGAGCTCTGAAAAGCATCCTGCGCCGTACCCCTCAAGAGTTCTACCACAACACACTAAGCTTCCTCAAGGTAAGGGCAGCCTATGGACTTCTACTTGGGGAGTTTGGGAGTCAGAGAATACCAGCAGTGGAATTAGGAATGAATGATCCCCATTTCTGGAGCACCATTCTAATATGGAACTTCAATATCAGGAAATGGCATCATGTAAGAATTCACCCATACTCTCACTTCTGGTAACTCACTCTGCTCTTGGCCAGGAACTCTAAGTGATAGAGTTTTTCTTGTTGACTCCTTATGCCAGAAGATCAAACCCAAGTTTCCAGCTTTCACTGAGGATTCTTTTAATGATGTGTTTTTTTCTTTTACTTAAAATTTGATCCTTGATGTTCTCTCTACCTCCTCTTTTAGTCCAATGCTGATCTTTGCTATGGGGCATTGGCTGCCATCCCTGGGCTTCAGCCTGTCCGCCCTTCTGGGGCCATGTATCTCATGGTAAGTAGGTGTGTGGGCGGGGAAAGGCAGTAGTAGGTCCATGCATGTTGTAAAGCATGGGAAGGTGGTATGCAGGGTTGCTTATGGGGTTATGCAGGGCATGCTGCATTCACAAAGGCTAGGCTCCTGAACAAGACAGTTGAGGAATTGCCTTGTTCTGAATTGTCCCACTGATAAGATTTAATCTCAAAGTTCTCAAAAACGTGGTACTGATAATCATTTTATATGTAGATACAGGGAAGTTGTAAGATGCAAACAAGCTACTTTATAGCTCATAACTGGGAATGATTCTGGTCCTCTAGGGGTATTTGGAACTGTATGGGAACTTTTGTTTGTTTTCAGGATGACTTAAGGGTGCTATTGACATTTTGTGGGTCAGGAATTCCAAAGATCTTACAATGGGTGAAACAGTCCCATGCAATAAAGAAGGACCTGACGCTAATGCTAATCGTACCTCTGTTGAGAAACACTGGCATTCTGTTTCCTTTCATTTATCAACACCCAAGAAGGAACTCTGTAACAAACTAAAATATGAATATAAATATATCCACTCTTCCCTGTGATAAATTCCACACATTTATAAGTGCCAGAACGCTTAGTTATCAGTAGCAGAGTTCCAAGATATCTTTTAAAGCAGTTCCTACCCTAATTTCTGGCATAGCAAATTGGCCTGTTTTCCCTCCTTCTGATAAGATGGCCTCTCCCTTTTATTATTGGTACAGGTTGGAATTGAGATGGAACATTTCCCAGAATTTGAAAACGATGTGGAGTTCACGGAGCGGTTAGTTGCTGAACAATCTGTCCACTGCCTCCCAGCAACGGTGAGTGCTTGTGTATTTCTCAGGACACTCTCAACAGTTCCTAGAGCCCCTGGAGCTCTCCCTGAGCTAGGTGCTAGCCTGACCTTTTCCCCTCCAACAAAGTATATTCTCATTTGTCATGATTCACACTTATATGTCTCATGACTTCAATTTAAAGTTTGTTTCTCCCCGTCATTATCTCATCCATAATGGGTGAGATAACCCATGTTTATAACAAACATGCTAGGTGAGACACATTCAAGCTTGTCCCACAGTCCATTTCAAGATGAATTAACTCAGTTACTGACTCAGCACCCTAGTGATGGGGATGGGTGGATGGATATCCCAGGGGAAACGCCAGCACTTCTTGCTGGTGAGAGACCTGCTGTTTTAGGGTGGTCCAGTGCCAGATTCAATTGCTCTGAAAATAACAGGTTCTTATTTTTGCAGTGCTTCGAGTACCCGAATTTCTTCCGGGTGGTAATTACTGTCCCCGAGGTGATGATGCTGGAGGCTTGTAGCCGGATCCAGGAGTTCTGTGAACAGCACTATCATTGTACTGAAGGGAGCCAGGAGGAGTGTGACAAATAGACCCTCCTCTATTCTTCTGAAGATGTGTCCCTTCTGAGGAGGGTTGGACTGGGCTCTGCAGCTCCTCAGTGAGTCAGACACCCCCACAGGGAGAGGAGCCTCAAAAGCACCATGTCAGGGATTCAGGATTATTCCTACTTTCCCCCGTTCACATCCACATGCACACTCTGAACCCCAGATTCTCCTCTCGCCCTGCTTGGCTGGAGTGACTCACTAGTTATTTAATTTGTCCCCCTCTCATATGGCTTCCTCCTTTTTTTCCTGAGAATACCAGGTTAACAAAGTTTACCAGAAAACAGTTAAGCCCATAAAAGTAAGAGTTCAAGGTGGGAGAAACAAGACTGTGAGAACAGGTGCCCCCAACTATTTCCTTATTGTCTAAGTAAGGACACTGTCCAGACAGGTCTGACGCCCAACTCTGTTACTGCCTCATTTCAGGTATACCTCACTTTTGCCACAGAGAAACATGTATCTGGCTGGTTTTATTCTAAACACATTTGGAAATTTGCTATTTGAAGGATCATTTAAAGAAATATTTTCAAGGATTATTTTGGTAAAGAATTATTTTGTGATGCAGATAAATAACCTTTAATTGATCAGTTCCTAAATTTAGTTTTACATGCATCAGGCTTTCTTAAAATGAGACTACATCTTGTTTTAAGAGAAACGAGAAATCAGAGAACCTTCAAGAAATACTGTTGTGTATGGGCCAAAAATATCCTCACTTGTCATTGTTACAGAATCATTATCACTTTTGCTGTGATGTTAATATTGATTTATTAATATTTGTTATATTATCTTTTCATGTTTTCTAAGAAACATTTGTATTACTAGATCTTTTATTTTGCCAAGGACATAAATTATTTTTCTTCTTTTTTAAAATAAATTGTATCAGGTATGCTTCTCTGTGATGTGTTTTTCCTCCTCTGTAGGGGAATCTCCAGGCCCTACTCTGTCTGTTGATATATTAGCCAGTTGGCTTATTTCTTTGTAGAATTTATTTCTTCATAGATGTACTAATTTTTGGAGTTACTTAAGAAACATAACTCCTAGAATGTTTTATTTGGGAGCTCAACTTCTGGCTTTCTGCTTATAAACAAGGGAAACCCCAAAGTAACAAATTATAACCTCTATCCTTGAACTTCATACTTTCAACTTTTTTGGATTCCCATCCTCTGGTACCCTTGCCTAGACCCAGTATTATTTTGGGACACAAAGTTCAGCTTGACTAGCAAATGAGAAGTGTTCCAGATTTGCATGAACATTTTGTCTGCAAATCCCCTTAGGTACAGTTGCCTGTTTAATTTTTTCTTTTGACACTTCCCTTAGAGAAGGGAAGCCCAAAATTATCTTGCAAGGTTGGTTGGGGATGGGACTACACCTTAACCAATGTGGACATTTCTCACCAAAGGAAGTTTTCTTAACTAGAAGAGGAACTTTGAGCCTTAACCCTAATAGTCACATCTAATTAATTACCTTTACAAAAATAAAGATTAAATTCCCCTTCCAATCCATGTTTGAGTTCAGGGAGTTCACACAAACATTTGTCTTTCAATGCTCTTCAGCAGATCCAAAATGAATACACAATGATTGAAATGATAAAGATGTCAGTTTCCTGTATGACAACATTGCCAAAAATTTTCAAAAAATGCCTGGCTCCTCTTTTCCTGTCTCCTGCTACCAACCCCCCATAGATCTCTGTCCAGAAATAAACAGGAAGACTCTGTGCTTTACACAAGACATTTTAGCTTCGAATGTATAGATAATTCTATCCCGCATTACTAAAAGAATTCTGCTCAGTCCTCTTAAATTCCTGAATGTCCTTGGTGTCTACATTTTGATAAATGTGTCAAGTAAACATTCAAACATTTAAAAAGTAGTACATGCACACTGGAAAAATTTCATACAATACAAACAAACCCTCTTTCTTTTCTATCCCATCCTCTAGCCATCCAATTCCCCCACCCCTTGAAGGAATGAATACACTTATCAGTAGCCGGTTCATAACCAAGAATATTCTGTGCATATGTAAGGGTCTCCGTGTGTCCCTTTCCTTTTTTCAAACCAACTATCACTCAGCTTTAGAATTCTGAGCCCTACGGAGGTCGAAGGAGGGATGACATATTGAAGTGTCCATCACTTCGTGGGTGTCTTCAGATAAAAACACTCTCCCTCTTCCCAGGCAGGAGCTGTTTCCAAACAAACTTTGATATTTAGCTTTTTTGGCTTTCCGGATACTAGCATCTGAGTGTCATGAGATAACACTAAGAACACATTACAAGATCGGAGACAAGAGCTCTGCTGTGAATTCACCTGTGCCCGAACACCGCCTATCAGGTGACTCACTTAGAAAACCGCAGAACAGCTAGCACAAAGTGTTCCACTCCTCTCCCTAGCAACCCTCAACGCCCGTTGTAGATGCCACGGCTGCGCAGGCGCAGATGCGCGCGCGCGGGGGAGGGGGCGCTGCGGTGCTAGGGCGCGTGCGCTGTCGTCAGGGACCACGCGTGTGTTGTGCCCTCCAGTGCGCAGGCGCAGATCCCAGCGGGCGGTGAGGTTTTCTGGCTCTAAGCAGCTCCTGGTTTTCTTAGGTAGAGGGTACAGTTTTATTTCCTCCTTTGGCTTCCTCGTGTCCTAAGTTCTGTTGTGAGATTCTCTTCTTCCTGTGCTCCCAGTTTGGGTCTCGTCTGGCAGAAGGTTTCTAGGAATTTGACAAATCATCCCTGAGTGTTGTACACACCTGTTAATCTATTTCCAATCTCGGGCCAGTCCCTGCAAATCCAATGAATTGAGAAGCCCAGGAATTCCATTTACCCTGTGTCAGTTTCCAAAAGTAAGGACCTTTGGAACTTAACTCCAAAGAATCGCGTCTCTCATGGTCCCCAGTGCCTGCCATATGGTAAGACCTCTACTCAGAACAAAGAATCCGGCCTGTCCTCCCTCTGGAGATGGCCTGCATTCTTCCTTGAATATGTGCCTACTTTTCTAAAGAAGCCTGTGCCTCTGAGGGGAAAAAGAAATCCACCTTTATGGTCTTGTCAAAGATAAAGCCACTAGTTAAAGTGAAGACAGGTTTTAATCAGTAGAATGCTATTATAATAGGGAGGATTCCAGCATGATCTGAACTGAACTTCAGGTTGTACCGAGGTGATAGTAAAGGAATAGGGGAATGAACTGGTAGGTTCAGCATTGGGGCAATGAAAAGTTACAAAATAAGAAGGAAGGGGTTGGTCCGTTTGCAGTCCATCTAGGTTCACTGTTACATGAAGATTAAGGAAGTTGGGCTCCCATCTTCCCAGAGAGGCTGGGAGACAGGGACACAATCTCAGGTGGTGGCTGGAATAAATAAACTCCTTTGATAGCCTTGAGATTTCTCTGGCGGTGGTTTAAGCAAGTCCTGGGTGTTATAGTTTGGCTCTGGAATTCTCCCAAAGGCTAATGTGTTGAAGGCTTGGTCTCCAATATAGCTTTGCTCAGAAGTGGGACTCTTGGGAAGTGATTGGATCATGATGGCTCTGATCTCATTTGGATAAATCCATGGATGGATTAATAATCTGATTGTATTATTCGGGTAAGGATGGAAACTATAGGAGGTGAGGACTCATTGCAGGAAGTAGGTCACTGGGGGCATGCCCTGGATGGCTATATCTTGTTCTTGATCCCTTCCTCCTCCTCTCTGATTCTAAGGTCTCTCCTCTCCTTTTCAGATGCGTGATTTTTCCTTCACCATGCCCTTCTGCCATGATGTTTTTGCCTTGGAACCAACTGACCATGGACTGAAACCTCAAAACTCTGAGCCAAAATGAATCTTTCCTTCTGTAAGTTGATTTTCTCAACTAATTTTGTCACAGCAATAGAACACCTACTAACAAACTCGGTCATCCTGGGGTGTGGTACAGAGATATTAGAAATTGCATTAGTGTTTTGTTCAAGTCCCTGGAGGCTAGTTGAGAAAGGACTCAGAAGAACCTGGCTGGAATTTGATCAAGGAGAGACTCTTTGTTACACTATGTACTTGCAAATTACTATACAAAGGGCTATATTTTAATTACCCTAAAGTTTGAGTTATTGTATTCGTTGGAGAAGAACAGAGTTCCTGGAACATTTTACTCGTACTTTATTTATTGTATGTTTATAGACACATTTCATATGTCATAAATGTGAAAATCCAATGCTATTGGCCAAACTGTTTCATGGTACCTTCCCAATAAGCTTTTTTGTTGTTGTTTGACATTCAGATTGAAGCATATTATGTAGGAGGTAATGTCCAATTCCTCAAATAAAACAATCTGTATAACCGAACATGGCTATCTTAATATTTGTCAATATTTCAAGCACAGAATTCAATTCTCATTCCTTGAGACAGTAACCTGATAATCAATATTTAAAGCATTTTCATGTTATGCTGCATTTAAAACTAAAGCCAAAATGTGTTCCTTTGATATTGTCTAAACTAAGATTAGAACAATAAAAAGATTATGGTACTAGCAAACCAAATTCAACAGCACATTAAAATGAGTATGCATTCTAACTAAGTGATCTTTATTCCTAGGATGCAAGGATGGTTTAACATATAAAATCACTCAGTATAATATACTGCATTAAGAGAATGAAGGACAAAACACATAAAATCATCTTAACAGATGCAGAAAGAGCAGTTGACAGGATGCAATATCTTTTCACTGAATGATTAAGAATAGAAGACATTTTGTCCACAGAATAAGGGTTACCTACAAAAGGCCTACAGCTAACATATTAAATGAGAAAAGACTGAAAATTTTTCCTCTAAGATCAGGGAAAAGGCAAGAATCCCTGCTCTCAACACTTCTATTCAATATAGTATTGGAAGTTATAACCAGAGCAATTAGACAGAAAAAGAAAGAAAATTCTCTAAATTAGAAAAGAAGAAATAGTTTCTGTTCATAGATGACATGGTCTTGTATGTAGAAAATCCTAAATATTCCACAAAAAAATGTTAAAATAACTAAATTCAGCAAAGTTGAAGGATACCATAGCAATATTCATCAGTTATATTTTTATACACTAACAATAACAACCCCAAATGAAATTAAGAAAACGGTTAATAGTAGCATCAAAACAGTAAAAATTAAAAATCAATCTAATTAAGAAAATTAAAGACTAATATAATGAAAACTATGAAATGTTGGTGAAAGAAACCGAAGAAGACACAAAGAAATAGCTTATGCTCGAGGACTGGAAGAGAGTATTGGTAATATATCTCTGATGGTTAATCTGGATTATTAACTTGATTGGATTGAGATAAACCTAGGATTAAGAGATTAATGGGTGTTTCCAGAGACATTGCCATGTGGGACAGTAAACTGAAGGGTAGATTTGCTCTGAATGTGAGCAGCACTGTCCTGTAGCTAGGAAAGCCAGAAGCAGCAAAGTGAACAGAGGAAGCCCTAGAAGATGCAAGCTCTGTTATTCTTGAGCAGGTGTGTCTATTGCTGCTGCCATTGTGTGTGGATGTCAGACCCAGCTTCTTCACTTTTCCATTGTAAAGCTATTCCTGAGGGAGTTTCCATGCCTCTAATCTTGGATGTGGCTGCACCATTGGTCCCTCTCATTCTGAGGCTCTAGCTTCTTGGACTGAGCAGCTACTGGTTCTTCTGGTTCTCTAGTGTGTAGATAGTCATTGAGTAACTGTCCAGCTTCTGATGATGTAAGACACCCTAATAAATCCTGTTTCATAATGGTACACATACATTTCCTATTAGTTCCGTTCCTCTAGAGAACCCTACCTAGTACAGATTTTGGTCCCAGAAGTGGGGGCTTTGCTGTGACTATACCTGACCATATGTTTCAGAAGTGTTTGGAACTGGTTTGTGAGAGGAGTTTGGAAAAGTCTGGAGATGCAGACTAGAAAGGCCTTAAAATGTTGTAGGCAGAATTTAGTGGGCAATTACGGTGGAAGCTCAAAGGACCAGAATGCCAACAGGATGGTAAAGATTGTGTGCATAGGTTTCAGACTTTTTGTTTGTTTTTACTACTGGGGATTGAACCTGGGGTTTTATCACTGAGCTATGTCCCCAGCCCTTTTAATTTTATTTTTCGACAAGGTCTTGCTAAGTTTCTGAGACTGGCCTTGAATTTGTGATCCTCTTGCCTCAGCCTCCTGAGTCATTGGGATTACAAGTGTGTGCCACTTTGCCCAGCTCATGAGGTTTCAGATGGAATTGTGAGGACTCTATTGGAAACTGGACTAGAGGTCATTCATGTTACATTCTGGCAAAGGACTTGGTACATTTTGTGCATGTCCTGGGTATTTCAATGAGGATGAATTTAAAGTCATGGGATAATTAATTGGGTGGAGGAAATTTCAAGGCAGCATAGCATTTGAGGAGTGGCATGAGTATTGCTGGTAGCTTTTGGCTAGGTTTACTGTGAGAATTAGGATAAAAAAGCAGAGCAGAAAGATTTTAAAAACTTGTAGTTTAGCCAGAAAAGTGCATATAAAATTGTGGTTGCTAAAGATATTAGAGCCATTAAAGAGAAACCAAGTTCTTTGTACAGAGATAATAGGAAAGTTGCCTTGAGGGCACCTGAGGAATTAGTAAGATCCTATTATTCACAGGCTCAAAGGTCTAAAAATGAAGACTCATTTGAAAAACTTTGCTTTAAGAAGAGACTGTAGGAGCACCCTGCTGCCACAGGACCACCTAGAAAAGATATTTCCCCAGGATTTGGTTCACTGTGTTCAGTCATCCAGGCACTCAGAGACCACTACAGCCAGAGTCTAAGCAGGCCTGCTACTGTTCCAGTTGGTGGTGGACCTTGGCTTCATCCACATTGGTGCTGGTTTCAGAGGAATGCAAAATGTTAGAGTTAGGGGACCAAGGAGGCTCCCACTGAGATTTCAAAGGAAGGCCTGGGAGGCCAGGCAATGTGTGAGCAGGGTTGGAATTCCTGTGAGTGGCCCCTGAGGGCAATTATGAAGCTGTGAAAGTGAAACTGGAGCTTCACTGAAGATCCCAAGAACTTAGAGATGCCAGAAACACAGAACATTTATTTAAGGTCACATCTAGGCAGTGAGAAGAGATAGCCCAACAGAGAGGACATGTGAGCTACATACCTCATTAACAAGCCATACTATTATTCCTAAGACAATTAAGACTAAAGCTACTAAAATATTTAAAACTAAACAACTAAAGTATAGAAAATAAAAAAAGAAAAAGACATACTACACAAATTATAAATCAAATAACTTTTTGGAACTATTAATTGTCAAGTATTATTTATTGAGTAACATTAATAAGGACAAAAATTTGACTCTTATTATATCACAAAGAAGAATCCTGTAGGAAATAGTATAATTACAAACAAGTATGCAACTAACATATATCTGGAAAAATACAAAGAAAAAAGAAAGAATTACAATGAAGAACTGACAATACGCAGTCATCATGGAAATCTTTTTTTAAATATAAATCTCTCTCAGCTTCACAGATCTTGCAAACTAACAATATATGTTATATGTGGTACATATATGTATTATATATGTATGTGTATTGTATTTATATGTATATATGAAATCCTATAACTAAAATGGAATGCCCATTATTTAAAAATTGAACATTTACCCAAAGTTAATCAAGTATAAAGCCCCAATAAATGTCTATGTGTGCATTTCTTTTTTTTTCCTTTTAAGTTTTTGCATAAAAACATCACCTTTCATTCTTAATTTTCACTAAAAATCTGAGTAATATATTTCTTGATGGAAATGGAAATTGTATAATTTATCAAGAAATGTGGTTATAATTCTCAGATACAATCTTATCAGTCATTTCTCTATGACCACAATGCAAATGTGGCTGGAACACGCACACAGGGTAGAAGTGTAAGGTACTGAGGCAGCGGTGGCTGGCGATTGTGACGAGAACATACGGGTGGCTTGGGAGCTGGAGCCCCTCTCTCAGCGGTTTCCACGGCCACTTAGAGGACCCTATGATACTGTGGAACTAATCAGATTAAAGGATAATGGAATGTCTATGCTGGAAGCAGAAGGCCCAGCGTGAGGCCACGGGGTATTCACTGAGATCACCCCTCAGGAAGCAGACAGCTTGCCATCCAGGCGAGCACATTGCTGCTCTGCTCTTGCAGACTCTATGTGTGCATTTCTAAATCATATTGATCTTGCCAATTTATAAAGTTTATATAAATACTTTAAATGTTTGTTAAATTAATCATAATATTAGAAAAAGAAGACCAGCCGAAATATGGGTTTAGCATTTAAAGGAATTTAAATTTTTTTTTTTTGGTGGTACTAGGGATCAAAATCAGGGCCTAGGCCATGCCAGCCAGTGTTCTACCACTGAACTACATCCCCAGTCTCTCAAAAAAAATTTTTTTTTCTTCTCAAAACTTTTTAAAGAAAAAAATCCTGCAATCTTATTAGTGTGCATTCATTTCTTCACAGTGGGAAACATAACTTTTTTCTCGTGTTTTATACAAAAGATCAACATTATTTCAGGGTTTAACATTTTGAAAGTTGGGGATATTATTATGGAGTCCACATTTACAGGAAGTACTTAAGTTTGTGAATTAGAGCTAGATGGGGTGACCTTGTCATTGTTGGTTCATTTGAGGGTATAAAGTGCTTATTTTATTTATCTTTTATATGGTGCTGAGAATCGAATCCAATGCCTCACACATGCTAGGCAAGTGCTCTCCCACTGAGCCACAACTCTAGTCCCTCTCTGTACCATATGTTATATCTGAAATTGGTTCTCTTTTTTAAATATTTATTTTTAGTTGTAGTTGGACACAATACCTTTATTTATTTATCTTTTATGTGGTGCTGAGGATTGAACCCAGTGCCTCACACATGCTAGGCAAGCACTCTGCCACTAAAAGCCACAACCCCAGCCCCTCTCTTGTTTCCTTTACTGAAAAATTATAAATAACATCAAGTCATTTCCCCCACACACTGCAGTTCACATCTCTAAAACCCAATTTCTTAACTATGGTGCCACATTGCATCAGATATTTAGGTATCTCTGCTTTCCTTCAAAATGTCTTTTAATGGTTTCATTTGAATCAGAATCCAAAGTTCAAACATTGCTTTTTTAGTTTTGTGTCTAAGTCTTTCTTGATCTAAAGAACCTCCTCTTATTTCTTATTCTTTTCTTCTCATGCCTCTGACTTGGTGCAGAAATGAGTGGCCTATAAAATTTCCCATATTCTGGACGTGTGTGTTTGCTTCTGTGTGGTGTTGTTTAACTTGTTCCTCTAGCTCCATACTTCCATTAAATAGATTTTAGCTTTAGAGCATGCATTTTCAACAGGGGAGTTACTGGAAACTTTACGTCTTCCTTTTCTGATGTTGTATCTTTATTTTAATGCTCGCTCCCTAGTTGATGTTACTGTAGTTTGTTTTAGTCTTTTAAAGTATTTTACTGATTATCTTTCTTTGCAACAGAAATATGGACTGATATGACAGACTGCTAGACATTCCCCAGTACCCCTGTCTCTTCTTTTCCAGTATTAAAAACTGCTGATCTAACTGGCCAGGATCACTTTTCATATGATTTTCTCAATTTGGGGTCTCCCAGACCATTTAGGTAGAATACATTCAATGTCAAAGCCATGAGATGGACTGTTTGTACATCTCATAAGAGAGTTTTAATTTTTCTCTCCAGAGGCCAGAGCAAGGACGATTTCTTTTTAATCCATCATTTCATTTAAATTTAACATGGCTTAGGTTTAATATGAAATTGCTGTTTTCACATGATCCTGACTCTATTGGACTGTTAGGATGTTGATACCCATGAACTCATGCTATAATTCTCCTCCTTTAAAACACAGCTACATTACTTTATATCCTTTCTGGGCCTTATCCTTTGTTTACTTTGACCCTTGACATGTGGGAAATTTCAACATCTCTGTGAATAATCTGGCCAACACCCTAACTTTGCAGCCTCTTGCCTATTCTGAACCTGAGGAGCTGTGAATTCTACTCCCAAAGCCAGACCTTTGCTCTTTGTCATCATCCAAACTAGACTGCAATATTTTCACAATATTAAATCCTGATATATAATTTCCTGATCATAATCTGTTTATCCTTCAGCTTTCTTGCAGCCTTACACTTTGCACTTTAAGCCCTCTAATCTCTTCATATATTTCCTCTGAAGTCCATTAGTACCCCTGTGTTGTTACAACTTCTTTTCCTTTCCAGTGGACATTCCATGGTGCAGTATTCCACTCACATTCTTTCTTTGCTTCCTACAGTGTTCACTGTACGAAGCTCTACCTGGGGTTAATGTAATCCTGATGGCTCTTCATTTTTATACTTAAAATAAAGGCAAATGGGCATTGTTTTGAAAATACATTATCAAGTACTGGACCAGTGCTTTCTAGGAAGTTGTGAATTGGAGGTGGCAGAGCCATGTAATAGGAGGAGCCTAGAGAAGAGCCATTTACTGACTATGTTGTTTATTTCGGCAAAAGAGAAAATTTAGTTGTGTTTTAGCCATCACACATTTGGGAATTTTTAAAAACAGAACCATTACTTTAATAAAACAGATACCATTTTTTTTTTTTTTTGTAGTGAGAATTGAACCCAGGGGCACTTAAGTTCTGAGCCACATCCCAGCCCTTTTTTGTATTGTATTTAGAGACAGGGTCTCACTGAGTTGCTTAATGCCTTGCTAAATTGCTGAGGCTGGCCTTGAACTCGAAATCTTCCTGCCTCAGCCTTCTGAGCTTTAGGGATTACAGGCATGTGCCACTGCACCCAACACCATATTAAATTTTATTTTTCATTAGGAATAAGAAAATTATATGTATAAACAGTTATATAATATTTTGTTCCTCTGTTTTAAAATACATTATCGGGCTGGGGTTGTGGCTTAGCAGTAGAGCACTTGCCTAGCACATGCAAAGCCCTGGGTTTGATCCTCAGCATCACATAAAAACAAATAAAATAGAGGTATTGTGTACAACTAAAAAATAAATATTAAAAAAATAAAATACATTATCAATTACATAATTAAAAATAACACACACTTGAGATAACATTTCATCAAAGGAAATATACAAGTGATTGACAAGCATATTAAAAGGATGTTTGACATCATTGGTCATTAGATAAATGTAAATCAAAGCCTCAATGAGATACCATTGAGGCTTTGATTTAGTAGGCTATAATAAAAAAACAAGTCAGAAAATAATATTACTGTTATTTATTACTGGCAAGAATGTGGAGAAGTAGAAACCTTTATTAATTTTTGATTGTAATGTAAATTGGAAAATAGTTTGTTGATTCCTCAAAAAAGTAAATATAGAATAGCCATATGACTCAGCAATTCCATTTGTAGGTTTATACCCCAAATAATTGAAGGCAGGTGTCCAAATAAAACTTTCATCTGAATGTTCATATAAACACTATTTACAGTGGTCAAAAGGTGGAAGCAACCTAAATGTAAATTAATAAATTTAAACAAATTATGATATATACATATCATGGAATATTCAGTCATAATAAAGAAATGAAATACTGATACATGCTTCAGCTTTGGATGAGTCTCTAAAATATTCTAAGAAACCAGAGGTCACATATTGTATGATTTCTTCTCTGTGGAATATCCAGAATATTCATAGAGATAGAAAGATGACTAGTGATTTCCAGGGACTGGGCAGGGAGAGGGAATAATAAGTGGGTACTTAATAGGTGCAGAATATTCTTCTAGGGTGATGAAAATGCTTTGAAAATAGAAAGAAATGTTTGTGCTAAATGCCATTGAATAGTACATTCTGAAATAGTTAATATTATGTGAATTTTGGTCCAATTAGAAAAGAAAAATGTAACAACTATAAAACTAACTCAATAAGTAAATAAAAATTAACTACTTGTAATCTTCATGCCCAGAGATGACTACTATTACTATTTTGCTGTGGTAGGTTTTTTATATGTAGGCTTTAAAAAAGTGAGAACACACTGGATATAATTATTGGTAAAACATGTTATTTTATTTAATAGAATTTTGCTTCAATATGACAAAAATAGCACATAATGATAGAAATTATATCTTGATTGTATCCATGTTAGCATCTTCATTGTGATATTGCACTATGGCTTTGCAAGAAGTTGGCTTTGGTCAGCTTCCTTTTTTTCATTGCTTTTATCATATGTTGTTATTATACATATTCATTTGGTGTTGTTTAATTCAATCACTTGGTTAAGGTGGAGTCACTTTACAGAGTTGTGATGGGAGGATTAAATGAATGACAGGTGGTCCATGAACCTTACTGCTTCCTGTTCTTCTTCAACATTGGCTTTGGGGCAGATACACATCATCCCTGACTTCACTTTCCCACTATAATTGCCTCTTGGTGGAGGTAGTAGTTATCTATGACTTGAGAATATTAAAGAAAATTATGAAAACTTTCAAGCATACACAAAAGTAGAAAATAATTTAGGTTCCCACTTGGGCATGATTCATCAAATAAAGGAAGACCACAGATAAAAATGACAAAGAAATACAGGAAGTGAAGAAAACTTCTAGAAGCAAATGTCCCGAGTATCCAGTATCAGGCCAGTGATAATGGAAATGATGGCCAGCCCCAGGTTCTGAATGGACTGCACGAAGCCATATGCAGTGCCCAGCTGATGTTCAGGAACATCAATCTGGGAACATCAATCCAGGTGAACTTCAGCATTTTCTGTCAAATGCCACCATTGGCCATAGTGCACAGGCGAGCAATGAATAGGAGAGTCCCAGAGACACATAGCGATCCAAGGATTCCTCATGGTGAAGACCAGCATCATGTGGGACACACGAGTGGTGGTCACTGCACACAGAATCCAAATTATGTTTTTCCCTGTCTTATCCACCAAGAGCCCAGATATTGGGGACAAGTGTGCTGCTATGACAAACACGACACTGTTAACTGTACTTGCTGCCTAGGAAGACCGTTCAAATTTCTCTAAAGAAAATTTTTCCCAGTCCAGTAAAAGGACACTGCAACCTAGTAGCAGACACAGATGATAAATATCAGCCATAGAGGGAAGGAGAAGTCCTTTCTATCAGCCAACTTTTAACTTTACCTGTTTTTCCTTATTGTTTGTGAAGGATTCTATCTTCTTACCAACAAACATGGATACATGTTTCCATTTATTTAGATCTTATTTCTTTGATTATTGTTTTAGGCTTTTCATTGTACAAGTTTTACATCTCCAGGAAATTTACTCTTAAGTAGTTTATGTTATTGTAATTGTTTTTTAAATTTCATTTTAGTTTGTTCATTGATAGTATAGGGAAATAGAGTTGATTTTTGTTTACCAACCTAGTATCTTGCAACCTAATTTTTTAGTGGATTCCTTAGGATTTTCTTTAAACAAGATCATGACATCTGCAAATAGAGATCACTTTGCTTCTTTTTTCCCCCAATCTTTTTATTTCTTGTCCGGTTGCCCTGGCTAGAATCTCCAGCAAAGGGTTGGTAATAGATACCCTTGTATTGATTCTGATATTTGAGGGAAATTATTAATTCCTTCACCACCCTTGTATTGATTCTGATATTTGAGGGAAATTTTTAATTCCTTCACCACTAGGTGTGATTTTTCCTATGGGTTTTTCATGATGCTGTTTATCAGTTTGAGGAAGTTCTTAGATCTAAGTTTGTGGATTTTTTTTTAATCAAGAAAAGTTGTTGGATTTTGTTGTGTTTTTTGCATCTACTGAGATAATCAAATGATTTTTATCCTTTATTTTCTTTATTCTCTTAACATGGCATATTATACTAATAAATTTTCCAATGTAAGACCAACTTTGCATTCCTGGAATAATTCCCACTTGGTTGTGATATATAGACCTTTTGATATGTTATATGAGTCAGTTGGCTAGTTTTGTTAGGCTTTTTGCATTGACATTCATAAGAGATATCAATATATAGTTATTTTTGAGACAGATCTTGCTATGTTGCCCGGAGAGGTCTAAAATTCCTAGACTCAATTAATCCTACCTCCTTGGCCTTCTGAGTGCTGGAATTACAGGCTCATGCCACCACACCTGGGTAATACATAGTTTTGTGTGTGTAGGTGATTGGTTTGTCTGGTTTTTCTATCAAGGTAATATTGATCTTATGGAATGTATTAGGAAGTGTTTTATCTTTTCTATATTTGGAGAGAAGTTGAGGGAATTAATGATAATTGTTTAAATGTTTCGTAGAATTTATCTGTGAAGCCATATGTTTTTGGGGATTTTCTTAATGAGAAAGTGTAAATTACTAATTCAATATCTTTACTATCATAGGAGTTTTCAATTTCTTCTTGAGTTGGGTTTGGCAGTTTGGGGCTTTCTAGAAATTTGTCCATTTCATCTAAGTTATCTCATTTTTTGACATATGTTTGTTTTCAATGATCCCTTATAACCCTCTTTATTTTTTTAAGTTCAAGATTAATGTCCCTCTTTCGTTCATGATTTCAGTACCTAGTCTTGTCTCTCATTTTGTTGATCAGTCTAGGTAAAGCTTTGTCAATTTTGTTGATCTTTTCAAAAACCAAATTTGGTTTCATTGATTTTATTCTTATATTTTGTCCTGTTTTTCATTCCCTTTATTTTTGCTTTAACTTTTATTGTTTCTTTCTTTCTGACTGCTCTGGGTTTAGTTTGATTTTCTATCCCTATATCTTAAGGTGGAAGTTTAGTTTATTGATTTTGAGATTTTTTTTTTCTTTTTAAATATTGACATTTAAAGCTAAAAATTTCCTTCTAAGCACTACTTTAGCTCTATGCCATAGTTTTGGTATGTTGCATTTTCATTTTTATTCGTTCTTTTTGTTATTTTTTGCAATACTGGGGATCAAATCCAGGACCTCATGCATACTAGGCAAGTACTCTACCACTAGCTACCAGCTCCTCACTCATTCTTTTAAAAATTATTTATTCTTTAAGCATCGTGTCTTTTTATTCTTTGAACATACTTAAAATAGGGGCCTTGAAATCTTTGTTAAGTCCAAAATCTGGGCCTTCTCTAAGGCAGCTTTTATTGCTCGTTCCTCCTCCCCAACTTCTTGTTTTGGGTCACATGTTTTTGTTTCTTTGCATGACTCATAATTTCTTGTTGTGGAAATTTGTATATTTCAGATAATATTTTGTAGAAATTCTGGATATTGGTCTTCCTCTTGCCTATTGTTATTTGTTTGTTCATTTATTTAGTTAATTGGCTGAATAGTTTACTGAAGTATATTTTCCCACTGTATGCATTCTCTGAGAGTCAAACCTTAACCGTACACACAGGCTCTCTGAAGTGCTAGGTTACTGCTGTTTACCAGTACTCTTATCTCTCCTTACTTCAGTCTCAGTTTCTGGGTAGTCTAACTACATTGGTAGCACATGGAACTATTAGACTCTAGCACTTGCCAGCTGATTTTTAAATTGTTTTTGTCAATGTCTGGGACACATATTGCTCTACAGTCTGATCCAAGCCATCAGGCCCCTATATGAGGGCAGTCTTTGAGACTTGCTTTGAATCCAGGAGGGCTTTTCTTAGTTGTCTATTTTTCTGGTTCTCTCTTTTGATTTTCTAGCTCATCTGCCACTTTAGTTGTTGTTACTAGTTTGGTAGAGCTAAGAGCCTTCTACTAATTGCTTACCTCCAAAATATTCATTGTTTTTTGCCAACACACTGAGGCACAAACTTCCCCATGTTTCTTTAAACATAAATTAAGTCCTCCTAAGAAGAGCTACTGAGCTGTTCGTTCTTAAGGTCTACTTCTCTCTTTGGACATAATCTCTGGGCTACTGCTCTAGAGTAGGGGACAGGGACTGTAGTCCTCTTCTCCTGAAGTGACATATCTGCCTTGGTCTACAGGTGGGGTATTGGATGTAGATGGTAGCCCCTAGTCTTTTCAGCTCGCTTCTCCTGGCATGGAACCTATGACTGTGAAAAAGGGTAGAGGCATGTGGGACCCAGTATTCTCAGCATTCAGTGCCTAGATAGGATTTCTGCCCTACAAGTTGGGATTAGATTTTGCAAGGGAGTCGCAGTCCAGTCCCCTGCCCGGAAAGAGCTTCTTCAGTGCAGAGCTTGGTGTGGTCATGAGAGATGCTAGCTACCTTCCTTCCTAATCTTAGACAAAGAGCTGGAGGGAAGGAGAGTCCCACTGTTTTGAAACCCTCGTCCCAGACAAGAGCCTTGAAGGAGAGGAAGCTCCATCTTCTTGTGCACCCTGCTTGGATTAGAATTTCTGTCACACTGAACTGGGGGGAGATCAAATCAGGTGGTGGCTTATATGCCACAGACTCTTACTGTTCTCTGCTTGCTATATACTTGGGACAATATCTAGAGGTTTTAAGTGGATATTTTTCCATAGTTTTTACTCTTTAAATATTTATTTCACTGGGGAGAGTGTCAGAATTCTCACATTGACTGAATATTCCAGAAGTGTGGTTACCTTAGAAGTTTTTACTTATCCATCATTTTAGTATAAAAAATTCAAACAGCAAGGCTGAAAGAATTTCACATTGAAGATTTATATTCTCCTCACCATGATTCTACCATTAGCATTTTTGTTATAGTTCTCTTATAATGTATCCGTCCATCTTTTCATGTGTCTACCTGTCCTTCGATCTCATGTAGACAACAGTAAATTCTCATAAATATTTCAGCATGTATCTCATTAACTAGAACTCAATATTTATATTTTTTGGGGTAAATTTGCATACATTGAAGTACAAAAATCATAAGCACACAATCACTTATTTTGACAAATTCTGCAGTGATGTAAACTAAATTCTTACCAGGATGAGGAACATTTTTATTAGCCCACAAAGTTCCCTCATGTGTCTCCTCTGTCCAGAGGAAAACACTGTTCTGATTGTCTTCTAAGATATGCAGGTATTACTTATCTTCTGTTTGGAACCAGATATAAAAGAAATCATACAATGTGAATTTTTTTATGTAAGACTTCTTGTTGTATGCTTTTGAGAGGCATCCACATATGTGCATTAGTAGTTCATCCCCCCCACACACACACTTCTTTTTGTTTGTTTGTTTTGGAGTGGTGGGGATTGCTCCCAGGGTCTTATGCATGCTAAGCAAGTGCTCTACCACTGAGCTGTATCCTCAGCTCAGTTTATCCCTTTTAATTGAAGAAAAGTATGGAATGATATGAATTTAACAATTTTCTTATTCGTTTTCTGAATTACAGTCACTAAATTATCCTACTGGAAGATTTTAGTCTGAGAATTTATATCATCTCATTTACTCTTTAGATAGCTCATTCTGGGTAGGAATGGAAGGCGAGCTTTATGGGGAGCAGGACAAGGAGAATCAAATCCCATTAGGAGGCTGTTGTTGCAGTTCAGGTGAGGTTTGGATGAACACTGTAGTAGTAGAGATGGTGAAAGATGTCTGGCTCAGTACGTTTTGGGGGAAGTTGAGCTCTCAGGTCTTGCTAATGATAAGATATGGAAGGTGCAGAAAGAATATGACTCTAAAAATGACTATTCCTTTAACCATTCCTTTAACTATACTTTACCATCATGGGAGTGAAGTGTCAATAAAAACCAGGTTAGAAACTTTCTGCTTAGATATTTGGCTAAAAACCAGATTGTAATCAGTTGCCAAGTATTTGCCAAGTTCTTATAGAAAGCAATTGATTAATTTGTAGGCTACACCCTGTGAATACATAAAACCCTTCAGAAAATCAGAACAATCTGTAGCTTTCTGGCCAAAGTAATATCACTATTAAAAACGTCATTCAAATGCAAATCAAAACCACCCTAAGATACCATCTCACTCCAGTAAGATTGGCAGCCATTATGAAGTCAAACAACAACAAGTGCTGGCGAGGATGTGGGGAAAAGGGTACACTTGTACATTGCTGGTGGGACTGCAAATTGGTGCGGCCAATTTGGAAAGCAGTATTGAGATTCCTGGGAAAGCTGGGAATGGAACCACCATTTGACCCAGCTATTGCCCTTCTCGGACTATTCCCTGAAGACCTTAAAAGAGCGTACTATAGGGATACTGCTACATCGATGTTCATAGCAGCACAATTCACAATAGCTAGACTGTGGAACCAACTTAGATGCCCTTCAATAGATGAATGGATTAAAAAAATATGTCATTTATACACAATGGAGTATTACTCAGCACTAAAAAATGACAAAATCATGGAATTTGCAGGGAAATGGATGGCATTAGAGCAGATTATGCTAAGTGAAGCTAGCCAATCCCTAAAAAACAAACACCAAATGTATTCTTTGATATAAGGAGAGCAACTAAAAACAGAGCAGGGAGGAAGAGCATGAGAAAAAGATTAACATTAAACAGGGACGAGAGGTGGGAGGGAAAGGGGGAGAGAAGGGAAATTGCATGGAAATGGAAGAAGACCCTCATTGTTATACAAAATTACATATAAGAGGAAGTGAGGGGAAAAGGAAAAAAATCAAGGGAGAGAAATGAATTACAGTAGATGGGGTAGAGAGAGAAGATGGGAGGGGAGGCGAGGGGGGATAGTAGAGGATAGGAAAGATAGCAGAATACAACAGACACTAGTATGGCAATATGTAAAAACGTGGATGTGTAACCGATGTGATTCTGCAATCTGTATACGGGGTAAAAATGGGAGTTCATAATCCACTTGAATCAAATGTATGAAATATGATATGTCAATATCATATTTGTAATGTTTTGAACAACCAATTAAAAAAAAAAGTCAGTTAACTGAAGTGTTTGGATCCTTAGCTTACCACCCCCGGCTCTGCCCACACATATCACTTGACCTAGCACTTCTGAGCTATTGGCTTTAGGATGCAATTTCCTATTTCTCTCAAACAGGAAACTTCTAAATGTTGGCCTATTCTTATCTGAGTCTTCAAACATATCCCTGTTTCTCAGAATGGAAGTTTCTGTGATTGGTTAAATGATATTCCCCCTAAATATTATGTGAGGAATGAGCCCTTTACATATAATAGAGATGAGATTGATGTTTTTGTTTATTAAACAGATATTTATTGAGTGCCTACTATGTGCTAGCAACTCTGGGAATGAGATAGTCCTTTTCCTCAAAGAATATGTCATTTGTCGTCCCCACAATTTATATTCCTTGTTCAACAATAGTTACTAAGTATCATTAAGTAAACATACATATAAGTAATTTTTAATTTTTAAACTGTAAAGATCTATAAAAAATGTTCATCATTACTAACAGTAAAAAAAAAAAAAAAAAAACAATTAACTGCCTTTACCCTCCTCCAAACCCAGAACTACCATCTCTAACCCTCACCACTACTACCAAATCTCACATGAACTGCAACAACAGCCTCCTAATGGGTTTACATTCTCTGCAGTTAGCCATTTAAGTCAGTATTGATTTCAGGTGGAACAAAACTAACTTTCTGAAATTCACCTCATTTTTATGAATGCTAGCTCCATGTGCCTATTGCACTTAATGTCCTCGGAAAGAATATGTAAACTGGATCATTTTACTGTAGTGTGATAAATGCTGTTAATAGGAAGCTCATAGCCTGGCATCCAATAAAGGATTGGGAGGGGGTCAAGCCAGGAAAAATTTGCAGAGATGTTTAAATTGAGACCTGAAGTTTGAAAAAATAGAGAAATTGAAGGTAGGACAAAGTAGGGTATTCCAGGTGGGAAAAACAGCATGATCCAAAATCCAGAGAAAGATGTCTGTGTGGTACATTAGTAGAACTATAAATTCAGATGGGTGAGAAGTAGAATCTATGAAAGACACAAAGACCAGATCGTGGGGCTTTCTAACTGCACTAAGATATTTGGATTTTCTGACGTCTAAAATATAGTGAAGATTCTGGATTGAAGGGGGCAGTTTAGAGGCAGGAAGCCAAGTCAGTGGTTCAGGAAAAGGATGGTAGTGCCATGAACATCAAGTGGGGAGGGCCTTGGGGAAAGAGAAAAGTAGATGAACTTAAAAAATGCTAACCAGGGCTGGATGCTGTTGTGCACGCCTATAATTCCAGTGACTCAGGAGGCTGAGGCAGGAGGATTGCAAGTTCAAGACCAGCCTCAGCAACTCAGTGAGACCTTGTCTCAAAAGTTTTAAAAAAGGTCTGAGGATGTATCTCAGAGGTGAAGTGCCCCTGAGTTTAGAGGTAAAAAGCTAACTAGATAAAATAGATAGCTGATGGATGATCAGTGGAAGAAGTTAAGGACAAAATCTAGGTTTTTGATTTGGCAGCATGTTGAAAGTGGAAAAGAGAACCAGAAGGATGCAGAATGGTGTGGGGTGGAGGAGGGGAAAATCTTGAATGCAATTTGGACCTTGAGTCTGAGGTTCTGAGGGTCTTTGATAGAGAAACTTCAATTAAATTTAATTAACTTGAGTTATTTGCATCCAGAATGCTAAGGTCATAGTTTGGTTAATGATGAATCAAATAATGAGGTTCTCTTCCTGCAGCTCAGCCTGACATAGAAGAACAGAAACCTTTATTCCTTCTTGTTCAACATGTTTACATTCTCTGCAGTTATCCACTTAAGTCAGTATTGATTTTGGGTGGAACAATACTAACTTTCTGAAACGTACCTCATTTTAATGAATGGTAGCTCCATGTGCCTATTGTACTTATCACCTCCTGTCAAAATATTTAAAAAACAAAAAATTAAATAACTTCCTTTTGGTTCTTCTAGTAGCAGAAGAAGCCAACTTGAAAACTGTCCAGGAAGATAGGGCCAAAGGCTATCCCAAATGGTGAGGGTCAGAGTTGGCAGGGCTGGTTTGGATGGGGCAGCAATCAGTTAATTGTTTTATTTTTTTTTTACTATTAGTAATGTCCAACATTTTTATAGATCTTTACAGTTTAAAAATTACTTATATGCATGTTGACTTAATGACAATTATTGTTGAACAAGGTATATAGATTGGGGGGATGACAATGAAAAGACATGTTAAAAAAGAAAGTGAGGGCCCGGGGAAGGAGCTAAAAAGTATTGGTGGGTGGTGGAGTGAGCCATTCTCTGTCTGCCTCTCAGTGCTGGGGATGAAATCAGGGTCATGTGCGTGATAGGCAAACACTCTGCCACTGAGCTACGTCCTTAGCCCTTAAGCCATGTATTCTCATTGAAGGTGATATTATTGCCAAGGAATGAAAAATGGCTCTGGGGGGGGTATAAACTTAGATATTATAATGGCTTATAATCCTTCAATGGGCTCTAGTACATGAACAGATGGAAAGATATACCTGTGATTATTAAAATTTCATTGGGGGTGATGATTAAGAAAAAATATCTAAAATGCTCACTGAATCAATAATAAAAAAAAGGTGGAGAAACACTGACGACATCCTCTGGTGCCTAGAGAACTTTTTGACATTCATGACTGATTCCTCTGTTCTCGGACATGTGAAGACAAGTTTGTCTTTGCACATCTGCAGCTGGCTGCACTGGTCCTGCTCACTGAGGCCCTAAATAACCATGTTTAAAGCCCCTTTCATCCTCTGAACACAGTGCCTGAATCAGGGTGGACGTGAGCCACGGAAGCCTGGCTGCGCCTCACGTTCTCTCCTCAGGCTCTTCTCCATCTCCTGAGATGCAGCTCTGTATTTCTGGATGCTGCTCTACCACTTTACTTTTGAAGTGGCTGCCAAAAGAGTGGGTACCAAAAAAGCCTTGGTTATGGCATCTTTCCAGTCATGACATTTGGGCACAGGGGCTCATCCATTTGAACAAGAGTGAATGTGATGGAAGAGAAATTCACTGAATCATCAGATCTTTGTCTTTATTCCTGGTTAATGTGGGGTTAGGTTTCCCAGCAGCTACGCCATCATTTGGATCACATTTTGTTGTTGTTGTTGATGTTGTGGAAACTGTCCTGTCCTTTCTCAGCATCCCAGTCCCCTACTCACTAGATTACAGCAGACCCCACCCTCACCAAAAATGCCTTTAGGTAAATAAGTACAATTATTTACACCAGTTAAAATAAGATACTAAAAGACAGAGCCAAATGTCCCCTGGGGAACTAAGTCCCCTCTGGTTGAGAGCCACTGATGTGGAGAACCCAGATGGTCAAAAAGTATCAGTCTCTTCATCATATTGGTCTGATCAGAAATTTTGCCATGAAGGGTTTGAGGTCTGTTGCTAAGCATGGCCTTGATGAGAACACAGTATTATCAGAAATGGTGGATGAAAGTATTGTGACCACAACATTCACAGCGATCACAGGTGAGCACTGGGTGAGCACGGGGTGAGGATGGTCCACATGTTAACTATTAGTCTTCCCAACAACTCTAGAGAAGCAGTGCCATTTTATTCTGCCCACCCTACAGCTGAGGAAGAGACATGGGGACCTGCCCGAGGTCACCTGGCTGGTAACAGCAGAGTCACCCAGGTGGCAGAGTTAGTGCTCAAGCATTCATGAGTGCATGATATCTCTCTCCTGCTTTCTTTCCTGTAAAATCCGTACTTTATCCTTCACAGACCAGCACGGTACTGAGCACATAATAGCTTGTCATGAGAACCGATTGGCTTTTGTCTGTTTTGACATTGGCATTTACTGGGGCACACTCCCCTGTTTCCAGAGGGTCCCTGTTCAACCATTCCTCCCTTGGTGATAGCGTCTCTTATGTGTCTATAAAACAGCACCCTCCTTCATTTTCTAGCCCTTTACCCCGTTTTAGCCATCCCAAGAGTACTTAGCATAGTACTTAGCCTCCTCTTAGTACTTATTGTTTGTTCCCTTGCTCTTCAACAGACTAAAATATCTTTTGAATGAAAGGAGGGGCTTTATTCTACCAAAACTATTATACAGATTTAATGCAATTCCTATTAAATCCTAGTGACATTCTTCATAGAACTAGAAAAAGCAATCATGAAATTCATTTGGAAAAATAAGAGACTCAAAATAGCCAAGGCAGTCCTAAGCAAGAAGAGTGAAGCAGGAGGTATCACAATACTACACCTTAAACTATACTACTGAGCAATTGGATCAAAAATGGCATGGTTGGGCTGGGATTTGGCTCAGCGGTTGAGCACTAGACTAGAACGGGTGGGACCTGGGTTCGATTCTCAGCATCACATAAAATAAATAAATAAATAAAGGCATTGTGTTGTGTCCATCTACCAAAAAAAAAAAAAAAAGATTCTCTCTCTCTCTCCCTCCCTCCCTCCCTTCCTCCCCCTCTCTCCCCTCTCTCTTAAAAAAAAAATGGCATGGGTATTGGTACCATAATAGACATGTAGACCACTGATACAAATAGAAGATGCAGAGACAAATCCATGTAAATACGGTTATCTTATACCAGACAAAGGCGCCAGAAACAAATGGTACTAGGAAAACTGGAAATTCATATGTTGCAAAATGAAATTAAACCTCTATGTCTCACCCTGCCCAAAAATCAACTCAAAGTAGGTCAAAGACTTAGGCACTAGAACAGAGGCCCTGCACCTAACAGAATAAAATGTAGGTCCAAATCTTCCTCATGTTGGCTTGGGACCTGACCTCCTTAACAAGACTCCTAAAGTTCAAGTAGTAAAATCAAGAATCAATAAATGGGATGGACTCACACTAAAAAGCTTCTTCTCAGCAAAGAAAACAATCAGCAATGTGATGAGAGCCTACAGAATGGGAAAAATCTCTACCACATGCACCTCAGATAGAGCACCAATCTCCAGCATATAGAAAGAGCTCAAAAAACTTAAGATACCAAAAACAAACAACCCAGTCAATAAATGGGCTAAGGAACTGGACAAACACTTCACAGAAGAAGAAATAGAATTGATCCACAAATATATGAAAAAATGTTCATCATCTCTATCAATTAGAGAAATACAAATCAAAACTAAGAGTTCATCTCACTCCAGTTGGAATGGCAATTATCAGAAATACAAGCAATAATAAGTGTTGGTGAGGCTGTGGGGGGAAAGGTACACTCATACATTGTGTTGGGACTGCAAATTGGTGCAGCCGATATGGAAAGCAGTATGGAGATACCTCAGAAAACTTGGAATGGAACCACCATTTTAACCTAGCTATCCCACCCCTCAGTTTATACCCAAGGAACTTAAAAACAGCATACTACAGGGACACAGCCACATCAGTGTTTATAGCAGCTCAATTCACAACAGCTAACCTATGAGACCAACCTAGATTCCCTTCAACAGATGGAAGGATATAGAAATTATGGTCCATATAAACAATGGAATATTACTCAGCCTTAAAGAAAAATGAAATCATGGCATTTGTAGGTAAATGGATGGAACTAGAGAATATTGTGCTAAGTGAAATAAACCAATCCCCCAAAAAACAAATGCTTAATGTTTTCTCTGATAAGTGGATGCTGATCCATAGTGGGACAGGGTGGAGAAGGGAGGGAGGAATGAAGGAACTTTGTATTTTGGAGAGGGGAATGAAGGGAGGGGTCGGGTGGTGGGGATGGGAAGGATAGTGGAGTGAGAAGGCCATTTTTACCCTATCTATGTATGTATGATTGCACTACTGGTGTGACTCTGCACTGTGCACAGCCAGAGGAATGGGAAGTTATGCTCCATCTGTGTACAATGTGTTGAGATGCATTCTGCTGCCATATGTGACTGATTGGAACAAATTTTAAAAATCAGAAAAAAAAATGAAAGGAGGGGCTTTGCCTGCTGTGTTCACTGCTATAGCCACAACCTCTAGAACAATCCTTGACATAGAACAGATGTCCATTAAGCACGTGAATGAATGAAAATGCACGTTAGCTGAACGCTACATTCATACTCTTGTTATTGGTTACTGCTTTTCCTCAGTATTCTTATAAAAAGATAACTCTCCTCTGAATGACCAGAGAAATTTGTGCAGAAGAGGAGCATAGTATTGGGGCCAGACAGGAGGGTCAACAGAAGGGCTGGCATCTTGGGGATCCCAGATTAATGACTATCAGAGATTTATTGTTAACTGGCTGTGGCACTCTCATATGTCCATTTTTAAAATTTTGCTTCATGGGTCTATAGTAATTCAGTAGAGTCATGATAATATAGACAGTGGGATTAATTTTTTAGGCTTGGATATAAATCATGTAGTAATTCTAAACTATTTTAGAGAAAAATTAACAGATAATACAAGGCTATATTTTTTTATACAAAAATTAGTCAATTATACCTCTCTGTATAGCTCTAAGACTATTATTCATATGTTGAAAAGAATATAATTTTAAGTAACGTGTACTAAGAATTTAACAATTGCTCTCATTATATTGAAAAAGAAGCCACATAGTAATTACAGGTAGGAATGCAGACACACTATGACCTGCTTTTGCAGCTCTTCTAGGAATGGTGTACCAACCCCTTTCCCCCCCAAAAAAAAAAAACAAAAAAGGGAAATACAGAGAGTCAAAGCCTCTGTGTCTCAAAACTATGACTTTCTCACTCTCCACAAAATTACTTTGAAGTTTTGGGACCCCATTCTCCATTCTACCCCTGAAACTATAGGACTCGGGAGAGCTTGCTCAGTTTCCCTTTTACAAAGATGCAGATTGCCATCCTGCAGTTAGGCATTTCTCTCAGATTTGAGAGAGCTCATTCCCTAAACCCTGACAATTGGGCCTGAAAAATTTAGATCTGGTTCATCCTCATCTAGGTTTAAACTCATCTTTAGATCCTATACAGGTGAATAGTCCAAGAAGGCAAAGAAAAGCCTCTCCATTGTTGGGGTTTGGGATGGTACAGAGACCTCCGAGTTAGAAAGGATGCACCTGGAGGATATTATCCCCTATACTCATCACCAGTGTTCAGTCCATACGTACCCCATGCCCCACAGGGCGCACTAACCTCTGATTCCTAGTGCCACCACCTGAAGACATCATGGGAGACTGTCCCTTTGCTCTCCAAAAGTCTCTTTCAACACTGGGTCAGGTTTTAAAGAGGTCATAGAGCATGATTTTATATTGCACACAGTTTTATGGTATATAAAATGCCATGATAGTATTATTATATATTGTTTAAACTTTTGGAGGTGGGATAGAATGCTATACACAAAAAATGAATTTAGACAGAGCTGTCCAGGAGAACTTTTGCAGTGATTGAAATGATCTACATTTGTGCCTAGATGTCTGAGCCTTAAAGGACGTCTACTACTTGGTATATAGGAAATTTAAAGCTGTGTTAAAGTGGATCTTGAATAAGACCCTTAGGCTTCCACATGGCTAGTATCTTTCCTTGTCTCAGGATGGGGGGATCCTTTTGGAGAGGGACAGCAGACAGCTCTGTACTTTAGCATCACATAGAAATGGTTTCCAAGGAAGTTATTAACTTTAAAACAGTTAGGCAGGGACTGGACTTTCAGAGGGAAAATCAGAAATGGTGAGTCTATCACAGCCTATTCCCTCACTGGCCCACATCCTTCAGTGCACATCTGCTGTCTTGGGAGATTGACACTGTTTTGGAAGTTTACAGAGGCAAGCCTTTTCATGGGAGCTCCTACACTCTTGAGGAGTCCCTAGAGTCGCTTGGGTTTGGACATTAGAATAAATTCACTCCTTTAAAGTCACATATATACTGACTTCAACCAATCCAACTGACAAAGATAATTGCTCAAATATCTTAGATGATGGAGCCACACAGGCACCACTCAGCTCAAGGGAATGGGGAAATTCAGTTCTGACACTAAGGAAACTTATGTAGTGAGAAACACGTCAAAAGGTGGAAATAAGTTGGGTGTGGTGGTACACACCTATAATCCCAGGTACTTGGGAGGCTGAGGCAGAGGGATTGCAAGTTTCAGGCCAGCCTGGACAACTTAGCAAGACCCTCTCTCGAAAAATATTTTTAAAGGGCTGGGAGTGTAGCTCAGTGGTAGCAATGGTAGATCACCTAGGTTCAATTCCCCACTGTTCAAAAAGAAGATGTTAGAAACAAAAAGAAAGATGAAATGAAAAGGTCTCTCAGATTTGGACAATTAAGACATTAAAAAAGTCAGGTGAGGCACATACTGATACTGAGGACTTCTGGCTGAAGGATCAGAGTAAAAGAATTATTTGCTCAGATCCTAGGGTGATGCATTTGGTTTTATTATAACTTATGCCTTACACAGGAAAGGGTTAAGTGGCTGAAGAGGATGTAGGCTTAGTTCATCATCTAACACCAAATATTATTGTGGTAATTTTTTATATATATGGTTGTTAGATAATAACAAACATAAAAATCTATAAAGATGATTATGTTCTTAGGTTAGGCTCCTGTAAGGATGAACATTTAACACAGGTAGAAAGGGAAAATTCCAAACAGAATCTTATTTTGGAATTTTAGTATTAATGGATGGCAGCTTCTTGGATCAAAGTCTTCATGTGATAGGAAATGCTGTGGCCAAACCCATAGGTAAGCACCCAACCCTGTTCCTGATTCCCTCTTTGAATCTGCTGGGAACTGTCTCTCTGTGGAATGTGCTTCTGAACTCTTCAGTGAAAGACCCACTTCCCTGGCTTTTAAAATGCGAACAGGGATGTTTATGGACTTACTCCTCTGATACTGTTTGGTGTCTAATGGGCCTCCAGGCCACCAAGTCTCTGAGGTATTCACAGATAGGAAGATCAAGAAGAGAGGCAATCCCCCATGTAATTGATGGGATATGCTGCTCACACCAGGTCCCTGAGTCTCTTTTCTGCACAGGAAAATAGCACAATTCCTCTGCTGGGGCACGTGTGGGCACAACTCACACCCAATGTGCACAACTGCAGACACAGTTAAGGCTCAGAAGCATTCAGAGAATGTGGCTGAGGTTAGAACCAGGTGGGGACAGAGCCTTCTCCCCCCTGGTAGACTCGCTCAGAGGGTTTCCAGGTAGTCAGAAGATCCAGGGAGAGGTTGCTCTGCTCTTGTTTGGATCTGACCTGGAGGTAGCCCAGCACATCCATGGTATCGCCACAGACTTCCTGAAGTCGAGAAACCTTTTCATAAGGCAAGGACCAGCGCCAAGCCTGGGAAACGTTGAGGGCATCCCTGGCATTGGTGTGGAAGGCATGCTCTCCCATGCCCTTGCCCCGGGTGATGTTATACACCCAGTTCTGGAGATGGGGCAAGAATTTCAACCCCACATATTCATACATCCGGGAAGTCTGAGCCAGTGGAGCCCGGACTAGGTCTTCATAGCGGATGAGCAAGTAGCGCTTCTGCAGAGCTCTGGGCAAGGACTGGATGGCCTTGTAAATGTCCAGCTGGCTTTTGCAGATGATTTGCATCGTGTAGTATGGATGATCTTCCTTTTTGAGTTTCTGCCAATTCTGCCCCATCACAATATGACTGTCAATCATGAGTTCTGCTGTGGTGTGTTCTCGGGAACGGAACACCGCCCGCGGGTCCCGGACCAGGTGCACGATGTGCAGGTTGAGGGAAGGGTCTATCAGCAGCTGGTAGAGGGGCTGCAGGTTGAGGAAGCGCACCTCCTTGAGTACCACGTGGCTGTAGGAGCGGCAGGCCTTCTCCACCACGGTGAAGGGCTGTTGGTTGCACAGGATCTTGCAGTGAGCGTGGAAGGTGATCTCCTCCCTGGGGAAGAAGTCACAGGCAGGTGGGGAACACAGTGCCCGGCTGTGCTCCCACTGGAAGAGACTGGACTGTTTGAGGGGACCAGGTTTCATGTAGGCATCAAAGACACTCATGTCACACAGAAAGGCAGAACGCAGTAGATCCCGCACGGCCATGTGCAGACTCCAGGCAGTGCTCTCGGTGAAGGTCATCCACACGTGCCAGGCTGGCTCCATTAGGTAGAAGACGTCTGGGTGCTGCCCAAAAAGCTGCCCCACAAAAGAAGAGCCAGAGCGCCAGGAAGACAGGATCAGCACATGCACAGGCTTGGGCTCCTCCTTTCTAAACGGGGCCCTATGGTTATACATGTGGAAGAAGAGAGCAAAGACAGCCACCTGGGAAACCAGGAACAGCAGGAGCCTCATTTTTTTGAGCAATATCATTGTGCTGAAGAGGATGACCTTTAAGGAACAAGCAGAAGGGACTGAGTCAGGCTCCTGTTTTGGTACCTGCCTTTCATCCTCTTTCTAGCCAAAGCCACCTTCTCTCTGACACCTTCCCAGGAGCAATGTGGAAAGCTAGAACATTTGTGCAACCAGTTGCACAAATTCCTGTCCTGACCAGTTCCTGTTCCTTGCAGTTAGTGTGTCCATAAGTTTTATATATTTTGGGATCTTTATTTCTCCCCCTGGTCTTTCTTGGGTTACCAAGAATCCTGAACTCAGCCAAGTTTAGTCAACATAGGAGAATGACTGCAGCGGGCACCCTGGTGGCTGTATGCCTTCACACAGGCCACAGAGGCAAAGCTTAATCTCAGTCTAACCCAAGTCTTGGTTGGGTGCCTTGTGATTCTCCTGAAGCTTAAGGAGAGGAGCCACCCAGCAAGGAACACCCTGAGGACATTTCTCAACCGACACCCCCAACTTGAGGGAGATTGCCTCAAGCTCTTTTGCCATCTCCGCCCCCATTTTTCATTAAGCACAGGACTTTCCACTTGAGTTCCCTGAAAAATCGAGCTGCAGGTTATAAAACTGCTTGGCTTTAGAATTGTATCCTCGGCAGCAGAACCAAATGCCCATGATACCTGTCATCTGGTTCTCTCTGACTTCGTCTCATCTTGTGGGATAAGGACATGGGGGAACCGATCCAATGATGACCTTGGGTCTGTATAGGTAATGAACAATCTATCTATTTCAGTTGCATTGTTGTCTCCTTATCAGCTGACTCTGAAAGTGTGCCAAGCAACACTCAGCTGTAATAGTGATCCTTATGGCCATTGTGTCACTGTGCTGCTGCTTGTGGAAAGCTTGGCCACTCAACACAACCTATTCAGGGCTGCTCAGTATGGTTGGGCAGAGAGTGCATTGCACAACCCTAGGGCGTGCCATCTCATCAAGGATTTAGAAACTTATTATAAAAAGTTCTGTAGGTGATCTTAAAGTATCTTGGTCCAACAAGGTAAATATTATAGGATAGTTTTCCAGTTGCTACATATAAAATATTTAAAGAAAGGATTTCCATTTTGCACCAAGGTTCATATAGACTGGGAGCAATCTTGAACATATTCTTGTGACATTCAAGGGTTGCTTCATATGAAAAGACAGTGCCAGATTTTTTTCCTTTGGAGATTTTAACTCTTTCCCACATGACTATAGGTCATTTTGGGCATCTTCTTGATATAAATAACAATTGAGAGATAAAATAGCTATTATATATAGTACAAATATTATTAGCAGCAAGTTGCTAATTAGCATAACCCTATATACCCAAGAAATTCTCCCTTTTGGTTTTTATATAGAAGAGAAACTATTTCTGGATAGTAACTGGAGTTAGATGTAGGGTTTACTATTTTCCTGGTGATGAGTTTTATCACCAAGTTTAAAAAAAAAAGTGTTTAATTTTGTTTTTGTTTTTTGGGGTACTAGGGATTGAACTCAAGGGTACTCGATCACTGAGCCAGTCTTTTACCATTTCAGATGCCTCAGTAATGACCTTTTTGTTCATACACCATTGCACATGTGTGTACACAAGCTATTGTATTTTATTTAGAGAGAGAGTCTCACTGAGTTTCTTAGTGCCTTGCTAAATTGCTGAGGCTGACTTTGAACTCACAATCCTCCTGCCTCAGCCTGAGCCACTGGGATTACAGGTGAGCACCACTGCATCCAGCTAAAAAAAGGGTTTTGGTAGTTAATTTTCACTTGGTTCAAATTGTTTCGAAAAGTATCATTCTCATGGATATTCCATAGACTCAGAATTTAAAACAGGGCATTCCTAAGATTCTGCATGCAGAAGAAAAGATAGGGAGTGCTTACCAGTCGGCAGCCTGGTCCGTCACACCTAGTCTTTAACACACATGACAGAGAAGGGGAGATTTTTTTGACAAGGAGTTGTGTCTGTAAGGGAAGTCTGTAGTCACATTTTAGAAAGCCTCTAGACCTACTGTAAATAGGGATAATGATATATTTTTTTAAGGGTCACAGCTTTCCCCCCCCCCAAGGGAAAAAGAACAAGAATTTACTAGTTGCTGAACTGGTAACCTCTTCTCTATTTACTAACAGCTAGTATTTATATAGCTTGTAGGATATGGTGAAAAATCTACCTCCAAAACCTGTCCCCCATCTGCCCATTTCTCAGCTTGTCCCTAACATAGCAATTGGGTTTATTTTTGTATGCGTAATTTCATTTGCTTTATGCATTCCCCAAAAAGTTCAAACATATATATTTTCTTATTTTTTTCCCTCTTTAAAACACAAAAAATATGGGGCTGGGATTGTGGCTCAGCGGTAGAGTGCTCGCCTATCAGGTATGAGGCCCTGGATTCGATCTACAGCACCACATATAAATAAATAAAATAAAAGTATTGTGTCCAACTACAACTAAAAAATAATTATAAAAATTGTTTAAAAAACACAAAAATAGTAAGTTATTCCCACTGTGATGCACATTTTTTTTTTTTAACTTGTGAACATGTCTTGTGGGAAGCTTTCCCTGGTAGTATATAAGGCATTTCCTCATTCCTTTTTACTACACAGATTCTATTATATGGATATACAATGACTTATTTAACTCATTTTCTTATTGATGGGTTTTGGCTTGCTTTGCAGTCTTTTACATTTCAGTGCCTTAGTAATGACCTTTTTGTTCACACACCATTGCACACGTGTGTACCCTGAAGTGGAATTGGCAAGTCAAAGAGTATGTGCATGCTAAGTTTTGGTATCTATTGCCCAGGCAGCCTTCATACTGCTCGTAAACCATTCTCTATGTCCAGAGCTCCAGAGATATTTGAGAATGGCTTTTAGAGGAGGAAGATGTGACTCCTAGAATTTATAGCTTGTTTCCTGAAGAGGTAGAGCTTACTTTGCCAGCTCATGGGCTTCCCTTGGAAGTCCCCTGGACCTTCTGGGAAATGGGTAATGATCCATGCCAGGCCTTGTGTGGCAGTGGCAGAAAATCCCCTTCTCTTCTATCCATCACAACAGTGCTCTTCCTCAGGATGTGCCAGAAGGATCCAGGGAGGATCTTCTTTCTTTTGTGGCTAAAACAAAAACAAAACTAGACAAATCCCCCTCCTAAAATAACCATGTTGCTCTCTGCCTGGGAAATGCCAATGGATGGTAATTCCTGCCTTGTAGACTTGGCCCTGTGGATTAGAAGAAGGCCAACTAAGTAGGCTCCTAGTTCTTAAACTTGAGTTCAAGAGGAAGTGATTAGAAACTAGAACATTACTGATAATGGTCAAAGGATGCCCTCTCCATCCTCCACCCAAGACAGATGCAACTTGAACAAAGAGCTTCTGCTTAGGGTAACATGAGCAAGAGAAACAGTTTGGAACAAAGAGAGGAAACCATGGAGCAAAAGAGAGAGGAAACTAAGGAGAGAAGAACTTGACCTGTATGCAATTATAAGGAGACTGTTGGTAGAATTTTATACACAGGGCCTATAATGACTTTAGGAAAAAAGCTGATATTTCCTGGCGATTAGGAGAGCAGACACCTTTCAAAGTACGTCCTCCCCGCCTCCATCCCAGCTGTAGGCTAACTTTGTCCTGTGGGGCTCAGTGACCTTGTGCCTTCTTTGCCTGCCGGCTCTGTTCCTGGCCCCAAGCCCATTCCCTCTGCAAGCTGGAGCTTGACCTTCTAACTCTGTTAGAAGTTGTCCATAGTTCTCAAGAATTCCTACAGAATTTTTTGGTACCTTAGAATCCAGACTCAACTTTAAATTCTTCCAAAACTTCCCTGTTATTTAGGAGTCCTGAGACCTTCAACTACAACTCTTCCAGAGTCAGCCGACCTTCTTCCTTTAAGAAAGTTTTTCCTCCTCTTTCCAAATGTACCTCTAGCATCCATCCCACTCTAGAGGAATTAGCTGTATGTGAATGTCTCTTCCCACTGAACTGCAATAATTTAAGGGAAAGTCTGTCTTGTTTTTCTTACAGGTCCATAACAATTTGGCGAGTGATGAGGATTCCTTAAACACTTTTCAAATGAATGAAGAAGTAAGTACTAAGAAATCAGTAAGTAGTTGAGTGTGGGAGGAGATATCATCACTGTTAGAAGCAAATAACCCAACAAGCTCCTTCTCGAAACTGAAAGTTATCATTTTATAGAATGCATACAGACAATCTTTAGTATCAATGACTACATTGAGTACTAAAGCACATAACCAGTACTTTCTCAGGTGTGGTATTAATAAAATCAGGTGCATAGTTTTGATATGAGATGGCACACTAAAAGTATTTTCCTATACTGATCCTGTAGTAGTTAAAACTAAAAGGAAAAACAACATTAAATTATTTTTAGACATTTTTATTAAAACGAAATAAAAGCCCCATTCAGGTGACAGGCTGCCTTGTTCTAATCAGTTCAGTTACTAGGTAGACAAAGCAAAACAATCAACAAAACCCCCAAACTCAGCACATCCCATCACCCCAGAAATAATTTGAACCCGTATTGCTCTAGTGATGGGTGATTGGCATCAAATTGAAACACAGTGGACAGCCTCTAGTTGAAGAGTAGTAAGGATGTTAGGATTTTGAAAAATATCACCAAAGGGGTGGCGATAAGGTACAGTGACCATGAAAACACCAGAATAATGAGCCTCACTGAACAGTCTGATTAAAGAGGGCTGAAGTTTGGATATCCCCATAATCATACTGTAAAGACTTTTAGGAACAAAATGAGAAATTCTGTGAAAAAAAAAATAACAGTTTAAGAAGCCTGAATCCCAGGGGCTGAGTTGTAGCTCAGTAGTAGAACACTTGCCTAGCATGTGTGAGGCACTGGGTTTGATCCCCAGCACCACATAAAAATAAATAAATAAATAAAGGTATTGTGACCATCTACAACTAAAGAAGAAGAAGAAGGAGGAGGAGGAGGAGGAGGAGGAGGAGGGAAGGTTGAACAAGGTATTATTATTATTATTATTATTACTATTACTTTTTAAAAAGGTCAACTCATTTATTCTTTTTTTTTTTTTTTGTGATGCTGGGGATTGAACCCAGGGCCATGTGCATGTGAAGCTCTACCAACTGAGCTATATCCCCAGCCAGCCCAAGGTATTGTTTTTTTGTTTTTGTTTTTGTTTTTTAAAGAGAGAGAGATAGATAGATAGATAGAGAGAGAGAGAATTTTTTAATATTTATTTTTTTAGTTTTCAGCAGACACAACATCTTTGTTTGTATGTGGTGCTGAGAATCGAACCCGGGCCGCACACATGCCAGGCGAGTGCGCTACCGCTTGAGCCACATCCCTAGCCCTTGTTTTTATTTTACACATATAAAGCATTCAAATTCCAATTAAAAGTTCCAGACTTGCTCAAGACCATTCAAGATAGAGGTCCTTCTACCTTAGCTGACATGCTGGCTCTCCAACTTAATCATATTTTATATCTGCATGGTGTTTCATGATTTTCAAAGCCCTTTGAGGGTTAGTCATAAAAATAACCCAATTAGAAATTTTGGAGTGATGAGCCACTTTCTTATTTTTTAGAATTTATTCAGTTTATTTGTAAACTGAACTTTTGATTGATTGACTCACCAGCTATAATAGCTCTGCCTGGCTCACAATGCCCATCATTTGGGTCTCAGTTTTCAGTGATCACATTACACTGCACCTAAGCTCGAAAAAACCTTCAGCTCTCTATGCCTCTCCCATCCCCAGCAGAGAGCAGGAGAGAAACTGTGGGAATCACAGAAACTTGAGCTCCAAAGCAGGATCTGAACAGATCAGATGTACCAGGGGACAGTTTACAAATGAACATCAAAACAGCCCTGCCCAATTCTAGGCACTTTAGGGATAGGGTCAGGCTTGGTGGAAGAGCTGATAGAGGCTACTTTCTACTCAGAAGATGCCCCTGGTGACTCGGATACAGATTCACCCTCCCTCCCAGCCCCTCTAGCCAGCCATGGATCCAAGCTTTGCTGCCAGGAGTTATCTGATCCTCTGATCCCACAGCCCTGGGATAATTCTCTTCTTACCTTATTAATGGCTTAGGCTTCCCACTGCTTTTGAGAGGCTCACTGCTAGCCGAGCTGATCACTGTTCACTGACTCACCAGATCCCTTCTGGCTTCCTCCTCCTCCTCCTCCTCCTCCTCCTCTTCCTCCTCCTCCTCCTCCTCCTCCTCATAAAAAAGATTCACCTTGCAAGAGGCTTGACAAACCACTGGCTCCCAGGAAGCTGTGACATTTATAACTTTAACACCAGTGAGACTCAAGGGGTGGGGAGACTCTAGAGCATGTGGACAAAGCAAAGGAGGAAGCATTCTCTCACCCGCCTGGGATGTTGCCTGGAATGTTGACTGCTCAAAGGTCAGCTCTCATCGCAAGGTAGAAGCGGAAAAGAGACTCCTGGAGACTTAGCAGATGAGTTCCCAGGGACATTGCTCATTATAGGCAGAATTGCTCAGAAGGTCTTATACCTTACTCATATCTTTTTTTTTTTTAATTTCTAAGGAGAAAATGTGAAGGTTGTTTATGCCTTGCACTTCTTTGCTCCCTCCACCCTACAGAGGTAAAATGTCTTATCCTCTGTGTCACATCCAACATCTTTACCCTTCTCGTAAGAGGTAATAAATATGTTCTGGAAGGACACAGATGTACTGGCATTTGGGGCATTTGGTTGGAGTAAAGGGGACAAAAAAAATTCCCTTTAAAAAAAGAGAAAAGAGTCGTTATTAAGGATGATAATGTCTTACTAGCTGTGTGCCTTGAGCAAAACACATACCCACCCTGAGCTACTTTACATGGTTGTTAAGAGTCTAAAACAAGAAGATCCATGTGCAGAAATGGAAACTGTGATGCAGCATAGAAACCACAGATTTTCAGAGATCTGGGCAAGTTACTGCATCTCTTTTGAGTCCTAGAATATCAGTGTAAAATAAGGGTGATAACATCCACCTGATAGTATTGTTGTGAATGTTGGGATTAATACACACAAAGTCCCTACACAGTATTATGACAATAATAAAAGTTTTAAAGCAGTAGCTATTATTGAATAATAATAATATACCTCTTGTTTATTCCTGGGCTGCTGGCTCAATTTCCAGGCTCTGAGAGAGTAGGCAAGCATTGTGTGAGTTCTGGGACTCTAGGGTTTGGATGATTTCCATCAGCTGAGTCCCCTAAGGCCTTATCACTGCACAAAGGACAAGAACCTGTGAGGTTGCCACGTATTGATTTCAACTGTGTATCTCTTCTCCTCTTCCTGTTTCTTTCTGGCAGAGAGAAGAGAAATTTCTCTTCCTCCCTGTTCTATGCAGAGATGTAAGTTGAAGAGCCAGAGTAGGTAGCAGTAGTTCCATTTTTACTCTTCTTTTAAAACTAATACTTGTTAAGTATAAAAAGTTTGAAAATACACTATTTATAAGGAAGGAAATAGAAATCCCTTTGTGAATTGCTGCCCAGAGAAAATTGCCATTGATAATTTTCCTGTTCATCTAGAAAAGACAATTTTATACATGCTTTTCTTTTATTTTTTGCTCTATTTAAAGATAGTTTAAATTATGAAATGCAAATAGGTCATAAAGGTAAATCTAACAGGGCTGGGGTTGTGGCTCAGCAGTAGAGCACTCGCCTCACATATGTGAGACCCTGGGTTCGATCCTCAGCACCACATAAAAATAAATAAATAAAATAAAGCTATTGTGTCCAACTACAACTAAAAAATACATATTAAAAAAGGAGTAAATTTAACAAAGGAACTACCACTTAAATAACAAAAATAAACCAAAATCAGAACAGCGCCAAAGCCACCCCCCTTCCCTCACAGACCTCCCAGCTCAGCATTCAGGGTGCTGCTTTCACAGTCAGCAGGCCCTTGCTTCTGTGTGTGGCTTACCATGTGGGCAACATCAGTGGAATCAGAGCTTTCCTTTCAGCCTTATCCTTTAAGAGCCATCACGCCATTTCATATAGTTATCTTTTTAAAAAATTTCTATGTGATGTTCCTTATACCACCTCTTATGATGTATCTTGTTAATGGGCATTGGGATTGTTTATAGTTGTGATTGACTTTTTTTTTTTTTTTGTGATCTTCCTGCCTCAGTCTGCTGAGTCGGTGGGATTACAGTGCACCACTGCACCTGGCGTATCTGAACGTTCTTGACATGTACCCTGGCACACATGTCTACTGCAGTGTCTCTTGGGGATGCTGGGACACAGTCCATGTTGGGCTTTGAGTTTTTTACTTCATGCTATTTACCCATGTCAAGTAATATATTTGGCAGATGTTATTTTGACAGGATTTATAATATTCCAGTGCTCCACTCTCAGACAAAATTAGATCGTATTCTTTCTGATTTTTTCCTATTACAGGCAACACTGTGATGAATAGGTGACCTTTTATATATTTTGGTTGTAGATGGACACAATACCTTTATTTTGTTCATTTTTTTAATGTGGTATCAGGATGGAACCCAGTGCCTCACACATGCTCAGAAGCGCTCTCATATATCAGATACACAAATTGTGTTTTATTTCAGGGAATCTCAGAGATCCCTACAGTAGGCTCTGTATACTTCATGCACTCTCAAAACATGGTGTGAAGACCGTTGTCTTCCTGGAAGCACCATTCCAGAGAACTGGATTCTCCATCCCTGCCCTTGGAGCTTCACCACCTTTACAGTGTGGGCTCCACCTGAATGGTGACGAGACCTTGGGTCAGACACTCACCTAGTCTCTGATTACTTTGTTTCAGTTTCTGCTGGTTGTATCATCTAGTGCTACTGCTTTTATCTAAGCCATTGTTCCTCGTGTACTGAGACTGGAGTTCCTTTATGGCTCGACTTGGGTACAGGTCTTTCCTGCTCACGGTGGCACTGAAAGGTCAATGAGGTTTTTCTTGAGTTTCTTTTCATGTGGGGGCTCCAACATTCTTCATTTTACTGTGTACATCAGCCTACAATATGGATGTGAAGATCTGAAACTTTTGAGTGATATGAAACTCTCTATCTTTGTCACCAATCCTACATTACTTACCAAAGTCTGGTGTCTGGCAGGGACTGTGTATTGGCTAAGTGGCTGGATTTAGAGAATGGATTTAGGGGGACTAGACCTTTGTGTTTTGGCTAAACTTCTACATGTTTGACCTTAGCATCATAGTGATCCAGCACCTTCTGAAGAAGTGTCTGCAAACCAGGAAGAAAATCTTGGGTGCTATAAATATTTTTATCAAATTGACAGTTGTTTTAAATAGAACTTGCTTCTTTGAGTTGCATCCTGGGGGTGGACACCTGTGTAGGTGCTCCATGGCAATAGGATGGTCTTTATCGCTGTGTTGGAAATATTTGTTTCAATAATGGTAGAAAAAGCTAGATTAGGGGAGGTCAGAATCAGGGAAAAGGAAAATGTAGTTTTAAGTTTCTTATTGGTTGTTGTTTTTTGAGGCCTCTTAATAGGGCATAGAGGATAGGAAAATAGGGAGTTCCTGGTAGAGATCAGGCATCCTTTATGTCTTTGGTGGATCAGGAGCTTGACATTGCTGAATATTGCTGGATAATGGTTGCCTTACGTGGAATCAGGATCCTGGAACTGATAGTAAGAGCAGGTGAAACCAGGGGAACATTAAAAGGTGTGATTATAATAACCATGGAATCTAAGCTGGATTAGAGGAGAAACAAGGGCACAAATGGCATAGCTGAGCTAATGTGGAGGACAAGCTTTTTGGAAGCCAAGGGGTCAGGATTTGAGGCATGATAGTTTTGGAAGGACCATGAATAAGAGCATTGAGATTATGTAGCAGCATCCTAGGAGCAGTGTTGGAGCATAACCATATGACTGCTATGAGGGTCGTTTAGTCTGGCTAACTTCTGTTGTGATTTGGCTATGAGATGTCCCCTAAAAGCTCATGTTAATGTAGGAATGATTAAATTATGAGAATCAGAACCTAATCAGTGGATTAATCTAGTTGATGGATCAATAATTTGAAAGGATTATAGTCCTGGGGGCTTGCCCTGGAAGGGTTCATTTTCTCGTGGCCCCTTCCCTCCCTCTCTGCTTCCTGGCTGCCATGAGAAAAGCCGTGCTCTTCCATTACACCCTTCTGCCATGATGGTCGGCCTTACCTTGGGCCCAGAGCAATGGGGACGGCCAACCCTGGACTAAACCTCTAAAACCATGAGACCAAAATCAACTTTTCTTCATCTAAGTTGGTCTTGTTGGATATTTTGGTCACAGTGATATAAAGTTGTGTCAAATGTGGGCAACTGTAGGAAAGGAAGAGGCAGAATGATCTGGAAGCCTCAATGAGGAGAGCAAGTGGACTCTGTTCCACTGTGGGGAACAGAGAATAGCTGTCCCTAGAGAGGGCTACGGGGGAAAGAGTGACCTCAAATAAGACCCAATTTCTGTTAGAGAAACAAGAAGAAGGAAAAGTACAGACTCTAAGAGGGATTTTGTTGTTCCCAGCAATGAACTCATGAAGATTTTAGGAGATGGAGAGAGTGGAAAATGAGGTCAAAAGATGGGCTATACAGAGCCATTTGGGATGGGACATGGAGCAACATGAGATCCTGGTCTTTTTGAACTTCCAGCATAAATCAGGAGAAAGAGAATAATGATAAGAGAAACAATGGTCTCACCGCAGGCAGAAGTGGCCGAGCTGAGTGTTGGGGGAGAGCATCCCGAGAGCTGGCTCTTTACTCTTTGTTCTCATCACTGGTGATTCGAAGGCCAGGGAAGGAGTGTTGTTGAAACTCGAGAAATGGAGACCCCGCACACTGAATATGAACAGTGTCACCACTGTAATGGTGCAGAGTGTTTTGAGTCAGCTTGCCTGAGGAATGGGAGTCTGGTCGAAGGCAGGAAGGGAAGTGACGGAGCAGTGTGGAACACTAAAGGGCAAGGTAGACTCCGCGAGACTTCACAGGAGTTCCTGAGTGCTGACCTATCTGACACACGTTGTACACTCACAATTTGGGCTGATATGGCAGCTCAATGATGCCCTTGGGTATAATCTTTCGGTAGACTTTTCAACCTCATTTATTGTGTCGTGGCCATAAAAATGCTGCAGAACATCTAGGACTAACATCCATGTTTCAGAGAGGAAGTAGGGGAACAGTTAATAGGTGGAGAGGATATGCATGGTATAAGCAAAGAGGTGCATGCACTTAAGCCTCCAAAGTTCTTAGCTCTTGTGTGTTTGCTCTGTTTAAAACAGCTTCCCTTCTTTATGGCCAACCTAACTTCTGTCTTTTCTTTCAAGATTCAACCCAAGTTAGTATCACCTTTTCTGGGAGACCATTCATTATCTCCCTAGGCTGAGTTAGGTGCCCCTGGTTTGTATGTTTAAGTTGCAGGGATGACTCTGATTCTTCTGTTCTCTATTTCCTGTGCTGTGTAACTCTGACTGTAGTCTTGGCAGTGCAACTTATTTTAATCATTGGGATATTTTTAAACAGAGGCTTAAAAATCACTGTGCAGTTGGGTGTTCTCTTGCTCTTGAGTGTAAAGTAACAACAATGATAATGTGCCTGCTTGATGAGATGCACATGAAACAGACCCAGATGGCCATGTTTGTCCTAGCCAAGGCCATCCAAACTCTGCCAAGAGCAGTTTAGCCTTGAATACTTGAACGAACCCACCCAAATCAGCAGAACCATACAGGTGACCACCCCAATGCATGAGAAATTGACAGCTATTGTTGTGTATCACTGAAATTATGTGGCTGGTTGTTATTCAGGATTATTGTAGCATCAGGTGATTGACATAATCCTTTGGGCATGACTCTAAACATGGAACACTAAAGGGCAAGGTAGACCAACCTTAGCCTTGTCTCCCCAACTAATATTGGGAAAGAGCCACCTTTTATCTGCATATATCCAGCACCCAACCTAGTGCCTGCCACATAGGGATTGTTCAGTGAAAGCCTGTGAAAGGAATGAGTGAATGAGCCTTTGTTTAAGGAACTCACTGCTTTGTGCACAACAGGTGCAAATTTCCTGTATTTAAACAATGAAATCAAAATGATCTACCTACGGAAAATCCAGTTCAATAAACTACATGAAGCTCCCATATAAAATAAACTCTCATCACAGATTAAAGCACTTTTATACCTCCAGTACAATGGTCATTTCTTAAACACTGGGCACTTGCTTTTACATTTTATTATATTGTATAGATCAGTTTAAAGATAATCTAAATCCCATAACACCTTTTGTAGGGTAGAGTGTAAATAAGTGGATATGACTCAGTCTAAATATCCTTACTATTATCTTCAGTAAACACTACTAGACCATTTTAACTACTGACATTTCCTAAATAATGTGAAGAAACTTGTATTTCTGAAAGAAATTATTTGCATTAATATAAAAAAGAAAATTTTTACTGGGGGTCTGCCTACTGGGAGCAAAGGTGTATCTACTAGCTTAGTCAGTGTGCAGGTGGGAAGATGAGGCTATCATCCTTGTGAAAGGTCAAAGATCACACGACATGGACTATTTTGGGGACACTGAGCAAACTAGTTTTGACCAGGATGAGAGTTTCCTGCAGATCAAACATTTAAAAAAGTCTATGGGTGGAAGGTAGAGTGGACCCCAGCTATGGAAATCCTGGAGTATGATATGAGGGCATTTTACCATTAGCTCTTGCTGAGCAGAGAATGCAACTTTTAAGGAAGGTAATGACCAAAATGTACGAAGCACAGGTCACTCTAGCTGCTAGGTTCCAGCAGTATGCTGTGAGATGATTTTTGCAGAAACATGTTTAATAATCACATCAAGTCATTTAATATAAAAATATTATTATGCAGGCAATGGGCCATTTATTTAAAAATAATATTTCATTAAAGTCTAGATTTATGTCAGAATACAAAAGACCAAGGAATTATTTTGAGGTCAAATGTTTATTGTTCTCTTCCTTATAATCATTTAGCCTGTTGCCCATTGGGAGTCCATGAATTATTATTATTATTTTTTTCAGTTTAAAAAATTATTTTACTATTCAGTAATTCTCATAAAATACATAAATGATATCATGAGTACCAAATATGACCAGAAATATCCATAGCAAATTAAAACTGAGCATTTTGCCACAATTCTATCAGGTGTTTGTTTTTGTTTTGGTGTCAAGGAATTGAACCCTGGGTGCTTAGCCACCAAACCATGTCCCAGCCCGTTTTTTTATATTTTATTTAGAGACAAGGGTTTCACTGCGTTGGTCAAGGCCTTGCCATGTTGCTGAGGCTGGCTTTGAACTCTGAACTCTGAACTTTGAACTCTGGCCTCAGCTTCCTGAGCCACTGGGATTATAGGCTTGAGCCACTGTTCCTAGCTATCAGACTTTTTTCTTCTTTTTATCTAGACTACATTGGGTTGATCTCATTTTCCTTTGTTGTACTTTTAAAATTCTCCCCTGGCTCCTGTTGATCCAGTTGTATGGAAACCTAATTGTAGCCAGGGGCACAGCTTGGAAGTGACAAAAATGAGGCTCCTTGAAGCCAAAACTAGAATCAACATGCGAATCACCTGCTCTGAGTTCCCTTCCCAAGAACAGAGCTCCCTGAGTTCTGGGAACATTTACCTTTTGGGTGTGAGGGTGTTATTTGCCCTTGAAGTATTTCACAGCCCTATAACTGGATACTAATTGCTATGTTGGTGTCAGTGTTTCCTTTTATTCAACAGAAGCTTAGAGTCAAGAAGGTTAATTCTATATGTCATGTTAATAACAGAAGCCCATCCTTTCACACTCCATGCCTCTCTACCTGCTGTTTCCTCTAGAACATTCATCCTGCCACGCTGGGATTCCACCTGACAAACTCCATTCAGCCTTCTAAACCTTTTGTCTGTGCAGCCTTCCCTTATCCTGATGATCAGTGGTCTCCTCCCTACTCCACACCTAACCCCACCATGTAAATAGCCATTCTCTTGTTATACAGAGTTAGTTATGCACATGCATTTCATGTCTGTCCTGTAGCTCCTTTTGTATCCCCAGCATCCAACATAAGATCTAGCATCTAGTAGGCTCTCAGTTAGTGTCCAAGCCAAGGGGAGAAGATCTAAGGGCAAAGACTGAAATTCTAAATTCTTCTAAGAAATCAGAGCAAAATATAAAGGGCAATACCTAAAAACAACTCAAATTAGATTACTTCTTCTTAAAGTATTTGGTTTCACAGCCCTCCAGTGGCAATCAAGGCAATGCCATGTGGCCCCTTTATGGTATTCATTTAAAAGGCTCTTTGAGGCATCTCTACTGCGGAGGAGATGCGGGCAGCTTCCTTTACGACTGCAGAGCGCGGCCTCGCCTCTGTTCCAACTGGAAGCTCGCTCCTGTACACCTTTTTGTCCTGTTTTCTCACGTTTCCACCACGCAGGAACGTTGTTTTCTTCCTCAGAGATCAGCCTTCCTTGCCACATCCTCCTCCACCCACCGCCTCCCCAGCCAGGCAGAGCTGCCGGTGGTGGGGCAGGAGGGGGAGTCTAGCTCTGAGCCCCGGGGTGGGGGTGCTTTCTTTTTACTCGGTGAACGTTCCTTCTCATATTTGTAATCAGACAGGCGTGCAGTGTAATCCGCCCTCCGTGAGGATTGATGGAACTTGAGCACGGTTTAGTTAGCAGGCGATGAGGAAGTGGGCCTCAGCAGGCCAGCTCCTGCAGCTGTTCTGCAGACAAAGCCAAGGCCCCCTGGCTTGGGGTTGAGTCCTGCGGGTGTGTCCTGGGGAAGCAGAGCCTGGGGCCCCCTTCCCTCTGTTGCTCCTGGCAGTAGGAGCCAACTGGATTAAAGTTTGTTGAATAAATGAATGAATGTGCTCCCATTTCTATCATTCTTGACAATCTGTTTGTCTTCAGCTCTCTGTATTTGTTTTATCTTCCCTACTCTTTTTTTAAAGAAATTGGTTGTTTTTACGTTTACATGACAGTAGATTCTATTTTGATAAAATTATACACGCATGGAATACATCTTATTCTAATTAGTGCCCCAGTCTTGTGGATGTACACGATAGTGAGATTCACTGTGTTCCTTATTCTTGAGCAATTCATGAAATATGATATCAAACACCTTGAATGTAGAAGCAGAAAAAGAACCCAGCTGTCTTCTATTAAGCCAATGTTAAAAGAGATTTTCAAAAATAATAATACCAATATTTTAATTTAATTTTTTGGTTTTGGAAAATATAGTTATTTTTTATAAAAATCATGTTAATTATGTTAATGTGTAGTGTGTTTATTATTGTTATCTTTAAATAAAATAAATACAAATTTTAAATTATCAGTTTTAATTTCTAATATGGTAAATATTGATACATAGAAGCCTATATATACAAAAACTCCTCAGGGGTTTTAATTCTTTCAGAGTATTGAGGAGCCCTGACATCAAAAATGCTCGAGAAAAGATATATTAGATAATATATAGTTTTTCCCCCCAGCTGTATAATTTTGGATATTCTCAACTCTTTTTTTTTTTTTTTTTTTTTTAGAAAGAGTGAGAGAGAGGGAGAGAGAGAGAGAATTTTAATATTTATTTTTTTAGTATTTGGCAGACACAACATCTTTGTCTGTATGTGGTGCTGAGAATCGAACCCGGGCCGCACGCATGCCAGGCGAGCGCGCTACCGCTTGAGCCACATCCCCAGCCCCATCTTATTTTTTTTTTTTTTTTTTTTGGTGGGGTTCTTTTTTTTTTTTTGTCTTTTTTTTGGAACTGGGGGTCGAACCCAGGGCTTTGCGAATGCAAGGCAGACGCTTTGCCACTGAGCTACATCCCAGCCCTATTCTCAACTCTTAAAGCAGTTTAGGCAAGGTACAAGTTTTGGAGGGTGAACATTAGGGCTCAAGATCACTAATCAGTTTCCAGACTCAACTCAGAAAAAGAGGCAGCCCTGGGGCCTGTCTCCATGCTTGTTCTTGACTGTTTTGGGCTACTTGGATTTATTCTGATCTTTTTTTTTAATTTATTTTTTATTCTACTTTGTTATATATGACAGCAGAATGCATTACAATTCATATTACACATATAGAACACAATTTTTCATATCTCTGGCTGTATATAAAGCATATTCACACCATTCGTGTCTTCATACATGCACTTAGGGTAATGATGTCTAACTCATTTCCCCATCTTTCCTACCCCTGCTACCCTGTGACCTCTCCCTTTGTTGGGAGTCTCCCTGAGAACTCCTCGGGCCTTTCAAACATGGCGGCGGGCAAATTGCCAGTGGGCGGCTAGAACTCCCCGGGCCTTTCAGATAAGAAGCCCCTAATGCAATATGGCAGCAGGCAAGTTGCCAGTGGGCGGATAACAGGTTGTTTTGAAAATTCACTAATTGTCCTCCCATCTTCCTCGCATGTGAACAGTTGGTGATCTCCATGAATCTTATGCAGGGCGGACGTGCATGCACCATAGATAATGACCTGACCTTTACTATGATTAGCCCCGGGAGCTTCCTGGTCTAAGATAACTGACTTTCACTTTCTATATAAGCTAACAGCAGTTTGCAATAAAGCACTTCATCTTTGTCACTGCTATCCTGTGTGTGTTTTGATCTCCAATAACGAGCCTTGGCCTTTCACCCTTCACTTCCCTCTCCTTTGCCTTATCTAAAGTTCCTTCATTCCTCCCATACCCCCCACCCCCCATCAACATATCAGCATCCTCATATCAAAGAAAACATTCTCAATGAACGCCAGAAAACTTGTACCCCTATCTCAAGCGCACATAATTCCCAGTTATGACTTTGTACTTCTAGTCTCATTATTTCATTCCTGACCCCCATCCTCTTTTATGCTTAAGTGACATGTCAGCTTTTACTTTCTCCTTTGAGTAGACCTCTCCCCCAACTTTCTGTACTAAATCTCACAGAGCAAATGCTCTTACAATATCCAGGCACTTCCTGGTCTAGGGATTAGCCCCGTGGTGTGTTTCACACTGTGGCAGGTACAGGATTACAACTTGTTTCATGTTTAAGTTCTTTCTGGTTGAGTACCTCCAGGGTAGGTAGCAGGGGAAAAGGCAAAGGAGGGAAACTCAACTCTTTTGCAACAGGTTCTGTATAACTAGTAAAAAGTTAAATTAAAACTTTGTCACAAGTGAAGCAAAACCAACCAAACCAACCAACCCCAAAATCGTTCCTGGTGTAGTTATTTCTAAGAACTTCCTTGTTTGGCTGGAGGATCTCCTTTAGGAGAGGCCCATCTTGCAGAGTGAATACAGAAGTAGGAAGCACGTCACATATCACGTGACAGTGAAGCATGAATGTGCAGTTTAGGATGCAGACTGCCTTTGTTTTCTTCCCCTTCATATACCTGAGTCATAGCTTGATGGAATGGACTAAGAATTTTAATTGGCCTCTGTTACTTTATGAAAAATTATTTTTAAAAAATCTGCATATACTATAAACTCAGATATACTATATATTATATACCTGACACATACTGGTAAATTTCTTTCTGTTTATTTGCCGGTGCCTGACTTAATTGGTGATTTCTTTGGGTTCTGCTTTTGCAGTTTCCTTGATAATCTTCCATGATGACACATTTTTGAGGAAGCTGGTAAATGTAGGGGCTATTCCCAACCAGGTCACTTGTTTGTTGTGTGATCTTTGGCAAGTCTTTCTTTCTCTGTGACTTATATCTGCCACACAGGGACAGTTGGGAGGGAAACAAAATGCAGACAACAAAGTTTTCAGAAAGTTAAAAGTATCATTCAAAACCTAAATAATATCAACTATTCCTCATACTTGATTCTCAAAATACCATGAGAAAGAAACAGGAAACTAGGTACTGGTTCTACTTGCCACATCAGAACAAGACTGGAATGTTCTTGGGGGCCAGGTGTGGTGACACATACCTGTAATCCCAGTGGCTCCGGAGGCTGAGGCAGGAGGATTGCAAGTTCAAAGCCAGTCTCAGCCACTTAGCAAGTCCATAAGCAACTAGTGAGATCCTGTCTCAAAATAAAAAAATAAAATAAAAAAAGGACTGGGGCTGTGGCTCAGGGATTAAGTGCCTCTGGATTCAATCCCTGGTACAAAAAAAGAAAAAAGAATGTTTGGGAGGTTGCAAAGTATGTCAAGTATGTCAGTGATTGGGTTGGCCACATCTGCCTTTTCACAGCCTGAGGAAGGATTCTCAAAACTAGAGGTCAGTATCTTCCATGCTGGGATGGACCGTTCTGAGGGAATCCAGTTCCAGATTGTCAGCTTCACGTGTGGTCTTCTGGGAGTAGGCCTGATTGCTCATGCCAGTTCTTCTTGCCCCAACCCCCTTTTGACATCTGCCCCCTCTTGTTTTGCAAAAAGAATTATATACTCGTAACCTGCTCTGAATTGCCTCAATAGGTTAAAAAATGAATAATCAAAAGGGGAAGAAAAAAAAAAAACATTGTCTACCATTTGTCTTTCATTGTCTTGCACATTTTCCTTTTGGGAGGAATTGGCCTGTGAATGGATATTCTGAATTGGGGATTGTTGAACAGGATAGAGGAGCAGAAGTGATTTCACCTCTTCCAGCTCTTTGCTCCTAGCTAGAATCTTGTGATTTGCTTTCATGGACATCAAATCTCAAAATCTCTTTTTTTTTTTTTAATTTTTTAAATTATTGATGGATTTTATTTTCTTTTATTTTTATGTGGTGCTGAGGATCGAACCCAGTGCCTCATGCATGCTAGTCAAGCCACAACCTCAGCCCCTCAAAATCTCTTTCCCCTACATATTTGAGATAGACCATTGTAGTCTGTACATTCAGTCACCAAGACTTTTAGTAAAAGTGCATTTAAAACATGAGATGAGATGAGATAAAAATTATTGAAAAAGTATTGAATTGGTGATCGTGTTTGGAATTAATATTTTGCCTTCCTAATATTTTGAGTATATCAGATTAAACAAGGTATCCATTATATAAAATAATAACATTGTTATATAAGTGAATAATTATTTAGTATGATAATTCTTGAAGTTTTTTTGAGTGTACTAGATTCCAGGAATTAAGTAAGTGAATTTCTCCAATAAGTAGGCAACACATTCTTTTGAATCTTTCTACTTATTGGTTTTCATCAAAATTAAAGGAGAAACTTGTAATAAAATGATGGATTTAGACAGTGTCAAAAATACCTGCTAGCTCCATTAGATGAAAAGCTGATGGGGAACTAGATAATGAGTGATTTTAGCAGATAACACTGAACCTGTTAATGATCAATCCCATCACAAAAACAGAGATGCTCAGACTCTATGTACTTCCAGTGAAGTAGGAATTACCTATTCCACTACAAAGGATTCTTGCCCCAGTATCAATTATGAATTCGACCAAGCCTTAAGCTCAAACCATCAATCTTTAGGAAATACAGGGATCAGAGGAATATGCTAACGTGGTCCAAGCAGCTGCCATTAGCAGAATTCAGAATTTGGAAAACTCTATAGGACAAATGACCCAGTTTTCATCAGATCAATTGTGAGGGTAAAGAAAAACAGGGGAAGAATTGAAAGGATAAAAGAGATGTAGAGGAAATATCAGGCAAATACTACTTGTGGACATTGTTAAGATTTTCAGTGGAAAAGAAACCCCACTGAAATCCAAATCAAACCCTAACAAAAATATGTATGAGACAATCAGAGAGAATTTTCACACCAGCTGGATATTGCATGACTTGCATTTTAAAGGTATATGCTGGTTTATAGTTACGCTTAAAAAAAGCATCTTCACTCTTAAGAGACATATACAAAGATATTTACAGATGAAGTGGTCTGATACCTGGAATTTGCTTCAAAATAATCCACTGGTGATAAAATGTGGATAATAGACTGTGGAGAAGGGTTGAGATGAAACAAGATTGACCATGTTGTTAAAGCTGGTGGTGGGCACAGCTAGATTCATTTCATTCATCTATGTTTGTATGGACTTGACATTTCCAATATAAATATAGAAAAAAAATCTAAAAAATAAATCGATGCATTAAAGAAGTACCTTATCTAGCCACCAGCTGGTAGATCACTAAATATATCATTTTTTGATGATAAAATACTGTGGATTTTTAGTATGAAGTTGAGAGGATGGAGCACCTGACATTGATTCCCATTGATTTGCTTATATAAACAATGTTTATTATTCTAGAAAGAAAATCAAGATATGTTGAACTGGGCTGGGGATGTGGCTCAAGTGGTGGCACGCTCGACTGGCATGTGTGTGGCCCGGGTTCGATCCTCAGCACCACATACAAACAAAGATGTTGTGTTCGCCGAAAACTAAAAAATAAATATTAAAATTCTCTTTCTCTCTCTCTTTAAAAAAAAGATATGTTGAATTTTTTCATTCTATCAAGAGGTGATATTTATGTAGGAATACATAAAGAAACATGGAAAAGAAAAGCCCATCTCCTAAGAGATATGTATTTTTAACACTTTTTTCTTTTTGTGTTTAATAATTGCTTGTGTTATTTTATGAAAATTTATGTTGTTTTAATCAGGTATATACTGATACCAGTTGTAATAACCAGATTCAGAAGTTTTAAATATTTGGAGCCTTTGGTATCAGGACAAATTTTTAAAGTTCAAATTATATGTATTACATATTTTGTATGTGATAAGATAATTGGGAGAAGACTTTCAAACCTAAAACATTCCCAAAGGATGAAAATGTGTGAGGAAGTATAATGGAAATAAAATTTCAAAGAGATAAAGGAATGGTATAAAATATCTGAAAGTTAAAGAAGAGATTATTCATGATTTTTTTTTCTTTTAAATAAGTGAGCTGGCCCAGTGGCACATACCTGTTATCCCAGTGACTCAGGAGGCTGAGGCAGGAGGATTGCAAGTTCCAGACCAGCTTCAACGATTTAGTGAGGCCCTCTGCACCTTAGTGAGACCCTGTCTCAAAATAAAAATAAAAAGTTCTGGGGATGTTACTCAGTGGTTACAAATGCACCCCTGAGTTAAATCCTCAGTACCAAAAAAAAAAAAAAAAAAGTGATTGAACACTGATTGATTAGGGCATTAAGATTATATGGATGTATTTAAAAGAATGACATAACAGTTTAATTTAAATGTTTTTTTCTTAAATTAAATCCTTTAAAATTATTAATAATATAATAATGACATTATATGTCCAAAATGTTAAATATTAAAAATGTTAAATGATAAAAACATATTAAAAGCTGTCTAGATGTTTTTCTTTTATGAATTTTTTATTGAGTAAAATTCACACAACATAAAATTAACCATTAATAATTTCAAGGCGTACAATTTGGTGGCATCTAGTACGTGCACAATGTTGTGCAACTATTGCCTCTTTATTTCCAAGATATTTTCATTACCTCAGAAGGAAACTCTGTACCCATTAAGTCCTCGCTCTGCATTCTCCTCTACCCAGGTGCCTCTGATGATAAAATACTGTGTGAAACAGAGGCACCTGGGGTAGAGGTCTCTGTAGATTTACTTATTCTAAATGCTTTGTACAGTTTAAATCATGTGAAATACAAAATGCAAGGCTTGTGTGTATGGCTTCTCTCAGAGTGTCTTCAGAGTTCATCCATGTTGTAGCATGTATCAGTACTTCATCCCTTTTGTGGCTGAATAATATTCAATTATATGATTATGAATATACCATGTTGTATTTATTCCTTCATCATCAGTTGATGGACAGTTGGGTTGTTCATACTAAACTATATTGTGTGTAGTGGTATTGTCAACATTCATATATAAATATGTGTTTGAATAGCTGTTTTCAATTCTTTGAGGAATATTTCTAGCAGTAGAATTGCTGATAATTCTATGTTTACTTTTTTGAGGAAATACTAAGGTTTTCCACAGTAACCATACTATTTTATATTTTCACCAGCAATGTGTAAGAGTTCTAATTTCCTCCACATTTTCTGCAATTCTTATTTACCATTAAAAAATTATGACTAACAGTATATCTCATTGTAATTATGACTTGCATTTCCTTATTGACTACTGACACTCAACATTTTTTCAGGTGCTTGCTGGTCATAAGTACCTGGTCTTTACAAAACTATTTTAGGTTACCTAAAAGTAAGAATAATAACAACAAAAAGTTTACATACCATGACCCTGAGCTTCAGACGCCGTGAAGATCTTGCCCAAATTGCCCTGTGTCCTCCAGTACCTTTCTATGTCCCTGAGACTTCAGGTGTATTTGACTGAGGGGACAGTTCTCCATTCTAGAAACACAAAACTCAAATTAAAAAAAAAAATCAAAATTTCCCTCGAGCGGGAGGAATGGCTTGAGAGTCTGTACATACTGAAGCTTCAACAGAACCATTATTCTCTCCTACCTGTTAAATTAGGCCTCCTCTATTTTCTTTTATAAACACTAAGAATTCAAACCTCTATGATGAAATTTGAGTGCTTATTGGGAGCCCCTTGGACATAGTTGCCTTTCCTTACTGATGTTTTGGTTAGGCAGGATAACCAGGAGGGACATTGGGCTCTGATTCTCACAGATAGGCTTCAGCAGCAGTGGTCTGGGCAAGACATTTTGGTGTCACCCTGGAAGGTGAGAGGACCACAAGTATCTGGGCAGATGAACTCGCAGCTCAGCAGAGAGCTTTACCAGGGAAGCTAACTCAGGGTGAATACTGAGCAGTAAAATTTATATTTGTGGGAATATCCATTCTAGCACATCATGGAAACCTAGGCTTTTTCTCACTAAACAACTGACTCTTTTCACTCCAACCATCCTCAACCCCCAGAGTCACAGAGGAAAATTTCTGGCTTAAAACGGAACAGCACAGGGTAGGAAGGAAGTTAGTGATGTCCTGTGTGCTGTAACATGTTCTGCAGCATCCTTTGCCTCTAGATGCCGGTAACACCTTCCCACAGTTGTACTAACCAGAAGATATTACCAAGGGCTTCCCTCAGGTGAAGTGCAAATCACCCAGTTTAAAATCACTATGATCTGGATGAGATCCAGTCATCAGTTTTGAAAAGTTTCCTGGTTACAGCCAGGTTTGTGAACCAGTGCTCAGTTGGTCTTTCCTTTGGGAAGCATATTCTGGTATGAAAGTCTCAGGAATTTTGGAGTAGGGTTTTATAAACTGTAATTTAATATTATTAGTTAAATGAGCATGGAAATATTCTGAGCCAGATAAACAGTTCCACTCATCCTATCTCATAAGCAACTGTTCCTTTCTATCCAGGAGACTTTGTCAAACAGAGACTGTGAAGAATTTGAGAGGTTAGTAAAACCTGTAAGCCTGTAGTTTACAGAGCACTTTTAGTGTGAACAAGGAACTCAAGCTAACGAAAGATCTAAGCCAAGATAAAAGACCACAAAGTGTACATTACTGGGACCAAGATAAAATCTACTATTGGATGGAGGTGTTCTGTGCTTCAAGGTCTTGCACTTGGGGATCTACTTACATGCCATTAAATAAGAAGACATCTAAATGAATAATAATAGCAATAATGATAATTTTTAAAATAGGAAGACAAACAGAGGAAGGGGATCCGAGGGAAGGTGTAGTGGAGGGAAAGGGGAAGTACTGAGGATAGAAACAGAGAAAACTATATTATATGCATTTATGAATTTGTCAAAATGAATCCCACTATTATGTATAACTATAGTGCTTTAATAAATAAAAAATCAGGGTTGGTTTGAAGAACAAGCATGTTAATTCTTCTGTAACATGTTTTAAAACTAACTGTTGTACATGAACATTTATGCATTGTGAGTCTGCTCCTCATGCCCTTGTGGCAGGAACTCCCAGTATGTTGTTGGCTCACACATCGCCCTTTTCCATCATCTTCCTGCTCTGCAAGCTGGAAAGTGAAAAACCTGCCCTTCAAATTCCCCTGCTGTTGAGAGTAGCGGTGAGACATAACTTGACTATTAAGGACGAAAGCTCTATGAGGAAAGGGTTTTGGTCTATTTTGTTCTCTCATCTTCAAAACTCATCAGATTGTACATTCTAAAAAAAGGGGGACCCATTTATTGCATGTTAATTTTTATCGAAATAGTGTAAACACAAAAGAGCAATTATTATGAAAATTAAAAGGCAGATTAAAAATTGGAAAAAAATTTCTTGGCTCTGCAGGAAGTTGAAGTGAGGATCCTAAGAGGAAGAGGTACTAAGACCCTGTTCTTCATTTTTAGATAAACTGCAGAGTATCAGATTTATCCAGCAGACACTAGATGTCACTGTTATGCTATGTAAACGTAGTTTTGATTCAGGAGTGCTATTTAATCAGAACAAGATCAAGCTCATCAAGTGGTTGAAGATTATTAGTCCCTTCCACTCACATACACCTCCACCCTTGATGCCAGATATGATCTGATCCAACAATGACAACAGTTAAAGTTATCCCAGAAGCTTTCCTTAGGGACAACTGATAATTCTAATATGAGGCCATATCAACTGGCATTATTAAAGAATCTGTGTACGCAAAGAGAGATTCAGGTTACATTGAAAAAGACCCAAATCAAATGTTTAAGATGGAGTTGGACATCAGATTGCAAGTCACAAATTTTGGATCTGCTCACTGAGAAGATGCAGGTGGGGGGAACTCAGGAATGAACAAAGAGCCTCAAATAGAAGAAAACTGTCTCAGAATCTCGTCAAAGACAATGAAATAAAGTTAAAATAAAACGTGGCAATTACTACTTCAGTATAACGGGCTTGGGGGAAAAACAGGGATTGAAATACCATGTTGAAAAATCTAAATCAATTTTCTGGAGAACATGAACAAAGACATAATATGCTCATGGAGTTGAAGAGCTTTATGCAGGGAGAAAATAAGGGATGAGAACAGTGGTAGAAACACCATTTTTAGATAACATGTCACCAGAACCCAAACCCAACTCTGTATGTGCCAGCTGCACATGTACTTCCAGAATGGATGAGGAGCCAAACTTGCAGGTTGTGGTTTATTTCCTCTACCCAAATCTGTAGGCGATGAGAATTTCTACAAGATGGGAGAATGAAAATGAAATGTGGATGAACAAAATAAAAATCTTGAAAATCTGAAAGAAAAAACTAACATCTGAAGATGAGAACACAGAACTAAAAATCAGAGTGGCCCTTTCTTTAGCCTGAAACTTGAGGACAAAGGTATGCAATAAAATCTCTGTGGGTGAATTGACCAAAGGCTCTTCTTTGCGTTTGATATTGACTAGATTCTAGATTTTGGAAATAAGCAGACAGATGATGATCTGATCACTATGATATGGGACTAAATAGAAAGTCATAATTTCACGTTCCTTTAAAAACCAGGAACTGTGTTAAATTGTTTCTCCTCCCTATTTAAAAACAACCCATTGGTGGAATTTATCATAACGAGGCTTCAACTTTTTGCAGGAAGATATATTCCAAATAGTCACAAGTTCTTTCTGTAAAATTATCATTCGACCCTACTGAACAGGTTGAGAAATCAGACATTTTCCTGTGTTGAAAACTGGATGCTGCTTTAAAACTGGCTTGGAATATTGAATATGAGAGATGTTCATAGGTATTATTAAAATCCTTTAGCACATTTTCATTGTATTCAGGTTAGTATATGGAAAGGATGTTTTCTGTGGATAAGCAAAACCCTGATGATAAATTACCTCAAATAATCAATCTGGGGTCAGAAGAAAATAATTTGGTTAATTTCTATTCTAGTATGTTTCGGCTTTTTCCAGTGCTGAAGAGCCTGGTCTAAGGTTTTTAACTCTTTTTAGTAGAGGTTTTTAGAGTATAAATAACAGAAAGTGAAAAGAATTCTATTGTTTGATTTCATTTTCTACACTAAAGACTTTAACTTTATAATTTATTTGGCTGTAAAAAACCTTAATTTTAAAGAAATTTCCATAATTTTATAAAATTTACAATTATCCTTCAATGTTAATTTGGGAATTAATTTTTGCAATTCAGAGTGCTACTTCCCATTGGAATAACATCTTAGATGGTGGCTGAGTTCTCACGTGGTAGATGAAAACCTGTTTCTTTCACAATGAAATAATTTTACTTTCTATGTGCAAAAACCAGTAAACAAAATAATTACAAAACTAGTAAATGCCAGTGAAAATGTTTTTTTTTTCCATTTCATCTCTTTATTGACAGCAGGGTTAATGGAAGAAAAACGAATTATCATATAACACTATTCCCATAAAAGTAAATATTTGTCTATTATATTCACTGCTATTTTCCCATAATAGCAGCTAGCACATAGTAAGCCCTCAATAAAATTTTGTTAAATAAATATACATTGGATAATAAAAAATTATTAAAGATTTTTAATGGACAGAGCCCTCTGCAAATGTTTGAGGGCTTTAACATTGGATGTTATATACATTTATCATTAAAAACAAAATATATGGCTTTCCATCCCACATTCAAGTTTTTTCCCTATGATTACCCATTATCAAGATGTTTTTTTCCCCAAAATGTTTAGTGAAGAGGAAGACTGAACTTACTGAATTTCAAAAAAATAGGAAAAGGAGAATGAAAATGTTAAGGAAGAGTATGCAAAGAGCCTTTGAGAAGAGTCCCCAGAATTGGACATGAATGAAATCAAGTCTTCAGATCAAACATGGGGTGTGGGCATAGGCATATGTCAGAAGGCACCACAGTCAAATGCAGAGTGGGGAGATCCTGATGGAAAAATAGGACATCGTCTAACTGTGAGAGATGTTGAACATTTTTTCATATAATTGTTGACCAATTGTATTCCTTCTGTGAAGTGCCTGTTCAGTTCCTTTGCCTATTTATTGATTTGATTGTTTCTTTGGTGTTATTTTTTTTGAGTTCTTTATATATTCTGGAAATAATGCTATATCTGAGGTGCAGGTGGCAAAGATTTTCTCCCATTCTGTAGGCTTTCTCTTCACATTCTTGATTATATCTTTGCTGTGAAGAAGCTTTTTAATTTGATATCATCCCATTTGTTGATTATTGATTTTACTTCTTGTGCTTCAGGAGTCTTATTAAGATGGTCAGTTCTTAAGTCAATCTGGTGGGGATCTGGGTCTACTTTTTCTTCTATTAGGTTCAGGGTCTCTGGTCTAATGCCTACATCCTTGATCACTTTGAGTTTTGTACAGGGTGAGAGATATGGATTTAATTTCATTTTGCTGCATATGGATTTTCAGTTTTCCCAGCACCATTTGTTGAAGAGGCTATCTTTTCTCCAATGTGTGTTTTTGGTGCCTTTGTCTAATATGAGATAACTGTGGGTTTGTCTCTGTGTCTTCTGTTCTGTACTATTGCTCTACATGTCTGTTTTGGTGCCAATACAATGCTTTTTTGTTACTATAGCTCTGTAGTATAATTTTTTTCTTTTTGTGGTGCTGGGATTTGAACCCAAGGCCTTGTTTCTGCGAGGCAAGCACTCTACCAACTAAGCTATATCCCCAACCCTGCTCTGTAGTATAATTTAAGGACTGGTATTGTGACACCTCCTACTTCACTTTTCTTGCTAAGAATTTCTTTGGCTATTCTGGGTCTCTTATTTTTCTAAATGAATTTCATGACTTCTTTTTCTATTTCTATGAAGAACATCATTAAAATTTTAATAGGAATTTAATTAAATCTGTATAGCATTTTTGGTAATATGGAAAGGCTGCATGGCACCATTTGTTGAAGAGGCTATCTTTTTGACAATATTTTGACAATATTATTTCTACCTATCCAAGAACATGGGATATCTTTCCATCTTTTAATGTCTTCTTCAATTTCTTTCATTAGTGTTCTGTAGTTTTTTCATTGTAGAGGTCTTCCACCTCTTTTGTTAGATTGACTACCAAATATTCTTTTTGTAGCTATTTTGAATGGGGTAGTTTTGCTAATTTCTCTTTCAGTTGGTTCATCACTGATGTATAGGAATGCAAATGAATGCCGCACTGAAATTTCATCTCAATCCAGTCAGAATGGCAATTATCAAGAATACAAGTAATAATAAATGTTGGTGAGGATGTGGGGGGAAAGGTATTCATTGCTGGTAAGACTGCAAATTGGTGGAACTCTAAAAATCAGTATTGAGATGGAATCACAATTTGACCCAGCTATCCCACTCCTCAGTATATATCCAAAGGACTTAAAATTAGCATGCTATAGTGATGCTGCCACATCAATGTTCATAGCAGCGCAATTCACAATAGCTAAAATGTGAGACCAGCCCAGGTGGCCTTCAACAAATGAATGGATAAGGAAAATGTGGTATATACACACACAATGGAATATTACTTAGCCATAAAGAGAAATGAAATTATGGCATTTGCCAATAAATGGATGGAACTGGAGACTGTTATGCTAAGTGAAATAAGCCAATCCCCAAAACCCAAAAGCTGAATATTCTGATGTATGGATGCTAACTACAAAAAGGGGTGGGGTAGGGATGAATAGAGTACTTTGGATTAGAGAAAGAGGAATGAAGGGAAAGGAGTGAGAATGGGAATAGGAAAGATAGAATGAATCAGACATTTCTTTCCCATGTTCATCTATGAATACATGACCAATGTAATTCCACATCATGTACAATCAGAAGAATGGGAAGTTGTTCTCCATGTATGTATGTCAAAATATATATTGTTTAAAAAACAAATAGGATAGTGTCTTAAAAAGACAAAAACATTAAAAAGAGAAATTTTTATTCATTGCTAATAGATTTAAGAGGCCTATCAACCATATACAGTATGAGGATCTTACTTGGTACAGAATTAGAAATAAAATATCCATAAAATACATTTTTTGAGGTAACCAAGGAAAATTGTCTGGGTTTGGGGGATTTCAGTTCCTTAATCCACTTTCTTCACTGTTCTCAAACACTGATGGGTGTCATAATCACCCAAAGGACATGGGGAAAATGCATAGCTGTAGACCCTTTTCTATTTAAAGGAGACAGGCTCTTTGAATTCTATGGGCTATGTATGACTTGATCTGGTCTTTTGGATTTGACACTCCAGCAGAAACCTGTTCCCCGAAGGGCTCTCTTGAGAACCCAGAAAGACACAGGGACCAACACTTTAGAGCTTTGTCTTAGACTAAGCATGGGATAGCACAGGCCCTGGGCTTCCGGCATTTTCTTTATAAAAGCAATCAGAGGGGAGCGACTGTAAGGTTCTAAGGGTCCCTGAAAGTCGATATGGATTCCAAGGTTAGTGGCAAATCTTGAGGTGACAGTGCGGGGAGTCAAACGAGAATGGTAGGATGTGGCTCCTCTTGCAGAAGAAAAACCATGGCTCACGGTGACAAGGGTCATCTTCAAAGGACACTGAGTCAAGCGTTGGCAGCAAGAAACCGCAGAGTGGACGGAATTTAGGAGTCATTCAGCAAGTGACCGCGACCCCCTGGGCCTGGTGAAGGCTATATTATAATGAATTCCAGCACTGTACGTCCTGGGTGGTGGCGACCCATTTCCTTCCCCATCCAACAGGAGAACCATCTTGATCGTGAAGCTCCCAGGGAGAGAGAGAGAAAAGCGTGTGCAGCACGAGGAAGCGAACAAGACGCCTCTAGGGCTGGAAGTTCAAAATCACTGACGCCTAGGTGACCCGGGCGGGGTGCGTGTAATGCACTTCCGGCCACCTAGCGCCGCACGCAAACGTAATTCTCACGTAGCGCACGACACACTTCCGCCTCGTGTGCACCCCAGTGGAGTCCGCCCGGAGGGGGCGCTGTGGGGCCGAATTCCGGCGCGAGTGGCCGGCTGCCACTTGACGCCCGCCTCGGAGATGGGCTCGGCCACCGTGGTGTTCGCCGCGTCTGCTTCATCTCGGTTTAGTTTAAGAAACGTTTGTGGGTTATCTTTATGGAGTTTGCTTTTCCCGGGTGTCCTCTGCCGCCTGAGCTGTGAACTCCGGTGTGTCTGTAGGTGGCCGGCGTTGGACCGAGGTTTAGAGTCGGTGACGGTCCCACAGAATCAGTGTTGTCTTTCCGTGGAACTTGCGTAGGTTGAGGTGTTGGCAAACCCAGTTTTGAACGGGCTGTGGCTCTGTTGTGGTTGAAGTAGCGGTGAGCTTTTCTGGGTGACACCGTGGTTGTAGTGTACTAATGAAACCCTAGACACGTCTCCCTGAGGAGTTCCAGGGATTTCATTCCCAGGTGATGAAATTGTGTTCATAACTGTCGTTATGAGGGTCCTTGTTGCAGTTTTGTGTACGGTTTATATAAGAATAAATAAGAAATAAACTGTTCATCAATAGATGATTGCACAAAGTTTTAAAAACATTCCGTGGGATACTTATAGAGCCATTGAAAACTATTCAAAGAATCACTATCAACATGATAACAAGTGTCCATATCGGGTTGGCTAATAGAGCAAATTCTAGACAGCATACGAGTATGCTGTTTGAGAAAGTATTTACAAACATTTGAGTGTTGTGGGGTTTCTAGTAATTTTGACATTTTCTAGGAGTTATCATTTGTAACGGGAATGTTCCATAAAGGCCACATGGTAAATAAAGGCTTTGTGCCAGCCCAAAGCATTAGGAGATGGTGAAACCTTTAGGAGTTGGGACCTATTTGGAGGAAGAAGGTCACTGGGGGTGGTTTTCAGTTTGAAGGATATATTTTGTAACCCCAGATCCCTTCCCATGAGGTGAGCAGCTTTGCTCCATCACACTCATCAGCCATGATGCACTGCTTCACCACAGAAGCCTAACAGTGGAGCCAACTGACCATGGCCCGTAACTTAGAAAACCATGAGCTGAAATAAATCTTTTTTTCTTTAAGTTGCTTTTCTTATTACAGCAAGAGAAAGCTGACTGTCACTGCAACACTGGGCTGACATATTCTTTTTATAAGAATGTAAACTCTTTTGATTCATTTTAAATTTACATACAATAAAATTCACTCTTCTTGGTTGTATAGATATGAGTCTGAACAATTGCATACTCATGTAACCATCACCACCCTCACAATCAAGATTCAAAACAGTTCTGTCATCTCAATAAAACTCCTTCCTGCTGCCTCTTTGTAGTTATGTTGTTGTGGTGTGAACAAATCAATAAATTATAAATTATAGACTATAGGAATAAAGATTTTGATAAGTCAGATGATAACAGAAATAAAAAACTGTAAGACCGGATTTAAGCCATGGAGACAGCTTTGGGACCCATTTCTGAGAAAATAAAATTAAAGCTATTTTCTGTTAAATTCAAAAAAATATATTGTCCTTAGTACTTTGTTCCCCACAAAATGTACTCAACCCAGGTTATGGTGGTCTTGGTGACCCAAGGCTTTGAACTAGATACTTACTCCCGCTTGAACCCAGTATATGGTTGTCTAACACCTGCTTAAACCCAAGATGCGGTTGTCTAAGTTGCTCTGCTGACTGCTATTTCAGCTTCTATGATTGGCTTGCTTATATGACACTAAGAAAAGTCCCTGAGCTGTAGTTTTTGTCCTTAAATTCCCAAGACACAAGCCAGGAAATTGCTGTTCTTCCACAGAGCTTCAGTCTCTAGGGGAAACAGTCCCTGGCCATGTAATAAAGCTCTCTAATTTGTTTCAAATTTGGTCTTTGAATGTTTTCTGAGTGGTCTCCTTATAACAAAATACATCTTTGGCCTGCAAGATAAAATAACTTAAAAGGCCATTGGGCTGAGATGACTTCAGCACCTTGGGTTTCTATTAAGCAAGCCAATCCCAACTGAATGTGAAAAGTGAAATGGAACTGACATTTAAACAATCAGAAACCTCTGACTAACCTTTAACTAGGGACTTTCCATTTTAACCAATCAGATATTTTGTCGTACTTCCTTGAACATCTTGTAAAAGTTGTCTTTTCTTGCCGCTTTGGTGGTATAATGAATTTGTTGTGACTTGATGCTATGTAATTTGTGAATCACTGACTGCTCAAATACTCTTTACAATTTTGTCTTTTTTTTTTTTTTTTGAACTGGGGTCGAACCCAGGGCTTTGCAAATGCAAGGCAGACGCTTTGCCACTGAGCTACATCCCAGCCCTACTATTTTAATATGCCTAAATTTATTGTTTAACACCCTTGATTTACTGTTACTTATCTGGGAAACAACTTCATGGAAGTAATGTGGAAAAGTTTCAGGTATTATAAATATATCACCAGAGAGTCCACACAAGGAGATAAAAATAGAAAACCATTAAGATGTAGCTATTACAGGTATAAATTTTAAGTTGTCCTATACACTAGCATGGCTTAATTATCCTCTAACAACTTTCTTTAGATATCCTAAAGAACCTAACTAATGGCTAGGCTCCACTACAACTGAGAACATCATTTGGCTCCTGAGCCTCCAAGAACATTCCTTGCTCTCCCTTGGAAGCCAGAAGGCAACAACCCCTGCACTGAAGCTCTGTTCAGAAGAATTCCCCCAGAAGAGATCTGGTTGTATCCAGAACAATGAGTGAGGTCAAGTTCTGCCTATAGCCCCCTTTTGTATTTTTCTTGCCTCATTGAATTTGAACTGAATTACAGAATTTAAAGTCCAGCTTCATCAAAGTCTATTACTATTGATCTGTATAGAAATTGAACTGGAAGGATTTGCAGAGTCCTAAGAGATGTTTAGGATCTCGGTGATGGAATTATTGTAGTGGGGACAGAGATAGATGCCAATGTCATAGCACAAAGGTGGGTGGTAAGCATTCTACATCCCTGTGAGAACTCAGATATGAGTTATCTTTCTAGAACTTCATTTTCTTATTGAAGTGGCAGTGTTCTTGGTAGGAAGGTGCATCTCAGAATACCTTATAGTGTTCTCAGAACACCTTTTTTGTATCTCAGAACATCTTTGTCAAGCCAAGGGTACTGTGGCAGAATAAATATTGGCAAGCTTGGAGCAGTCTTGATGCTAACTATGTATAATAGAAAATTAAGAATACTTAAAAATTAATTTCCAGAGAGGTACCATCTAGAAGGCAGAGTAAATGTGTGTGATTCATGTGTTATGTGCTTGTGTGTGTGTGTGTGTGTGTGTGTATATATTTATATTTATGTTTATATTTATATATTTATAGCTGTTTCCTGTTTGAGAATAGCTTGTGAGAGACATTGACAGCAAGGAGTTATAAAAAGTATTGTCTTGATTCAGCTCTTCATTATTGTGATTGGACTTTTAATTATAGATTCCTCATTACTCTTGTGTCCAACTTCATGGTACAGTAACCATGTTTGATCCTCAGTGAAATGTGGTCCAATCCAATGGGCAGAGCCAGTTTGAGTGCAGTCAAATAGGAGAATCCCCAAACGTTAGAGCTGAGGAGGTGAGTGCCAGGTAAGGAGGCTTCTGTTATGCATCCCAGGAAGGTGGCATCATGCATGCAAGTAAAAAGCTACTTTTATGTTTCCCAGAACCTCCAGGAGGTGGGAAATGGGACTGTGAGTGTGGGCTGCCAGTAGAAAATGTGACCCTGTGTGATCAGCTGGCTATGGAAGCCCCATATTCCTTTAGAAAGGATTAAGTGTGTTCAGATGGCATAGCCATAGACTTCCCTGGGTTCATTCAGTCTGTTATTCTGTCAAGCACCTACTAAGTGCAGTGTTCTAGGTTTCTGGAATGCAACAGGATGAGAAGTTGCATAAACTTTCAAGTCTATGGGAAAGTCAGTATCAATCAATATTGACTCTATCTCTGCCCTTATGCTTAACAATCTTATTGTTTTGGGGGAACAGCCTTTTTTGTTTGGTTTGGTATGAGACTGGTCTCCAACTTGGGACCCTCCTGCCTCAACCACCTGAGTAGGTTTCAGGAGTGAAGACCAATGTTTTGAACATTCACAAGTACCAGTGTGCACACTGTCCTTGGATCTGCTACAGCCTCCTTGATTTGTACAATAGTATCCTCCTTACCCTTGCTGATACTGTTCCAAGACCTCCAGCAGATGCCTGGATCATAGGATTTGTAGCAAATCCTATATATACTATATTTTTTTCTATACATACCTAAAATAAAGCTTAGATTGCAAATTAAGTATAGTAAGAAATTAACTACACTGTTAGCAGTAATAAGTGATAACAAAACAACAATTTCAACAATACACTGTGATAAAAGTTATTTAAAACTTATGAATTGTTTATTTCTGGAACTTTCCATGTAATATTTTCAGACCATTATTGACCTTGGGAAAGTGAAACAACAGAAAATTAAACTGGATTTGGGGTGGAGGTCTACTGTTCTTCTCAAACATGTGGTTCCTTGAGTAAAGATTCTCTTTCTGGCCTAGTTAATTCCTCTTCCTAAATCTTCCTATCCTAGGTGGACAATTATTCCACCTCTTTTGTGGCAAACTTGGGGTTTTCATATCATCATTGTATGTCTCTTTCTGTAGCCATTTACAGTTGTTTGAGTGCAAGTTACACATGGACAGTAATTTTCCATGTGATCCTTAGTGCCAACCACATTGCTCAGCACAGAGTATGCCTCAATAAATATTTGTTTACCGAAAAGGCAGATATATTTCTAACTTTTGGGAACAATAACTTTATTCTAATTAGCTCACAAATAGTAATATTACAACAGCTTATGTAAGGAGGGTGCATGAATATTTGCCCAAACCCAAGTTGTATACCTTCTCAAATGAAACTGTGTACAGTCAGAACACACTTCCTTTGCCATTCGGAAGCAATGAAGCTTTAAATAATAAGAGAGGTTTAACTGATGGTTTTACTTTATACTTTCACTATCCATTATGTTTTTGTGCTAAACTAACTTGGTCATCAGAGTGATTTTTCATTTCTTTAATTTGAACTTCTTGATTAGATTAGTCCATTTGCAAGTCCATGCTGTTTCAGTATCTCATTGAAACCCTCATAGAGTTTAATGAGAACTTGGTTTAGGCATGCTTTATCTTCTAAAAACAAGGGCCACCAAACTGCTTCTGCTATGTTGGCTGGGGTTGCTGAGGTTCCTGGCAAGTGATGTCAGACTTTGAGTGCTCAGCATTACTGCCTCTACAAAAGTCCCCTGAGATGGCATGACTCAGTTTGTGCCTGACAGAAAAGTTCACAGCTCCATAAACTGCAGCCATTACCATCTGGGCCATCAGACCTGGCTACCAGGGTACAGCAGGTGCATAATTCTGAGGAAACTGGGAAAAGTCAGTAATTTGAAGGCAGGACCATAGACTTGGGAGAGAGAAGGCAGCCTCCTTATAGGGGATTGGCCTAAAGCTTAGATTGCAAATTAGGTATAGTAAGAAATTAACTACACTGTCAGCAGTAATAACTGATAACAAAACAACAATTAAAACAATATACTGTGTTAAAAGTTATTTAAAATAGTTATTTAAAACTGCAGCAGGTAAGCCTGCTGCAGATGGTGAGGCTGCTGCTGGTCACTGAGCTGCTGGTGATGAAGTGGGCACAACTCTCATCTGAGGGTCAGGGCTGGACAGAGGAGCCAGATGGGAAGTGCAGCTTCAGCTTTCACATGGCATTCCAAGTGCACAGTAACTGTACACCTAGAAATGTGAAACTGAGAAAAGCCTATATTTGTAATTATAATGTAAGATACTTGATGTAAGAAAAGTGAATACATGCCTAGCAGATCCAACTTAATTTGGATTCTTCACGGCTTAACTTTCAGATTGAGATCTCGAGGATCAGAAGGAGCTAACCAGTTAAGCAGAGGGCGAGTTTGGAATGGCTGTAGAGGCAATAGTATCCTGAATTGGGATCTAGTCAGTCATTTAGTACTTGAACTTGATATTTATTCTAATTCAAAACATAGTGATATAGTAAGAAGTTGGGAAAACATAAAAATAGCACAAAGATAAATTGAAGATCATCATAAGTCCAACACTAAGGCATAAAAATATGCTGGGTTTTTACTTCATATACATGGGGTGGTTTGTAGATATTTATGAATACAAATATATTATTTGTACACAATTGGATATGTAAACATAAGTTTCATAATAATTTCTTCACTTACTGCCTTTGAATATATTTTCATGTTATAAACTATTCTACAGCATGATCTTTAATATCAACCCTATTTTTTCCTCATTTGTTCCAAATTGTTGCATATTTGTTTTCAATTTTGTGTTATTAGAAATAACCCTGCAGGGAAGGTTTATGAACTGAAACTTCTGGTCACATCTCAGATAAATCCTTCACATTGAAATGTTTAAAAATTGGGTTTAACATGTAAGTTTTTGAACAAATTTAAACAGTACTACACATTCATGGTAAGAAAAAGAAATACTTAAGATGTGTGGTAAGAAAGAAATCGCCCTCCTTATTTAGATCCTCTAGCCCTCTGTTTAGATGTAACCACTTGTGACAATTTTCTGAAGGAAAACAAATAATATATATTATCCTTGGAACTTGATATTTAACAATATAGATGAGAACATTCTTCAAGTAGGGATTTGTCTGAAGAAAAAGATGCAACAATTAAACTCCAAAGAGCAGAAAATAGGCTCTGGTTCCTGACACTTGCTGTAGCATAGTAACTATTTTAATTTGGCATCTTTATATACAATAGCATAAACAGCTTTTTGTATTTATTGTCCATTTATAGATGATGTGCTTGAACTTTTTTATTGGCTTTGTGAGCATTCAATATTTTATTTTATTTATTGATTTTTTAAAAAATAAATAATAGTGGAATGTATTACAATTCTTATCATATGTATACAGCACAATTTTTCATCTCTGGTTGTATATAAAGTATGTTGACACTATTTAATTTTTCATGTTGTAGGTAGTTTCCTAGTTTGACTTTGACTTTTTCTTAGTTTTTTTTTTTAAATCAGAAATTTATCCTTCTAAGAATAGATCTTCTCAAGTCCGCCTTTCTTTTTTCTTTTCTTTTCTTTTTTTTTTTTTGAGATGGGCTCTTGCTGCCTTGCCTAGGCTAGGTTCAGACTTGTGAACTTCTGGCCTTAGCCTCTATAGTAGCTAAGATTATAGGCATGTACTACTTGACCTGGCTTCTAGTTCTATCATTCTTTTTTAATTTAATTTAATTTTATTTTGTTTTTTTATTGGTTGTTCAAAATTTTATCATTCTTTTAAGAGGACAATATTATTATTCCTAAAATATATTTCCTTAGCTTCTTTGGTAGTTGACTTGTGACCTCACCATTGTCACCTCTTTCTAGATGTCTATATATCCTGGAATGGACAATTACTGTTATTTTCCTTTAGTCTTTCTTTGGTTTTATTTCTCACTCTCAAAATTTAGGGTGTTTGTAATGTATGTTAGGAGGTAAAGAAAACTAATTGCATACTTTTTCCTTAGATAGTTATCAGTTATCCTAGAGTCATTCATTGAATTATCCATTCCTTTTCTCCATTGATTTGGAATGACATTTTTATAATGTACTTGATATTTTTTGTCCTTGTCAGGTTTTAGATTCTGTTTCATTGTTCTAGCTGTCTGTTTTTGTTCCATTCTGCTTTGTTATATACTTAGTATCTGGTATTGCAAGATTTTCTCCTATTAATTTAAATTTTAATGGCTATTCTTTTTTCAAAAAATGTAGTTGTAGATGGACAGAATGTCTTTATTTTATTTGTTTTATTTTTATGTGGTGCTGAGGATCAAACCTAGTGCTTCATGCATGTGAGGCAAGTGCTCTGCCACTAAGCTACAGCCCCAGTCCTTGATGGCTATTCTTAACTGTTATTCCATATCAACCTTGGAATCACTTTATTAGGTTTCTAAATAATAGGATATACACTCAACTCTTGTAGCCCATTAGTAGTTGCTTCTTCCTCTTAGATCCTGTGCCCTTCTCGTTAGGTTTTGCTTTGATTTTGTGTGTGTGTGTGTGTGTGTGTGTGTGTGTGTGTTATTTGCCTGTTTCGCGCTTTGCTTTTGCTTGACATTGGTGAGTTCAGGCTCTGGTGACCTTGGGTAAATTACTGACTTTTCCCAGTTTCCTCAGAATTATGCACCTTATGATATAGTCTAGTTTAAGAGAGTGGGGGGCAGGGAGATGCTGGGAATTGAACCTAGGACCTCATGCATGCTAAGTAAGCTCTCTACCACTGAGCTATACTGGCAACCCTGAAGAAAAAAAAATATTTATACACCACCTACCCAGTGGCCATTGGCAAATGACTGCTGCTGCTATTGACATATTTGTTGGATATTTTTAAAAAGAGGGCCTTCAATTGGATGTCGCTTACTTTTAGTTCTTTTTGTTTCCTCCCTTAGTCCCTGCCTGTCCCTGAGAGGGAGTCCAGGTGATATCCTGAAAGCCTGGCACAGGTGAGCCATGGTTTCCTCAGGTCAGCCATAGGAATATCTGACTTGTAGGAAATGGGGATGATAGGGGTGATTCTGGAAAGTCTTATAGCCAGAGCAGTAGGAAGATAGAGCTTGTTAATTCCCTCCAGTAGGACTAGATGCTGGGGAAAGAGCTGATGGTGAAGGGCTGCACAGCCAGGCTCCAGAGCCATCAAAGACAGAGACAGGAGGGAGTGTTGAAGAGAGCCTCTGGCATGTGGGGATCTTTACTGAGCTTCTTTATTTTATTTGTTTTATTTTCATGTGGTGCTGAGAATCGACCCCAGTGCCTCACTGATGCTAGGCAAGTGCTCTGCCACTAAACTACAGCCCCAGCCCTTGATGGCTATTCTTTTTTTTTTTTTTTAAGAGAGAGTGAGAGAGGAGAGAGAGAGAGAGAAAGAAAGAGAGAGAGAATTTTAATATTTATTTTTTAGTTATCGGCGGACACAACATCTTTGTTTGTACGTGGTGCTGAGAATCGAACCCAGGCCGCACGCATGCCAGGCGAGTGCGCTACCACTTGAGCCACATCCCCAGCCCTGATGGCTATTCTTAACTGTTATTCCATATCAACCTTGGAATCACTTTATTAGGTTCAGCAGCTCTCCCTACCCTCCAGAGGGAGCTGTGAGAATGAGGTAAGGCAGTGTTCTAGTCTAGAGTGGGAATGATCAAGATCAGCAAGGTCACAAGGTTCTTGGGAAGTGACCGCAAAGAGAGGCAAGAAGAAAAGAAAAAGGGAACCTATGCCATTTGTCCTCCTCTAAAGGAATGGAAGAAGTTTGGATTTCAGAATTAGGGCATATATATTCTTCATGTGGTTAGTATCGTGGCTAAGCAAGACAGTGGGCTATGATAAGAAAATCTATATTAGGACAGGACACCTGACATTAGGGATCTCATCAAGCTTCAGTGGCATTGTGGCCTGAGCCAGTCACTCAGCCCCTTTGCATCTTACTTGGCTTCATTTGTAAAGTTAACATTAGTGCCTTAAATTTTGGAGACAGGAAAACTGATTTCTTGAATTTTACTTCACTTTTTGAGACTGATGATTTTGTGGGTGTTGCTTTATCACTTACTTCTTCCTTATTTTTTGACTTATTTTTCTAGTAATTTATACTCATATTTTTCTAGTAATTTATACTTATAAGATACAATCTTATAAGATTGACTTTAGTGTACACCAGGATCACTCATTAAAACACAGATTCTTCTCAGAGAGGGACCTGAGAATTTGCCTTTCTAATGGGTTTTCCTAGTTGATGCCACTGTTACTGGTGATGGTCTGGTACCACATTTTGGGAACTACTGTCTAGTAAGTGGTGATTCATTCAAGGGATTTTTTCAGAAGTTGATAGGGCCATCCTGTCTACTGGGCAGAGATGGATTCAGTGCAGAATAATCTGAGACTGGAGATATTAAATGTCCCCAGTTGTTAAACTAGTGCTGATTGTATCATGGTATAGAAGAGTCAGATTCCAGAAATATTTAGATGATAACATTGACAGGATTTGACTACTGACAGTTTGTCATAAATGAGCAGTTACTGGGACAAGATTGTCCAGGATGAATCTCAAGTTTCTAGCATAGGAGACTGGGCTAGATTGGTTTTATTAAGTGAGAGAAGGGGAAAAATTGTCACTGTGCAATTTTTTTCTAATTCATATGCATATGAAAGAACATGAGTTTAGGGGGGGAAGGTGTGTATGGTATTGGATGGGGATTCTGATATATTGGGTCATCCAGAGTCTGAGGCAGAGCTGAGACAAGTGGGGCAGTGAGGGTTTGCAGAGTCAGTTGAGGTGTTGGAGGGTGGGAAGTTGTTTGCTGCACGTTCAGGTAGCAGTTTGATACCAAAGTCTAAGGAGTGCTCAGAGGCTCTCGACCATCTGGGAAAGTAGAGTTTGAAAGGTAGGGAGGGTAAAAGGTGGATTCTAAAAGAGCATGAGGCTTGATTGGAGAATCTATTACAGATTATTTTGGAGGTGTAAAATAGTTCCACAGGTCATTCCAGAAGCTCCATTCCAGAAGCAAGCAGAATAGACTGCCCCAGCCCTGTCAGCAGGAGCTCCCTCTGCTGGTCGTTCTTGAGCACAGGCAGTGCGACCACTTTTGCTAGCTCAGATGGAGGGTTAGGAGTGAGTTTATCAGGACAAACCCTGACTCTCAGGGCTCATGGGCATAAGGAGCAGTAAAATGGGAGCAGAGAGTGCTTGTGAACGAGTGTCTGGACAGACTGGGGCTAATTGTCTACTTGTTGGTACAACAGCCAAAGATAAAGTATTTACCAAGTCAAAGAAATTTTGCTCTAGATTATTCATGGAAGACTCTTTTTTTTTTTAAAATGTAAAACATATTTTATTATGGTAAATTTTGTGTCCAATGGAAGCTCTTCTGGTATTGAGAGAAGTTTCAGATATTTGGCTGTAGACTTCATTTAATGGCCTTATACTCAGTTCTTTCACCTTTTTTTCATTATTCATTCTTACAGGGCTTTCATTCAAGCCCTCATTACTTTCCCTTTTGCCCCATATTCTAGCCTGGCAGAGGATTGACTCTGGAGTAACAGAATCTGTTGTTTTAGAAGGTGGTGACCTTTGAGGATGTGACCGCGTACTTCATGCAAACAGAATAGGTTCACCTTTCTCCTGCATAGAGGGCCCTGTACAGGGAAGTGATGCTGATGAATTGTGGGAACTTGACTTCCCTGGGTAAGATGATTTTCCTCCTTGGAGTCAGATTCCCATTTTATTTTTTTCCTTACAGGCTGGGGATATGGTGTGGTTAAGGAGGGATTGACTCTGGTTTTCTCTTTTAAGTGAGGCTGAGTTTAGTGACCACCTTCAGAGATTACTGGATAGGGAGAGGTCTTGGGTCAGCTTGGTACCAGTGTAGGGAATTGATGTCCCTAGTGTAATAGTATGTCCATTTTCCAAGGAGCTGTGCAATAAGCAGTAAGTAATTGCTGTTGGCTGGGGAAAGGTGTGATCCCTTCTCTGTGTTTGCAGGTATCTGCAGGATCTCACCAACTTACCTGCTGCTCTTGTGTATTTTAAAAAGAGGTCACAAGTGTTTTTTCCTATTGATCAGAATCTCTTTGGCCTTCTCCAGTCCTGAGCCCCACTTCTGTGGGTCTTAATCTTACTGAGATACCTGGAGTTTTCTTTCTTTTGGCATGCAGATTCAGGGCTGAAAGGTGCCATTTTATTTCCTTTATTAGGATACCCCGTACCCAAACTTTACCTGATCTTACTTCTGGAAAGAGGGGATTTGCCTTGCAGGCTGGCAGCACAGGATGATCCCCATGCAGGGAGGACCAAAGACTTCTGTAAAGATAAGTGAGGCAGATTTAGAACCAACGACTATAGAATTTTGTGGAGCAATCTATTTTAAAATAAACCATGCTGGAAATATATTTCATTAGGTAATAAACCTTTCCCACCAATCTTAACCCTTATCAACATATTACTATTCATTGTATCTCACCTACAATTCTTGAATTATTTCTAAGTTTCCACATTGCCCACCTCAGTGGTCTTCCTTCTTTATATGGGTTGGATTTATTCAAGAGCAGTTTTTGAGCACTTGCCATTTACCAAGCTTTGTTTAACAAGCTCTGGAGGATACATGTTCTGAAGATAGTTGTAAAGAGCTAAATATAGTAAGAGTTGATGTTAGTATACAGGCAGTGAGCTGTGGGAGCACAGCAAAAGGAGGGTTGGGGCAATTCCAGAGTAGAAGATATGTAACACTCCTTCAGTTGCAGGACCACATGTCCCAAATTTGATGGATTATTGTGATTCTCGGATGGTGGTGGGGATAATTTAGATTATCTGGCTAGAGGAAGGGAAAAAAAGAGCCAGTAAATCATTGCAAAGAACTTTGCAGTTCAATGTACAAGAGAGTCACTTGGTAAACACATAGAAATAGTTATTTCTGGAGCCCATCTGTGAGTATTTTCTGTGGTTTCTAGTTATCCTTGCAAGAACATGAGACCTAGCCTCAGAGCCTGAATGGGTCTTTCTGTTCTTTACTTCTTAGAAACTGGAGCTGGCAGAGTCTGCAGCATACCCTGAGCCCCCTTACACATGGCCAGTGGTATAGGTGAGTACAGTTAGTGTGTCTTATCCACTCAGACTCATGTGGAAAACATAGAATGCAGAGTTTGTGGTGCACCTGAAGGGCTCTATCCTGAAGAACTCATGCAAGCAGTGAAGCCGGCAAAACCAGGACAGGGAACAGGAAATTAGAGTACAGGCAAAATAGCATGGAGTGGGAGCAGTGACCTCTACAGTGACCTTACCATTATTTCCATGGGCCTGCCAGGGCTGTTTTTCAAAATACTAACTTGATGTAGGATGTGGTTTGATTGGACTGATGGGAAATGAAGGCATAAAGTCCCGTTTCACTATTATTTATTAGGCATTAATTTTTGAGTAAGTAAATTGCGTAGGAATTTAGTGATGACACAAAAATGGAATGGGAAGCTAAGTTGGAGTAAAATTGACTGCATCTTACCAAAATGTTGCCATAAAATGGGAGAGTTTAGGTAACACTGGGGAACACGACATAGGGGAAGCTTTTTAAATTCACAGACTTCAGATCTGAGCACAGAGTGTGAGATTCCTCTAGAGGATGGCTGTAACAGGCCATTGGGAAGGCAGGTGTGGAATCTGGGATAAATGTCAAGTTTGAAAGTAAAGATGGAAGTGTACTGTATCACAGTGGGGTTGAACTTTCCTCCAGAGAGAATAAAGAGCTAAGTCTTATATAGTAAAGAAAATTGAATTTTAGAGGGAAGAGAAAGTAGTCAGGCAGTCAGAAGAGCGCCACCAGAGGGAACAGTGAAATTGAAAGCAAGGGTGAGAGTTTCAGGGTTGGTGGTTTGTAGAAGGGGAATGAATGGGAGAGGGAAAAGGCTAGGTAGCATTTTAGCCTCTAATTTTGGTGGTTTAGTAATGAAAGAAAATAAACAGTACTAATTTTCAAATTATTTTCATTATGATTCTCAGTAGGCTTTACACTTGACAGCAAAACCCTATGCTGTGAAACCAGTGTGTTAGAAAACAAAATTCACCCTTACCATTGCCATGTATGAAAAATGTTTTATTATTATTATTATTATTTTAATTTTTATTGTTGGTTGTTCAAAACATTACATAGTTCTTGACATATCATATTTCACACATTTGATTCAAGTGGGTTATGAACTCCCATTTTTACCCTGTATACAGATTGCAGAATCACATCAGTTACACATCCACTGTTTTACATATTGCCATACTAGTGTCTATTGTATTCTGCTGCCTTTCCTATCTTCTACTATCCCCCCTCCCCTCCCCTCCTATCTTCTCTCTCTACCCCATCTACTGTAATTCATTTCTCCCCCTTGTTTTTTTCCCTTTCCCCTCACTTCCTCTTGTAAGTAATTTTGTATAACAGTGAGGGTCTCCTTCCATTTCCATGCAATTACCCTTCTCTCTCCCTTTCCCTCCCACCTCTCGTCCCTGTTTAATGTTAATCTTCTTCTCATGCTCTTCCTCCCTACTCTGTTCTTAGTTGCTCTCCTTATATCAAAGAAGACATTTGGAATTTGTTTTTTAGGGATTGGCTAGCTTCACTTAGCATAATCTGCTCTAATGCCATCCATTTCCCTCCAAATTCCATGATTTTGTCATTTTTTAATGCAGAGTAATACTCCATTGTGTATAAATGCCACATTTTTTTAATCCATTCATCTATTGAAGGGCATCTAGGTTTGTTCCACAGTCTAGCTATTGTGAATTGTGCTGCTATGAACATCGATGTAGCAGTGTCCCTGTAGTATGCTCTTTTTAGGTCTTTAGGGAATAGACTGAGAAGGGGAATAGCTGGGTCAAATGGTGGTTCCATTCCCAGCTTTCCAAGAAATCTCCATACTGCTTTCCAAATGGCCGCGCCAATTTGCAGTCTCACCAGCAATGTACAAGTGTACCCTTTTCCCCACATCCTCGCCAGCACTTGTTGTTGTTTGACTTCATAATGGCTGCCAATCTTACTGGAGTAAGATGGTATCTTAGGGTGATTTTGATTTGCATTTCTCTGACTGCTAGAGATGGTGAGCATTTTTTCATGTACTTGTTGATTGATTGTATGTCCTCTGAGAAGTGTCTGTTCAGGTCCTTGGCCCATTTGTTGATTGGGTTATTTGTTTTCTTATTGTTTAATTTTTTGAGTTCTTTGTATACTCTGGATATTAGGGCTCTATCTGAAGTATGAGGAGTAAAAATTTGTTCCCAGGATGTAGGCTCCCTATTTACCTCTCTTATTTTTTCTCTTGCTTAGAAAAAAACTTTTTAGTTTGAGTAAGTCCCATTTGTTGATTCTAGTTATTAACTCTTGTGCTATGGGTGTCCTATTGAGGAATTTGGAGCCCGACCCCACAATATGTAGATTGGAGCCAACTTTTTCTTCTATCAGACACAGTGTCTCTGATTTGATATCAAGCTCCTTGATCCATTTTGAGTTAACTTTTGAGCATGGTGAGAGAAAGGGATTCAGTTTCATTTTGTTGCATATGGTTTTCCAGTTTTCCCAGCACCATTTGTTGAAGATGCTATCCTTCCTCCATTGCATGCTTTTAGCCCCTTTATCAAATATAAGATAGTTGTTGCCGCAGTCTGGCTGGGCACAAATCACGAGCCACCACACAGCTTGTAGATTCAAACAGCAATTCTTTATTCCCGAACTCACACCGGCCTTCTACAAACATGTTCTGGGGAAATCCATGTTCTCTGCCCAAATCCACACCTCCACTGGGCTTCTATCTCCCAAATATACTGTCTGACCCTAAGAACTCAAGAGGAACTCAGGCAGCAGGATACGCCCTATTCTAAATGGAACGCCCTAATCTCCTATTATGCTAAACTGGGAACACCCTAAACACGGATCCGCCCTGGTCCTTGAGCAAGGTCACCTTACATGCAATGTCGCTGCAAAATGTCCTATTTCCATGAGTCCTTCCACTAAAGAAACATAGGGGTACGCTGGCAAGGAAATTGTCATACCTACTTGGCTGATGGCTCCCAGCAGTTGTAATTTTGTGGATTGGTCTCTGTGTCCTGTATTCTGTACCATTGGTCCACCCACCTGTTTTGGTACCAGTACCATGCTGTTTTTGTTACTATTGCTCTGTAGTATAGTTTCAAATCAGGTATTGCTATACCGCCTGATTCACACTTCCTGCTTAGAATTGTTTTTGCTATTCTGGGTCTTTTATTTTTCCATATGAATTTCATGATTACTTTATCTATTTCTACAAGAAATGCCATTGGGATTTTGATTGACATTGCATTAAACCTATAGAGAACTTTTGGTAATATCGCCTTTTTGATGATGTTGGTTCTGCCTATCCATGAACAGGGTATATTTTTCCATCTTCTAAGATCTTCTTCTATTTCTCTCTTTAGGGTTCTGTAGTTTTCATTGTATAAGTCTTTCACCTCTTTTGTTAGGTTGATTCCCAAGTATTTTATTTTATTTTTTTTGAGGATATTGTGAATGGAGTGGTTGTCCTCATTTCCATTTCAGAAGATTTGTCGCTGATATACAGGAATGCCTTTGATTTATGCCTTATGATTTTATATCCTGCCACTTTGCTGAATTTATTTATTAGCTCTAGTAGTTTCTTTGTAGACCCTTTTGGGTCTGTTAGGTATAGAATCATGTCATCTGAAAATAGTGATAATTTAAGTTCTTCTTTTCCTATTTTTATGCCTTTAATTTCTTTCGTCTGTCTAATTGCTCTGGCCAATGTTTCGAGAACTATGTTGAACAGAAGTGGTGAGAGAGGGCATTCTTGTCTTGTTCCAGATTTTAGAGGGAATGCCTTCAGTTTCTCTCCATTCAGAATGATGCTAGCCTGAGGCTTAGCTTAGATTGCTTTTATAATATTAAGGTATGTTCCTGTTATCCCTAGTTTTTCTAGAGTTTTGAACATAAAGGGGTGCTGTACTTTGTTGAATGCTTTTTCTGCATCTATCAAGATGATCATATGGTTCTTATCTTTAAGTCTATTGATGTGGTGAATAACATTTATTGATTTCCATATATTGAACCAGCCTTGCATCCCAGGGATGAATCCTACCTGATCATGATGCACGATCTTTTTGATATGTTTCTGTATCCGATTTGCCAGAATTTTATTGAGGATTTTTGCATCTATGTTCATTAGAGATATTGGTCTGTAGTTTTCTTTCTTTGAAGTGTCTTTGTCTGGTTTAGGAATCAGGGTGATGTTGGCCTCGTAGAATGAATTTGGAAGTTCTCCCTCTTTTTCTATTTCCTGAAATAGCTTGAAAAGTATTGATATTAGTTCTTCTTTAAAGGTTTTGTAAAACTCTGCTGTATACCCATCTGGTCCTGGGCTTTTCTTAGTTGGTAGTCTTTTCATGGCTTCTTCTATTTCCTCAATTGATATTGGTCTGTTTAGGTTGTGTATATCCTCCTGAGTCATTCTGGGCAGATCATATGACTTAAGAAATTTATCAATACCTTCAATATCTTCTATTTTATTGGAGTATAAGGATTCAAAATAATTTCTAATTATCTTCTGTATTTCTGAAGTGTCTGTTGTGATATTGCCTTTTTCATCCCATATGCTAGTAATTTGAGTTCTCTCTCTTCTTTGTTTTATTATTTTTTTATTCTAATGTAGACCAGCATATTTCATTTAAAAAATTGATAGTGGTGCACTATATCAATTTATGACTAATGATTAGGCAGTTTAAAAGACCCTGTAAGAAAAATTTGATCATGAAAGGATGATCATTAAACCCAAGTGGATTTGGGGGTCTAAAGAAGAAGCTTGAAGATGAAGAAAAGAGATGGAGCTGATAGAGCAATGTTTCAAAGGAAGTGGGAGGAGGTAGCATCAGGATTGTTGGGAAGTGTGAGACTTGGAGGCAAGTTCTGGGTGGGAGGATGTGGAAGTGGAAAGTAAAGAAGTAGAGAACTTCACCTGGGCAGCCTTTATTTCTTTCAGCAGGAAGGAGGTGACAGGGCCAGGCGAATAGGGAGGTAGGCTTAATTTGGGGTAGAGGACAAGCGGTTATTGCTTAGAGGAACTATCATGGGGATAGTGATCAAAATGGGTGGTAGAATAAAGGGTAGCAGGGAAATAAGTTGATGGCTCAGTCCTGATTTTATGACACCAAACTGCCTAGAAGCAAGAAAAAGGAGGGGTGTGACAATAGACTATGGGCTCTAAGTTGCCTTGGTCATTCTCTTTCAGACTCTTTGTCACCAGGCTTACGTTAGTCTTGAATTTCTCCTCTCCCAATATACTCCTTTTTGGATCCCTTACTTGTTAACTCACAGTCCCAGGAGACTGATTAACCAAGACTTGTCCCCAGATCACCTCACTTAATTCTAAAACTAAGTTAGTCCAACATTTCATAACAATAGATTGACTTTGAGCTAAAAGGTCATCCAAACTTTAGGAACACAAACACCATTTTGTGGGCTGTTGTTTGTCTCCCTTTGGCTAATATGAGAAAGGATACCCTGCAGTCTTCATGTGTCTTAAACTGGGTTCTTCCCTTTCCGTACAGGTGGAGTGTCTACAAGTAGTTTTGTTGCATGTTTGGGGATCAGACTTTGAAAGTCTGATGACAAGACATAGCAGATGCCTGTAATTCCAGTGGCTCAGGATGCTGAGGCACGAGGATCGTGAGTTCAAAGCCAGCCTCATCAACTTAGTGAGGCACTAAGCAACTTAACAAGACCCTGTCTCAAAATAAAAAATGGCTGGGGATGTGGTTCAGTGGTTAAATGACCCTGGGTTCAATCCCCAATACTAAAGATTAATCTATCTATCTATCTATCTATGCAGTACTTACAACTAGGCACTACTTCCTCATTTTTTGGATGAACAAATGGAGTTTCAGAAAAGCTAAGTGTTGCCCAAAGTCTCTCAGCTAGTAACTAAAGAATCCAGGACTTGATAGTTCTGCACATTTGTTTTTAACTTCTTTTCCTTTATATTTTTCATATTTTCTATTGCTATGTCTTCCCATTCACTAACTTTTTATACTATAATATCTTATATGTTCTTAATCCCATCCAGCAAATTTTTCATTGTATCCCAGTTTTTTATCTCTATAAATTTTATTTAGGTCTTTTTTATATATCTTCCAAGTCTCCATTTATATTTTGAATATATGAAATGCAGTTATAATAATTTAAATTCCACCATGACCTAATTCCGTAGTGACTATTTCAGAATGTATCAGGATTCATTTTTAATTTAATTTTTTGATTATGTGTTGCTAGTCCAAGTAGGTAATATTAACTTGAACTGTGTACTCAGTGACAAGACTATGATTACACAATCTTGGAGGATATTTACATGACTACTAAAGAGCTTAAGCAAGGACCACAGACTTCTTTGTTATATTTCTTTGAACATGAGAAGATTTTCTTGTAATTTATCCTTTTATGAGTCCAGGCATCCAGATGGTCATACGTCCGTGAGAGACATCAATTACTATTCCTTGCTTCATTCAGGCCTTCCAGAAGTTATAAGTCAGCTTCTGCAGAGAGAAAAACTTAGAAATCTTCACCACCCACATTTATATTGGTCAAAATACCTGATTAGCTGATTTTAGTTTCTTGTTCATTTTTCGTGTCTGGCTATACTTTCCTGTGAGCTAAGTATTTAAAATAATGTATAACTTATACTAGAGTTATTATATATTAACTCTAAGTTATAATGTATAACTTATGCCAATTTGTATCATCCCTAAATTTTATTCCTACCTTATAAATACCTAACTTTTTTTCTAGACAAACTTTAAAATAATTTTTATAAGTTCTAAAACAAATTAGGGTTTTATTTAATATAATATTGGACTTATATAATAAATCAAGAAATATACCATTCCTATTGAAAAATGATCATGCCTTTCCATTTTTATTTAAATTTTCTTCATATATGTCTTAAATATTAATTTTTAAAATTATTCCTATGTATCTTTTGTTGCTTTGTGAATAAGACCTTGCCTACCCTGGTATATTTCTCCACATAATAGATGAATGATTTCTACTAACTAGATTCAATTGATCCTTTATTAATAATAACTGATTTTTTCTTCATATTGAAACTTTGAACTCCTGGAATGCACTCCAATCAGATTTATTATTTTGCCATAATTTTCAAGAGGAAGAAGCAAGCATAACTATCTTCACTTTGTCATATTAAAACTGAAAGCACAGATAAAGATTTTTAAATGTGAGAAAATTGTCAGTTTTCTCTAGTGGTTGGGAAGGAAGGGTTTTCTGGAGGCCTTGGGGCTGTGGGACAAAGGTATAAGAGAAGAAGGAAGAGGTGGGATCAGGGCAAGGTGGAGAAGGGATTCTGACCATGATTAGTAACACTATACCAGGCACAAGACATATCCTAATCTTGGTGGCATAGATGTTCACACAAAATGACTGAGCTGGGTGCAAACTTCATGGATCAGCAAAGCCTTTATTCAGTAGTGGAGTCATGCATCTGGCCACTTTTCTGATGGAAAATGAGCCACTGCCCAAAGCGGGAATCTGTGCTTATACATATTCCACTGAGAGGTGACTTAATTATTGACAGAGTGTGTCAGTTTGGGCACTCAGGAAACAGGTTTGTGAGAATTTGAAATTTGTTTTTACTGGGCAATATTTTTACTTGGGGAAGAATGGAAGGTCTGGAGTCAGCATTCAGTACTTATCCCTTTCTCTCTGGGGTCCCATTGTACATTGTACTGTCTTTGGGTAAGGATTTATTTGGGGGAAGGATCAAATTTGACTTCCTCCCAGAGACTGCCATTTTAGGCTTGATGGATATCTCCTTCCCAGGGATTGTCCTGTCACTGGGAAAAGCGTATTGGGAAAGAATCAATGTTATCAGTGTGTTGGCTTCTTCCTCACTCCCCTTCCCAGACCACACTATTTGGGGGTTTGTCATTTTCCATATCTTACAATAGAAATAAAGACAGGTTTTACCCAGGTTTTGGGGGCTAGATCTTTTGGGTCATTCAACAACAACAACAACAACAAAACACCTATTGTTCCCTTCCTTTGGGCCAGGTTTGGTTTTTATACCTGATGATAGCGGTGTTGAACAAGATATAGTCCCTGCTCCTTGGAGCTACCAGAGAAGCAGATATTGAAGTAATTATCACCACTAAATGGATAAAAACGTGCCGAGTACTGAGAAGTACAGGGTGCAGTGATGGCATGTAGTGGGCTGCCTACCTTATTCTGGATGGTCAGGGAAGGATTGCTTTCTATGGGAGTCCAGCTGACACTTCCAGTAGTAGTCAAGATGGAAGGTAAGAACAGGAAGGTATTCTAGGTTTAGAGAACAGCAGGGCTTAGCAAGTGGGGCCAAAGTTGAGAGAAGGAAGAACATGGGAGTGATGAAAATGCTGGGAAGGTGAGTGGGGGCCAACACCATCCAGTGCTGCAGCATTGGAGGGAGCAGAATTGGAAGGAAGAAAGGCCTACACCCTTAGGGTTGGGGAGGGAGAATTTTAAGGGTGGTTCAAGTCAGCGGATTTTAGAACTTTCCCCCCTCCTCCTCCAAGACTTATAATTTCATGGGGGATGTATGTTGATACACTTGGGGAAGCTGGTGAGGTTACTGCCGGCGTCGTGAACGGGAGCCAGGAGTACCAAATTCTGCAATGCAGAGGGCACTTTTGCCTATTGAAATTTTTTTTTTTTCAGTTTCAAATGCCTTGCTGGACATTCACGTCAGTGAAAAATCTACATGACAGCATGTATTGCACTGGTCCAGCCCATCTGGTTGCACCTGCAGCTTTACTACAATACAGGTTTTTTTTTTTTTTTTTTTTTTTTTGAGAGGGAGAGAGAGAGAGAGAGAATGAATCTCTTAACATTCATTTTTCATTTTTCAGCAGACACAACATCTTTATTTTATGTGGTGCTGAGGATTGAACCCAGCGCCCCACGCATGCCAGGCGAGCGCGTTATCGCTTGAGCCACATCCTCAGCCCCCATACAGATCCCTCCCAGGACCCGGACCCTTAAGGAGCAACCACCCTCGCGGGTCACAATCGAGCTGTCACGGGGTAAGGGGCAATGGCCTACTCTGTGCAGACAGAATTCCAGCCAGGCGGGGCTGGGCGAAAGCACCACCGAGCAGTAGAGCTGGTACCCGCTAGAGAGGCTGGGCGCGCTGGGTGACGCATTTCCGGTCGCGCCGTGGAGCAGCCCGCTTCTGAGGTGAGAGTGGGCCCGCAGGTTCAGTGGGCGCTGCCCTGATCCAAAGTTCCGAGCGCTGGTGGGGCGCCCTTACATCGTGGGCGGAATTGGGTTTCCGCAGCCAGCAGGGCCCTGGAGGCCGATCCTGGGAGAAGGAGCCGGACGGCGGCCAGGGGTCCGCTTCCTTCTCGACTCCTGCTTTGGAGTTGGTGGCCAAGCAGTAGCGCTTGATCTGCTCGGGGTACATCCAGTGTGGGTACATCCAGCGGGGGGAATACTTGCGGGTTGAAGCGGCCCGAGGTGATATCACAGGTCTCAAGGAGGTCGGGCAGGGACTTCTGCTTCTATGAGTTTCAAATTTGGACCGCGTGCTCCCGGCTCCTGCCATGGGGTCATGAATTAGGACCGAGAGGGAACAGAAAAAAACAGAACCTCTCCCAGCCACCCGGCAGCCGAAGCAGCCTTTAGGAGGGCACCATCTCCTAGAGCTACGTCGGTTTCCAAAGGTAACATGACGCCACTTCTCTTAGGCTACGGAATAACAGTGACCTGGGCATGACTTCTACACTGTAATTACGAATTTACTCAGTTCTAGAATACGAATAAAATAGTTACAGAATTGCTAATCAATAACCCCAGTGAAAACAAATTTATTCCTATAGCACAGTATTTGAATACAGCTGTTTTTGTCTTTAGCTTTATAGTATTTAATCAAAATACTATTTTCCAGAGTTGCTAGCTCTTGTCTTTCCCACTTCTTCACCATGGTTATGTTATTCAGTTGTCGTACAGTTAGACTCATTTGCTATTGTTTGCATTCCATTTTGGGACTTTATCTTCACCCCATTCAGGTGTGTGTGTGTGTGTGTGTGTGTGTGTGTGTCTGTCTGTCTGTCTGTCTGTCTTCAAGAATATATTTACATAGGGCTGAGGTTGTGGCTGAGCGGTACAGCACTCACCTAGCGTGTGCAAGGTGCAGGATTCGATCCTCAGCACCACATAAAAATAAAAACAAAAATAAAGGTATTGTGTCCAACTACAACTAACAAAAATTTTTTAAAAATTAAAAAAAAGAATATACTTACATATGAGTATATATAGTCGCAAAATGAGCACCTGTGGACATATCACCTGATTAAAAAAGAACAGTGCTGGTGCTGCTACATCTATCAGTGTTGTTCTCACTCATCTTCCATCCTCTCATTTCAGAGATAACATCTATCTTGAATTTTGTGTTATCATAGCCTGTTTTAAAAAATGTATCACCCATGTTTCTGTGTGTATTATTATTTGCAAGCTTTATATAAATGGCATCATAGTGTCTGTAGTCATCGTGTACTTGCATAATCAGTATTATGTCCCTAAATCCATTCATGTTATAGGTAGCTGTTAGGTAATGTTCCATTGTGAAAATGATAGGAAAATTTGTTGATGTCAGTGGACACATGGGTTCTTTTCAGGTTTTTTTTTTTTTTTTTTTTTAATGAAGTAGTGCTTATAGTGAATATTTTTAACACATCTCCTACATATAAGTGTCTCTAGGGCATATGTTTTTAAAATGAGGCATGAGTATTCGAATTTTTTACATACCTTTGTAATTAACAGTATATTTATCTTTCTTTGGCTTATTAATGTGGAAAAGAAATGGTAGAGTTGTCTTATTAGATTCAAATGGAGTTACATATTCTTCAATCATAGAATAAGCTTTCCTTTTTAAAAAAAAAAAATAACTTTATTTATTTATTTATCTTAATGTGGTGTTGAGGAGCGAACCCAGTGCCTCACACACGCTAGACAGGCGCTCCACCACAGAGCCACAAACTCAGCTCTAGTTTTCCTTTTGAACACCATAAAATACATTAAAAAAATGGACACTTGAGCCATTCTTAACAATCCGTGAAATAAAAATTAATAGATAAGGTTATTTAAAACATGCAATAAATCTAGAACTTATGAACAGAGGAAAAAATAAGCAATATTATTGTTAGATCAGAGACAAAACAGAGTTGCTGATTGGCTACAAAATAGTAATTAATATGTGAAATTTAAAAATCTTTGTAATGTGGCTAATAGTCCAGAGGAAAATTTGTGGCTTATAGACTTTACTTGCCAAATAAGAAAGAATGAAAATAATGAATAAATCATGGAACTTCAGGAAACTGGGGAAAGCTTCTTCCAAAAGCAGAACATGGAACAAAGATTTGTGTGTAGGAATTTATTTAGGAATTTATTGAGGAATATTGTCAGAGGGAGAGTGTATAACTAGAGGAATAAACAGAAGGGAAAGCCTGTTAAAAGAAAAACTTTAGGTGCGGTGGCACACACCTGTGATCTCAACAGCTTGGAAGGCTGAGGCAGGAAGATCTTAAGTTTGAGACCAGTCTTAGCAACTCAGCAAGACCCTGTCACAAAATGGAAAGATGAAAAGGGCTGAGCATGTAGTTCAGTTAAAAGCAACCTTGGGTTCTATTTCCAGTACCAAATAAATAGGAAAAAATAAATAAAAGAAAAACTTTAGATAAATTTAACCAAGTTCACTTATGTTTTGATAATTAGACACACCCTAGAACCAGGGCAGGTTCAGGAATACTCTGGGGTCTTCATGTGGCTAGAGAGCACTTTCAAACAGAAAAGGGGAAGTGCCATCCAGAAATCAGAAGTTCAGTTGGTTAATACCTGGAGTTTGCCTTATTTGAACCTGGCTTGACTGAAGCTCAGCCAATGACCAAGACTTTAGCTATAGCTGGGTATGGTGGTGCACCACTATAATCCCAGTGAAAGCTAATGCTAAGGCAGGAGGATTGAAAGTTCAAGGCCAGCTTCAACAATTGAGTGAGGCTCGAAGGAACTTAGTGAGACCCTGTCACAAAATAAAAAAGGGCTGGGGATATGGCTCAATTGTTAAGTGTCCTGGGTTCAAGCCTTGGTACTTTAAAAAAAAAAAAAGAGCTGTATATTACAAAGACAAATTTGTAAGTTACATTGGGATTTTTCAGTTTATGTTCTAATTTAGATTGCAGCTTTATACACACAAAGACTCAAATATGTGAGTAGAGGGCTTTCTTCAGCCAAATTAATTGAACATACAAATACAAGGACACATTGTCAAAGTCTTCACAGGTTGTCTTGCAGAGAAGCTCCGTCTTTGAGGAGCCTCATGTGACTCTTCAGGTGTTATCTCCCCTGTACTTCAGGTCCCAACAGGTGTCCCATAGAGGCATCAGAGGACCTCAGGGCAGGAACCAGGTTAAATGGTATAGATTCTTTCAGAGGCATTGTTGGTTGTAGCTTCCCAAAGGTGGTCAGTGCTTCCTTGGAACTTCAGAAGTCCATGACTTTGCAATCAAAATGCCGGATAGTGTGAGGACGCAGTCTGGTACCTCCCTTCCAGCCCAACTTCCTTAAGGAATCCTGGGCTATGCAGGAAGCTAACTGTCAAGACCTCTGTGGAAGCACTAGGATTCTGGAGGACCCTCAGATCTCTCAGGAAACAGGCAGCTGTCAGGGAACAGCTGTTCCTTTCTCCAGGTGCCTTCCAGAGCCTGACTCCCTAGGCCTGTGTGCTGGGACTGTAGCCCAACCATCTTTGATTGTCTTACAGTATAATCAAGATGGTGTTTGTTCAGAGAAAGAGAAACGAGTCAAAGATCATAGTAATGTTCTGTCTGAATTGTTGATAGATGAATTTTTTTTATTATTCTTTTAGACTGCATGCACTTTTATATACTTTTATATATGATTTTTGTCATATAGAAGTCCTAGGGTTTCTGAAAGTAAGCATCAGTGTCCTAGCTGGGAGGAATCCTGGGCACTGAGCCAGGGAACAGATCACTTCCTTTTTCCTGTTCCATGATAACTCCTATTCATGCTCTGTCTGGATGCTGGCTACCTGTGCCTCAGATCTTCTCTGAAGGGCTGTGTTGATCCTAGTGGATGGTGACTCTCTCACATTTTCTCTGTTTCTCCTCAGCTGCAGCCCTTCTCTGAGAGGGATACCAGGTGATGGCAGACATGCTCCTGACAGCCTGGCCCCAGGTGAGCTGTGGGTTCTTTAACTCTTCTGGCAGTTTCATTGAGGAGAACTGAGAAGGGAGCTGGTGAGCCTTGGCATGAAAACAGCTTCTGCCTGCAAGACAGGAACTTCTGGGAAAGGTGGTTCAGGAGTGGGGCAGCAGAGACTGGGATGGTGACCAGTGGAGGCAACAGGGAAGCCCATAAGGCAAATGTGGTCCTTTGCATTCCAGGGGTCCCTGTTTCTTCATACAGGAGCATCCCCAGCAGGGGGCTCTGGGTGAATGGGGCTATGGAAGCTGCACATGTGGGATGCTGTAGGCACTGATGTGAGTGGAGGAGAATTACACAGGTTTGGGATTCCCAATGGCAGGGGTATCAAGGAAGAGGAGGAGCAGGACCAGATCAATGAGAAGGATGCTGTGCCTCTAATTAGGGGGGAAAGGAGGTGATGATGGGAGTGGGATAAAGGGAGGGGAAAGACAGGGAGTCTTGTGGAACAGAGTGTCCCTTTATGTCCTTGTGAAGCTTTCAGGGCTTGGGGTATAGTGATTCAGACTTAAGATTTTTGAAAAGAGTTCTTGACCTTCTCCCTGCTAAATGAATTAATGAATGAACGAACGAACGAACGAACAAGCGAACGAACAAGCTTGCAAACCAAAATGTCTAAACACTTTTCAGGGACTTTGCAGATCTCCTGAAGCTTATTCATGGACTTCTGTAGACTCTAGAATTCCATAGTCCCAGTAACATATTTGAGGCTTACTGTGTTGCAAGATCCAAATGGTGCCCCTTGCATGGACCATTTGGACAGGGTGTTTTTTTTTTTTTTTTTAATTTTTTTTTAGTTGTAGTTGGACACAACACCCTGTGCTCGGTGCTGTGTTGTATTCATTCTACCAAAAAGACATGGAGGCAAAGGGGAGTGATGTGCCCTAGGTCACGGAATTATTGTATGATTTGAAACTGTCCAGCCACATGACAGCTGTGGAACCAGTCATGTTAACTTAATCAGATTTGTGACAGCCATGTATGAAATAATTTTCAGGGGAGATTCAAAAGCAAGGTGACCATTCCAGAACAAATTCCACTGGCCCAGGAGATATGGGCTTTATCAAGGAAAGTTGTTTAAGAGGAGTTGTTTAGATAGTACTGCTAGAGACCTAAAAGTCTTTAGGATGTAGAAAGTCAAAGGATTGGAAAATGAATAGAGAAGAGGAAGAGTCAAGAACAACCCCATGTTTCTATCTGACATTTCCTTTGTGGATTGTGCTGACATTAAGAATGAGTTCAGGAGGAGCTGCCAACTTGCTTGGGGAAAGGGTGGTGATATCATATAGGAGGGCTCTTTTTTTTTTTTTTTTTTTTAGTTGTAGTTGGACACAACACCATTATTTTATTTATTTATTTTTATGTGGGGCTGAGGATTGAACCCAGGGCCTCACACTTGCCAGGCATGCGCTCTACACTGAGCCACAACCCCAGCCCCTAGGAGGGCCTTTAATTTTGTGCAGAAAAGTTACTTGACCTACTTGAGGTCACACATACAGGACTCACAGACACACTTAGAAATTGGTAGATGGAGGTTCCCAGGATCAAGAAGACAGATCCGAGCAGAGAGGAGTTGGGAGGCAGATCTCAAGTCCTCAAGGTTGTAACAGAAAGCTGAAGTAGGAGGAGGGAGAGCCAACGGGGGACTGCAGCTGCTTAGAAGGGACTTGGGACTTGTGCTGACCACATAGCTTAGTGGCAAAAATAGAGACCAGAAGGGTGGCAGAGCAGCTGGTAAACAGGAATGGTGGTCTTCCTTCTTTCCCGAACATTTTTGGAGAAACACTGAATTTTAGATAGAAGTTGGAAAGGATGGAACTTGAAAGGGAGAGGGTACCAGAAAATGCCAGTGAAACCACTGGCCCAGGCAGCACTGAGCCTCCCTGCTGGCAGTGCTAGAGAAAATGCCACAGAGCCCCTGGTTAGGGGGTCTGTGATGGGAGTACCTGGCAGATGAGATGGAAGCCAAAACTATTCTAAAAGAGCAGAGTTGTTTTGGGGGAATTTGTTTATGGGAAACATTTTCTTTTAGCCTAGCTTATGTTATCTTTTATAAGCATAAAAAAATGGCATAAGGTTTCTGTGCTGTGAGAGTAGATGGATAGTCCATGGTTTACTTTCCTGGTGCTTTTTCTCAAATCTTCCTTGTTATTAATAGTGTATTCTTAACAAGCTCCCTCCCCAGACCTTTATACTGCCCTCTGCCCCTCACTTAGGGCCTGAGCCATGCTATTGGCCCTAGGGCAGCAGGAACCTGTTGTTTCAGAAGTCGGTGACCTTTGAGGATGTGGCTGTGTACTTCACCCAGACGGAATGGGATGGCCTGTCCTCTGCGCAGAGGGCCCTGTACAGGGATGTGATGCTGGAGAATTATGGGAATGTGGCCTCCCTGGGTAAGGTCTCTCTCCCTTGGATTCAAACTCTGCCATTTGGGGATTCCTGGCTCCCTTGTCCCTGACAGGTTGCAGGTGGAGCACCTGGTACTCTTTTACTGAGTGGGTACCTCAGTGCTATTTCTAGTCTCCTGGGGATTGCTGGGAAGAGCAAACCTCAAGCTCTCTTTAGACCAACATAGGTTTTTAGGTTTTGTATACACTTTGATTCACCCTATGGAAATTGTGTTTTGGAGACAGCAAAAAAATAGTTACTTCCTGTTCCATGGTGGCATCTTCAGGATTTCCCTCATCTTACTTATTTTGAATCTTTTTAAGGATTTCTGTGCTCTGAATATTTCAGTCCAAGGTCAAAAAGTGGTAATCCCAATAGTCTGGGCCTTTCCCAAGTCTTCCCACATCCCTTCCAAAGTTCTGGCCCTTCTCATCCCCCTCCCCTCCCCTCCTGTGCCCTCCACCATTCCCAGAGTTTTATCTTCCTCATTGCAGAGGCAATGTGAGAAGAGGTTTAGGAACTCATGTATGGGAAATAATTTATGTCACTCCTATTTCCTTCTTCCAAACCAGGATTTTCACTTCTCAAACCTGCTGTGATCTCACGACTGGAAGGAGGAGGTAAGTTGGTGGGCCCTTCTCCACTGGCCACTGGAACTAGAACAGGCCAGGGCCTCTGCACTGATAAAGGAGGCACATGTTGCCCAGCAACATATAAACATGCCACATTTATTGGCCAGCCCTATAGAGTAAAGTTTGAATAGTTTTTATTTTTTGTTTTGTCTTATTTTATTTTAGTGCTGGGGATTGAATCCAGGGTCTTGGATATAAATTTTGATGATTTAAAGAGCTAGGCCTATTCTGTTTTCATAAATTTCCTAATTCTAACAACGGATATTTTTCAAGTGCCTTGTTTTCTTTTCAATCCTAATTTTGGAATCCCATCTTTCTCGGACAAAATTAATTAATTTTGAGAGTCCTTGCCATTAAGTATTTTCCACTTAATGTGGTGGATATAAAATTAACAGATTTTTCACACAGAAAGGCAGAAGCTGCTAAAAAGCATAGTGGGCTTAGAGTAGGCTTCCCCAAGGTCCCCTCCTCATTGTACTATTTCCTATTAGTGTGACTTTGAGAAGTCCATTTATTTGAGATCTCTAAGATTCATTGATCTCATCTCTGAAAACAGAATAATAAAAGGAGGTAGGATTGCTAGTCTTGTGGGTTGAGGATTAAATTGTTAAGACACATCAAGTACCTAATATAGTGTGTGTTTAATTAAATATTTTTTTATTTTGGGGCTTCGGGGGAGAGAACTATACATAACAGAAGTAAAGAGGTTCCTTTTCAAATGTTGATATGTGGCTGAAACACTTCAGGTGTCTTACAAATATGCATATTGTCAGGGAGTCAGTCTTGGGATGGAGTCAAGAGTTTGCATTTTCATTCATATTTTGAGGTCCTTAATCAAAGGTGTTTGGATCTGATTCTATAAACAACAGATGGTTCTGAAATCTTGTCTCTAATCAACCCATCATGATTTAACTGAGGATTAACATGATTTAACATTAATCTCATGCCTCACCTATTTGTGTAGATTAATTAAGGTGAGGAATAAAATGGGTTCTAGGCAGGAGCTCTAAGGGAAGGAGAAGGAGGCACAAGGCCCATGTCAGCAGAGTTGACCTTCTTTTAAAAATCTTTTCCACAACCCCCATCCAGTACCTTCCACTTAAATCTCTTGTACTAAAACTGTATAAATGTCCATTCTACAAAAAGAGGTTGAAAATGTAGTTTTTTTTAAAAAAATGGGTATAATCCTACTTTAAAAAAATGGAAAATATGCTATAAAAAATGAAGTGGAGAGTAGATATTGCATCTGCCACACCATAGAATTGGAAAACAGAAGGGTGCCAAGTGTGGAAATATTGGCAAAAAATAAAAGTGGTTGATCCACATACAAAGTTTAAATGTTAATCTGTGTGAAAGTTCACCCTCAGCAGAAGCCAGAGAAATACTACTTAAAATAAAGAGATAGATGAGTTGGGAGTTTAACTCAATGGTAGAATGCTTTCCTAGTATGTGCAAGGCCCCGGATTTGATCCCTAGCATCATACACACAAAAACAGTCATGATCATCATAATGAGATTTCACCTATCAGAGAACCTATATCATCAGTGAGAGCAGTTATATTAATGTGTTGATAAAAGTACATCAAAACAGGAATAGACTCCTTAAGTGAATCCATTATGAATTAGTAGTCTTTCTAGAATAAAAGTTTATACTTGGTAACCTGACTGTACCCTAATAAAATAAGCAAACATGTGTATGTATAAAAGTTTACCACACATTTATATAGTAACAATATATTGGGGGGGGTTTCAATTTTCAGTGTAAGGAGAATGGTTAAATTGAGGTACCTGTGGAGGTGAGAAGAGTATTTAGCAATTTCAGAAACCTATTTTTGCAGTCTATCTAGACATTGGAAAATGTTCATCATGAATAAAAGAAGAAAAAAATATTCAGTTTTGATATAGTATGTATTTGTTTTTAGAAAAAAATGAAAATGGTTAGGGAAAGAGATGCTTCAAATTAGCAGTAGTTATTTTTAGGTGGCCACATTTCAGGTAATTTGAATTTTCTTCTTTATAAGTTACTGATATTATAGCTTTCTCAATCAGTTTGAACTACTGTAACAGAATACCATAGATGGGGTGATTTATAAACAACAGAAATTTACTTTTACATTTCTGGAGGCTGGAAGTTTAAGATCAAGGTGCAGGCAGATTCTGTGCCTGGCAAGGGCCTGTTTCCTATTAAGGCAACTATCTTCTCACTGTATCCTCACATGGTGGAAGGGAAGAGAACTTTCTAGGATCTCTTTGAAAAGTATGCTAATCCCATTCTTGAGGATTTTGCCAAAGGCCTCACCTTCTAATACAATTTTATTGAAGCTTATGGTTTTAGCATATGAATTGAAGGTCTGGGGAGAACATTCTGTAGCATCAGATGGGAATTATTTTTTAATTAGGAAAAGACCAGTGTTATTTTTGAAAATGCTTTCTAGGAAATCCAGCTTATTTGGGTTTATTAAGGGGCATATTCCATGGGGTTCAACAGGTATGGAAGATGAAAAAAATAGAGGCCCTCTTTTTGGACCAACGTTTTGAGAAGTTTGGGAACAAATGCAGAATTCAGTAGCTCTAAAGATTATTGAAATTATAAAAGAATTTTAGGAAATGATCAATTTTAGGATTAGGGGAAAAGGTGGAAGGAAAAGGCGAGGCTAATACAGTAGTATTCTGGAGGGATGGGAAGAAGTGGATCAAATAAGGGCTTTTCTGAAGTGGAAGAAAAAGAAGTTAAAGAAGGAATTTTGAAAAGCCTAGAATTTAAGTTCTGAGGAAAGAAAATTCTTTCCCTTTTACTTCCTTTTGCCATGATGTGTCATTGCCAATATTACCACATATTGCTGGATTTCTTTTCTTTCCCAAGCATTTTCTTCTTTTTATTAATAAGGAACTCAGTGTCATGGAGATGACTAAGATTGCAGAGTATAGAAAAGCATAGTATGATGGGGAAAATGCTGATATGGTGGACAAGACCTACAGTTTTTTCAGTGTTGTCAGTTTTAACATTCATGTTATTGATAATGGCTTTTTCTTAGGCAGAGCATGACTAGTGATCTTTTATAATTATTACTTTAAAATTCATAATATTGGTACATACTCAAATCAGTACAGAAATTATATAAAGTAGAAAAAGAAAGTCTACTAAATTTCCTATACCAGTTTGCTCAGTTTCTTGTGTATTCTTCCAGAAGTAGTTTTCTAGGAATAGGAATGCATTTTTTTTTTCTTTGTATGAGTGGAATCACCTCTGTGTACTGTTTCTGGATTTATTTATTTATTCAGCAGTATACCTAGACTTTTCATGTCAGCATATATGGATTTATTTAACTCTTAGTTATATGGTATTTCAGCTTATGAATGAACCTTAAGTTCTTTGACTTAATCTGGTGATTTTAAAAATCCCTCTGATTACTATGATCCTTTATAGCACAAGTGTTTTTTTTTTTTTCCTAACATGCTTCTTGTATGAAATTTTCTATTTTCTGTTTCTTATAGTAGATCTTGATATCCAGACTGGCAGTAATTTGTCCAAAGAAATGTGTGAAGAAAAAGTTAGTACATCATTTGAACTTCACAAGGACTCTTCCCAGGAAACAGATTTTTCAGAAGCCTTTATGCTTGAGCAACAACAGGAAGTCCACTTAGCAGGAAGTATGAAGGAGGAAAACAGCAGTGTCACTGATGGTACAGTGAAAAATGAGACAAGTCCTATGGAGGAGTGTCTCTATAGTCAGAGTTCAAACTCATTTCAATATCATACCACGTCCACTGGAGAGCAACACCCTGGTTCTATAGGACAAGAGAAAGTCTTCAGCTTTGACACAAAACTTGTTAAGCATGAAATAATTGATACTGAAGAAAGACCTTTGAAATGTGAAGAATTAGTGGAAACTTTAAAGTGTGACTCTCGACTTAATCAGCAACTTGAAAGCTACACTAGTGTGGACAAACCTTTCAAATGTGTGGAGTGTGGGAAATGCTTCAGCTACAGTTCACATTATATTACACACAAAAGAATCCACAGTGGAGAGAAACCCTATCAGTGTAAGGTGTGTGGGAAAGCCTTCAGTGTTAATGGGAATCTAAGTAGGCACCAGAAGATCCATTCAGGAGAGAAGCCCTATCAGTGCCAGGAATGTGGAATTGGCTTCAGCTGTAGTTCTGCATATATCACACATCAGAGAGTCCACACCGGGGAGAAACCTTATCAGTGTAATGACTGTGGGAAGGCTTTCAATGCTAATGCAAAGTTAATTCAACATCAGAGAATCCACACTGGAGAGAAACCTTATGAATGTAGTGAGTGTGGGAAAAACTTTAGGTGCAGCTCCCAGCTTAGACAGCATCACAGTGTCCATACTGGAGAGAAGCCCTTTCAGTGTAAAGAGTGTGGGAAAGCCTTCAATAATAATGCAAAACTCATTCAGCATCAGAGAATACACACAGGTGAGAAACCCTATCAGTGCAATGAATGTGGAAAAGCCTTTAATATCAAAGGGAGGTTAATTCAGCACCAGAGAATCCATACTGGTGAGAAGCCCTATGAATGTAATGAATGTGGGAAAGCCTTCAGGTGTAATTACCAACTTCGGCAGCATCGGAGAATCCACACTGGGGAGAAACCCTATGAGTGTAATGAGTGTGGAAAGGCCTTCAATGTTAGTGCAGAACTAGTGCAGCATCAGAGAATTCACACTGGGGAGAAACCCTTTGAATGTAATGAATGTGGGAAATGCTTTACCTCTAAAAGAAAGCTACTTGATCATCATCGAATCCATACTGGAGAAAAGCCTTATCAATGTAAGGAATGTGGAAAAGCCTTCAGTGTCAATGCCAAGTTAACAAGGCATCTGCGAACACATACTGGGGAGAAACCTTTTAAATGTATGGAATGTGAGAAATCATTCAGCTGTAGTTATTACTATATTGTCCACCAGAGAATCCATACTGGAGAGAAACCCTTTAAATGCAAAGAATGTGGAAAAGCCTTTCATGTTAATGCCTATCTAATTCGGCATCAGAGAAGCCACACTGGGGAGAAACCTTTCCGATGTGAGGAGTGTGGCAAAGGCTTCAGCTTTAGTTCTGACTATATTATACACCAGACTGTCCACACTTGGAAGAAACCTTATGTGTGTAATGTGTGTGGGAAAGCCTTCAGATTTAGCTTCCAACTTAGGCAACATCAGAGTGTCCATAATGAAGGAAAATCCTAATAGTGAGAATGATGTAGAAAACTGAAGACTAATATTGAAATGGATTATGTATCATCAGATTCACCCTGGGGAAATACCCTGAAAAAGAAATGAATATAGCAGTCTTCTCATGGAAACATCTCCTGTTTTATTCAGTTTTTAATCAGGAGTGTATAGTCAGTTAAAAAGTAATATCTTAAAAAAAGATGTATAACATTGTTTTGTGTTGACAGCCAATCAGGAAACATGATTAAAGAAAATATCTCACTCCTAGCAACATCAAGAAAAGTGATTTTCTAGATATAAATAATTATTTTGTAGGACCTGTATGGAGAAAATTATAATTATCCACTGAGGGCCACCAGAAGAAACTTGAATAAGTGGAGAAGAGAAGCCTTGTTCTTGCATAGGAAAACCCATTTTTTAAAGATGTTCACTGTACCTAAATTAATTAATTTCTGTTTAATTTTTGGCAACAAGCATGCATTACTTTTGTAAAGAGGAAAAACAATAAAAATTTCCTTTAGAAAGGAAAACGAGTGAATATTTTTATGAAATAGAGGAAGCATTTCAAAGCTTCAAATGAAAGCTAAAAGCCAGCAATAAGGAAAATATTGATAAACTGATCATTCAGAATTAAAGTTTTCTGTACATTTTTGTTTTAAATAATCCCAAATAAGGCTAAAAGATAAAACACAAAATGTGGAAATACATTTGTAAAATTTGTGATAAGAAAGTGTAATATCAAATATATAGGGAAATTTTACAATTGAAAGATAAGTAACAATAAAAACCTGCAAATGACATTAGCAGGCAGCTTTTAAAAACATAAAAATGACTATTAAAGCAAGAAAAGCTGTTTTGTCAGTAGTACTCTAAGGAGAGATTAGTATTTGCTTATCATATGCGCGCATACACACACACACACACACACACACACACACACACACAGGTCTCAAATATCCTGCAGCCCTGAAAAATGAGGTTTACTATAGATGCCCTTAATAGAAATAAAAAGCAACAAGTTGTTATTCAGCAAAATCATATTAAAGGGTTCCTGTTACTTCTGTTAGAGGTACTTCTCTACAAACATGGTTCTTGAGGTCCTGAAGGAAGGTGTCTGCCTTGGATTCCCATTCTTATTAGTGCATTTTAAGGTCTCTGACTCCATGAAAATCTTGGAAGTCCAAAGATATTCTTTTGAAGATAATCTCCCACCCCTTTAAAAATTTCTAAGCAATTAAAAGAATACTCAAGCTTTCAGGAAGCTGAAGAGTAAGAGGCCCAACTAGGAAAAACTCAAGCAAGATGCAAGGACAAGAGAACTCCCCCCCCCCCCATGCAAAACAATGCAGAACAATTATTTAGATACTTAAACTGGAAATATTTCTGTTTCTTCAGATATTCATGTTTGGGTGTCCTCCGTGGCTACATGAGGATAAGCAATTGCTGGTCAGTGAGACTGCCAACTCCTCAAAAGCTCTGTAGGCAAAGTTCCTTATCCTACAAGGGTGAGATAAAGAGTGAAGATACTCAGTAACAATGAGTCGTGAGGAGGGTGGAGAACTGAAAAGGGCTGCCTGCCTGGGAGATCACTCTCTCCTCAGCTATGACAAGTTGTGGCTGAGCAGGAAAGCAGATGAGAGAATGCCAAATGATGAATTTTCAAAAAAGGAAATAGAATTTTCAAAAATCTGAATTCTTGATATCTCAGAATTTAATGTTCTAGAATCCTTGAACACTTATCAAAAGTCCATTTCTAGATGGTGGTTTTGTGTAATAAATCTGATGCCCAGTGTGTGGGTTTCCACACTAGGCAATTCAGTTCTCTGTGGACACCAACTGGGTGTTCTACAATGTAAATCAATTTTGACACTGCCTGGAATAAAGCCTTAGACTGTTCCTACTTTAGGTACCCATCTTATGAAGGTGGTCCCCAAGTTACGCCACTTCTGACTGACTTGACTACAAATTGAGGGTTCCCATGATCCTTTGCTCCTACTACAGCTCACAGAACTGAGGGAAACACTTGACAATTTCCAGTTGTTATAAAGGACATTATAAAGGGTACATGTGAACATCCAGATGATGAGGTACTTAGGGCAAGGTCTATAGGGATCTCAGGTGTGGGAGCTTTTGTCCTCATAGGTTGGGGTGTACCACTACTGGCACATGAACACATTCTCCATTCCAGAAACAGCTCATTTGGGGTTTTTATGGAGATTTCATTATGTGCCTATGATTAACTAGATACTTGGCCACTGGTGAATAATTCAGTCTCTCCTTCCCACAGGTCAGAGGGTGGGGCTGAAAGTTCTTATCCTTTTAAGCCTATGGTTGATTCCTCTGGCAACCAGTCTTGAAGCTACTAGGGGGCCACTAAGGTTATTTTATTAACATAAACTCGGGTGTGATTGAAGAGAGCTCATGATGAATAACAAGATTCTTCTTTAACACAAATCAGGAAATTCCAATGGTTTTAGGAGCTCTTATGCCAGAAATGGAGAAAAAATATCAAATGTATTTCTTATTATGCCACAGGCAAAAATCAAATGACTTGGTTTACGTTATTACTCTTTGATTTTTAGTTATATCATTTGCAGGAAAATGGATGGAGCTTGTGAATATTATATTAAGCAAAAACAAACCAAACTTGGAAGGTCAAGGGTTGTATGTTTTCTGTCATAGGTGGAAGCTAGAGAGGAAAAAGGACAAAGGCTGGGGAGATCAGTAGAACAGAGGAAAGGAACTAGGGGAAGGGGAAATACTGGGGAATGATATTGACCAAATTATATTGTGATATTTTGGGCATGTACAAATATGTAACACCAAATCCCATTCACTCAAAAATTTAAAAGGTGAAAAAAGTAAAAATTGTGATAAAATGCACATAAAAGTGATCCTTTTGACCTTTTTAAGGTGTACAATTCAGTGACATTTAATATATTCAATGTTGTGCAACCATCATCACTACCTAGGTCTTGAACTCTTTTACCACCCCAAAAGGAAATCCAATACTTATGAAACAGTCACTCTTTTTTTCCCCACATCCCAAACCTTGGCAACCACTAATCTGCTCTCTGTCTTTATGGACTTTCCCATTCTGGATATTTCATATTAATGGGAGCATACGATATGTTACTTGGATTCTCATACTTAGTGTAATGGTTTTTTCTAGGTTCATTCATATTATAGTATATGTTAATACTGTGTATTGATATTCCATTCATGGATAGATTACATCTTTGTTTATCCATACATCAGTTGATGTACATATGTTGAATAAATGTGTGTTTTATTTTTGTTTGGTTTTGGTACTGGGAATTGAACCCAGGTCCTGTATGCTTGGTGGCACTACAACATTTTATATTTCCTTAAATGTTTATGAAAGTTCCAATTTCTTCATAATCTCACTAACACTTGTTATTTTCTAATATGTTTTTTTCTCATAGCCATCCCAGTGGGCATGAGTTGTTATCTCATTCTAGTTTTAATTTATTTGCATTTTACTAATGATGAATGATGTTGAGGAGCTTTTTGTGTACTTTGTTGCCCACTTATGTATCTTTAGAGAAATTCTACTGAAGTTCTTTGCAAGTTTTTATATTGGTTTGCTTGTCTCTTGTTTGTTAGGTTTAAGTTCTCCCTAAATTTCGGATATCAAACGCTTATACAGGGTCTCTTGCAGTGCAATTCCGTATAAATTTTAGGATCAGCTTTTCTCTCTTTGCAAAAGGCCCTTGGAATTTTGAAAAAAAATACATGAACTCTATGTATTGATTTGGGAAGTATTGGCTTCTTTTTAAACATTTTTTTGTAGTTGTAGATGGTCAGAATGCCTTTATGTGCTTATTTTTATATGTGTATGTGATGCTAAGGATCGAACCCAGTGCCTCACACATGCTAGGCAATCACTCTGCCACTCAGCCACAGCCAGTCCCAAGTATTGCCATCTTAATAATATTAAGTCTTCTAATCCAAGAACACAGGTTATCCCTATTTATGTAGGTCTTCTTTAATCTTTCAGGATTTGTTTTGTAATTTTCAGTTTATAAGTTGTATACCTCTTTAGTTGAATTTATTCCTAAGTATTTTTTCTTTTCAATGATATTATAGAATTGTTTTATTAAACACCTTTTTATATTGTTTGTTACTAGCATATAGGATATCATTAGTTTTTGTGCATTGGATTATCCTAGAGAATGTTTTGTATGTATTCAGGGAGTACACTGCTGTTTTGGGTGGAATTTTCTGTATATGCTTGTTAAGTCCAGTTAGTCTGTAATATGTCCAAATCCTCCTTTTCCATATTGATCTTTTTTTCTGGTTCTATCCATATTGAAGGTGGGGGTATTGAGGTCTTCTACTATTGTAGAACAATTGTTCGATCTCTTAAATTCTGTCAATTTTTGCCCCATGTATTTTGGAGGTCTGATATTTGATATAGTTAATTCAGGGTACTATAACAAAATGCCATAAATGTAGTAGCTTATAAACAAAAATATCTATCACTGTTCTGGGTGCTGGTAAGTCCAAGAATAAAGTGCTGGAAGATTCAGTGTCTAGTGCAGGCCGGTTTCTTACATAGATGGTTTTTATTGTCTCACATGATGGACCAGAGACAAAGCAGCATTCTGGACTCTCTTCTAAAAGAGAAGTAATCCCATTTGTATGCGCAGAGCCTAAAAAAACACCCTTCCTCCTAAGATCAACACACTGGTGATAAGGCTTCAACATGTGAATTTTGAGGGAACAGAAAACATTCATGCTTTCTTGATGAATCAAGCCTTTTATCAATATGTAAGGTCTTTATCTTTCTCTTGTAACAATTTTTGACCTGAAGTCTGCTTTGACTGTTATTAATATAGCCACCTCAGCTCCCTTTTGGTTATGGTTTCCATGGAATATCTTTGTCTTTCCTTTTACTTTCACCTCATTTTCTATAAGATTAATCCTTAATTTGGACCCAAGGGAAAAAGAAAATAAAGATGACAACAAAATTCAGAAATCTTAGAAATCTTATGAAACTTTACATGAAATTTAAAAAAGACTATTGAAGGAAAAGAATTCTTTAAGAATTTTAACTAAGAAGAGAGAAGTGCAGCTCTGACCTCTGCTGAGCTGGAGTAGACTGTAACATAGCAGGTTTTGGAAACTCAGGTGCAGTTCCTCAGGGAGAAGAAGACTGGAGAAACCACACACCAAAGTTATATTACCTGGTCAATTTTTTTTTAAGAGAGAATTTTTGATATTTGTTTTTTAGTTTTTGGTGGACATAACATCTTTATTTTATTTTTATGTGGTGCTGAGGATTGAACCCAGTGCCGCGTGCATGCCAGGTGAGCGTGCTACTGCTTGAGCCACATCCCCAGCCCCTGGTCAATTTTGTTATGAGAAATTTGTTCTAAAAGTCCTTGCTTACAATATGCTATAGTTTAGATCTGGAATGTCTCCCAAAAGGCTCATGTGAGGCTTGATCCTCATCTATTGGAAGGTGATACAAATCCTTCAGAGGTGGGAACTTGTGGGAGCCTAGGTCATTGGAGCCATGTCCTTCCAAGGGATTGTGGGACTCTAGTCTCTTTCTTTTATTCTCTCTTTGGCTAACTGCTATTAATGAGGTGAGCAGCTTCCACCACCATGTATTTCCGTCATGTTGTGTCATGCTGCATAGCCCCAAAGCATCAGGGCCAATCCATCATGGGCTGACACTTCCGAAATGGAGCCAAAATAAACCTTTCCACTTTTTTTAAAATAATTTTTTTTAGTTGTAGTTGGACACAATACTTTTATTTTATTTATTTTTATGTGGTGCTGAGGAGTGAACCCAGCATCTTGCACATGCTAGGCAAGTGTTCTATCGCTGAGCCACAACCCCAACCCCTAAACCTTTCTGCTTTTTAAGCTTTTCATCTCATGTATTTGTTCCAGAAAACCAACTAAAATACAAGGCAAAAGAAAACTCATTTTGTAAAGATTACATTATGTAGTGGGAAGAGCTGAAAGGTCAATAGAGTCATAGGATGCAGATTTGACAGGTGACAGATGACTCTCAGACCACATCTTTGTTAAGAGTGGTGGGAAAATACATATGTTGACAAGTGTGGTATGACACTATGGAATCTCCTTTGCAGAAAAGGAAGTGGGACGGACAGGGCAACCCTAACAAGGGTTCTTAATTATTGTAACGTGGGTCTTTCCAGAGAAATTCATGCTATATCTCTATTAGAATTTGCATGGGCATGTCTCATGGCTTGGAGAGAGGAGTCTCTAGTGGCCTATTTAAATGGGGTTGAGGGCCTTTTGGGACAAGATCTCACCCTGAAGAAAGACCAAGCCAGGTGCTGCAGCCTGGACACAAGCCTGACAGCAGCTGAGAGTTGGCATGATCAGGGACCACTGCAGGGAGCAGGTTAGTGACTCCACATATGATCCCCACTCTGGGCCCCCAGGTACACTGTGAGGCAAGGACTTGATGGGTGGGCAGGAGTCCTGGAGAGTCCTGTCATCAGTGTCCTGAAGCTCTCTGCTCCTACCAAGGGTCATCCTTGCACCTACCCCAGCCCACATGGTTAGAATGCACTTGTGTGGGTTTATGTAGCTTAAAAAGCATTTTTATTTCACATACAGTGACTTTTGCTTTCCATCCAGGCACAAGCCTCCTTCTCCTTGACCCAGAACAAGGGTACCAAGGGCACCAGCACTTCCTCCCAGAAGAGCTTGGCCTCCTCTGACCTGACAGATAAGGAACCCATGGGCTGCTCCTCTGAAGGAGAGTGGAGGTCCTGCCAATTCAGAAGGTGCAACACCGGTTTGCCACACAGGATGCTCCCAACACACCTGAACACAGAGTCTGGTTCCCAAACTGTGCAGACTACCCTCACACACTTGCACAACCCCCAGGTGGGGCAAGGGCCAGCCAGATCCCCAGTCCCGAACACGACCAGCAATCAGACACACACTTACCCGTACAGGTACCCATGCAGGCCCTGCACACATACTGGCTGTGGGAATCTGAGCAGACACCTCTAGCAGAAGCAGCCTGCCCTGTCCCCACTCCTGATTCCTTTCCTCCTCTCCTTTGGCCTCTGCCTTCTCCACACTTCCCTGCACTCCCCTTCCCACTCCTCTGTCCCCTCCTCCTTTCCTCTTTTGTTCCTTTCTTACCTGCCTCCCCTCCTGCTCAGAGAGTCTGGGTCCCTGTGGGGACAAGTGAGGACAGAGTTGGGAGGCTTTGGCAGGTGATGTGACCCCAAGAGAAGCATAGACCTGCAGATATGAGGCAGATCCAAGGGAGGACCTAAGTCATTTATGCCACACCCATAGTCCTGGCCAGGCCTTCCAGAACAACCAACTAGACTCCATAAGGGAAATCTCTGAGACCTGACAAGATCCTGCCCCAAGGAAAGACCAGGCCAGATGGGCAGGCTGCAGAGCATCAGGGCCCAGGGGTGGGCTGCCAGGTAGCAGAGGAGGAAGTGTGATGCCACATAAGCAGTTGGGCTTGGTGTGTGCACAGGGGACCCTCGGAGAGGCACTGATGCAGCCCTGGCCTCCTGGGTTCTATGTAGTCAAGGCCTGCAGGGGAAGACAGCAGAGCTTTTCCCATCCTCCCTACTGGCGTGTCATGCCCCCCATGACATAGGCCTGAGAGGGCTATCACTCCCACTTCACTGAGAAGGGTACTCTGGCGCAAGGGCTTGGACTCAGATAGCAAACAGACCCAGGTTCTGGGGCCCAAGAGGCTTCGTGGGTGGCACTGGGCAGGTGCTGTACCTTCTCTTGCCTCATAGTCTCATCTTGAGAGTGCCACAGGGCCTGGCTCCTCCACAGGGCCTCCCAATGCCAGTGGCGCCTCACGTTGCCACCCCCTCTTCCTCCCAGGGCATCTTGGCCTGCTCTCTCCATCCCTCTCTGTTCTTCCTCCCTCTTCCCCAAATTTCCCTCTCATGCGTGCTCTCACCTCAGCCCTCCTTGCTCTCTCACTTCCATAGTTCTTGGGTGTCTGAGCTGTTTGAGAGCGGAAACTGAGAGGGCATCCATCTTCCTTGGTCTTCCTGAGGCCCCATGAAAGTCATAAGTAGACAGTGGGTCATTTCTCTGGTGGCTGGTGGGATGACCTGTATGCAGTGATGCTGTGACTAGGGGTGAGAAGGACTCCATATGGAGCTTGTGGAAACTGATCGGGGTCCAGCTCAGCACGGACACTAACCAGGTGTGTTGGCTGTGTTGGAAGCACAGTGTCCTTTTACCACCAACCCTTTCTCTGTGTTTTGTGACCTTGGGCACAATGTCCTCCTGTTCTATGGCTTCCTGATCTATGTAACAGAAGAACATTTATTATGGGGAGGCAGCCAGTCCTTTGTTAGGGGGTTCTTCTTCCTGCCAAGGATGGTGTAAGCCACCTAAGAAATTAAAGTTTAGAATAATTAGTGAAGAACAAAAGACAAAGTCAGAATTAGGTTTGAAAGATGGAGCACCTGATGGATCCAGTCCACATAGGAGCTGGGGCTAGACAACAGGAAATGGCTCCCGTCAGGCAACATCAGAGTATACCCAAGGCAGGGACAGGTTACGGGGAGAGTCTTGCTTCATGATATTTTTCACTCAGCAGGTTAATTAGCATCTTGGCAGGTCACATCCATCTCAGAGGGGCTGTGTGGCTACAGCAGGTCATCCCATCTCCCCTGCTGTGTGGGACCAGGCAGAGCTTGAATAGGGCTCACGATGTATCTGGGCAGTCAACCAGAGCAAGTGTCCACTGGAAGTTCCCAGACACCAGATCTCCTATTCACTAGGTTGCGATGTACAAAATAGTCCACACACAGCCCATGGTGCCCCTCAGTAGTATAGACAAGATAGAGACTAAATTCCATTGGCTCTGGCAATCTGTGTTTAGCAGCTAGCTCAGAGGACATATAATCGGTTCTTAACCATTCTGGTTTCCAACTCAGATGAAGTTGTGAACCCTCCCGAGACATGCCCATGTACCCATGTTCAGCAATCTCTACCAATTTTGAATCCCTAGCACTGAGGCTTGTCCATGGTACTTGGTCGAGACCCTCTCTTCTACCCTGCCCTGCTTGCCCATCCCCCACCTTCTCATGGCTCAGCACCAAGCTCAGTGGGAGCTCCCCAGCCTCTGAGATGCAGCCCAGTTCAAGATAGACATTTTGGACAATAGAGAAGTTGAGAAACATCCCCCTTGAAGGAGCCATGTGTCATTGTTGTCATCAAGAGCCCCCTCCCTCCTGGCTTGGGACATATATCCACTTCTGTCCCCAGTTGAGTGTTCATTCTCTGGAAATCCAAGATCATTTAAAGATTGGACTCCTATAGAATCACCCATATTCTCCATTGTGTGCAGGACCAGGAGGAAGTGGGGGTGGTAGGAGGAGGTGGACCTAAAGAGATCACTTCTCACCAGCACTGAGGGCCTCTCCTGGGCTTCAGGAACCATGACTCACCTGAAGATGCTGCTTCTGGTCACGTGCCTCCTGGGGTCTTCTCCACAGCATGCTCATACAGGTGAGTATAGGGAGGGGCAGTCTGAAGGTGTCCCCCAGGTACCTATGGGGGTCACCTGGACCATAACATGATATAGGCATGTTTGTTAATTTCCACCTGTTACTATTAAGGCTTTTTTTTTTTTTTACATTTTTATAATTTTAATAAGGCTTTTAAAAAATTTATTTGTTTTAATTAGTTATACATGACAGTAGAATGCATTTATGCACTTTGATATATCATACATAGATGAGATATAATTTCTGAGTGTACATGTTGCAGCATCATATTGGTCATGTAGTCACATATATACATACAGTAATAATGTCTGGTTCATTCTACTAGCTTTCCCCTCCCCTTCCATCACTTCCCTCTACCTAATCTAAGATAATGCTATTCTTCCCTAGTGCCCCCTCCTGCCTTATTGTGAATTAGTATCTGCATATTAGATAAAACATTTGGCCTTTGGTTTTGTGGGATTGGCTTTTTAAAGCTGAGTAATATTCCATTGAGTATATATATATATATCACCTTTTCTTTATCCATTCATCTATTGAGGGACACCTAAGTTGGTTCCATAATCTAGTTATTGTGAATTGAACTGCTATAAACATTGATGTGGCTGTATCACTATAGTATGCTGATTTTAAGTTTTTTGGGTATAAATCAAGGAGTGGGATAGCTGGGTCAAATGGTGGTTCCATTCCCAGTTTTCTGAGGAATCTCCATATTGCTTTCTATGTTGTACCAATTTGCAGTCCCACTAGCAATTTATGAGTGTGCCTTTTTCACCACACCCTCACCAATATTTGTTGTTGTCTGTATCCTTGATGATTGCCATTCTGACAGGAGTGAGATAAAATCTTAGAGTAGTTTTGATTTGCATTTCTCTAATTATAGAGATGTTGAACACTCTTTCATATATTTGTTGATCAATTGTATTTCTTCTTCTGTGAAGTGTCTGTTCAGTTCCTTAGCCCATTTTATTGATTGGGTTATTTGTGTTTTTTTGGTGTTAAGTTTTTTGCGTTTTTTATATATCCAAGAAATTAATGCTTTATTGGAGGTGCATGTGGTAAAGATTTTCTCCGAATCTGTAGGCTCTCTCCTCATGTTATTGTTTCCTTTTGCTAAGAAGAAGCTTTTTAATTTAAACCCATCCCATTTATTGATTCTTGATTTTACTTCTTGTGCTTTAGGAGTCTTGTTAAGGAGGTCAGATCCTAGGCCCATGTGGTGGAAGATTTGGGCCTATTTTTTCTTCTATTAGCCACAGGGTGTCTGTTCTAGTACCTAAGTCTTTGATTCACTTTGAGTTGATTTTCATGCAGGGTGATAGATAGAGGTTTAATTTCATTTTGCAACATATGGATTTCCAGTTTTCCCAGCACCATTTGTTGAATAGGCTATCTTTTCTCCAGTGAATGTTTTTGGCACCCTTATCTAGTATGAGATAACCATATTTATGTGGATTTGTCTCTGTGTCCTCTATTTTGTACCATTGGTCTACAAGTCTATTTTGGGCCAATACCATGCAGTTTTTGTTACTATAGCTCTGTAGTATAGTTTAAGCTCTGGTATTGTGATGCCTCCTGCTTCACTTTTCTTGCTAAGGATTGCTTTAGCTATTCTGGGTCTCTTATTTTCCCAAATAAATTTCATAATTGCTTTTTCTATTTCTATGAAGAGTGTCATTGGGATTTTAATAGGAATTGCATTAAATCTGTATAATGCTTTTGGTAGTATGGCCATTTTGACAATATTAATTCTGCTTATCCAGGAGCATGGGAGATCTTTCCATCTTCTGAGGTTTTCTTCAATTTCTTTCTTTAGTGTTCTGTAGTTTTCATTGTAGAGGTCTTTCACCTCTTTTGTTAGATTGATCCCCAGGTTTTTTTTTTTTTTTGAGGCTGTTATGAATGGAATAGTTTTCCTAATTTCTCTTTCAGTGGATTTATCCATTAAGTCTTTTAAGAAGGCAGTAGCAAAGGAGTTTTTGAGGAAAGCAATCCAAAGAAAAATAACAACAATACCTCTCAGCACACAGGATCAGCTTGGTGAATTCAAAATTTTGCACAATTCACACTGTGATTGAGGCCTGCCCAATGGTGGCAAAGACTGATACTGGTTTTCATGTTTGTAAGAGAAAAATTCTTAGAACCCTTTTTTAATGCGGGGAGCCACCCATGAATTGCTTGAAGGTCTTCTCTTGGTATGGAGCCACGAAGGTTTAATTTATCCTTGGGAACTATCCAAGGCTCCCCAATGCGCATTGGGTTGCCCAAGGCACAGGACCTCTATTTCCACTTTACTAGAAGACCCCTCTTGTAACTCTGGTTTTGGGCTTAACCCTCTGGGAACTGGAGAGCCCACTTCCTACTTTACTTGGCAAAGAACATTCCACGGAAAACCTATGATGTTCCCCGATATAAGTAAAGCAAGCACGGGCTCCATTTTGTCTTTTCAGTGTGGAAGCCCAATCTCTAAGATCAGCCAGCCTGTCCTGCCCCCCATTTTAAAATAACTTCCTGTGTTCTGTGATTTTTTCCCCTGCTCTATTTTTTTTAGTCTTTATTTCGCAGCCATCCCACTCCACTGAGAGAAACCTATTTCTACCGCTTACACGGGATGTGGGTGGGATGTTAGTATCTGTTTAATTCATGAATTTTGTACTTATGATGACAGGATCAGCAGAAAGACAAGGTAATTGGTTCCAAGAGTATTAAAACTAAGAGATTTACATACTCAGTTGGAAAAGGAAAGTCAAAGCTGGATTGCTACTTTGGAAACTGAATGGGTTAGACTTGCAAACTGGATGGGTTGGTCTTGCATGGCCACCAGACTGTACTTATGTAGGGTCATCTTCTCAAGCAGGCAGAAGACATGGCCCTACTCTAACATTTGTGCCAAGTTCACTGGCTGTGAAAGGGCTGAGTCCCAATTGGTTCTACAGAGTTAATTCAACCGAATTGGATTCCTGGGAGAGTCAAAAGACAGTTGAGGGGAATTGCTTAGGAAATGCATGATTTTTGTTGGTTTGTTTTAAAGCCACACTGTCATCATTTTGCCTGTTTCCAGGTTTTGGATATCTTTGTATGTTCCCTGCATGTCAGTGAGAAAACTGAGGTCTGGAGAAGTGCCTCTATCTCCAAGCCTCCATTCTATCATCTGAAAAACGGAGTAATCACAGAACCTACCTTCCCAGTGTGGCTGATGAATTACCAGCTGTCCGATCATGCATGCACACAGACTCACATAGGAGGTCCCCAAAGGTATCTTTCACAGACCCTCTGATAGACATGCAGCCACATACAATGTCCCCCAGAACTCCCACAAAACAGGCACATAGAGGCACACATGGGACACCTCAAAGGTCATCCCTTCTCACAGGCATGCCCACTCTGGCTATCTATAGCTTGAGAATCAAGTGTTGGCAAGGAGTGTGTCTTGAGTGCTTCAAAGGAGTCCCTCCTATCAGAAAGCTGGTGATGTGGTATAGGACCTCTACTGAGTGTCCCAGGGATGCTGTCATGTAAGTCTGACCCATCCTGGCACTCCCAGGAGCTGGCTATGTGTAGAAGACCCTGGAGCCCCCAGAACACACTTAGACAGAGAGGAGAAGACAGGACCTGGATCACCTGCTTTGCTCATAAGGACTGATCCAGACCATGCATTGTGAGACCCAGAAGGGCTCCAGGTCATGGGGTTCAAGCTGAGGCCCAGGGATGGTGGGACATCCCCTGGTCACATGGCAAAGCAGCAATTCATGTTATCTCTTAACCTGGTCATCGGAGAGGTCGGATGGTCAGAACTCACTGCAACTTTCTCAGCTCATGAGCAGCCTCTTCAAATCACGGATGAGGTGGTCAGAGTAGGGGAACAGTGTGTCCCGTAGCCTGGCTTTCTGCAGGGCCCACAGGTTCTCTGCTGTGGTAGGACTGAGGCAGGGACTCCAAGAAGATGGAGAATTACTAGTGACAGAATGCGATTTCTCAGATCTACCACCAATGTCCACATGAGCCTCTCTGAGCCTCAGGTTCCTTGGTCAACACAGGATGAGGGCTGCTTCCAGGACTCTGGAAGACCCTCCCTGACCTGATAGTCCCTGATGTTTCTCTCCCTCTGTATGTTTGTTTCTGCCCAGGGAAGATACATCTGTTTAGACCCTAAGCTTGGGGAAGGTGAAGAAAGCAGTCAGATACCTGCAGCCTCATGAATTCACGTGGTCTGAATACCCAGGAATCCTAATATCCTGTCTTGGCAGTCACTATCCCCAGCTGAACTGCTTGAGTCCAGCCAAGGCCTATGAGGACAACAAGGAGCCTCAGAACCAGAGACACCTGTCCTACACTAAAGTATTTGTTTTTTCAACTAAAGCCTGTGCCCCCACAGGCTGGGATTAAAGTTTTTCTCCTTCAGTCCATATCAGTGTGCCTGTTCCTGCAGCTCAGGGCACCCTCTACCCTTTGACCTTCAGGAACACCTTGGCCTGCCCTTTCCTGGTCAGAAAGGGAAATGGAAGCTCAAAGGAAAACATGGCTCCTGAAGGGCACCAGTGAGTGAGCAGGGGAGAGCCTGGAGAGAGGCCCACAAGGGTCAGGGCTGGGAGGGTCCATGTGGCAGGAGCAGGGCTCCAATGTCATCACACTGCTCCCTGCCCCTTGTTGGTGGCCCTCTCTGCAGTGGGGCTCAGGGTTCTGAGAAGAAGGTTCTAGATTGCCTCCTGTCCTCTCTGAAGTCTGCACTCCCTCCAGACCCCTTCTCCACTTTTGTTTGTTATTCTCTGGCCTGACCAGGAACCAGGGACATCGGTCCCCTTCACTCATTCCATTCCATTTCAGAATGTTTACCAGCCGCTTCCACGAGCCAGCACAGGCCAAGAACCGGGCAACTGCAGATGAGCGGCCTGGGCCTGCTCCAGAGGGAGCTAGTGCCCCAGCCCAGGGGCAGGCAGGGTTCTGGCAGCCCCTTCCTCCACTAGGCCGCACACATGCTCCACACAAGTTGGTCCTCGGCACATCCAGCACCTTCCAGGCTTCCGCCCAGCGTCGCAGCCAGCTCGAGGGTCCCGGGTCCGCTGCCTGCTCTTCGCCTCTGGGGCCTGCACCTCCCGCTCAGGATTCATCGCCCGCTGCCCACGCCGGTCCACGAGTGGCTGCCATGTTCCCGAGGTGTGGCACCCACCCCCTACCGGCCACCGAAATCCCACCCACCCTCAGGCCAAGCCCAGCCTCCAGGAAGAGTTCCCGATTGCATGGCGCGCTGAACCTGTCTCCTCCGGCTGCCACCCAGCCGCCTCCTGCAGGGTGGCAAAAAGTCGCCAGCCCGAGGCCGCCAGGTCCCCTGGGCCACGGTAAGGGGCTGTTTTGCCCTCGCCCCCCGCGTATCTGCCACTCCCAGCGCTCCGCTGGCCTGGAGCCCGCAGGCCACGTGCTGCCAGGAAGGGGCCACCGAGAGGCCGCTCCTGGCTTGGGACCTTGGCGGAGGCGGCTAGTGCCGGGCCTCGTGCTGGCCTCCTAGTGGAAGTGGGCGGAGACAGGCCCGTGTCGGGAGCCTGAGCCCGGCGCAGGAAGCCATTAGGTTCCCTTCCCCACCCGCCCTCGGCTCCCCCTCGCGGCCGGCGCAAGCCGCGGGCCCAGCGGGTGAGAGGAGGGTCACCAGCCGCAGGCCTCCAGGTCCCTCGGCCAGGCGAAGGCCGGCCCGTGGGCCTGTTTCAAGGGTGGCCCTTCAGCCCCTGACCCGGCCCAGGCCCCCCAGGGACTGAGCTTTCCGTGGAAGGATCTCCTGGGGCGCGCCCTGGGCAGGAGGCGAGGCCTGGAGGGGCCCCAGGACTTAACAGAGCCCAGCGGGGGACCCTGCAGCTGCAGACCAATCACAGGACACTGCGACCCTTCCTAAAAGTAGCAGACCCCCCCCCCCCCTACATAAATAGAGCTGCCCCTGTGAAGGGGGGAAGGGATGTTGTTGATGGAGGCCAGAATAGAGGCCTGGGCAGTGCCTAAAGATCCCTCAGGAAGTAAGAGGTAATCCTGGACGGAAATCAGTGCAGGGTTCAGAACTCAAGTGTTCTAAGAAATCAGTGCAGGGTGGGCAGAACAATGCACCCTGCTGGACAGGGGAACACCTGTGATCTCATAGAAAAGGAACTTGATTAGGCATGGTGAGTTGGGAGGCTCCCCTTGACAGCGAAGGACCAGGTGAACAATGAGGAGCAGTCTGGCCCAGCTTCCTCCCTTCCATCTGGAAGGCTCTTCTCCACACTGAACTGGGCTCAAATGCCACCTGCCCCTGGCTGGCCTCTCTGGTTTCTTTGGTCAGCATTGGATTCCCTGCTCAGTGATCTGTCTAACTAACCCTTTACACATCCTGTCCCCTGGGAGCTGCTGGTGTTCCAACCTAGTAGACAACAGGCTTAGTGGGCCAGATAGTCCTAGACCTTATTCACAGTACCCGATTGAATGGGTGATGACTATGAATCAGAAAAGGAAGAGGAGTTTGTGCCTGAGGATATATGGCTTATATATTTTCATTGGCAGGCATCCAGCTGAATCCCACTGGACAGTGCATAGAAAGAGACATTCCCAGGGTTGGGGAGGCTACTTGTGAACACAATCACCCAGTGAACCCTGCTAGGAACTCAGCCTTACAGGTGGAAGGAGAGTTGGCCTGTTCTCCATTTGCTCACTAGAGGGCACCCAGCCCCAAAATAAAGATCTGGAGGCAGATGTCTGCAGTTTTATCCAGATGACCCACACTGGCCCGGGTGTTGGCCCATCTGGGGTTTGAGGTTCCTCTGCCCATTTGACTGTAACTGCCAAGAGCTTCTGGGAAGAGACACTTGCAGCTGCCTGGCTCTTCTAGGGGAGCCAAGGTGAGAAAAGCACAGGCAAAAACTGCCTGGAGTTTGCTGGGTGAAGAGGGAAAATGCTGTTGGGATTTGCAGTTCCTCTAACTTATGACCCAGTCTCTGGTTTTACTTATTTTTTTCTCATGGCAAAATACATATAACATGGAATTTACCACTTTAACTCCTTTTATGTGTACCATTTGGACTTGGGTACATTCACAGTGTTTAACACTCATCACTATCATCCAGTTTCTAAACTTTTCATTGCCCCAAAAGGAACTCCTTACCTAGGAAGCAAGCACTTGTGCCTCAGTCCCCTGGTCCATGTCCTCCAGCCACTGCTAACCTGCTTTCTGATATTACGGATTGATGATTTCTAGATATTTCATATGAAAAGAATCAAACAATATATGGACTTTCATGTGTGGCTTCTTTTATTTAGCCTAATGAAAATCATTCCAACATTCCACCTCCCTGAGAAAGGCCCAGGCTCTGTTCTGGGCCTTCTATTTTCCCTAAAACCCCTTCTAGATATTACCAAGGTCCTAAATTTCATAGACAAAATTAGGAAAGGTCAAATATGTAGCTTTTTGAAAAGCATGAATGTGCATATATCTTCATGATAATTGGGGTCAGCAAGCATTTTCCAAACAAGACTCAAAAAGAATTAGCCTTGCTAGGAGTGATGGTGCCCACCTATAATACCAGAAGCTTGGAGGCTGAGGCAGGAGGACTACAAGTTTGAGGCCAGCCTGGACAAGTTAGTGAGACCCTATCTCAAATTTGAAAAAAAAGAAAGAAAAAGAAAAAGAAAAAAAGGTCGGGGAAGAAACTTAGAGGTAGACTGTTCCTGGGTTCAGTCCCCATCACTGAAAAACAAAACAACAACCCAACCAACCAACCAACAACAAAAAATTAATATTAAAAGAAAATGTAAACGAGACAACTAAATGTGGGAACCTTCTGTTTATCTAAAGTCACCATTAAGAGAGTTAAAAGGTAGCCACAGATTGCTTAAAGACATTGGTCTCGCACATATCTAACAAAGGATGCATATCTACAATATATAAAGAACTCCTATGATCCAGTCAGTTTTTCTCAAACATTTTTTTGGGGTGCAGTGTCTTCTTCATGGGAGGCAAGTACTCTACCCTTGAGCTATAGCCTTAGTCCCTCAAAAACATTTTAAAAAGTCGTCGAGATATGGATTTGCATTGTAGCTCTTCTGCCTGTTTGGGATCTTGGATGTGAGGTTCTGACTCCCCAAATTAATTCTCATATTTCTAGATTAGGAATAAAATCCAAGCTCTACTTCTTTGTTGTGTTTCCTGTGAGAATAAGTAAATGGTTCATGGGTCAGGGTGTGGATTTATGTGTATATCAAAGTCTCCTCCACCCCCCTCTTAAATTGGATGATTTGGGCCTGGCCGAGCCTGATCTGTGGCCCCCGGCCGCTGGCAAAGCCCAGGTGTGGAAATGCTCCTTTACGTACCCTGGGGGTCAGGTAAGGCAGAAACAGGGAAGATGAGTGAGAAAGAAATCAGAGTAGAGAGTAGTTTTGGTGTAGATGGTGGGCAGGAAGCAGATGAGGGGAGCTGGGCAGGACAGGTGTCCAGCTTCACCCCTTCATTCAAATTGATAGAAACACAAAGTCTGGGCCCCACCCAGACCTGAATGAGAGTTTGTAGGGGCGGGCGGAGCACTCACTCTGAACCAGCCCTCCAGGGACTTTTGATGCTCATATTGAAGAACCACTACAGAGGTGCAAGGTTTCCCTGGTCCCCACTTTGAGAGACTCTAGTATAAAGGCAGCAAGCACAGAGCCAGCCTGTTCAGGCAGAGCAGGTAGAAGAAAAGGGAAAGCGCCTCCTCCCTCTCCTGATTGCCCTGTAGGCTTCAGCCCAAGGTCAGCCTTCGGCAGCAGAGGGAGGGATTCCTCTAGATATAAGAGTTGGCACCCAACTGGCCTTTGCTCAAACACTAGTTCTTGAAGGGCAGCTGGAACCCAGTTCAAAGGCTTATGCCCCCCAAGTTTATCACCCCATCTTGCTTCCTGCCATGAACTTTCTTGGGGGGAAGTCCCTGTCTTTCCCCCACCCAAAGACACAAGTGTTAATTGGAAACATGGGCCTAGTAATTGACCACTCATGCAGAGGCCCAACAGCTGACCCGGGTTCTGACCCAGGGCTTCCTTATCTGTTAGGCTAATTTTTACAAATAGCAGCCCCTCAGTGCCTGAGTCTGGAGGGGAGGGTCTAGGGATGGGGGAGGGCCTGGCTGGGCCTGCATTCTGCTGACTTCGCACTTCCTAGGGTTTGCCCTGTCTTCTGAGGTGAGCTTCCTGTGGTGGGGGATGTGTGGGTGCTTCTCTGGCTGGCAGGGTGAGCTCCCCAGTGAGATTGATCCTTTCTTCTACTCTTTTCAGAAAACCTTGCCTTAATTCATAGGATGAAATTCAGGTTAATTTGAAATCAGAAGTGCTGGTTAAACAGCTTCACTGTCTTTAAGCTTTACCCAGCTTCCCTGGACAGGAGGTCTGTCGCTGTAGTCGGGGAGTGCCCATGCTCTGTGCCACCTCAGCCCTAGTGTCTGCAGTTAAAGGAAGCCTGCCACATCTCTGGGAGGATGTGTTAAATTAACCGAACAACTACTTGAGAATCATGGGGATTACCATTGGGTGGGGGCGGGGGAGAAAAATGGCCATTAGCTGAGAAAGAGGCTTTAACTTCCACAATTTTTAAATTTAGGCTGAAGTAGCTGCAAATATGCAAAATTTCTACCAAGCTACATGGTAACTAATCTCCCTCCCATTCTTCTTTCCAGTTTACCAACTTCCATCCCTCTTTGCATTTCCCCCCACTTATTAACAGCCTTGGAATTTTCCATGTCAATTTATGTGTCCTTGTTATTTTTAACAAATGTGTAGTATTCTGGTATGTGGATATGCTATAATTGATTTCACCAATCCCCTCATATGGCCATTTGGGTTTTGTCCAGTCATCTGCTGTCACAAACAGTGCTGTAATACTCCACCTTGTGTATAAATATTTTTGTATAGACCCAATTGCATCCGCAGAATAAATTCATGAAAATGAACAGCTAGGTCAAAGGGTAATTGCTTTAGTAATTATGGTGGATATTTCTTCTAATGGTTAGGTAGGAAAAAGATTGAGAAAGGACAGCATTTGAGTTTCTTTTCTAGGTTTTCTAGCTGTCTGATCCAGAACCTGTTGCTCACCTGCTCTGAGCTTCAGTTTTTAAATTTACAAAGTGTGGCCCACACAGGCTGGGGGTGTAGCTCGGTGGGAGAGCATTTCTCGGCATGCTGGAGGCCCTGGGGTTGATCCTCGGCTCTGAAAATAAATAAATGAAAAACCAATAATATGTGGCCCACACGGTTGTGAGGATAATATGAGATCAGCTACATGAAACCTTTAGTTCAGAGTCAAACACAGAGCAACATAGCTTCCCAAAGGCAGGTGGCCTGGGTTCTCCCTGTGCCCGCTGGGGCCAAGGACTGAGCCAGCCTGTCAGCCTACACTCCTAACTGGAGGACTGTGGTGACTTGTAGCTCCTGATGATCTGTGAATAGAGCTCTGGGTCTCTCCAGGGCCTTTCTAGGACTAGTTTTTGGACAGACTGTAATGGAATCTTCCTGAAGGAAGTTACCAGGTCTGCCTTAAGTCCTCAGAGCCCTGGTTCCTGGCATAATTCACGACCAAACACCCTGTATTATGTTTGTTATTTGCCACTAACCTTATACAATGACGAGTATTCTACACAGATGATTCCATTTAGAACGATTCCAGAGGATAGAAAACACTACCTCCGAGCCAACCTCTTTATCATTATGCATTCTTGTCCATCCAAATGGGATGCTTTGAGTTTGCATGGCCTTCATCTCCTTCACCCGCCTCCTCCCAGGGGCAAGATGACTGGAGTGTGGTGTTTCCTGTTGCTTGTATTTTATTTACCTGGGGATGGACCCTCATTTAGAATGTGTGTGTTCAGATGAAAGGGTGAGTTTGATTTTATATGACCAGAAATGCAGTCCACGCATGGAAAAGGAACAAACCTACCTGGTCCTTCCATCTCAGGGCCTGTGTGAAACTCTCAGCCTGGACTCTGTTGCTGCCAATGTTTAGTACAAAAGTCAGCCGGCAACCACTTAGAGGTCTTGCCCTGAAAAAGGAATATCAGACCCTTCCAGATAGATCCCGCGCGGCACATCTGCATTCCTGCCTCTGTTCTGTTTCCTGTTACAGGGGATCAGGATCTGTTTGGTGGGTCTATTTCTGAAGCCCTAGAGCCAGGTGGCTCAGGCACTTCATTGATCCAGGACATGAGTAGAGAGAAGGAAGAGGACTCTTTCAGTATACTCAGGATTTATGATGAACCAGAGGAGAGAAGGAATATGCCAGAAAGCTCTGGTATTTCTTCTCAGCATGAACAAGTGCAGTACCAACCGGACAGTCCTTATGAAATGCTCCAGATCCCTCCATGTCCCCCCATGCAGCATGGCCCTGTTTATCAGGAGATGAGCGGTATGACCCAGCAGCAGTGGAACCTGCAGACCCTAGACACATCTGAGCTCCGGGCCACGTGGTTCTCGGGGGCAGAACCAGGAGAGGCAGCAGAGGCTGGCCCCAGGTGGGGCTCTTTCAGCAAGACCGGGTGGGGTGGCCCCCTGTCCCCAGGGAGAGGGGATTCCTGCAGGAAGCCCTGTCTTCATGCCTCCTCCTCTCATTTGTCACAGCTTCCTACCAGGATCTGCGCTTGGTAAGTACCGGCTGTGACAGTGTGGGCAGGAAGGCGACGAGGAGCGGGGGCCTGGCGTCAGGAGAGCATCCCTCTCCCCGAGATGTGCAGCTCTCGGTGCTGACACCCTCTCCACCAGCGGGTGGGTGTCGCTGTCCTGTCTTCCTGCAGGCCAGCCCTCTTCTTCACCTTCCCCCAGTAGAGAAGTCTGGTCACTCCTCAGAGCGGTTGTAAGTACCTTCTTGTCCTGGTCTCTAATCCCCGGGAGCCTCCCTCTCCCACCTGCCTGCTAGTTGAGAAATAGTGCGTCTGCGCTCTCCCTCCCTCCCCTGCGTGTGGTGGTGTCCTGAAGGAAGCTGCCCTCCTCTTCCCACCAGCCCCACAGTAGGCCTTTCAGCTCACAGTGACACTCCTTTAAGGGATGTGGCCCAGGGAGCCTGGAGCCACACTCTGCTGTTGGATGGATTGATGGTTAGGAATTTGCTTAGTGGACAGGACCATGCTGTCCTCGAGGGTGGCAGCAGGTCAAGGCCATGACCCTCTCATTGCCTCCCATCCTGTACTCTTCCCAGCCTCCCATTCCAGGTGAAGTGGTGGTCAGGCCGAGGCCCCCACGGGATTCCTGGAAGGTTGGCATGCTCCGCCACGGGAAGAGAGTCTACGCGGTGGCTGTGGGTGGTGCAACCCGCCACGTGTACACATGTGGCTCCGGCTACATCAGGGTGTGGGACGAGAGTGCTCTGCACGCCTGGGACAAGGCCCCTGAGGCCCAGCTGGACCTGCAGGTCAGGGTGTTCTAGTAGGGATGGGGAACCCAAAGAAGGCCTCTATTTCGGCGAGGCAAGGTGACATGAGTGTGCTCTGTCCCTGCAGAACCCTCAGAACTGTGTCCTCACCTGCAAGCTGTTCCCCGATGAGCAGAGCCTGATCACGGGAGGCGTGTCCCAGACCCTGACTCTTTGGGACCTGGCACCCACACCCCGCGTCAGGGCACAGCTGGCCTCCACGGGCCCCATGTGCTATTCTCTGGCCGTCTCCTCTGATGCTCATATCTGCCTGGCTTGTTTCAGAGGATTTGTGGAGATCTGGGATTTACAGAACCAAATCTTGATCAGGTATGACCTCTCTCCGGAGCTACTCAGGTGCCCCTGGGGGAGGGCTTGGCTGGGAGACCTCACCTTCCCCTCTTGGCAGTAGGGTGATTCGAGGCAGTGTGGAAGATATATCTGGGACTCCCTGGCCCTGAAACTGCTGGAGGCCCCATCCTACCCCTGGACCTCTGAGTTGGTTTTCTCACCAGGAAACACGAAGTCCCTATATACGGGTCCCGCTGTGTTGACATCGCAGGCAATAAATTCTGGACGGGAGGTGAAGACACCAGCTTGTATTCCTGGGACCTGCGGAGCTACCAGAGGCTTCAGCAATTCAATTTACAGAATGAGGTACCTGGTCAGCCGCTGTTGGGGCTGAGTGCTCCTGCCGTGGGGGTTGGATGCAGGCAGTGGCAGCCGGTGTGTGGGGGCAGTCCAGGTTGGAAGAGGCAGCATGCACCATGGCCTTGGCAATTCTGAATGCTGATCCCAAAACTTTTTCCAAACAGATCCTCAGCATTACCCACGATCCTAGCGAGGAATGGATGCTAGTGGGCTTGAGAACGAGTGATATCATAATCCTACACACTCATCGGAAGGAGAAGTTCAAGGCTGTCCTACAAAAATACACCCACCACCACAGCCTCAAGTTCTCCTCCTGTGGTGAGGGAGAAGCAGGTGGCCCCTCCGCTTCCCGTTTGGAATCCACTTTCCCATCTTCTTTCTCTACTCATCCCTGTTTCTGTTCTGGTTGCCTCTTTGCGGGAGCTTCCTATATAGAATGACAGACAGCCCAAAGACAGGCAGACGGAAGTGGCACGAAGCCACCTGATGGTCCCATTCAGTGGTACATGTCACCATCCTGTGTGTGACGTGAGGCTGGTGGCAGATAAGGCAATGGTTTGGGGCACGTCTCTGATTTTTACAGACAGGAAAACTGAGGCAGAGAAAGAGAGTCACCCCTCCCCCCATCTGGTTGAGGACAGAGTTGGGACTGGGGTGTGGGCTCAGCCTCTCGCTCCCCCTCTGTTCTTTCTTCTTCCAGGCAGCTATTTTGTGACCACACTGGACGAGTCGATCCATTGTTTAGCGGCACCTTCTCTACAAAGGCTGTTTCAGGTACTGGAGGAGGGATGTGCAAACCAGGTACTTGGAGCTCATGGCCCTAGATCCAGATGTTGGACCCAGAGAGAGAGAGAGTGCCGGGCAGTGCCTCTAAGACAGCGATCCAGGGCATTACACAAGGAGAGCACTGAGAATTAAGATCCCGTGGACTCACGGCTTCTACCTCGAGCCCCAAGACCTGGCCCTGTCTCCAGACCAAACCTCTGGGCTGTGCGAGCCTCGAAATAGTCCTAAATGAAACCTCCCATGCCTGGCTCAAGCTTTGCCCCTGCATTCCATCCCTCTTTCCACCCCCCTTTCCTTCTAGGTAAAGGAGTCCTCAGATATCTTGTGTTGTGACTTGTCCTCTGACAACCGGTATCTGGTCACGGGCTCCAAGAACAGTGCCACGGTTTACCAGCTCATGTACTGAAGATCATGCACCATGGTCCTTCCAGTGAAGACCCAGAGAAGGCCAGTGTGACTTAGCATGCTGGGCAAATTCAACAGCTGTCACCCTCTTGTCTCGGCCCTCATGGCCCGTCTTCTGCCCTCTCCTACACCTCCAGCCTGCACTTCGGGTTTTAAATTATATGGTTTGAGGCTTTTCCTATATTATTTTTCTGCCTCTGATTTCTGGGTTTTGGCAGGAAATGTTATGAGATATGGCCTTTAATTAATAAAACAGCAAAGCATAATAAAAAATGGCCTGGGTATGTGTCCATTTTTTTCAAATAATAAAGTCATTGTAATAGATTGCTTATCCCTGTCTTTGGTAAATGGAAGCGTACTCTCTTAACTTCCTTGCAGGTGGGGCAGGAATTATAGACCAGACTTACTTCTGTTTGTAACCTTTTTCTATGAGGTCAAAGAATTACTAGAATCTTTAAAAATCTCAAAGAAAAAAAATATATAGTCAGGCCTTTGTGGGTTCTATATGTGTCCTTGGATTCAAACAACAATGGATTGAAAATATTCAGAAAAATTGCTTTTATACTGAACATATATAGGTTTTTTCTTTATTTCCTAAACAATACAGTATAACAACAATTTACATAGCACTTAGGTTGTATTATGTGTTGTAAGTAATCTAGAGATGGCTTAAAAGGTGTGGGGGATGTGTGCAGATGATATATAAATACTATACTATTTTATAAAAGGGATTTTGCTATCCATGGGAGCTTCTGGAACAAGTACCCCACAGATACCAAAAGATGACTGTACATGTACAAACTTTCAGATGGTATCAGGAAGTGGCTAGACCCACGATGCTCAGTCACTACCTGAGTTAGAAACCCAGGAGATGGTCTCCCCATGTCCTGAGGCTGGCTCCCTTTGTGGGTCTCACTTGGGTAATGTAGGAACTTCCTACTTCAAGATACCTCTTTGTACTTCACTCTGTATAAGCCCTGGTCCTCATCCTGGCATTTGGTACCAGTCAAACTTGCCTATCTCATTATTTCAGGACACCTTCCTCCTATTTGAGCATGCAGTATTTCCTTGAAAAAGCCCCAGCTCCTGAAATAAAGGGATATAGTCCTGCTCTCTGGTCCTCTTCCATCTGCCTCTTTGCATGGCTGAGGTAGCAGCCACCCATTTAAATCTGCAGCTTGGAGTTGTCACTTCAAGGAATCTTCACAGCCTGGGACCAACTGTCTCATTCTTTGCAGCTTCTAGACATGGTCATGTCCCCAGTTCTTGCCAGGGGAACATGATTGAATAATATGTACCATTTATGGACCAGGCCTAAAGAGGCAGAATGTCCTGTCCCCTCCAGAGACTTTCTGATTCTACCAGCTCAAAGTAAACGAGGTGAAGACCCCAGGGCATTACAGAATCATAAGGCAGAAGCATCCTGTGCAGGATGCTTTCATGCATCGAAGGCAGGGCAGAGAGGCCCACTTTGGACTATTACATGGGAGGAAAATAAACCTGTATTTGAACTGTTATTAGTTTTGAGGTCTGTATGTTACTGTATTGTTAGAAACACTAAACTTTTTCTTAAAGAGCCAGGTAGAAAATATTTTAGTCTGTGCTGTGTGACTTTCTGTTGCAACTGCTTAATTCTGTTGCTGTAGCATGAAAGCAGCCACAGATAATACATAAATGAATGAGTAAGAGTTTTATAAATAAAACTTCATATGTAAAAAGAAGCGGTGGGACAGATTTGTCCTTCTGGGTAGTTTGCCTATCTCTGCTGTTACTGGTATTCCTCAAAGTAATGTAAGCAATTAGCATCCATTTAAAAATAAACAGTGGGTAGAGGCCATCAGTAAATCTATTATTCTGGGCCATAGCAACAAAGGATTCCAAAATTTATAATGTCCATCAAGGGATGAAAGAATAAACAACACAGTGTAGCCACATTGAAAAATGGTTTGGCAGTCTTCAGAATGTTAAATATATTGTTATCATGTGACCTGCCATTCTGCTCCTAGGCCTATGCCAGAAGAACTGAAATTGAAAACAAAGTCACGTAAGTTGGAAGGGAAATAATTTTGAGTGACAAAGAAATTTTAATAAACTCCTTTCTGGAAAAAAGAAAAAAGTAAAAGCCCCAATTAACAGTAGTGTTGATAAGTCAAAGAGTAGTATTATAATCTCTAGGCTAATTACAAAAAGAATATTAAACAAGTGTTCAGTATCCAAACTAATAAAAACACAAAAGTAAGAAAATCAACAAAGAACAGGCAGAACAAAAAGGAGAAACTTAGGTAGATTTAAATATATCTGCAATTACATTAAATGTAAATGAGCAAATATTTCAATTAATTGATAGAGATTGTATGAATGAATTAAAATAACTATTTAAATGAGACAACATAAAGGTACAGAAAGAATAACAAAAAAGACTATGAAAAATATTTCATGTGTACACTAAAAGAAAACCAATGTCACTGTATTATACTAGACAACATATATATAAAACAAAAACCAGTATTTGAGATATAGATGAACACTTTATAAGTGTTTAATTCAGGTTTTAATTCAGCAGGAAGATACAAGAACTCTGCTTTCAGGCTGGGGTTGCAGCTCAATGGTAGAACACTTGCCTAGCATGACCTTAGCCCTGGGTTTGAAGAATAATCTTGATGGAGCCTCAAAATACATAAAACAAAAGTTGACAAAATAGACAAATGTACCTCTCACAGAAACAAAATTACATGAGGATAGAGATTTGAATAACCGATTAGAAAATTCAGAACAATGCACACACTACAGAATTCATACATAGTTCACCCCAGACACAGAACATTTACCAAACGACCTTATATTGACAGAAATTCAGATTTAATTCTTACAGAATACATGTTTTTGAACACAATGCAATTGAGATATAAATAAATAAGAAAACTTAAGAATTTCCCTGTTTCGGAAATTAAGAAATGAACTTCTAAATACTAATAAAGAATGTCACAACAATTAGATCTAATTGTTAACTATCAAAAATGAAAAGGTCAACAATAACAAGGCTTAGAGCTTGGACATCACCAATGACACAACCTAAGGGGCTCTCTTAAACCACCTAGGGACAACGCCTACCACCGGATCTTTTGGGCTGGAAGCTGGTTGGCGGGAGGGTGGACAGTCATTCGGGGTGTGTGATAACGCTCAGCTCTGCAAAGGGTCTCTATACAACCGCTGCTCACAGATTGGCTCTTGGGGGCCGCGGGATTTGGAAGTCTGGGCCTGAGCCTGTTCTCTCTTAAGATTACCTTACTGGGTGGCAGTGGATGTTAATGTTTTTATTTTCTTTAAATTTAAGATTTTAGGAAGGCAAAACAACCGTGCCCTCTCTGAGGCTCGAACTCAGGACCTTCAGATTATGAGACTGACGCGCTGCCCACTGCGCCAAGAGGGCCGCTGGTGGGAGAGTGTTCTTTATTACTAAAGAGAAAATGCAGCAGCACCTTCCGCCTGCGAATCGGCCTCGGGAGAGGACTCCGGCCGCAGGGGGGAGGACGAGGGAGGCACGTGGGGAAGGAGGGTCTGTTTCCGGAACGGAGCGCCCTGAGCGGAGGGAACCTGCTCGGGTTAGGGCCTCCGGAGAGCTGCGTCCCGGGCTGCTCTGCACCTGCCGGGCGCACGGCCGAGGGGACCCTCCCGGCGCGCCGCGGGTCACCCGGGAGGAGGGGGTCTCTGGGTTACCGGGGACACCGGGCGCGCAGACCCGGCGCGGCCGAGTGGGGCCAGGGAAGGGCGAGCGCTGCAGCGGCGGCGGCGGCGGTTCCGAGTGAGCCGCGGGGGCGCCGGGAACTCGCGCCCGGCTTCGGGAAAGGGTCGCGGGCTGGGAGCGGGAGCGCGCGGAGGAGGCACGTGCCAGTGGCCGGCCCAGCTGGGAAGCTCAGCCTTGGCCGCGGTGGTCGCTAGGGCAGGTCACCCGGGAGCTCAGCCTCGGCACCCCACATTCCACGAACGGTGGGTGTCCTGGTGGAGGAGGGCTGGGGGGGGGGCGGGGGGCGGCGACCCGGAGTCTCCGCGCCCAGGCCCGGGGGTAGGGGTCGAGATGGGAATGGGGGTGAGTTAGAGATGACAAGGGAAGGTCTAGGAGACTTTTGGATGTGACTTAAGTAAAAATGATTACCTTGGGCTTGCTAACTGACCTCCATTTTTTTTTTTTTTAAAAATCTCTTTTCTTTCAAATAATGATTTAGTTTCCTCGATATCTATACGGGCATCTCATCTTGAAGGGCGAAAGAGTCGCCCTTGAACGTTGTCTGAGCAGAGTTTAAAAATTCTAAGAAAAGGCAATAAGAATAAAGAATGCAGAAATGGTGGTGTCATTCCCTCCTTGCTCCTTCAGGGACAGTTCTGCTACCGATGCCCAGAGTGATGGGTGCCCAAGGAATCTTCACCCATCCCATTTACCCCCAATCGCTGTGGGGTAAGATGACTACCTGAGATGCATCTTCTCTTTCACTGTCCAAGCCCTTGTGAATTTTTCCTTTTGTTTTTATTAGAGTAATACTATATTTTAATATATCTGGTAGGGCTAATCCTCTCCAATTTCTTTTCGGGGTTCTGGGGCTCCCTTATTTCACTGTGGTTCTCTCTTCCTTGGTCTTCCAGGGCATGTAGTGTCTATGCTGTAGCTTCAGGTGGTGCTCCATTGTTCCCCGAGGCATTAGAGTGGGACCTTTGGGATGGAGGGACAGGATCTGAGCCAGCCTCACCACCCCACATTCCACCCTCTCAGAAGGATACCTAAGGGAAGGTTCTTGGTCCCTCCTTTAAACCACACTCTGCTGCCATCTTCTGGATAGACTCAGTGGGGGAAGGAAGGTGTTCAGTGAGGAAAGGGCGCCTGCCCCTGCAGGTCCAGAGAATGGCTTCCCTTCCCACCAGTCTTGAGAGGGTACAAATTCTGCCCAGCAGAGCCGTGGGACAGCTGTCATCATTCCATCTATGCTTTTAGAGCTTGTAACAGCTGAACTAAGGAACAGGTTAGCCTATTGGAGGAAACAGTTTGAGGAGTGAGAGTAGATTTTATGCTGGTCAAAACTGGTTTTTAGAACCCAAAACCTCTGTCCAAGTGTGCCCTTTTGGGCAAACAGAAGTTCTTATTTAGGGAAAGATCGTGTTTTCTCGAAGGGTCTACGGGAACAGTTAGGTGGAAGGAAGGGGAGGCACAGGATGTCCTCCTGATATCAGGGGTGGTGGTCTCCCTGGTGGGGCGGGTGTCTCTGCCCTGGGGTGATCATGGAACTCGTGGAAAGGATGGGCAGCCTGTGACGTCTAGCTCTGTAGAAGAGAAGGGTTTCTTGCCCCTGTGGTGGGGCCTCCGCTGAGCCCTGGGAAGTGGTGTTGGGCCTCCAGTCTAGACAGGGCTCCTCCAGCAGGAAGAGAGATTCCGCAGTTCAGGCAGTGGGTGGTGGTGGGGAGACTCCCCTGCTTTGGAGTTGGGCCAGGAGAATGCTCTGGAGATGGAGGGCATCTCCCAGGAAGTCTCTGATGACTGCTGTTTCTAGGAGCTGCTATGAGGGGCATGGTTTGTGGAAATGTCTTGGTTTTTCCTACAAGATGCCTCAGGTTGGCGGTTCTGAGTGGCCAGAGCTCTTTCACCCTCCTGTGCCATGAAGGAGGGTCTGCGGGTGTTCCTTGTAGATAGGACGGTGCATTCTACAAGAACTTTCTGTTGCTCTGGATTTTATCCAGGTCTAAGGATTTGGGTTAATTTCTTTTGGGGAAAGATTTTGCTGCCTTACTTCCTGATTTTTGTTGCCTCACTGAATAAACTTGTTTTGGGGACGGTACGTTTGCTGATGGTCTTCACTAAAACCCTGCAGACTCTTAATGTTGATTTTCCAGGAAAGCATTGTCCCTATGAAGTCAATAAATGTCTTTCAATACTTGGGTTTTATCCTAGCCCGTGCTTCACCGGTGTGCTCCCTCGGTGTCATTTTAAAGAACCCGTGTTTCTTTTGCTGCTAGGATCACTTTGCTCTGCACAGCTGGGATCTACATTCATTTTTCAGAAGAGTGTAGACCTTGCCTAGTGAGTGCTGTTCATCTCCTTGCCAGTTCTTCCTGGTGTTGCCTGGCGGATGTAACCTCTGTGTTTTCCCTGGAAGTATTCTTGGTGTTTCCCACCGTGGGTAAACAGAGACTTGGTCAAAGTCATCCACCATTATTTTACATACTGTTCTTATCACTTTGCTGGCCTTTCAGCTCTTCCCCGGGCATAGTGTGATCTTTCAGAAGGCATCTTCTTGTGTCTTGCCGGAATGGACTTCTGGAACTTTCTGAGATGGCTCAGGGCATTTGATGGAGTCTTTAAAGTTGGCTCGCTGCTTTCTGCAGCGTTCTTTTCCTATTGGATTCTGACAGTTTGGATCTGCGTGTCTCCTCTCCATTTAAATTCTTTAAAGCTCTTCTCACCTTGGAATGCTTTATTAATCTCGTGTGAAGTCTTGTAATATTTCTATAGATTCTGGGTTTTTTTGACATCTTTGCTATTTTTCCTTGTTCCTCTGATTCCAAATGAACATGCAGATTCCCTACTAGAATTTGGTTTGATTTATTCAAGCCCAGACATTTCCTCAGGCTGATTCCTGTTTTGCACCCTGATGAGCTCAAAAGATGCCCTTAAAATTTTGTTCAAAATATGCCAATGTATTTAGGATGCCTTGAAGTCACCCAGACCAATCTCTGGGTGAGGAAGGAAAATTGCTTCCCCCACTTTTTTCCTGTTAGCTAAAGCCAGGCACCAGGGGGTGCAAAGGACAGGGGTCACTAGGGCATTCTAATGGACAGGTGAAAGAGGATATAGGTCCATTCTGCCAGCCTTAGCTCCAGGCACTCTCTCCAACTACTTGGACACAGCAGAAGAGTTTGGAGGCAGTGTCCTGTGTCCCCAGTTTTTCTCCCTGGGAGCTCGGCCTCCAGTGGCAAAGTGCAGTGCTCTCAGATGCTGGGTTGTGGGGATCTTGTGCCCCAGCTCTGGCATTCTGCATTTCTCTGTGTTGCCAGGAAGATACCGCAGCACTGACCTCCTCCAGGCTCCCCTGGACCTTGATGAGCCCTACCCTGGCATAGAGCAGGGCGAGTGGCCACTGAACAGGGGGCTGCTGGGACTGGGGCTAGTGGGACCAGGGATGCCTGGGGAAAATGGGAGGGGAGCGTGCAGGAGCTAGGTGTGGGGTCCCAAGCTGGGTGAAATGGGAGCCCTGGGAGGCCAGTTTGGGGTCCAAGTGACCCCTTCTGAGGGTTGGGGTGGTGGTTGAAGAGGACAAAGAGAGCAGGAAGCTGAGGTTCCAGGTGCGCGGGACCACCTTCCAGATGTGCTCAGGCCCATACCGTCTCACTTTGGATCAGGCCCTCCAAGCTACCCAGTTCAGCCTGTGCCCCTTGCATGTCACAGAGAGCTCCGCTTGTAGCTCATCTGTGGACCTCCTTAGGTAGAGGAGCCCATCCCAGGAGCAGCCTGCCTCTCTGCCTGCCAGTCCTGGACTCCTCATCCCTCACACTCTTCCTCTGTCTCTGCCACCCAACTCCTAGGCCACCCGAACCCCACTGTTCATGTAACCTCTGAAAGATGCAGGTGTTGACCTGGAAAAATTATCTTTCTGCAGAATGGAGGCATGGAGAACTTGGTTTTTGTCTGCAGATCTGTTGATAGCATATTCCACCCCCACCCCCCACCCCCAGTTAGCACTCCCTGAGGCTCAGTAGCAGAGGAATAGCATTGTTTGTGTTTTGGCATGATCGAAAGCACCGATATGTGGACTTTATTCTTGAGGGCTGACTTGGCTGGATATCAAATCCTAGGGTCCGGGTGGTTTTCCTTGAGCCTCCTACCCCCAGTCCTATATTGCTGTGGAGATGTCTGGCCCAGCCTGGTTCTCACCTCTTTGTACAGGCTTCCTGGTTTATTTTTTTTTAGCTTCCAAGTGCAGTGTCTATTCTTGGGTGGTTCAAGGTGTGAAGGCAGTGTAGGTTCTGAAGCCAGTTAGGCTACGGTCAAGACCTCCTGAATCCATCCCTCATTGTATGTGCTTCCATTTTTTAATTCAAAACAAGGGCATAATAATGGCACTGACTTTACAGGGTTCAGTGGGGTGACCTATATAAAGGATGAGGTTGGGACATAGTAGATGGGCATGATTAGTACCACCATTAAATCAAATCTTGCATGAATAATTTATAAGCATGTCAAAAGTGTTACATAATCCAAATAGCAAGTGAACCAGTCAAGGAAAACTGGATTTCTTTTAGCCCTGTTAGTAGTGATTTCCATGGGAAGAAGGAATCATGGACAATGTTGTTTGGGGTGACAATGGCCGGTTTTAGAGCCCTGCAGAGCTATGGTTTCTTCTTCAGGTACTTGGGTGTTGGAACCTGTGTCCTAAAGACCCAGCGTCAGCTTGTAGCAATGCCAGGTGGGGGTGGTACTGCTAAAGGTGCAGCCACATAGTTCTACATTTTTTTTTCATTTGAGACACACTTCTTTTTCCCTGATTCATATTCCACGTTAATTCTTCCCAGTGTGCCCCACCTTAGAAAAGCATATTGAGACATAATTCATACAGAGTTCACCCATTACCACATACACCTCAGTGGTTTTTATGTATGTAAAGTCTCATGCAGCATCACCACCATAAGTTTTAGAATGTTTTCTTCACCCCCCCCCCCACCAACGGAAAACATACTGAGTAGCAGTCAGACTTCATTTCTCTCCCTGCACCCCTAGGCCCCACCAATCTACTTCTTGTTCCTATAGGTTGGCCTCTTCAATCCACTTGATATAAATGGAATCATACAGTATGTGATCTTCTGTGACTGGTTTCTTTCACTCCGTATAATGTGTTTAAGGTCCATACAGGTTGTAGCATGTGTCAATAGTTCATTATTTTTATGGAAAAATCATATTGCATTATTATATTACTACAAAACCATTTAAAATAATCAGTAAGAGAGAGGGATAAGGAAGTATAAATAAACCAGTTTGGCAGTATATTGATATTTGGTGAAGTAGGATGTGGGTGACAGAGATTCTTTATACTGTCTCTGTTTGAAGTGCCTCATAATGAAATTCTATGTGAACTTCAAAGATCAGATAGTTCTAGTGATCTACCAATTGTTTCAGATTATATATATATATTTTTTCAGTGAGTGGGTACCAGGGATTGAACCCATGGGTGCTTAATCACTGAGCCACATGCCCACGCCTTTTTAAAATTCTTATTTTGAGACAGGTTCTTGCTGAGTGGCTTAGAGTCCTGCTAAATTGCTGAGGCTGGTTTTGAATTTGTAATCCTCCTGCCTCAGCCTCCTGCACTGCTGGGATTACAGGTATGTGCAACTGTGCCTGGCTATTATTATTTAAACAATGAAGTAAAACTTTCTAATCTTGTGAGGCAAGAATAATATTAAGACCTAAACCTGATGGTGATAATACAATAAAAATTAAAAATCAGTATCACTTTTGTAAATCAAGGCAAAATGCCAAATAAAACATTACCAAACAGAATCCAACACTATATTAAGAAGACAACGTACCATGAGTAAGTGGACTATTCCAGGGATGTCATGTTGGACTAATACTAGGAAATGTGTTCATAAGGTCTCATATCAATAGTTTTTAACAAAACACCTGTTTTTAACTTTAAAAATTAAAGAAAAAAGAATTGATCAATACCTCCATAATGAGATATTGAGATTGATCTAGATCTGTCTATTCAAGGCATTATCTCACTTAATAAGAAATACAAGAGGACTAGCCCTGCCAGACATCAGACATTACACAGAACTCAAAAGCTCAGGGGGGCCTTGGGACATGGAAACACACTGACAAGCAACTGGATGCATTTGAATGGAGTCTGTAGATTAGGTAGCTTGTCAGTGTTCATTTTCTGCTTTCAATCATTGCATTAGTGTCGCATGTTACAGGTAAGTTGGGTGAAGAGTCTATGGGAACTTTACTATTTTCATAACTGTTTTGTAAGTCTGAACATTATTTTGAAAGGAAAAGTTAAAAATTAAAAAACAAAGGAATAAAATAGAAGTCTGCCGCCCTTACTTCTGAGATTCGGATTCAGTAAGTGTTGGAAATGGGCAGAGATGATGCTCTCAACACACTCTAGGCATTTCCAGCATTCGGGTATAAACTCTCCTGGATTAGGTGACCTTTCACATCTCTTCTACTCAAGAAATATTTGAATGAATAAGCACATTTCATGGAAATGGAATAAATAAATAAAAACATGGCAATATGGCTTGAGCTTGGTAAGGAGCTAGGCTGAGGGTGTGAGGGTTTCCATGACAGGAAATACATCTGTGTTAAATGCTTTTTTAATTTATTTGGTACCAGGGGTGGAACCCAGGAGTGCTTAACCACTGAGCAACACCCCATCTCTTTCTTTTATTGAGACAGGGTCTCCCTAAATTGCTTAGAGCTGCACTAAGTTGCTGAGGCTGGCTTTGAACTTGTGATCCTCCTGCCTCAGCTCAGCCTCTGAGTTGCTGGGATTATAGGTAGGCATGCACCACTGTGCCCAGCACGATATGTTTTTAAATCAAATGCTCCCTATGAATCAGATACTTTTTGCTTTAAACTAAATGCCCAAATTCCTTCCTTCAGAATATGTTTTAAATTATTTTTGGTGCCAAGTGCTGGGATTCGTGTTGTGGGGATAAAAAGTAGGGAGACACAGGTCCTGCCCCCATGGAGTCTGTTTTTCATTTGGAAGGACACACAGTGTGTCTCGTGTGACTAGTAGGAGGCAGAGGGCAGTTGAGATCGAGAGACTGGACCAGGCTTACTGAAGGGCAGGGTGAGCAGTTGGTCTGTTGGAATGTGGGGGAAGGGAAAAATCTAGGAGGCAGTTGGGGGTGGCTATAAGCAGAGAGGACCGTTGGAGTGAGGAGACAGTTGGAGAAAGATCGGCCAAGGATGTGACTGATAGTGCTGTGAGCAGACCAAGGGTCATTGGAGGGGATGCCAGTTGGAGAAAGAGGTAAGTCCTATATCTGCGGTGTTCGGGTCTGTGAGAGACACTGAGCTCAGATTCCTGCTCTCCAGAATCCCACAGTCCAGGGCCGGACTTCTGGATAGAAGGAACTTAGTGCCCTAATGGGGGGAGTAGGGATGAACTGCCCAAGGCTCAGGTTAGACTCAGGGTCCAGAGATTGGGGCTGGTTGAGTTTTGGGAAAAGACAGACATCTGTATGGACCTAGCCCGCTGACCTTTGGAAATGTGGGTCTGTTGATCAATAGAGAAGACTTGGAACAAAAACTTGACATTTGCTCCCTCAGCTGTCTGAGGATGGATTCTGGAGGGGGAGAATGTGGCCTGAGGGTCATGGAGTGGACACAGGAGAGTCTTGGGTAGGGTCATACTGGAAGCCATTGGAGGAGAGAGACACTTGAGCCAGTCACCTGATTCACACTCCTCTTGGGCTCCAGTACAAGAGGATTTCTGCATCCTCTTCCTCCATTATGCTGTGTCTAATCCAAGACAGGACCAATCCTAGAAGGTCTTGAGTCCAGACTCCCCTCCAGTTCCAACACTTTCCATGGATCCCTGTGGCCTCCAGCCCAGGGTGTGAATCAGATGTCCCTGGCCTGATTTCAGGGCCTTGTTTGTGCTTTGAGCCTCCCTCCCACCCCAGCTTTGTCTCCTCCTGCTTTCCAATCTGTCCCTGGTGCCCTGGCCACACAGATCCCTTTCCTTTCTTTTAATACCCTTCATCCATCTTTTTCTTTTGGTTCAAAATGCGGCCTGACCCTCCACCAGGGGAATTCTAACCCACCCCCCCACACAAGTCCCACCTGCAGCAATTCTCCCAGCCATGAATCCACACTGATGCTTTCCTCCCTTCTGTTTTCCTAGGTTTAGAGATGATTCCACAGCACGGCTCAAGGTGAGGGGCTGCACTTGGCTGAGACCACGTGTGTCTGTCCTAAGTTATAAATAACAGAAGCTCCTTGAGCCAGGGCCGGGATCATAGCTATCCCTGGGATTGATACAGGCCACGCACTGACTGCTCTGGGGAGATTCCAAGACGCTGCCAAGCTCCTGTCAGCATTTGATACCATCTTGTGCCCAAGTCAGGTTCTGGGGTTGGAGGGGCAGAAGTGGTGTGGGAGAAAGAGCACTGGACTGGGAGTCAGGGTCTTGAGTCTTCCATTACATGGACAGTGGCCATCAGCAAATGGATTCCTCTGGGTTTTGATCTCTGCATTCATACAGTGTAGACGTGGTATGGGACCAGACTGTCCTGACTTCCTCTTCACTGACTAGGACCAGAAGTTTCTCAAACTTGAAGGTGCACACTGTTAAAATGCAGATTCTGGTTAGTGCATTTGGCATGGGTCCTGGGAGTTTGCATTTCTAACTGAATCCTAGGTGAGGTGATGTTGGTTGCCTGGGAACTGAACTTGGAGTTACAAAGGTCTAGCTCAGTGGTTCTCAGCCCTAGCTGAATATTAGAGTGGTCTGAGGAGTAGCTCCTTCCGCCCCCCCCCCCTTCCTTCTCCATTTCTAAAGAAACGTTCACCTGGAGGAGACTGTAAGGAACCTGATGATCCAAGGCACATTTAATCTGAATTTGCTGACAGAATTGAAGACCAATTAATTGTTTTCAGGAGAATGTTTTTTGTCTCGGTTGCCTCCTTGTGGTCACCTTGTGCACACATTTCATACAAAAAGTTCATTTTCCATTAGAGACAAGAATATTAAAACAATAAAGAAAAAAATGCTGCTGCCCATGGTGAATGGGCTTCCTTGTGACCCCAGGACCCACCTTGCCTCGCATGAGTGCCTCCTCTGCACTGGAACTGAATATAATTCTTTAAAGGGGCTTCAGTCCTGTTGTCCTGGGCTGTCGCAAATGAGTGAGGAAAATTCCATCATGTACAGGGATGATCCAGGAAAGAAGGGGCCTTGGAAGGGTGGCTGGCGGGACCCCAGACCCCAGCATCCACGCTGTTCAGGGCCAGACGGGTCTGTTTCAGTTTTGAATCTCATGCTAAAGCCTGTGGAGTTGACCACAGTGTTGACTTGAGGGGCTAGGGTGGCTGTCGGAGGCCTTTGGAGACTGAGAAAAAAGTGTTTCTAAAAAGTCCTTTAATGGATGAGCGTGAAGTCATGGTGAAGACCCAGCCCCTGGACCCATGATTCTCCATTGCTGCTGCCCTTTTCTTGAAGCCGTGAGTGAGTTCATTCTCAGGAGCCCTGATGAAGTTCCCTGGGGCCTTGGGTCAGCAGGCTCTGTCTGCCTGCTCACCTGGGGCGGGGAGGAGTTCTGCCTAAAGAACTAGTGAGCCCTAAGAGCAGGGGAGGTGAGCCCAGCTGGGAGGGGCCCCCCAGAAGCCATGGTGCCGGGGCTACCCTGGCCACCCCTTCTTGCCCTTGGTTGGTTGATACCAGACACCACAGAGGAGCAGAGACAATTTTGCTCCAGGAGTGTCTATAAGAACACTTCAATTCTTTTAAAAATCACATCCCTGTCCTGTTCTCAGTCTTGACTTTGCCTTAATGGGAGCGCCCCAGCCCTCCTCCCACCCTGATCACACCTACTGTGTGCTGTCCCACAGACAGTGCTGAGCCTCCTGCTCCAAACTTTTGCTCTAAATACACCTTCCCATCCCACTGAGGCAAATCCAATGCCATTGCCTATGGGATTTGTTCTCCCCACCCCCACCTCCTCTTGCCATAATGGCACAGAATGAACTTGCTCTGTCCCCTGGATCCCCCAGGCAACTTCACCAGGCACAACCCCTTTGCACTGTTTTCTTCCCCCACCCCTACCTCTAGGGACAATTTCTCTTTCTTAGGGGGGAAAGGGTGGTTTAGAGTTTGCTGAGTCCCCTGGAGCTGGTGCATAAGATGTTTCCCATGTGTTGAATTCTCAAATGTCCAGACTGGGAACCGCCTTGTGTAGGATCCAGGAAACCAAGAAGTGTTTATTGGCAGGATGAAGATATTTGGGTGCACTTCTGTAATCCCAGCGACTCTGAAGGCTGAGGCAGGAGGATTGCAAGTTGGAGGCCAACTCCAGCAACTTAGTAAGGCCCTAGGCAATTTAGTGAGACCCTGTCTCAAAAAGGCGGGGTGCTGGGGATGTGGCTCAGTGATTAAGTGACCCTGGGTTCAATACCTGGCACGAAAAAAAAAAAAAAATTGAGTGCTGAGGGAATCATAGGAATCCCACCAGATGTGGACCTGGACAGAGGGAGGTCTGGTATGGTGAGATGGGCATGTTCCCAAGGTGGAGAGGTGCTGTGGCTCACAGTGAGTTAGGAGGGAGTGGGGAAGAGGAAGCAGCTGGGACAAGGGGGAAAGTGAAATGCCTTCTCTCTTCTGCTCCTGCCTCAGCCCAGCCCATTGCACTCATTTCCATCAAATCTTTGCCTCGAGATTTCTTGGGCCATCAGCCTCATTCAGGAAACCTCACGGGGGCCTGAACAGTGTCTGCTCATTTCTGGCCCCCAAACTGCAGGTCCCAGTGGTTGGTATGCAGAAAGCCACCAATCGGTGATGCTGAGTAGATAAGTTTGGGGAGGCAGTAGGGGGAGCATGCCTGGCTTGTGGCGGGAGTCCCAGGAAGTCCTAAGGGGTGGTGTAGAGTGGACGGAGAGAATATGCCTGGAGCCCAACCCACAGCTCTCCTGAGCAGCATCCGCAGAAATCTTAACACACCTAAGGTATGGGTCACTCAGCAATTAGCCAGCAGAGGGCACTCTGGTGCCATCTGCCTTGGCTTTCCTAGCCATCCCACAAGTCCTGATGATAGGATGTGGAATTCTGGCAGCCAGCTGGCTCCTCTCTGTACAGGGGGATGAGGAGCTGGAAGGGTCTGATATGAGGTAAAGTGGCATGGGCCGAGAGAACTAGCTAGTCCCCACCTCAGTGCCTCTGCCCCTGCCTATCCCGCCAGCCCGCCTGCTTCTCTCCCATCAAAGGGTGGGGCTTATCTATTCCAGCCTGTTTTGGGATGCAGAGTGACCTCAGTCATCCTGGACTGTGGTGCTGCTGTCAGGCAATGGGATGCAAGTGTTGGACCTGTGCATTTGGAGGCCCATGTTGCCCTGAAAGGGACCAGAATCAAGGGGATCAACCTTCTTCCACTATTGGGCCTGATAAGCATTTCCCATCCCCCTCTCCAAAAGTCACCTCTGCTCAACTGTAGGGTTGAGTTTTCCAGTCCCAGTAAAGCGCTAGGGTCCTCCTAAGGGACACCCGAAAGCAGACCTCTTCTGCTAGGTATCAGAATTGCACCAGGCAGCATGACAAACTGGTTCTGACGACATGACTGCTCCCTAACAGTAAAAAATACCCAAAGAAGGAATGAACGTCAGCCATGGGTGCTGATAGGAGAGCAGGGAGTTTGACTTCACAATACTGTTTTACCCATTTTAAAAAGTCGGTCTAGCAAATGGGTGACATCTATAAAGCTGGCTAGCTGTTGTTTTCTTAAAAAGATTTGAACATGTGTGTTTTCAAACTATTTTTAAAAAGTGTCTCTGAACATAGTGTGGTTGAATGCAGTTTCTTGATTGTCACAGGCCTCTGACAGATGTGATGGTGTCATGCTGAGTGGTTTTCGACAGCAATCAGATAATCTTTCCAAGGCCATCAGGGTACAAAGACAGAGGATGGGCCTCTGGGGCTCGGATTCCCACACCTAGGGTCAGTCTCAGGCCGCAGTGTCCAGCCAGAGGAAAATCAGGTTGGTTCTTGCATGAGTATGATCCTGTCTGGCCCATGAGTAGTCACTTACTAGGAAACAAATGCAGGGAACCAAGAGAAGATTTAATGGGGGAAAAATACTGAAACCTCAGGGATTCATCATTAATTACTCTCATTCATTTCCAGGTGTTTTCAGATTGCTGATCTGTCTGAGGAGCACAGAAAGCCCCCTGGCAGGCTCTGAGTAGGCAGGTTGGTGATGGTAAATACACCAGGTGGGTCTTGGAGCTGATTCGCTCACCATGAATCGACCACCGGTGTGCTGGTCACTTCCACCTGTGAGTATGTTTGGGGATGAGAAGGAGCTGACCAGGGACCTTGAGGCTTCCTACCAGGAGCTGTGAGCCAGCTCTGCACCTGGGGACACCTGCACCTGTGAGAGATTCAGAGCAGTGATCAGCTTCCGGCAAAGCCCTGAGGTCCATGGAGGGTGCTGCCTCTGCTGGGCGCCTGCTTTCGTCCACGTTCATGTCCATCTCTCCATGTCTGCCTGGGGGAGCAGCTGTAGCTGGTAGCTGTGCAGCAGGATGTGAGGACCGACCAGGTATCTTCAGTGACCCTCCAGGCTCAGCCTTGCATTTCACTGTGTGAGCTGGATGGAAGGCCAAGTGTGTGTCGGGGGTGGGCAGGGGGAGGTCCGGGCACTCCCAGGGTGGCCGCCCAGTGGGTTTCACGAATGTCTCAGAACCTGGAATACTGGAGCCATTCCTGCAGCCCTGCCGTCACTAGCAGTATCACTTTGAAAAGGTTGCCTTAACTTCTCTGTAACCCCTTTCTTCTCTGTCACATGGTGATCATAATAGTCGCAACTCAGTTGGATGGCTGTGAGGTTTAAATGAGGTAATATGTGCAAACAGCTCTTTTGAACAGGGTCCCTTTTATTTATAAAGATTAAAAAAAAATAGTTGGCATACTTCCTTTGAAAAGTACCTGACCTCAATATCTTTTGAGTGTTGGAGATTGAGAGGTGTTCATGACTGCTCATAAGAAACTGTTGAATCCACCCACACCCAAAAGCTCCTTTCAGTATATGATGTACAGTACACATATTTCCCTCTAGGGATGAAGTCTAAGCTTAACTAAGATGCTCAGAGAGGTTATGACTCAAGATTGGATGTCCAGGGGATCTCAAGTGCCTATATTCTAGACCTGCCTTTCTCAGCCTTGGCACTATTGACATTTGGGGCCCAATTATTTTTTGGTGTAGGGAAATGTCCTGTGCATTGTAGGATGATTGGCAGTATCCCTCTCTTTACCCACTAGATGTCAGTAGCACCTCCCCCGCACTCCTTCCCTAGTTTTGACAATGAGAACTGTCTCTCGACCTTGCTGAATGTTCCCAGGCAGGGGTGAGGGGGACAAAGTCACCCTGATGGAGAACTGCTGCTTTACCACGTTGCCCGTGTGAGCGGTTACGGGTGCTGTGTTGAAGTTTAGTGGGATTTCTTTTCTGAACTTGTTGATCTCTGCTTACTTCTATGCACTGACTGAGCGGCTCACTGCAGTCCCAAGAAATGGGTTTTTCAAAGTTGAAGGACTACAGACTTTGCAAACCCCAGCCCTGTTTGAAATAGGTTCCTACACCGGGCTGGGCAGCTGAGTCAACTGAAACCAAGTTCTTCTATTTCTTGTTGTGCAAACCTGAAGGTTTTTTACAGCCATAAATGCAACATAAAACTTGCAGTCCTTTCCTGTTGGGTAAAATAAGAGCAATGATTAAAATGAACCCGTGAATTCTGTGGGGAAGAAGATCTTGAGGTAATTTTCTTTTGTGGTGAATACATTTTTGTTTAATTGCACACCAGCGCATTGGTGGACCCGGATTCAGACAGACACCAAAGGTGGGTCCTAAGGAGAAGTCTTCACAGGATACAGGTGGAAGCCTTTGATGTCCCCACTCTGTAGGAGGGGGCCTAAATGCTCTGGGTGGGAGGGCTGGGCTTTCATTTGGGGGCATCACATGATGAGTATCTCTGCAATTTCTGTTGTTATGCTTAATCAACCTCCGGAGACAAATCTGGCTCAGCTCTTCTTCTCTTGTTTGACTTCTTAAACATCAGCTCTAAGATCTCCACGTAGTTTCCATCTCAAGGATGTGTTGCTGCTCAGGAATGAAGAGTGTCTCCCCAGACGTGGGAAGCTTTTTTCCTGAATCCCTCATGGAGCTTGCTCCGGGGTGGTCTTCTTGCTGTGGGCTTGCCAGCACATTGGTTCCTCATCGTTGGGTTTGCCTCTGGTGCCTGGCACAGGGCAATGGAAGCAAGCTTTGGACATGCTGTTGGTGCAACAAGAAGCACCACTAGGTCCTAGCATAAGGGGACCAAGTACTGGTTTTTGTGTTGAGTTGGTTGATGACCCGAGGTGTAAAAATCAACATGGAGAGAAGCTCTCAAAGGTATGCTTCAATAATGAGCATGATCATTTGAGCCTCCTTTTTGATCATGTAGACCTGGGTCATTTGTGCAGTTGATCCTGAGCCCTTGGTGCTTAGGATTCCAACTAGCACCTTGCAATGGTTGTGCCCCAGCAGATATAGTGGATGCTGAGCATCTAGAGTTGGGTTAGGCATGTGCCCCTCAGCAGTGCTGCCTGCAAGGCTCTCTGCAGAGCAGGTGTGGCTGTTAACCTGGGACTCCCTTTGCAACGATGCTAGGAGGTTGAGTGCTGCACAATGCAGACTGATGTTGCGGGTCATCGTTGACTTGTGGTATTGGAGATTCTGGCTTCCCATCTGAGCATGGTAGCCACAGGGCTTGCATATCAGGTTTGGAATTCATTGCAAATGACATCTCTTGAGACTACATCTCTTAAAATTGTGCTCACACCCCCGAGGATCACTGTGGTCTAAATTGTGAACAGTGTGCAGTCTCTTGCTTGCTGTGTTTTCAGCAGGAAAACATCTCATCCTCTGCGGGTGAGGCCCCAATCTCATGATTCTCACTTAGCGGAGTCAGGGGCAGATGCGGAGGACCTGAGGGAGTTGATGGTCAGATTGGCCCCAGATCTGCCATTTTTTGGGGAACAGAGTTGGTTCCCCTGTGACACTTTGACACAGAGGTTCTTCTGCACTTACCTGCAGAGGTGAAGGGTTTCAGCAAAGCACAGATATGAGGTCAGGGGAGACAGCCCCGGGACAGGGTGTCAGGCTTGCTCAGCAGGCGCCAGGCTCAGTCTAGGCTAAGCTCCCAGTGAGGGTTGAGGATACTGCATCTTGACTGGTCAGCAGCAGAAAGTAGTAGTTTTATTGTGTGTATGTGTGTGGGGGGGCGGTCCTTATACTGGTCAAAACAGTGATTTGGAACCCCAGACCTTGGACTATGGTCTGCCTTGTACCCTCTTGAGAAACAGAAGTTCTTATTTAGGGAAAGATTGTGTTTTCTCGAAGGGTCTACGGGAACAGTTAGGTGGAAGGAAGGGGAGGCACAGGACGTCCTCCTGATATCAGGGGTGGTGGTCTCCCTGGTGGGGCCAGCGTCTCTGCCCTGGGGTGATCATGGAACTCGTGGAAAGGATGGGCAGCCTGTGACGTCTAGCTCTGTAGAAGAGAAGGGTTTCTTGCCCCTGTGGTGGGGCCTCCGCTGAGCCCTCGGAAGTGGTGTTGGGGCCTCCAGTCTAGACAGGGCTCCTCCAGCAGGAAGAGAGATTCCGCAGTTCAGGCAGTGGGTGGTGGTGGGGAGACTCCCCTGCTTTGGAGTTGGGCCAGGAGAATGCTCTGGAGATGGAGGGCATCTCCCAGGAAGTCTCTGATGGCTGCTATTTCTGGGAGCTGCTGGGAGGGGTAGGGCGCAGTGTGTGGAAATATCTCTCTGTTTCTTGGTTTCACCTGCAGGGTGCCTCGGGTTGGTGGTCGCCCACCTTCGGCGTGGCCAGAGCTCTTTCACCCTCCTGTGCCATGAAGGAGGGTCTGCGGGTGTTCCTTGTAGATAGGACGGTGCATTCTACAAGACCTTTCTGTTGCTCTCGATTTTATCCAGGTCTGGGATTTGATGTTTGTGCATTTTCACTTCCTCAAGCAGCTTCTTCTCTTTCTCCTTCCTGACCAACTGTCTGTCCACCAACATGACTTGCTGGCTGTGGCCCCGGGGGGCCTCATGGTTTTACCTTCATTTTCCAGATGAGCACTGACCAACAGCAAGCCGCGCCTGGCCTCTTCCTTGCCTTCCTCCCTCCTCCATCAATTGCCTGCTCCAACCCCTCTCACTGGGGATGGAAGGCTGCATCTTTTTCAAACCACTCTCTTTTTTCCTGACTTTGTTTGTGTTGCAGAGCCATGACTTGCTGCTGATGGCCTTCTGAAGGCTTGTTGTGAGGTTCCTCTTGATTTTCTGATAGAACATTGGCTGCCCGCCTTCCTTTTTCTTCCTGTGATGGCACAGCGAGAGCTCTTCTCTCCCCTGGGGAGGGAACGGGGATGCCCATTTTGAAACGTGGCAGACAATATTTTGTCCTGGGATCATGATATGACTTGTCAGACTTCGAATTTTGTCACCCTGGTGTTCAATTGCTTTCTGACTTGTGGTGCATTGGATGCTAGGGGAAGGTGCGTACGTGGGTGGTGGATGGCCCCCCCTCCAGTCTCTCTTTGGTTGAGGGGTACTCTGGGTGGGGGTTAGCTCTCCAGAACTTGTGGCCTAGGGCCTGTTGGGCCATTTCTTTCCCTGTCTACACTTTTGCCTATGCCTCCACAGCTCCCCAGCATGAACTGGTTATGGTTTTAACTGCTCAGTCTCTGATGAGACTTCCTATCTTGTGAGGAGAGTCTGCTGACTTCACTATGAAACCAGAGCCTGAGAAAGGTCACACTGGGAAGGGAGTCCAGAGCAGTCCCCTTCCTTTGAGGACTTAACAGGGGTCTCCTCTGCTGCCTCCCTGGGAGCTCGCATCCTCTTGGCTTCTCCTTTCTGTCTGTTGACAGGAAGCCTCGGGTGACATCCACCAAGTCCCCACAGTCCCCATCTCAGAGGAGCAGCAAGAAGGGGGTTCGGTACCTTCAGAGCCATCCTAGCCGCAGTGAACTCCTGGAGGGGGGATTTGTGGTCAGGAAGGGCTCTTCAAAACTTTAAAACTAGTATTCAGAAACCTTGCTTTTCCTTAACTCTAAGTTCAGTTTGCGACTTCTGCTCTGACAAATTGTATCCTTCCCCTTGAAGGGAGGTGGTGAGATTCTGGGTCACTTTCAGAGCAGTTGGTGAGGCGAGTCCCACCCTTGCTCATGATACGCCGACAGCCACAGGCTGACTCGGCCTTCAGCTGACTGTTGATGGGTTCATTTCTTTCTCTATATTCAAAAGGGGCAGGGCCTGCTGGAGGACCCTGTGTCCCATGCACATGGCCTTAGGCTTGGCTTAATGCTCTGTGGCTGCCATCTTGAGATTGGGGGTTTTCGAAGCAGTGGGCTCTGTGTCTTTTAGCCCTGGGCCCTACAAATCAATTTCTGGTTCTGAAGAGGGGCCGCATCAGTGGGAAGTGTGCTCTTAGAAGATTACTGAGGGCAGTGAGGTGAAGAACAGCTGGTGTCCAAGAGAACCAGTGGTCCAAAAAGGCCGGAGTGGAGGGGAGAGTGGAGCGGGCAGGGCCGGAAAGACTCGGGGGTTTTCTTACTAAACAGGAGGAGCAGGGCGAGAGGATGGGCATTTCATTTAGGATTCAAGAAGGCAAGAACGCTGGCACATGACCTGTCAATCTGCCAGATAGGACCGTGCTAGCCCTCAGTGTGCATGGAACACAGTGCATGGCCTGTTAGCAATGCTCCAATAAATAAGTTGCTAAACAGCCACTCGGGACCAAATGAGTTTCTGGTCAAGGGCACGGGTTAAGCAAAAACCCATGGGTCATGTGGTGTTGGAGACAGTTTCTTCTAAGTGACGGAGCCTGCCTGCACCTAAGAGCAGTAGGTTGGGATCTGGTGGCTCTGACCTCTGGGTTAGCTCTGTGCTTGTGGAAGAGCTTTCTTCTCTCGGTTTCTGGCCCCCAACTCTGCAGTCTTTGGGACCCTGCCAAGTCCCATTTTCCTCCATCTTCCCCACCATGGGCTCTGCGGCTTGCCCACTGTTGGCACCTTTAAAATGTCCCCTGAACAGAGTGAGAGCCCTGCTGGTGCAGCCCACCGCTTCTTTCTTTTTTCCTATTTTTCGTTACCCGTGATGCTCCGCACCCTGCTAGCATTCCTGCTCTGTCCCCACAACTGAACAAATGTGTAGGTGGTCTGTAAATGACCAACCTGCCTTCCTGGGGTGCTGCTCCCTGTGGGGCTGACCCTCATCCTTAGTGCCTCACTCTGTGTGACTTGCTGGAGAAAAGCCTCCAGGCTGAGGCACCTTCGGGAAGGTGGTGATGCTGGGAGCCCTGGACAGGGACTCTCACAGTGGCAACACTGGCCTGGGCAACGTTGCAGGGTGGCCAGTGAAATTTTCCTTTGGAGAAGGTGTGCCGAGGGGTGAGCTCAGCATGCTCCATGGGTCCCGGCAGATCACCACTGATGGTCTAGGTAGGGTCTGTCTCCTCTTATTCCCTTCAAGCTGGGTTCCTCATTCTCTTGCCACTGTGGGCGACCGTTGAGGTATGTCAGTGGTGCTTTTCTTGAGTGACCTAACAAGCTGCATTGTTTGTTTAGGTGCTTGTGATTCACATAGATGGCATTATTTTACCAGTTCTTATTTTTTCTTTCTCAGCATTGTGTTTTAAGATTTGCCTCTCCTCTCTGCACACTGAAAACTTATTGAGATTTCCCAAAGAGCTTTTGTTTATGTGGGTTAAAACTATTGATATTTGCTGCATTAGACATTAAAACGGAAACACTTAAAAATACTTCCCCATTCATTTGAATATAGCAACGATGGTAACATTGCAAGCGAAGGTAAATAACAATTTAGCATTATTATGAAAATAGTTTTTACCTTGCAGATTCCCTGTCCCAGTTAGGTGGCTTTTTGTTCCACAATATGAAAGGGCACCATGAAGGACTAAACTTACAAAGTAAATTTAATTTGTGTTGCTTTATAATACCTGTGTCAAGAAGCTATGAAATGCATTCGATTGTAGCAAAATCTGCTCAGGTTTGGTGGAATTGCCTCTTTGGTTATTAATACTGTTGCCTATAATATGAAAGGTAATTCCGGATGGCAGAGATTCTGTTTCTTACCAGAATACTTTTTGGTGCTTTATGTGGAATAGAACAGATTACTTAACATCTAGAAGAAAAAAAACTTCACATATGAGCAAACTATATGTATAGTTCTCTGCTAAGTTTACTTATTTTGCGGTTCATGTATCCATAGGCCTTTATTTTTAAGAATGTTATTTTCTGGTTGGAAGAGTCAGTGGTTTTTAGTGTATTGTTGGGCTGTGAAAACATTACCACTATCTAATTTTAATTCCAGAACATTTTCCAAAATGAAATCTTCATGCTCCCTTCCCTCCTCGGCCTGTGGCATTCCCGAATCTACTTTGTCTTTTATGGGTTTGCCTGTTCTGGACATTTCATATAAGTGGAATTGTGCACCATGTGGCCTTTTATGCCACATATTTTATGCAGTATGTGGTTCCTCTTAGCATAATGTTTTCGAGGTTCGTCCATGTCAGTGCATGCATCAGCACTTTGTTCCATTTATGGATGAATAATATTCCATTGTATGGATATACCATGTTGTATTTCTCCATCAGTTGATGCACATTTGGGTTGTTTCCACTTTTTCTGCCTCCTTTTAAGAATGCTATGAACATTTGTGTGCAAGTTGTTATGTGGACACGTATCTTGGATCCCCTTGAGTCTTTTTCTTTTGACATGTTTTGTTATCAACCAAATGGGTAACTGAGGCCCGTTTCCCAGGCAGCCATGACAGCTCTTCAGATGCTGCCTTCTCAAATCAGAAAGAAATGAAGGGGAAACAACAGGGTATCTTTTTACACTGGCAATGATCTTTGAGATTTCCCAGTGGGGTCTTGGAAAATCACAAAGATTTGTTCTTTCAGTTTAGAAGCAATCAGGTTTGTTCAGTATATTCCTGTGGTAAGATCTGCATGAGAAGAGTTGTCAAAAGAAAACGCTCAGCCTGCCCAAGGTTACATTTAACAGACAAAACGTGATCCATAAATATTAAAGTGTTTTAGAAATTGTATATTTTGCTGGAAATCCTTGGAGATTGGTTGAGGCCCTGACGGCCAATAATATTGTTACTCTCGGGGGACACACTGAGAGGGGGATTTGCTGTGCTCCACTCTGATAAGGCTCTGCTGAGCTACGGCTACAGACCGTGGCTTCAGTGATAAATGACTGGAGTCTCATGGTAAACGGGTGCCAGAGGCACCTCAAACTGACCCATTTGAACAGACTTGTGGGTGCAGGCTCCTGAGATGGTACCACTTCAGCGGATGGAGTCGGGGCCCTTTTTAATTCAGAAGAGGACAGCTTCCTGAGCACAGACTGCTCACCCAAGAGCCCATGGAACAAGAAGTGACTCCCCGGGCTGCAGGAAGGGGTGTGGGAATGCCGTGTGGTTATTGGTTTAATTGTTAATGTTGTTCAATGTTCTATTTTTAGGCTCTCTTCTTCAGCTTCTTGTAAACCCACAGTGATTTAGTGGACTCTGCTTTGGTAAATGGAAATAAAACATGTAAAAATGACATTTTGACTGGTATGCGGGGGTATCCCGGTTGCCTCTTACTCTCCTCTTTCCTTTGGGCCTGAGGTGGTAACGGTGACCCCACTGTAACACTGTCCCTCCCGGTTCACCCACGTGTTTGTCAAAGACCTTTGTGAACAGATCCTCCTTGAATGAGTTGCCATCTGTTTTCTACTGGGACCTGGACTGATTAGTAATTGGCACTAGAGATGGCCTTAGGAAACAGAGCCTGGATATTCTGGGATTGGGTTGATCCATTATTCAGGCGGGGCTGAGACAGCCTTCTCATCAGAGGGAAAATGGAACATGGATTCTCCATAGCAGGCGGTGACATCCCAAATCCTTATCTGTGGTAGTGATAGGGATGATAGGCAGGTAGAGGGTAAAGCACTGAGATTTCAAATGGTTGTGGCACCTGGTTTCTATGGCAATAAGAGGGGATTTAAAGATTTTGGAGTTGCCTGGATTCTTCTTTTAGCCTATAGAAAGCACGCAGGGAAAAGAATCACAAAACCACAAACATACAATTGAGAGTACGTGAACCAGACCTCTGGGGTGCTCTTGGAGAGTCATCTCCAGTGGTGGAGGACAAATGTGGTGGAGGACCAACCCCAGGTGATATGACATGTGCTGCATGCCTGCAGAGGTGTCTAACACGTGGACCTGAGACAGGGTGGCAGTGTCTCAACAGATGTGGGTAAGACAGAGGTTTGAAGCCTCCGTTTGTCCTGAACCTCCCTACTTTACTCCCAGAGGAAGCCCCTTCCCTGTTCAGTTTTCCTGACCACTATCCCCTGTGTAAGAACCTGCCCTCCTCTTGTAACAGCCTTGAAGTGGCTGCACGTGAGTCATCGGATCATGGGCTGATGACCCCTGGGCATGGCACCACCCTCTTTGTCCTCATTCCTCATTCACACCTTGACAGTTCCCCTGTCAACAAGCCCACCTCGAATTATCCCAGGGCCATTGTGCCACCCGTTTCCTGTTGTCATCCCAATGGAGACAGCATGTTCAAACTCTGAATTCCCTGCCCAGCCTCCTAGAAATCATCCCACCTTGGCCTTAGGTTCCAGAGCATGCAACTAACTCCGGCTTACTGAGTCAAGGTTCTGTGGACTGTCTTCCTCATCAGCACTGGACACTTCTATATTTCTGCCATTCTCTGTGTTAGAAGCTGGGGCAGTTGATGGGGTTGCCTGGAGAAAGCATTAATCTTTTCTGTTGCTATAATCGCATACCACAGACTGGGAAATTTTATAAAGAACAGAGGTTTATTTAACTTATGGTTCTGAAGGCAGGAAGGCCCATGTACAAGATGCTGGCATCTGGCAAGGGCTTTCTTTCTGAATCATAAGATGAGCATCAGATGGTGAGGTACAGCAAGCATGCTAGCTTGGGTCTCTCATAATGCCACTAATGCAATCATGGAGGCCCTGCCCTCATGGGCTCATCTAACCCTAATTACCTCCCAAAGAATCTACTTCCAAATACCATTGACATATGATTTTGGGGGTTATGTTTCCAACACATGTATCCCAAACCACAGCCAAGGGTAACCTCTTAAAAAATGTCAAAGAACCTTTGAGCCCTGGGGTCTGGGCCATTCCTGTGGTGAGTCAAGACATTGGGGCTTCACTCCAAAATATAGGATTATAAGGATTTGTGCCTGGATTTCAATAATCTTCCAACCAAAAGGAAATTGAGTGAATCCAGAATGTGCCTGGAGGTGTCGCCTTTAGCTATAGTCTCTCTCTGGATGGGGCTACTGTAGTTTAGTTTTGGTTTAGTTTCCAAGCTTCTATTTGGAGTGGGAAATGTTGGGATCTTGGCCTCTCAAGGGATAGGAGCTGGATGAGGATTTTCCTCCAAAGGGTTGTGCTTGGAGTTCAAGGAACAGATAACCTGTGCCCCAGCTCCTAGGGCATCTGTGAGAGATGAACTGTGCCACCCATGCTCTCCGCCACCTCAGCCCTTGCCCTCTTAGTGTGGAGAGAGTCTGTCGACCACTAACTACAGACCACTAGTTTGTAGATGGCACCATGGTGACCTGTGGGTTTGTTCCTCTGTCCCTTTGTCCTGATGTGGGTGTGCTCAGAATTAGCCAAATGGCTCATTTAAAAAGACCATTTCTTTCTAAGAGCATGAGTTTCCCCTCCTCTGAAGGGAAAAGCATGCTGGGAGGTGGGAACCAGCAAAACTGCATCCCAGAGCCAAAACAGGTAGACCCAGCTCTGCACCCACCATGGAAATGCCCTACCCATCTTCCCCCATCCAGGGAGCACTGGCTGAAGACCAGCCTGGATTCTGTCCAACGGCTCCCCTACCCACTCCTTCTATGTTCTAGTCTCTTTCTCTGGCTTTTGGCTTTCCAGCAATGTTTCTCCTACATATCTTCTCCACTATTGTCTGGCTGGCTCCCTCTTCCCAGGGTCTGTCTTTCTGTTCTTACAAGCATCCAGATCCAAGCATTGGCTGGCCATATCACCACCTCTAGTCTCCAAGCTACGTTTCCACCAAATTTCAACCCCACACCTCTTGCCTAACAGTCCAGGCCTCAACCACAACCCATCTAGGATCATATATCTACTCTTGCCCAGGCAGTGGTGGGCAGGCAGGCAGGCAAAGGTCAGATGGCCCACTGGGCTGTACCATCTAGCCCATGAATAGCCTGGGATCTTTCAGAAACTGGTGTGGCTGGGAAAGAAATAGGGATTAAATCTGATTCAGGGGCCAGGATCCTTGGTGGTTTCTTGCTCCAGGTGGGTTCCAGGATATCAAATCAAGTGACATTCCCACAGGTGACTCTGGAGTCACACCAGCCCATATTTGAAGCCTAATTATGTCACTTAGGAGTTACAGTACCTTGAACAAGTTAATGGTTTTTTGAGCCTGAGTTTCTTCATCTGAAAATAGTATCCATCTCATGGAATTGTTGGAAATTAAATGAGGTACTTCTGTCAAAATGCATCTTGTGGACAATAAGTGAGTATTTAAAAAATATCAGTTATTTTTCTATTCTAGGATCTTAAACAGCTCTGTGAACTCAAAGCTCAATCTGGCCCTAAACCAAGGAGCATCTGATCAGGTGTTACTGGATTATCTGCACATGGAACTCCTGGCTAGCAGTTCCCTGTGTTTGCGGTTGATCAATTAGTCCCAGCACCGCCACATCCCCCTTGGCATCCCTACTACAAAGGGAGGCGATGGTTTGGAATGTGGATTCGATCTGCTGGATTCATAGTCTGGCCTGTCCCCAGCTGGCCATAGCTCAACCTTTGTACAAAATCTTGTTTCCTTGACTGTGGTGAGAACAGTCAAGGTAAGTCTTAAATGGTTGAGACCAGCAGCCAGGCCAGCTGTTGGGCATAAAACCCGGGCTTAATCAGCTTTCAGCGAACTGGTGGCTGCTGTCACCTGAGATGTCAAAACAAACCGGGAACAAAGAAGTGACTCAGGTTGGCGCAGGGACAGGCAGGGCGTGGCGAGTGGCGGCCGCAGAACCTTGGGTCCTGCCTGCGGGTTCGTGGTCCCGGGGCCTTGCCCACCCGCTCGAGAGCAGCCCCCCGCCCTTGGCAGAGGAGAGCGGCTGAGAGGCGGTGACCCCTCGACAGGACACGAGCTCCCACCGCAGAATGTTTCCACTTTATTGTCTGTAAACTCTTCTTTGGTAAACAGAAGACAAGAAACCCAAGAGAAGGGAGCACGCACGTACAGAAGGCGCGGAGAGGGCAGAGGCCCTCCGCAACGGGAGCTCCGGGAGACAGCGACACCATTACCGAGGCGGTGGGCGGAGCCGGAGCCGGGGTGGGCGTGGCCCAGGGAAAGGCGGGGCAGCGAGAGGGGGAGGGGCGCGCGCTCTGTTGGACCGAGAAGCCTAAATCGTACAGCGAATGAGCTCATGCATCACAGCAGAGAGAACGAGGGAAGCTCCACCCCGGCCCCCACCCACCTTCCATGCAGTTGGCGATCCGCGCGGGCAGCGCTCTGTGCCTGGCCGGGCTCAAAGAGGCCCATGGCCTCCCGGCCTCCATCTCTCCTGTCCGGCTCTGCAGGCTGGTGGTGTGCAGGTTGCAGGGGTGGGGGAGGGGCGCTCACAATCTCAGGGTCTGGGGAGAAGGATCAGGACAGCAAGGGCAGGGGTTGCGGGAGGTAGGGAATCAGCCCCTGCCTCCCCTTTACATGGGGGGCTCGCTGCAGAGCACAATCTCCAGGTCCTTTCGGTAGAGCTTCCCCGCCTCGGCCAAGGACATGACGCTCTTTCTGTAGTTAGTGAGTTGTTGGATGTTCATTTCCTAGGAGATGGAAGGAGAGGGTGAGAGCAGGCTTGGCGAAGGGCCCCACCCCAAGGAGCCCTCCTGCGCATTCATAAACACACTGGCCTGAGACTTTCTTCCCATCCCAGGGCAAGTGGCTCACAGGGACACAAAGCCCAGGCTTTGGATCCAGACAGACCTGGGTTAAAACACTCTCACTCACTGGCTGCATTCCTTTGGGGATAGTCAGATTTTTTTTTTTCTGAGGCTCAGCTGCTTCACCTGTGAAGTGGGTGCCTCACTGAGGTGTTAGATGATTAGAGGGAGGGGTGAACGTGAACACTTGGTACAGAACCTGTGCCAAGCACTCCAAAAAAGGATATCCATCACGATGCTGGTTGCTATCTGTGCATAACTTGTAAACATCCTCCATCTCACGGGGCTGCATTTACTCAGAGCGAATCTCAGTCCCCACAGGTGATGGAGGGATGGCCAGGAAAGCCCCCTGATCTATTTCCAGGTGGACTGGACCATAATTCCCTAAGCCTCCCGCATGTCTCCACCACAAACAAAACTCACCAGCCCACTTCTTGTTCACTGGCTTCTTGTGGGCCTCTAAGGTATCCATGAACATATACTCATGGAAAACGGAGACAAAATTAAACAATACTACACCTGACATGCCTTATGTTGAATGTATGGTGTGCAATAATTGCTTTGAATACAAACAGCCAGTGGGTCTGAAATATAGCAAGGTCACCATCAACACTGGAAATATCACTTAAACTCTATTTCCCTTCCTTTTTTCTACCTTTTTCCTCTTCCTTCCTGATCCTGCCTCCCTTCTCTTTCTGATATTTCTCTCTCTTTTTTTTCTGTATTGAAAACATTGGCAGATACATAAAACAAACAAACAAAAAAACCCTCTCCATTCTGCTATAAGAAAACGGAGGCATAAAGACTAAGATACTCACTAAAAGGTTGGACCAACTTGTCATAAATATCCTTAGTTTGTCCTCTGAGCCCTGAAGTCTACCTAATTATTTACCTGGCCTACCTGTCCTTGATCACCTCTTTTTCAGTTCCCAAAGGTCAGTCTTATTCATTGTTGTTTAGGGACATCCCCCCACATAACTGATTTCTGGTTTTGTACCCCCACCCACTCCAAGGGCACTTTGCAAGCATCTCTAGTCTGGGGGACATCTTTCCTAAAGTTGTAAAGTCCCTGGAAATGTCACCTGATTCATAACACTGGAGTGTGCCTTGGCTATCTGCCACTCAGGAACTAAGGAAGGGACTCTGCATTATCAACCCCATGCTTGAGAAAACTCCCATGGTGAAATGTGGCAGTGGAGAGACCTTGTGTCCTAGAGGGAGGGGCTGCTTACTTTCTATGTCTCCAAGTTTTGCTTGACACTGGGGAAGACGTTAGTGAGTTGCCATGGCCTTAGGTGTGCTAAGAAATATTGAAGTCCAATCCCATCAGCCTGTCCCTTTAGGAGCCTCCAACATTAATCAGCTCAGAAACTTTATCATAGTCCGTGCAGGCACCATCAAAATGGAATTGCGTATGCCATGTGAGCTCACCACAAATGGCCGTTCCTTTCCCAACTCAGGTGCTGTTCGTTAATCATGCAGCTCAGTCTACTGATGCATTCTGTCCTTCCCCAGGTGCCAAATCTAGGGCCTGGTCCAGGTGGAAGGCTCTCAGGTAAACAGCTTCATTAATATCCCATCCTCTAACCTTCAGAGTTGTTTCTGAATCCTGACACCCAAATATTTGTCTTTGTTTCATATGTGGGGTCTGTGCAGGTCTATACATGGTTCTTAGTCAAGAAAAAGCCTAGCAAGTTGATGACCAGGAAATTCAGGTCACTCTGAAATGTAATGCATGCCTCAGGGTTTATCAACCTCAGGTGTCAGACAGGGCCTTATGAAGAATAATTGTGCCTCATTAATCCAATTATAGTTAAAGACATTTTCCATTAAGGTGCCAGCATTCCTTGGACGCCTAGGGGTGCCTAATTTTCTACTGGGTTATGGTTCCAGGAAAAAGTTTTTTCAGTTCACATACCTGGTAAGGATTTCCTTCTTCCTAGGAAGTCTTTGATTCCTTATATTTTCTGCCTCTTTCTAAAAGGACTTGTAGGACACACACACACACACACACACACTCTGCAACATGAAATAAATGAAGGATGATATTCAAGATAAAGATAAAGAGATCAGAAAGCACTTGGAAAGACAGATAGACTCAAAGGCTGCAGCAAAATTTTTTTTTTCCTGAAATTGAGCATTAAATTTAGCTCTTGCTTGGCAGCCAAGGCAGTCAGACAACTCAAGGAATTATAGAGCTTGCAACGTCTAATTAAGGAAAGCAGAAAAACCATTTGCTCTCTGAAAGACATTTTCCAGGGGGTGAAGAAAGACAACTGCAAAGGCCTGGTCTCCTGGTTGCAGTTTCCTCTGATCCCTCAACCAGGGCACCAGGGTGAGACCACTGAGGGTGTCTGCAGGATGCCCAAGAGCCAACCCCAGGCAAAAGAATGAACTTCACTTCTCAGCCTTTTCTTTGAGATGAACACACTCCTCGGTGGCTCCTTTTAACTCCTTCCCCAGCTCTGGATTCTATACTGAATCAATTCAGAATAGCTGCTCCCTCCTGCCCTCCAAAATTTCTATGTCAAAAGTCTTTTTGTGTGTGTGTGTGTGGGCAATTTAGCTAACACTGCCACAAGCTGGGCTGTGTCAAAATTGTCATTGCTTTGTAGCATTATTGGCGAGAGCCCACAAATGGAAGCAGACCCAAGTGTCCATAGGTGAGGAATGGGCAGACCAAATGTAGTTTCCACACGCAAAAGGACAGAGATTCTGACATACTACAACACGGATGAACCTTGAGGACATTACCCTGAGTGAAATGAGTCACAGAGGGATTGCATGATCTCTCTTCTATGAGGTACCTTCCCCGGGGCACCTGGCTTGAGGCACTGGCCCAGGCCTCTGGTTCACTTGCTCACCTTCTTGTTCTTCTCATACAGATCCTTCAAAAGGGCATCCAGCTCGTTCTCATCAATGTAGCCACTTCCATCCTGGAGGTGGCAGCAGAGAGTCAGCTCAGAGCTCTGAAACCCAAGCCCCTGCCACCCGGCCTTGCCTTTTGCTTCCCCCCACCCGGATCCATTCCAGGGATCTATCCCGAGGATCTATCCTTCCTGTTACTTTGTACAAAAGAGGCATTCAGACCATGTAATGATAGAATTACGTGTCACTCTGTCCACCAGCCAGTGCAGGAACCAGGCAGTTCAGGACAAGCCTTTTCTCATGAATATATATAAATGAGGTTCCAGAAGCATCTAATTAGCTCCTTGAGTCTAGGGGCTATTTCACGTCAATTTCCTAGGCTGGGTATGTAGCTTAGTGGCAGAGTGCTTGCCTACCATGTGCAAGGGCCTGGGTTCCATCCCAGGCACCACGAACATAAATAAATGAAGTCTACCTCCGACCCTTTGGTCATGGATAAGACCACAGAGTCACATGGGCGTGGTGTGGGGTGTGTGTGGAGGAGGTCATCACAATCCCAGCACTGATTCTAGTGCAGCCAACTGGCTGTGTCTCCAACGTGATCACATTTAGCTTCATCAGCCTCTTCTAACTATTCTTTGCTGCATTTTAAAGAAGCCAAACCCTTGGGCTTCTCAGGCCATGGATAGAGGAGGACACTTGTTTAATCAGAGAGCAGAAGATGCTGCAGGAAGGAACCACATGGCCCAGTGCCCCTCTGGAGAGCTGATCTCTTCCCACAGGGCTTGGGGGTGGGGTGGGGGGAGGTTAGGGGCCGGGGCAGGCCCCTGCTTTTCCATCCTGTGTGGATTTGCTTCTCTCACCTTGTCATAGAATGTGAAGATGGCATTGAACTCCTCTGAGGTCAGCTTCATGCCCTGTAAGGACCAAGGTATTAAAGACAGGAGCCAAAGCCCTGGAGGGTGTGAACACGAGCATGCGCGTGAGGTGTAAGGTGTGAGGTGTGCGTTGGATTGGGGCAAAGAGGGGCAGAAGGTCCCGGAGCTCAGAGAGATGAAGGGCAGGGAGGAAAGGAAGAAAGGCAAAGTGGCTCTTTTACCTGAAATTTAAGCAGAAAGTTTTCCTGGACAGGCAAGAGTCTGCAAGGAAAATGTCAGAGCAGAGATTAGGAGATGAAACACAGGGAAGGACCATGCAGACAGGGGCAGCAGTGGAAATGATGTCTGAGCACTTTGTAATCCGGAGTTGATGAAAAATTGAAGAGGGAGAGGGACAAGGTGAGTTTTGGCTTTGTCTTGGGCTTCTTGATACCTGGACCTGCCACTCTTTCCACCCCGCCATCTTGGCAATGGGAGTGGAAGACAGGAAGTCTTGTTCAAGGTGACACGGTGGTGAGGACAGGCACTTACCGGGACATCTCTGAGAGGCCCAGTTTGCCATCCCCATTCAAGTCAAACATCCGTAGCTGTTGGGGACAGAAAGAGGAGCTGGCGTTATTTGCTTTGACCTTCTCTCACATGGGGCCTTGACCTGCCACCTCCTTCCACTGAAGAGGGGGAGGATGGCAGAGTGTGCTCATGCCTCCTCTCAGGTCACCCGGAGGCTAGGGATCAACATGGTCTCAACCAGTGACTGGGAAGGACAGCTGTGCCTTGGTTCCTGTTCTTCTCTCCCCTTCTCAGGGAGAGGGGTGGTGGAGGGATACCAGCCAGCACCAAAAGGCCCAACCTCTCCAGGTTTATCCTCTCCTGGGCCTCAGGGCTTGCCAGGGAAACAGATTGTCCCCACCGCGACCCCTCCAGCTCACACTGGCCCAGAAGTCAGCTTAGTGGGGATCTTGAAGGATGTGTGGGGCATGAACTCACATCCCTATTGACAGCTGCCACTGTGAGTTGCTTCACCCAGGCCAGAAGAACCAGCAAACAAAAGACCCTGCCCACCAGGACTCCAGTGGCCTGCACCCCTGGGAGGGGGGACACTTCCATTCACTCACTATGGTTTGGGTGTATTCCTGGAGCTTGGGTTCATCATACGGCCGGTTGGCCTTCTTCAGCAGGTCCGACAGGAATCCCTGGAACACAAAAGGCCTCTTCAGAGCTTGACTCACTATTCTAGTCCCTCGTTCATTTACTTATGTGCTCATTCAGACAGTTGACATGGTTCTTTGAGGTCTACCAGTTATGTAGCTTATGTTCCTTGATCTTTAACACTTGTGCAGTGAACTTAAAGACCTTAGGTAGCTTCTGGCTGCAACCTTTTCCCATGCAATAGGTGGTAGAGACTGGCTCTATCACACAGGGCTCACCAGTGCCCCAAGATCAGTGGTTGCCTAGAGGAATTTAGGGATGGATGTACAAGCCAGAAGACCAATCTTTCTGGAATTGCCTCCAGGATGCCTGTCCTGGGCACTAGGGTGTAGAGGAGCATGGGGTGGTTGAACTCTGTGGCCTTACAGCTCCACATTACTGATTTTACAGGGCTTCTCTGAATAAGTCCAACCATCCAGTGCCAAGCTCAAGTACTCCTAAGCAGGCCATGAATCCATGCTCCTGGTCCAACGTCCCCGCCCTTCCCAGGTTCCTTAAACCCTGGCCACTTCAGCCTCTGGCTCATTCTCCACATTCTCCATACCTTCCCCAAGGCTCATCCTACCTTGAGCTCATTGGCTTCGATGTAGCCACTTCTGTCGGTGTCATACTTCCGCCAAGCCTGCAAGGGGAATATCAGCCTGTTCATAACCCGCATGCCTCCTTCCATTTCTCCTTAATGGACCAGGCAGGATCTTATTGGAGGAGTAGAATGGGGACATGGGGATGGTCTAGCCCAGTTACAAAGGAGGAAATGAGGGGAAGTGTCTTAGTCAAGGTCACACAGAGAAGGAGAAAACTGCTTGAACAAGGCCACCCTACTCTAACTTGATGCAGGACTGGGTCCTTCTTTGGATCAACTTGTAACTGGTGTTGATGTTTTCTAAAGTGTTAAACCAAGTGGCTTCTACCAGGTCTAGAACGGGGATCTAGTGGATCTTATTTTTGTTCTGGGCATGTGGGTATCTTTTTTCTGCTCCGAAAGCTTCCCATACCAGGTGGGGGCTGGAAGTAAGGGGAAGAGCCCCCTGGTAAGGGAAGGAACGGGCTCACTGTGCCCCCTCCTCCATCCCTCCACCACAGGGCAGCCATATCTGATGGTGAAGCAGAACTGGTAATCAGTTTCTTTTGTATGACTAAAGCCACTCCCCTACCTTATGATTAAAAACATCCTTTTAAAATAGGAAACCCCCTATCAATCCATATGGTTCAGGGAGGTTGACCCCATGTCCACAAGTGGGCATGTGACAAATGCCTGCCCAGTCAGATGCCTCCCTGGATGGATCCCATCCCACACTGATTGTGGGTTCTGATCTGAGTCTCAGTTTGGTGTCCACTGGAACCAGGCACAACTTTCTGAACACAGAAACTGTAGTGACATGGGTTTGACTGCCTCTCTGTTCTGTCCCCTGGAGCAGGAACAGACATTACGCAGGAGACACAAACACAGTAGCCATGGTCTTAAGATATTCAGAACTCTTTACCTCCCTTCCAAAGGTCGAACCTAGTTCTCCTTCCTTGGCTGTAGACTGGATTGAGGGACTCACCTCTAATGAAGAGAATACGGCAGATAAGAGAGTGTGTGACTTCTGGGACTGGGTCATAAAAGGTAGGTATGGCGGCTTCCTTCTCTCACTCTCTTGGGTCACTTGCTCTGGAGGAAGCCAGCTGCAGTGTCATGAGGATATTCAGCACTATAGAAAGGCCCAAGCAGTAAGTAACCAAGCCTTCCTGCCAACAGTCCTGTGAAGGAGCCACTGAGGAGATGTCATATTTCCTAATCCCAGTCAACTCTTCAGGGGACTTCAGCACAACTGACATCCTGACCAGCAGTTTGTGAGAGACTCTGGGCCAGAGCCACCCAGCTAAGTTGTCCCTAAATTTCCCAACATAGAAACTGTGAGATAATAAATGCTTATTTAAGGGTGCTTTGGGGGATAATTTGTTACGCAGCAATAGATGACTAATACAATATCCTAGGAAAGTCTGGTCCTGTATGCACATGCACTGAGACCCCCAGCCTTTTTACCGAAGTCCTCTGGTGGAGAAGAGTGAAAGTCTTGAGGTGGAGGTTCAGGGCAGAAGTTGCTACCCATGTCTGGCCAAGAGGCCCAGAGAGCTCTGTTCCCCTAAATCTTGGGATTATTTTGGTGTCTTGGATTTCTTATTTCTTAGATCCTCTTTCAAGTTTTGTTCTCTTGACTTTTCTTCCCTCTATCCCCTCTTGGCTCCAAATTGCACACCTGAACACTGGCTAGATTTGGTTTTCTGACAGCCATCAATCCTGTTTCCTGAACTTTATCTCTGGCTTTCCCCACTTCTCCACACATGCTCCCTGTATTGACAGGAGTGTTCGAGTTTACGGATAATTTAAAGTCTTTCTTTTACATCAAACAAGGTGGTGTGATTTTCATGGTGCATCAGCGCCAGGGCTCAGGAAATTTGGTCCCAATTTTTCAAAGCTAGGAGACAGGAGCAAATTCCAGCAAAAGAGTTGATGTGCTGTAGACAACTTTGGTAGATGGTATTTGATTAGGCAAATGTTTTTTTCTCTGGAGAAAAAAAAAAAATACCTCGGGTTCCACCAAAACATGCCTTCCTGTGCCCAGAAAACCCACCCTTGAAAAGGCACTAAGAGATATGTGCAGGCTTCCAAGTATGACTTCACCAGCCACCTGCAGGTATTTAGAGCATTAGAATTTAGCTCCTCAGTGGAGTCTTGACTGAGAAAGGAAGCAGACAAACTCCAAGATACTGAAAAGGCAGGTGACCTGCGGGGACCCCAGTCCTCCACAGAACAGAGCATCCCCAGCTGCTTTCCTTACTGATCCTGTCAGCAGGCCTGACCTCCCTCCCCGGACCCACCCCCACCGCAGCTGGCTGTGGGCTCTCACTCTTGACTTCTCTTCCCCGCCAGCGCCTGGTGCCCATCCATCAGGGTGTCCTTATTCTCTTCTCATTCAAGGAAAAGAGTTCAAGAGACCCGGGCTTTGTGAAATCTCAAAGAAGTCCTGAGGTGTCCCTAAAATTAGAAGTCAAAATGTGGTGCTGAGCAGCGGGTCAGGAGCTGAGAGCACAAGGCTTTTGGGGCTTGGAGGGACCATTTCCTGTTTCTGGCTGATAAAAACAGAAAGAACGGATACCCCAGAAGGGATTGGTACTGCAGGAAGGTGGGATCCCAGGAGGTGTGGCGGTGGAGGGTGCTTGTTCTACAGTTAAGCTGGGGCTTAGAAGAATAAAAGTGTGTAAGAATATGGAATCATGCCAACCACGCGGAGATAAAATGCTAATAATTTTGAGGAGGTGGGGGAGAGAGGCTTTTTGTGCCTCTAAAAGCATCTCTGTTCCCTGAAAGCTATCCTCATCCCTATCTGGACCAGAGATGAAGGAGAGGCCAATTTTTGTCCACTTGTCCAGGGAAAGGAGGGGTCAGACACAGTAGTCCCTTCTCTGTGGACAGAAAAATGGACACTCATAAAAACAGGACCCCCCCCCCCAATTAGAAGAATAAGCTGTAGTTATCTCCCCCGTAGTCAAAAGAACAACCAAGACATAATCCAGAATGTCAATTACCAGCTTATGGGATCTTTCCATCTCAGAAAAACTGGAGAGAATCCTTTAAAGCACCATAAAATTAAACCCATATCTGATGCTTAGGCAAACTGCTCTTAAAAATGACTCTCCGCCTTGAGAATTGGTTCTTTCTCACCGACTTTGTATCCTTGTGGGGAGGTCGCTGCTGTGTGGGTTTCTGGGCTGGCTCTGCTGTTGTTCTCAGCAGTAAATCATGGGAAAGGGATTCCTGGTGACTGGGAATGGATTTTACCTAGTGAATGGCAACTCTGAGTCTCGTTGAAGATGGTCGTTAAGTATCAGAACACATAGTTTTCACGGTGGGAACAGGTTGGATTTCACTCTGAGAGACATACGTTATGAATGGCTTGGGTGCGAAGTCCCAGAAAAATGGTAAAAAAAATAATTGGTAATTGGCTGGATATCAGGATTAGTAATATGGATTGAACCATCCAGAACTTCCAATTTTTACATGTCAAAAAGCAGTTCAATATCAGCAGTTTTATATGGTTCCATCTATCTATCCTTGAATGTTATTCAAAAGACATTTGAATTTTGTGTGCAATTCTTATTGCAAAGGGGCAATGCTCATTTTTAAGGGGGATGCTGGAGCCCAGACCACAGTCAAAGATCAAATCCAGAAGACACTGGAAACTGGCGTTCTCACTGGGGTTTTCCAGCTTTAGACCGGCACATAAGTCTATCCTTCCCAAACCTTGGAACTCTGACTTCCACTCTGACTAACTGGAAGGGTAGTGGTGGTAAGATGAGCTGGAGCCCGGCTGAATGAAACAAGAGTCTTCACTGCAGTCTGATGTCATTTGCAAATGCCACCGTACATCCCCAAAGGGGAGATGCAGGTACATAGCGTGCCCCAGTTGTCTTTGACCCAAACTTTTCATCTTGATCCCCACACTTTAGCAGGCACACGCCACCTGGGGATCTTGTTCAAATGTCAGCTCTGATTCAGCGGCGCAGGGAGTCTGCCTTTGTGACAAGCACCCAGGTGGTACTAATGCTGCCGGGCCAGGCCATGGACCACACCCTGAGGGGCAGAGTTCTAAGGGGTTTAGCATCTCCTAGGGATCCTTAGTGGGCATGAATGTGGGCCTGGCTTTGAACACAGGAGGAAGGCTGGTCCCAATACCTGGAGAGAAAGTCTCACCTCCATAAACTCAGCGCTGGAGCCCACGTGCTGTCTGAAGCACAGGAGGAAATTCTCTTCGGTCGGCAGGATCTGTGCCAGCTGGAGACACACAGAGCAACACCAACATTAAGCGGGGACCTCAGGAGGGAAGCAGAGTTTCCATAGGCAGGATGGAAGGGGCCAGTGGAGGGGCAGTGTGGAGGCCACATTTCTACTGGCTTCCCTTCAGAGGGGAAGAAGATTGTTCTGAGAAGAGTTTCTGGGTTACTGCAATCCTTAGGATAGGAGCAACGGGACAGACAGAAAGGGATACTCCTTTAACAAGCAAGCACCCAGAGCCGGGCAGTTTGGTGGTTGCCTGGGGTGAGATGGCCTGCTTCAGGTAGGAGGAACATCTGTGGGTGACAGAATGACTGCATCTTGATCCATTGAGATGGAGATCTCATGGTCTAAAATCTAAACTCAAGAATTTTGACACTCTAAATGGATGCAGTTTATTGTATATAAAATAATACCTCAACAATTTGATTCTCAAAAATTATAAATACGTTCATGCAGTAAACACTGCCAGCTGCCCACCAACTGGCCTTCCCCCCCTGCTCCCAGCCTCCTCCGGACAATAGCAAATCATGTAAGTCAGATAAATGTGATAATTCCACTCCCTCTGCCTGTGATTGGCTTACGGGTAGGCCTGTGACCCAGTTCTGGCCAATAAAATGTGAAGGGAGGACGGCTGAGGGGACTGGGAATGGTTTCTTTGCACCTAAGAGGGGCCTTTCTGCTGGACATGGTGGGATCTGGGTGTGGTACCTGGATCTGCTGCAGCCATCTTGCTGCCAGTTGAGGAGGAAGGTGTTTTGGAGGCAGAGAACTGCAGAGAAGCAGAGCTGCAGCCCTGGCCTCCTTTTCAGAGCACCAACCCCTGCCCATGACCTTTGTCATTAGGAGCTTTTCTTGGTTGCTTTTCGGCTGTGGTAGAGTTGGAGAGTTTTGGACAAAGGCTGCATGGACCATAAACCCTAAAGCATTTACAGTCATTTGTATTTTTTACAAAGTCTGCTGATCCCGGTTTAAGCCCTTGTGACTGAGGATTTTCTGACTGTAGCACAGACGTCCACAGCAGCTGTTCTGGTGCCCCTCCTGGTGCATCAGGAAAGGGCAGCGAGGGGACTAAGTGGGCAGGTGGTGTCTGCCAGAGCCCAGCCTCAGCCTACCTCACGCTGCTCTGTAGGCTGCAGCACCATCCCTCAGCGGCCCTGAAGTTTGCTAGCTCACTGCTCCTAGCTGGCCCCTGCACGAGAGCAGCCCTCAGACAAACCAGAGCTGCCCAGCAGGGAGGTTCCTGGGCTCCCCATTCCCCAGAAAGGGGCAGCTTGCTTCCAAGGACTGACAACATGGTGGCCTCCAGGTGGGACCCACTCTGTGGCACAATCCACACCCTAGAGCTCCCCATGAGGTAGCAAGGTTGGCTCTGGCAGACACCACCTGCCTACTTAGCCGCCTCTCTGCCCTTTCCTGACACCCTTTCTTCCCTTCCCTTAAGAGTTATTCTGCAAAGAATCACATCCATTTGAACTGCTGTCGCAGACTTGGCTTCTAGGACAACGGGCTCTAGAGCAGCACCTGAAACAATTTACCTGGGGGGAGCTATGCCCTCATTCACGTACCACCATCTGACCCCTTGACCATGAACGGCACACTGATCACCAGAGTTTTCGACAGACATGTTTGTATATAAGCATATGCATGTGTATGTATGTATGCATGGATGAATGAACACATGTAAGTATACACATTATGCATAGTATATAAATTATGCTTATATGTGTAATTTATATATGTGTAAATTATGTATCTATATAAATCTTTCATAGTTGTGCCTTTGGATGCCTTGAGGTGGGTGGGGCATGAGCTCTCCTGTCCACCTGTCTTCCTCTCCCTACTCTCTTCAGTTGTGCTTGTCCCACACTTGTGCATTGACCCTGAGGGCCCAGGTCCCATCACACGTTGGCTGGGCCTGGAGAATGTGTAGAGTCTCCTCTTTCCCTGGGTGGAAAATGTGTAAAGGGCGTCAGCTCTGGTTTGTCTGAGGGCTGCTCTCCCTCACGGGGCAGCTGCCCTTGTTCTCTTTGGTCAACCCCAAGCGCTGAGGGTGGATATCCTTAGGGCCTCATTGGTGGATCTTGTCATACCCTCATTTGGGTACCCAGCAGGAGGCATGTGGCCAGGAGAGGCACAGGGGTCAGACAGCCCTTCCTTTGCTGGGACCTTGCACTCACCTCCGCCATCTCGATTTTCCCATCCGAGTTCTTGTCATATTTCTGCATAAACTCCTTCATCTTCTCCCCAAAGTTGTCACTCTTTGACATCTGTGGAAAGAGCAAGGGCTGATTTTGCTGCCACCTCGCATGGGAGCTGCGGGTCTCAGTGCAGCAGTGTCGGGAGTCATCCTGTGTCCTGACTGGCACTGAGCTGGTACAGCCAGTGCTCTGAGGGATCTGGGCCGTGACCTTTTCCTTGTCACCATCCCTCCCAATCAAGTCGTTTCTTATTCAAGTCTCCGTCGCATAATTTTCAAAGTGGGACAGCACATGCTCTGTACCAGGTTATTCATTGCCTTCAAAACGGATTCAACCACAACTCCATCAGAAGGGTTTAGACATTTCCCATTAGTCAGATGGGAGAACTGAGGCCCCAACATTTTAAAATTTTATTTCCCCACATTTTTATTGGTGCATTATAGTTGCACATAATGGTGGGATTTTTTTGTTTGTACATGCACACGACATAACAGTATAATTTAGCCAATATCACTCCCCAGCACTTCCCTCTCCCTTCCCACCTCTCAACCTCTGGTCCCTTTCCTGTATTCTACTGATCTCCCTTTGATTTTCATAAGATGCCCCCTAAACCTTTCTTTTCCTTTTTCCTCTCCAGCTTCTGCATATGAGAGAAAACATGTAATGCGACCCTTGACTTTCTGAGTTTGGCTTTTTTTCCTTAACATAATGGTCTCAAGTTCCACCCATTTTCCTGCAAATGACATAATTTCATTTTTCTTTATGACTGAATAAAACTTCAGTGTGTGTGTGTGTGTGTGTGTGTGCATGTGTGTGTGCGCGTGTGTGACATTTTCTTCATCTACTCATCCATTGATGGACACAAAGGCTAGTTCCAGATTTTGACTATTATGAATGGTGCTGCTATAAACATAGGTATGCACGTATCACTGTAGTAAGATGACTTTAATTTTTAAGGATAAATACCAAGGAGTGCTATGGTTGGGTCATATGGTGGTTCCATGCCTAGCCTTTTGAGGAACCTCCGTGCTGATTTCCATAGTGGTTGTATCAATTTATAATCTCACCAACAGGTGTAAAAGTGTTCCTTTTCCTCTACATCTTCTCCAGCATTTATTACCACTTGTATTCTTGATGGTTTGCCATTCTGACTAGTATGACATGAAATCCAAGTGTACTTTTGATTTGCATTTCCCTAATTGCTAATGTTGTTGAACATATTTTCATACATTTTTGGAGGCTCCAACATTTTACCGAGACAGATTGTAATAGAACCTAAATTAATCCAGTGCCCCTGCCCAATATTTAATTGTTCATTTCTCTCTTTGAAGACTAACTAGCAATTCCACAATATTTCTTACTCTGGTTTTATGCCAGGAGGAATATGAGATGTCATTTACATGGTGAGGGACAATTTAAATAGTGCATTCAATTATTCTGACTGTAGAAAAACAACTTAAGTTCCTTTAGTCCATTACTTTCTGTCTTTAATATAAGGCTATCCTGGGCTGGGTTTGTAGCTCAGTGGTAGAGTGCTCACCTAGCTTGTGTGAGGCACTGGTTTTGATTCTCAGCACCGCATATAAATAAATAAAATTAAGATCCATCAACAGCTAAAGAAAAATATTTTTTTTTAAATGTAAGACTGTCCTGAAGCTTTTACATCTTCCCCTGGTTTGGGATGCTGTGGATTATTTGCACCAAAGAGATCTTCCTCATCCCTATCAGTAATGAATCCACAGTGGGCACCTGATGCCTTTGCTTCACTTATCTGTTGATTTCCTGTGTTTCATGATTCCTAGTGGAAATTCTACCCATTCCAAGGACTTCTTCTAAATCCCTTCTACCACCTTTACCTTTGGAACTAGTCTCAATTTGCCAATCTTTATGTGTTGGTCAACATTTATTTATTTATATTTACACCCGTGCATGGTGTGATGTCATGTATTTATCACAAATGTGGTCAAACCTTTTGAGTTTTACCATGGCCCCTTTGAGGTTAGTGGACTCTCCCTCTTAGACTCTAAGAAATGACTTTTTTCAAGGTCAGCCAGTTAAGGATAGCCAGAATTTGAACTCATGACTCCTGCTTCCAGGACTGACAGTCTTCCTACCATTTAACAAATTGTTCTGAGTCTCAGTCATGGGTGACAGCAATTGGGATTGTTGTTGGCAGACTTGAAAATCACCCTGATGCCATCTGAGGAAGGGAATGACTAAGAGAAGAATTTCAGATTTGAAACGTTCCATTAAAGCACATTCCTCTGCCTGGTCCATGATCCTGGTGTCAGTTTTGAAGCCCTGATTTCTGTAATCCAAGCTTCATTATTGTAGTAATGAGGGTCGATGAGACAAGTATTGATAAACCAGCCCATGAATCATCTCCGACCCTGTAAGCCCAGGGTTGCTCTTCTCACTGGGGTGCTCTGCTCAGCTTTGAACCAGGAGCTCCTGGGTGATTGTGGCTCATCTGTGAACTGCTTCCCGACGAGTCATGAATAAGCAGTGGATAGGGCAGCAGACGTGCAGCAGGGGGAGAGGAGAGAGACCCTCAAAAGACCTGAAGGAGCTGGTGGGAGGGAGTGGGCTCCATCTTTCCAGAACCAGTCATGGGAGTCACAAGAGCCTGATTCCAATCACCTCAACTTTTCACTATCACAGACCTTCACACAGAAATGACATTCCTTTGACTAAAGGGGCCTGGCTGTGATCTGGAGTCTCTGAGTTCAGGCTCAGAAGTTCAAGACACCTCCATGCACAAGGCTGGCCAGTACTGCTTCAGAACAGTCCTCCATTTTCCTCCAGCTCCATGCTGAGGATCCCAGCCTCTGTTGGGCTACAAGGGTGGTTCTCTACTGAGGACCTTTCTGTCCCCACCTAGGGGAATTCGAAGGAGGGTGCTGCTGGCATCTCCTGGGTAGAACTAGGCATACTGCTGGACATCCTACAATACACAGGACGCCCCTGCAACAAAACTAGCCCCAGATATCAATAGGGCTGAGACTGATCTAGAATGATCTAGAATGCAGACACTGAAGACCCCTGAGCATCCAGTCTCAAGTCCTTACCCCTCTGAGGCATCTTAAGGAGGCTGTGGACTCTGTCCCTAGGAAAAAAAAATACTTCATGCATACATACACAGAAATACAGCTATGTAGCTTTGGGGGGAATATTGACCCTGGGCCAATTATGTCACCTCTCAATCCCAGACATCCAAGATATGGAGATAAGGTGCTCTTAGGGAGTGTTCTAATAATTTTTCTTTTTATCCTTACGGATAAAAAAAAACCTTGAAGCATCAAGGCCAGATGCCGTAGGAGCAGACCATGCTCAAGGCCACATGGGTCAGGGCATAGACAACCTGAAATGATGGGGAAGGGGCTGGGCTTACCATGCCAGAGCCTTTTCTTGCCTTCTCCAACTCTTGGAAAAAATTTTCTAGCTCTTTACCTTCAATATATCCATTTCCTGTAAAGACAGAAAAAAGAAAATAATAATAAGTGCCTTCAGCTAAAGGGGGTGTGTTTTGGAATATCAGGAGTGCGGCAGGAAAGCGGGGGGGATTCCTGTAGAACTTCTCCCCACCCATCCCCCAACAGTAGCCAGCAGAGTGAGGGATATGGGTTCCACCCTCAGGGCATTTCCATGCAGAGATTGACAGGGGTCCTCGGGGTATTCAGCCAGAGAACAGTGGGGAAACTAGCATCTGACTCGAGCTGGCAGAAGTGGATGGAAGCTGGGAGCTGTCACCTCAGTCCGTGACCTTCAGGGAAAGCACTAGGGGGCTCAGTGGGAGTCAGTCATCTGCATCAGGTTTGTTAGCAGGTGGAGGGCTCTGGTCAGAGGCAGAAGTTGGGCTCTTGGGATTGGAAAGGTATATAGAGTTGAAGGGTGTTCTCCCAGAATCCACCTTTACCTGGAATCTCAGAATGTGATTTTATTTGAAAGTAAGCTCTTTGCAGATGTCATTAGTTATCATGAGACCAAGCTGGGCTAGGGTGGGCTCTAAGCCCAGCAACTGGCATCCTTATAAGAAGGCCATGTGAAGACACACAGACACAGGGAAGAGGGTCATGTGACAATGGAGGCAGAGATTTAAATGCTGCATCTACAAGCCAAGAAAAGCAGCAGATTGCCAACACCTCAGAGGCTGGGAGAGAGACTTGCAACGGCCCCTAGCAGGAACTAGCCCTGTAGACACACACCTCAACTTCAGACCCCCAGCCTCCAGAACTGTGAGAGGACACATTTCTGTGGTGTAGGTCATCTAGTTTGTGGTCCTTTTTATGACAGTTCTCAGAAACGGATACAGAAGGACACGGTGAAAGGAAATTATTGAACCCATCTCATCTGCAGGATGGATTATTATCACGAAATGGGATTTCATATGTAAATCACACAGTCCATTATGAGTGTGCAAAAATGTTGGTATTGCTTGAATTCAATTACCAGAACCCGTGTGCAAGATGGGAATGAACCTGAGGAAGAAGCAAACCGATCAGAACCAGGCAGCAAGGTCAAAGCCTGACTTGCCAGAAGATCACAAGTGGTGAGAGGTCCTGTCGGGTCTTACACCTTGAGCCCAGATGGCCCAGGCACCAGGGGCCATGGCCATGGTTAGTGTGCTATGTTGGAGTGGAGGCATTTGTGGGAGGGAAATCAGGGCTAAAACAAGCCTTCCCAGGCACTACTACTGCAGATTGGAATCTCCTGGGGATCTTTAAAAAACATGGTGTCTGACTCTCACCTCCAGACATTCTGATGTAATTGGCTTGGGGTGTGAACTAAGCATTGTGATTTTTTTTTTTTTTAACTCCTAGATGATTTTCATGGGCAGCAAAATTAGGAAACCACTGAACTAAGTCAAGTTCTAAATCTGATCCAAAGCCAGTGAGCAAGGTTCCCACAGACGAGTTTTAACCTGAACAGGAAAGGGGCGATCTGCTTCTTCAAGAGAGATTGGAATTACAGGCATAACCAAAAAATAACCTGAGGGCATTCGTCCTGGCCTCGGGATGGGGTGGGAGGTTAGGCCCAGCCTCTCCTCCTAGTGCCACCTGAGAACTTAAATTCCAAATAAATAACAAAGGCACTCTGCAGTGAAAATGCCACAGTAAACACTGTATGGAGAGAATCACATGAGGTAAATTATGCATTTTGTGTGTAGGGAAAAGAGGTGATTGCAATGTGAGTCCCCTGCTAGGACCGGGTGGTCATCTTTCTTCCTCTGCAGAAATTTTTGGGAGAGTTGGAATTTTAGAAGAGGATGGTGCCTAATGGCCTGTGGGGCCTGCCAGAGTTGGGGAGGGAGAACGGAAGGGGTGGGAAAGGGGCTTTCTGAGCAAAGGCTCAGCCATCTAGTTGATGCTGTGCTGCTGGGCTGGAGGAAGAAGTCACTTGGTCTCCTTGGTCACTCTCTGCAGTGACCAGGCCTTCCTCCCATAGCTTTGGTGCAGCCTCCTCCGGATTGAGAGGGCCAAGTCGTGTCCTTGTTCTCCAAGGCTTTGCAGAGTCAGACAGGGAGGTAGAAAGCTGAGCTGGGCTCTGGGTCTATCTGCAGCTTCCAGAAGCCTGAGGATGTGATGGGAGGTGCAGGGGGCTCGGAGCTGGCACCAAGAATGTGCATCCTGGTTCAATGAAGCAGAGGCCACAGGACCTGGACCCTGACCCACGTGGGTGAGGGTGTGTTTGTTTGGGGAGTGTATCTGGAGGTGCTCTTCAGAGCCAACAAAATGGGTCATGCTGCTGGGCACGGTGGCACACGCCTGTAATCTCAGGGGCTTGCGAGGCTGAGACAGGAGGATCACAAGTTCAAAGCCAGCCTCAGCAAGAGCAAGGCACTAAGCAAGTCAGTGAGACCCTGTCTCTAAATAAAATGCAAATTTTGGGCTGGGGATGTGGCTCAGTTTTCAAGTGCCCCTGAGTTCAATCCCTGGTACCGCCCCCCAAATGTGTCATGCTGCTCTGTGGGGCTGCCCCTCCTTCTAGCTACCTCCTAACACTCGATGCTCTGCTATTTCTCCTCCAGCCCCTTCACCTACTAGGTCAGGAGTTGGCAAAGTTCCTGGGCCTTCCTCATTCTTCTCCTACCTCTATCATACCTCAGTTTCTTTAATTATAAAATATGGCTCATATGGCTGCTGTGAAGATTCAGCGGGACCCTAATAAACAATGCGCCTAAATTGCTGGCCCAAAGTGAGCCTCAAGAATGCCTGCAGCCATTGCCATTGCGGCTGGAGTCTCAGCCAGCCACTGGCTCAGGGAAGGCTTGGCCTTGGGCCGCTTGCTTCAGGCTGGGAAGATTGGCAGGGGCTGAAGGAGGCAGAGCGGGCTCTTCTGACCAATTCCAACCCCAAAGAGAAAAGTAGAAAGGCACAGACCAAGAGAAGTCACTTTCTCCTCAGGGGTTTTCTGGACCTTGTTACAACTTGCAATAAGCATTTATTTTTACTCCATCTCCTTTGAAGGCTGGGAGGAGGTTCAATGACCTCAGGGAACTCCAGCAGCCAGTGCGGCAAAGTACCGCAGGACACTTCTGAATGCCCACAACCCCGGTACGGAAACCAAGTCTTTCATTTTTCAGAGCACTTTTGACTTCCTTCTTTGCTTCAAGCAGACACTGTGAGGCCTGACTATGTGTAGGGCCTGTGTGGGTTGCCATGGGGACCATGGGGATGAACAGAGGTGTCCCTGCCTTCACACCACAGCATCTTCCTGGTGACAGAAGAAACCGAGGCACAGAGGAGGTACGTGACTTGCTCAGGATCACACAGTGAGGCAGGACCAGAACTGGAGTGTCCTAATTCCTGCTTGGGGCTTCCTTCCTTCCTTCAATCCTTACTCAGCATCTATGGAGCATGCGTTTCAGGCTGGCCATATACGAGGTGCTGGAAGGGCAAAGGCAAGCCAGAGCGGTCCTGCCATCCTGAAGCTTATTTCTGACTGGATGGGGGGTGGCAGAAAGGCCGACCCTCAGCGAGGAAAGGATTTTCCACCTGGTACTTGAGAGCGTGTGGAGTGCAGTGAATGAAGGCTAGTGATGTCCCAGAGGTGACTCCCAGGCCTGCTTGGGCAGATCGGGCCAGTGCAGTCCTCTCTGAGCAGCCCCAGGCCCTGGGAAGAGGGAAGGAAAGGTGAGGAGCGAACTTAGAGGCAGGGTGAGGGGACCGGGGGCTGGGCTGGTGGCATGGCAGAAGGAAGCCCCTGCAGCAGAAGGTTCCAGATGAGCCCCTCGCTCCAAGCTGGGACCACGCGCCTATAGCCCCCGGTTTCCGTGTGCCTCAGCCAAGGGATGGAAATGCAGTTTGGCACAACCTTTTCTGTTTTTTCTGGGACCTCTTATTGGGGGGTTGGGGTGACTGGCCACCAAGAAAATCTCACAAGGATGAGCATTGATAAAGATGTGGTTACCATAGTAACCAGCACTCCTAACCTCCTTATCAAACCGCATCAAGTGAACTCGAGGGAGAGGGGGCAGGGTGGGAGCCTGGGACCCTGCGTCCTTTCTGAACCTACCTCTTGCTTCCATTCTTCACCATCACGTGCCTCAGTTTCCCCCATCTAGAGGGGGACAACACTTCTTTACTATGGAAAGCCTTGACTTTCCAAAGGAGGCTCCACCCTATAAGGGTTTGCTTATTTCTCCCTGAAGTTCGTATATGCAGATTTTCTAAGAGTTGAACAGGTAAGAGGTTCCTGAGTCTAATTCTGCCACCAGCTCTGTGCCTGTCCATGTTCAGCAAGTCAATACCCCTTGTTTTCTCTATCTCTACAGTGGGCATAACTGCTCATGTCCTCTCTATAGAGTAACCATAAGAGCCACACAACAGGATGTTGTGAAAGCATTTTAGAAATTGTAAAACCTTCCTGGAACCAAAGGTGTGTGTTTATGCTGTCTCCTCTAATCGTCTTCTGAAAACCCTTCAGCCCAGAGGGTTCCAGCAGAACTGCTTTCATCAGAGTACCGGTTCTCAGCCCAGGCTGGTTACTGGAATCACCTGGGAAGGGTTTACACCATTGCCTGCCCTTCCCAGACCTTCTGACTTAATTGGTGGTGTGGGGTGTTTTCCAAGCTCTCCCGGTGATTCTAATGTGCAGTGAAGGTTAAGAACTCCTGTGCAGCAGCAGGCCTCACCTGTAAGGTGCTTGGAAAATTATCTGGGGATCTTATTAAAATGAAGATTCTAATTTGATAGCTTTAGAATAATGCCTAAGGGCTTGCTGTTCAAGTGTGGTCTGTGGACCAGTAACATCAGCATTACTCGAGAGCCGGTTAGAGATGCAGAGCCCAAGGCCCCTCCCTATACCTTCTGAACCGGACTCCTCTTCCCCAGAGCACTGATGTTCAGCCATCTGTTTTATTACCTGGCTCAGGTGATTCTTTAACATGCTAACATCTGAGTTATAGTTGATAGTTCTCAAATCGTGGTCTAGACAGGCAGCATGGGGGTCACTTGAGAGTTTGTGAGAACTGAACATCATTAGGCCCCACTCATGACCTATTGAATCTCTCTGGGGGCCATGGAGGCTCTGAGACCTGTCTTTTAGGGAGCCCTCCTGCATGTTAAAATTGAGAATGCATGGCCTGGATGCAGTGACCAGTCTCTTCTAGCTCACCAATCTGCTAAGTGCCCCAGAATGTGTAGGGCAGGGAGGTGGGAGGAGGGAAGTGACACGGTTTTGCACTTCCCAGTGACACGGCATCAAAGCATCCTGAGGTCAGGTCACTTGTTGGCTGCACAGACAACCAAGTTCAAATTGATTGAAAAGCTAATATCCCCATAACTTCCAGCCTAAGCATTCTTTTTTTAAAAAAAGTGTATATATTTTTAGCTGTAGTTAGACACAATATCTTTATTTATTTATTTTTATGTGGTGCTGAGGAATGAACCCAGCACCTCGCACGTGTTAGGCAAGTGCTCTACAGCTGAGCCACAGCCCCAGTCCCCACCTGAGCATTCTTTGGAATAGTCAAATCCCACCTTTTGAGTCAAGAAATCGACTCCCAGTATTATAATTACTTTCCCTAAGGCACACCAAACAAAGCTTTCTGCTTCCCACCTCACCTGCTCTTCTTCACAACCCTGCCAGGTAAACAGATGGGCATCATCAATCCCACCTTATAAAGGGAACTTGGAGGGGGAAGGAGTTTGGTCACAGGGCTAACTGAGAGCCCAGACCAGCCTCTTTGCCTTCTGTTCAGCCTGGCCATAAGCTCTCTCCATGTCTGTATTTGTCTGGGTTTTTCTCTCTGTTAATTACACATATGTGCACGTGTATGTGCATGTGTGTGCACACCCCTATCTCCCAGTAGCTTCTGGAAGAACAAGTCCCAGGGCAACCGCTATTGGATGAATGTTTGGACACTTGGATTTCAGTCTGTTCCTGGGCTTTGCTGCTTCTGGAGTGTGACTCTGGAGCTGGGCTGTGTCCCCTGAACCTGTGGACAGCAGGCTGCTGAATGCTGGGCTGAGCCCCAGGCATGGAGGAGACCAGAGGATGGGGCAGACTGGGTGAGGGAGGAGGCAGCAGAAAGCCAAAGCGGAGGGGAGAGGGCCGGAGCTGGAGGCCCCAGATGGGGCTGGCTCGGTGAAGGAGGGCATCTGATGCAATCTGCCAGGAGCCACGCCAGCCGGGCTGCCCGGGGAGGCTCTGTTCCTTGAAGAGCCTTGTGCCTGCTCTATTAATTCGGGCTCCCTAGGTATTGGAGAAGATTTCCCCGAGGGGTCTCCTGAGCCGTGGAAACCTCCCGAGGGCTCAGCTAGCAAAAGCCTCAAAGATGGAAGGGGAATAAACAAGAAGAGTTGGGCAGGGACGTGAGCCGGCGGGTGGCTGCCCAGGCAAGGCAGGCTGAAATGTCTTGTTTGTGAAAACCTGTCCCCTGGGCCACCTCCCTGGGGACAGACCCAGCACCCCTCCCTGGCTGGTGCAGTCACAGTCTGAGAGGCAGGACCATGGTCATCCAGAGGGCAGAGCTGGCACATCATGGATACCCCACACCAAAGGGCACAGTTAATGAAAGGATTGGAAACTTGGGGGAGAAAGCAAAGAGGGGTGGGGACGTGGATCCAGGGCTATCCCAGGGGTCGGGGCAGGAGGTTCTTCTAAAGAGCCTCAGAGCCTCCCATCATGCTGGGCCGAGATGTCTAGAGACCCCAGAGATTCCCAACAGGGTAAGAAGAAAGCCTCTGTCAGATGATTTTAGTCTTGGTTCCCAGCTCCCAGCCCACTGACTTTAATGGCATAGCTGTTTTTATAAATCCCGTGACTCTCTTATGAATAATAGTTAACTTACCTTGTGAATATTGTATTTGTGTAAATACTTAATATCTGCTCTGTATCTTGCAATCCTTTGTGGCGAGCCTTCCCTGGTCATATGTCAGGAGTCTTACTTGTCTTACCCAAAACCAGTCGTCCAGACCTCTCCCCACCTCTGAGAGGTGCTGCTGTTCTGGTTTTCCTTCCCTTTTTCCCTATGGGGACAGAAAGGAGCAGTGACCAGCACCCTGGGTGGGCTGATCTGGATACTGGGTTCTGGCTGGTGGTCCTTGGAGGTGTGTGGTTTGCAGGGCATTTCTGTTAGGACCTCTGGGCTTGGAGGAAGAGGAGAAGAGACAGGGCAGCACTCCTCAGCTCTGCATGGTCCTTCCTAGTTTTCGAAGTCCTGCAGAGCAATGGGGCTCAGAGGACCTTCAGATAAAGAACCAGGCTAGGGGCTGGGGATGTGGCTCAAGCGGTAGCGCGCTCGCCTGGCATGCGTGCGGCCCGGGTTCAATCCTCAGCACCACATACAAATAGGGATGTTGTGTCTGCCGAAAAACTAAAAAATAAATAAAATTCTCTCTCTCTCTTAAAAAAAAAAAAAAAAGAACCAGGCTAAGTCCCCGTGAGAGGTTTTGAGAGAACCCCTGCTTCACGGGGGCCACTGGCAGTGGAAAAAGCCCATAAGAGTCTGGAAGGCGTGTGTATATGTTCTTTTAGGGAAGTGTCCAGAAAATTATCTTCTTTTTACCTCTTTATTGTTTTCCTGTCTGTATAAGAAAACACGCCCTCGTGAAATTACCACTATTGTTTGGTATTTTCCCCCCTCCCCAAATATTCTCCAATGTACTTATGTCATTAACAATAAAAAATGGCCTCATGGGGCTGGGGATATAGCTCAGTTGGTAGAGTGCTTGCCTCACATGCACAAGGCCCTGGGTTCAATCCCCAGTACCACCAAAAAAAAAAAAAAAAAAAAAAAAATGCCCTCATGAAAGTATTCTTCTATAGGTTTTTTTTTTTTTTTTTGTACCAGATATTGCTTAACCACTGTGCCATATCCTCAGTTCATTTTTTTGTTTTTAAATTTTAGGGTCTCAGAGTTTCTCAGGGCTCATAAGTTGCTGAGGCTGGCTTTGAACTTATGATCCTCCTGCTATAGTTAAACAAACATCTTGGGCATCTTTCCATGGCAGCACAAAAGCTCCACATTAGTATTTTTGGTTGCATAAGAGTCCACCGTAGAGATGGTCATCATTTACTTTTCTGATTCTCCTCCCCGCAAACCTTCAGTATTTCGAAGAACTTGTGAATGGGTTCCCTCATTCACATACTATTTTGCATGCGTAGGCTAGCTATTTTAACTATGTAGGGTAGATTCTTGGAGGGAGTGGGGTTCCGTACTTGGTCCTGTGGATATCCACTTGCCTCTGGGAAAGGACTCATCTTCTCCCCACACTCCTTTTGCTTCTAGAAGGACAGCAAGGACTAAGGCGTTTCTTTTCGGAGTCACAACTTGACCAGCATGGAATGGTGGCCTCAGTCAGAGCCACACAGAGAGGGCATGTCAATTCTAACCTGGGCATCTCTCTGCCGCCTGGGTCTTGTAGCAAAAAATAACCAGGAAACAACAGAACAATGGCATCAGACATGTGGGGGTCCCCACCATGGAGGTCACATGTGGAAGAGCCCTAGACCCCACCTGGCTCATAGGGTGGTTGGTTGTACCTTCCTGACCCCTGATGTTGACTTCAAGTGATAACATCTGAACCCTCCCAGTGCCTGGCTTTGGTAACCACTGAGGAGGAGTCACGGGTGGTACATGAGACTAGGCAATCAGGTCCCCGGCCTCTTCCTGCTTTGCTGTGTGATCTTGGGAGGAAGTTTTGCTTCTCTGAGTCCCAACTCTCTACTCTCCAAATACCTGCTCTTTTTTTTTTTTCTCCACCACAAGGCTAATGGTAATTTTGAAAACAATCTCTCTGGGCAAGGACACTAGGTTGAGTTTCTTCCTCTGTTTTAGAACAGCTGAGTAAGGGTCAGTGCCTCCTACCCCCCAAACCCACTCTCCCTGGGATCCAGCTATTTCTTAAGGTCTCCTTGTCTTTGTTTAGCAGAGCGTCCAGAAGGTGTGGGGAGGTGGCTCCCTCTCTCTGGTGGCTGTGATTAACTGGGCTCCAGTGAGCTCACTCCAGGGACCTTGTGAGCTGCAAAAGGAGGGTCCTTCCAGAGGTCTTTAAGGCAGTGAGCACTAAAACTCTTTGAGTTGGGAAGAAAGCCTATGTTGCAAACAGAAGCCAGAGTTGGCCAGAGAGGGCCAGGCACCTCACCTGGTGAGCTGTTGGACTCACCTGTAGCCTGAAGGTATTTAGGAGGGGAGGGATGGGCACAGAGAAGGTCAGAAGTGAAGGTACAGAGCAAGGTGGCCCCAAAGCTACCTCTGGAGCCTTCAGTGGCATCCCAGTTTGGCTGTATGTGCATTTCCATACCACCTCGATTTCATCTCTGCCACCTTAACCCTCTTTGTTTTCCTCCTCCATTAGATCCAGGGTGCTCCAGTCAAGCCAAGGACCCCTTTCTAGGATAAAAGGAAGTGCCCATTGCCTCCGAGGCTGAGTTGGGGGCTCTTCTGTGGGCAAGTGGGAGGGAGATTTGCATCTGTCATCACAGAAAAATCCCCTCTTCCAACTCCAGCAGGTGTCCAGACCCCCACCTGGGTGGGGAGACAACACTGGCCAGGCACCAGCACCACCACTAACTTGCTACCCAACCTGGCCCAGGTCAGGCCTTCTTTCTCTCTCTCATCTGCAGGAGGGGAATCTGCCCAACAGCTTCACAGCGGGACTCAAACAGGGTGCAACGGTTTTGAAAAGTACAATATTTCAGATTGTTCATCAGCTCAAGGCTTTGCATGATTACTGAGAGGGCTACTGATTTCCCCATGCAGAAAGGGGAAAGTAGAATTGTGGAGTCCTCTGTTTATAGCTGACTCATCTAGGAGGCCAGTGGTATAACCTTGGCTGTTTGGTAACTTTCCTTGAATCATGCAAGTCTCTGGTGCAGATAAACGGGCAGGAGCATCCTTAGGGGATGTACATGCCATGTGGAATACTGAGGCTGCAATCTTATTACAGTTCTTTTCACCAAGTTTTATGGAAATACAACCTCTCCTTAGCCCCATTTTTCAGATTGAACAATCCACCTCCTCCTGCAGAAATTCACAGACAGTTCACCGTCCTACCCAGATATCCAGATGCCCAGTTCTCTACTTCCACTTTTTTATTGCCTCCAAGGAAACAAAACTTCACCCATTAAGTCCCTAGACATTAACCCTTGCCTCCCCACAGCACTCTGAGCAGAGGATCTCTGTTTAGCTACCTCCACACTCTGCTGAGGTAAATCAGGGAGGAGGGAAGAACTGAATGAGCCACCACCTGGTAGTGCCTCCCATCCCCCTCACTCTCAATCCCAGGATAAACACCCTGAGCCACCACCCTGCCAACGGATCTGAGATGCCAGCACATGTTGGATGCCAGGACCTTGGAAAGGAAATCAGATGGCTTATTTATTTTGAAGTGATGGAGAAAAAGTCTCCAGCGACATCAGAAGCCTCTATGGTGGGGCTTCCCTGTATGCCTGAATCAGACCACCATAGATGCTTGGAGTCCCAAGTGCTAGGAACGATCTCCAAAGGCCATTTGGTCTGGACCGCACTTTTGGGGTTGGTCAACATCAAGACCACACAGTTTAAGATTATAAGTCTGCCCACATCCAGAGATAGAGTCAACAAAAGCACCCAGAATTATCATCATGAGAGAATAGGGAGGCTGGCACCCTAATCCTGTTCCAACACACCCACTGCTGCTCTGATTGGGAAATCCAGCCATGGGGCTGGAAAATAGACAAAAGAAGCCCAGGTGGGTGCTAAGAGGCCCAGGTGCCATTCTCCACTGCTGGTCCTGGCCAACCAGGCTGAGGGAGCCCAGGCTTTCCCGTCAGGATGCCCCGAGTGCCCCAGCTTCCAGAATGGTGATGGGGCTAGCAGCACTCAGACAGGGGAACAGAGGGAAGAAATGAGTGGGCTTCTGAGACCTGTGGCCACAGCAGTTGGAAGCAAGAAGTTATCTTTAAGGGAAAGGTGGGGAAGATGGCAGGGGGAATCATGGGGTGCCTTTTCCTGCCTAGGCCGCCTCTCTGGGAAAGCTCCAAGTTGCCCGGAATGAGAATGCAAAAGCGGTGGGCTCTGTGTCCACCTCGGTCAGGGAGGAAAAGTTACTGACAGCTGTCTCCAAAGCATCTGAATGTCTCCCAGACTCGAAACCCTGATCCCAGCAGCCCTAGGGGGAAACGCACACTGCCCGCACTGACCCATGCCCCCTGCCCTTCCACCGCAGGTCCCCCGGGGACTAAGAGGCATCAGAAGTTGGGAGCTCTTACTGACCGTCTGCGTCAAAGTGCTTCCAGATTTCCAGGAACTGGGACGCTGTCAGCTCCGCCAGGTGCAGGTAAGGGGGCTGCTGCTGCGGGCTAGCCATGGCGAGCCGCTCGCGGAGACCTCAGGCAGCACAGCGCTGTGGCTCTGCGCGGCTGGGCTCGGGCACTCGCGCTGGTGCTGCGCGCCACGCTGCCTTTATATGCGGTCCCGGGCTGCGCCACGCCAGGCCGCCAGCAGGGGGCGCGCGGGCTCAGGGAATCGTTCAGGGGCGCGGCGCGGCGCGGCGCTGCGGGGGTGGCCGGGCAGGGCGGGTCGCCCTAGCTCCCTGTGGTCGCAGTCTGCGCTGAGACCCTCAGCACTGGCCAGGGACGCCCGGAGCCCTTGCAGAGGAAATGGGCAGAGGCTGCCCTTGCTTTCCCCCCTCTCTGAGCGTCTTGTGTACAACCACCAATTATTGCTAACAGTGGCAACAACAATAATAACAGTAGTAACAATCACGACACATAGTAATACTGACACAAATTGGATCAAATATTCTGCAAACTTTGGAGTTCGCTAGGTCTCTCTGACACTCCCTCTCACCTGACACTTTCCAAGCAGGAAGAGCAGGGTCCACTTTTCTGATGAAGAACTTGAGGCTTCAGATGATTAAATAATGTGCCCAGCAAAAAAGTGACAGATCTAGAATTTGAACCAGAACTCTTCTAACACCCCTAACCCCTTGGAGGGGGCGGGGGTCCAGACTTGCAGAAGGGCAGAGTTCTCAAGGCATTACCGGGAGACAGCTGGTACTTGCAAGGCCCAGAGAGGGTTCAGGGAGTGGGGAGGGGCTTTCACGGTCTCTGGGGCCTGGTCTGTCCCTCCTCTGGGTACCTCCCTCCATCCCTGTTACCTGCCTTGGCCTGGACATGCTCTGGGACTTTCAGACATTTGTCCAGGGGGATGGCAGAACTATACCCTACGGGACTGCTTTTTAACCATGCCCACCTATGGCCATGTGGGGGGGTCTGCCTAGGTACCCGTAGGGAAAAGGTCCAGCTCTGACCTAGTGATGCTCTGAACTGGTCTCAGACAAGATAGAAGCAGCTATTGACCGCACATCCTGCAGAGGGCAGATAGGACTCCCCAAGCAGGGAAGGGGGTTCCCTCCCATCCTCACTGGCGATCTGGGACTGGCCTTGCAGTCCCCTTACTGTCAGAGGGACAGCACCATCCCTCCCTCTCCCTGTCCTCCCACAGAGTGACTGAGACATGAATTGGTGCTTATTAACATGTGCTAATGAGTGTTAGGCGAACTCCGTGTGTGCAAGGGGGAGCACAAGGATGGAGGTGAGAATCAAAAGCAGGTCACTAGGGGAGGGGGAACCCAGGAGACAGAAGGAAAAGTTGACCTTTGGGGACAGGGGTGAGCCCACAGGGAGCCTCAAAGGGAAATACAGAGTGCAGCTTCTAAAGCCACAGTGTTTGCCCAGGGCACAGGTGTTTAGAGTTACTTCCAGGTACAGACTAGGAAGGGCCTCAATGTATGCCCCCACTACTTCCCTCTTGGGCGGGGGATCCTGGGCTGAGAAATTCACCAAAGTCATGGGTTCCTTACTTTGCCTTTGGAGAGGCAGGATGGTTCAGTGGTTAATAGTAAGCATTCTAGAATAAGATTACTTGGTCTGAATACCAGAATATGCTGTGTGATCTTGGATGAATTACACAACCTGTCTGTGCCTCATTTTCTTGACTGCAAAATGGGAACATGGATGTTTACCTCTTAGAATTATTCTGATGATTAAATGTTAGTGCTCCTGCTGCCCTTCATGAAACCAGTGATTGGTGATGAGCTTAGCAAGAAATTCTAAGGAAGGGCTAACACTAAATCCAGTCCCAGGGAAGACAGATGACTTCTCTAGAATGTGAGCTCTTGACCACTATGCAGTATAGTTCCTCAAGGGACCAGGCTGCAGCCTCTGGGTTTTGACATCTTTCATTCTGGCTTCTCTCAATCGCCTCTAGTCCCCTCCCCTGCCCAGGTCCCTAGGTGAGAGAGCTCACCCCTGGCCCTCTAACGATCAAAGCCAATGCTCTGCTTCCTACTGGGGAAAGATGGTCCTGGGTATCACTCCAGGGTGGCCACTGTGACCTGCAAACTCTTCACTGACAGTTCTGCTTCATTCATGGTGGATGCATCCCTGGAGTCTGTTGCTGGGGGGCCCATCCCTAGCTTTTAAGGACACATGCTCAGGGAGGACTGAAGAGCCCCAGCAAGCCCCTTTGTCCCCAAGCTGAGTCCTGCAGAAGCAGTCACATGTAGGCATTACAAGTCCATGCCCTGGAGTCAGATGGCTGTGGTTTTAAAACTCACTTGTTGTGAGTCTTTGGACAAGTTATGCAACACCTTTGAACCTTAGTAAAAATAGAGGTGATGATAATAATACTAGACTTACAAAGTCATGGGAGGATCAAAAATAATGTAGTTAAGGGGTTAACTAGCAAGACTCCTGGCTGCTGGCAAGGCTTAATGAAAAGGTAGGTATTATTGTGAAAGGGCCACCGGGAGGGCTTTCTATTGTTGTTCTGAGAGAGTGGCACTTAGACCACACCTGGAAGCTGGGAGGCAGTCACCTCCTGTCTGCTTCCTGCTCGGCACTCCTCCCCCTCCAACCTCCAGCTGAGGGCCAGGAGAAGCCCTGGAGCACAGAGGGCTTTCTTTATGGCTTCTCTGAAGCCAGCAAACCTCTCCAGTTCCCAGGGTTACTGCAGAGAGCGGGCCACATGAGCCCACCTGGACCCAGGCAGCCTGGGCTGAGCAGGATTTGGGTTTGGGCCACATGTGAAGGCAGACACGCTTATTCCTGACTTAAAACTGTCTGGAGTCCTAAGGAAGCAGCCCAGACTGTCTTATCCTGTGTCTAGAACGAAGATGAAGTGGCCACAGTCCTCTGCAGCCCTCGGAGGTTGCAGGGGCTCCTGGGAAAGGTGCACAGAGTGCAGAGGAGGAGCGAAGCCAGACTCCACAGCTGGTGGGGCCCTGTTTAAGGTGGAGCTGAGAACTGCTCCCAGAAGACCTTTCCTCCAACATGCAGAGGCCTTGTCTGTTGGTTGCTGTAGTAAAATGCATAGACCAGGTCATTCATGAAGAAGAGGTTCACTTAGCTCATGGTTCTAGAAGCTGGGAAGTCCAAGAACACGGTGCCGGCATCTAGTGGGGGTAATATCATGACCAAGGGCATCACTGGGGGATACAGAGCAAGCATGACTGCTTGAGTCTCTCCTCCTCCTCTTATTAAGCCACTAATTCTGCCATCAGCCCCCACCTTCATGACCTCACCTAACCCTACTGACTTCCTGAAGACTCCATCTCCATATACCATCAGCATATGAATTCTAATCGAATTTCCCACTCTCTTAATCCTGTTAAAATGTTAACAAAATTTCAGCACATTGGAACCATTGGAACCATGGAACCATAGCACCTCCTCCTCCTCTAGCTGTAGCCAGAACCAGGGATGCTCCTACAAACCACAGGTGTCCTCATAGTTGAGAAAAGCTCCTCCCTCTTTTCTTCCCAGCCCCAGGCCCTCTCCACCTGGGAGGGGACATCTGGGAGCCAGCCAATTTGCAGTGGGGGAGGGGACAGCATTGCACAGAGAAGAGTCTGGAGTTTTAAGCCAGCCAGACCACATTTAAATGACCACATGTGAGAGGGGAAAACATGGAAGGAATCCTGAAGTGGTAGGAAGGAGAGGTGTACTTTGAAGCAGTGTAGGTAACAACAACACGACTCTTTATGTTCACATCTTAATGAATGGAGGCTCTTGTTCAGTCTTTTCAGATGCCTGAGGTTTTGCTCTTCTTCCAGGACTTCCCTTTCATTACCATGACAACAACTTGGCGAGGGTGACGAGGTGATGATCATGAGGACACCTTTCCATGGGCTTTCGGGTATTCTGCTTTGTTGGTCCTTACACGGTCTATCTATGGGGCCCATTTTAAATAGGAGGAAACCAGGGCTCAGGGAGAGGAACCTCAGTCAAGGCCTGGCAGGGGGGAACATCAAGAATACTTTGGTTTCTCCAGGATCCTGGGGTTTACGGCATCCTTGTGGGCCAGGTACCAAGTTCCGGGGCAATATCTATAAAGTTCTCCACAGACCCTGGCCACTAGGGCCATAGAACCCCTCCCAGTGGCAAGGAGTGACACCATATGCACTGTTTCCAGGGGTGTCCACCAGTTCCCCTGTGGCTGGTTTGTCCCTTCTCTAGATAGGGCAGATTGGACACCTCCCCACTGTGCACCCCCAGCCCACCGACTGCATCCCAGGTGCTGTACCAAAGATTGGTGAGAAGACTGGCCCCCCTGACCCTCTGCCTTCGGCTCCCAGACTCGCTCCTCAGAGAGAGAGGGCGGCCTGCTGACTACGGAAAGGTGAGACACTGGAGAACCATGACATACAACCTTCCAGCCAGTACCCACTGGGATGCGGTAATTGGCAGAGCTCCTCAGAGCACCTGGTGTTATTTTGGAGCACATCAAAGAAAAGAAATCGGAACCTGGTACCTCCCTCTTCCTGCAAATGTTTCTTTCAGATATTGCTTCTTTGGTCTTTATAATGGTCAGGTCTGGCTACCAGGGTGCAGAGAGCTGGCCTCGCTTCCCAGAAAGGAGGATGAAAGGGATGCAGGAGCCCAGCAGTTTCCATGGAAACGGATCGAGGTGGTGGGGAGAATAGAGAGTCCTAAGGAACCCGGAGGTAGGTAGGAGCAGAACTTTTGAGTAACTCAGTCTGAAGACTGAGATCTGTGGCAAAATACCTCCGGGTAGCCACACCAGCAGTAGGGGCTATTGAGTCCCCCTCTCTCAACAGGCGGGGGTGCAGGGGCTGAGAGTTCAGGCTCCAGAATCCCACAGGTCCCTTTCAGCTCCTGGATCTGCTGCTTACCAGCAGTTCTGCCCTGTGTTGGCTCGGTGATTCTGGGCAAGGTGCCGACCCTCTCTGAGCTTTGATTCTCTCATGGGTAGAAGGAAGAGTATCCTTGTGACTCCCTTGGAGGCATTTGTGAACATTAAGAGAGGTTATGTGTGTGAAGGGTGATGCAGGACCTGGAACAAAATCAGCAAACATTGCTACTGAAGGCAAGTGATGGGGAGTCTGATGTAACTGGTGCCCCCCATCCCCACCCGCCAAAGCAACTGATTCAGGGGTAGGCAATGAGAGCTCATATCCCCAAACATGAAAGAGTTGCTGGGCTTCCCTCTCCATACGCAGATCATCCAGACTGAAGCTATTAGATCTGGAATTGCTGCAGCCATCTGAAGATTGAGTGAAGAATCTAGAGTGGCCAGAGATGGGAGAGGGCAGAGTGGAGACCAAGGATGAAACCAATATTGCAAAAGGCTGGGCAGAGAGACTGTAAGACATGGGGACAGAAGTGACATTCGAATTGCTGGATCTAGCTGAGCCTGAAGTAGTACATTGGGACTTCACAGTTAGAGAGTCAGTATACACTCACTAGTGTTTAAGCCCGCTCATGGTAATTTGCTTTTGTTTTGTTTGCAACCCTGATAATCCACTGTTGTCCTCATGGGACCTGGAATTGGAGTACCTTCAGGAACCAAAGCTGCTGTCTCCTTTTTCCTCTTAGAGCAACAGGCAGGGCCACTCCTTCTCAGATCCTGTCCCCCTCCATAGCGATTTTGCCTTCTTCTCCCTTGACCAGCTGGTCTCTCTCAATCTTGACCTTTCACCATCACCGGCCTCAAACTATCCTCAAGATTCTACAGCTTTCATTTCCCCTCATGGGGAGTGGCCTCTCCACTGCACTATTCCAGATTCCCAAGAGAAGAATGTGATTGGTCTAGAGTCCCCATTGTGGGCTTCTGTCCAGCTGTGCATGCCACCAAGGGTCAGGAGCTCATCCCTTGGTCTGGTCAGCTGTGGCTGGACTCAGGGATTAGAGGAGTGGTGCACAGTGCAGGGAAGGACGGATTTCCCTCAGAGGCAGCTGTGGGTGTGGTGGCATTATTGATACCTCTAGTGCTGGGTGCTCAGTAGGGACAACTCAAGCGGGTGACAGGTCATGTTTGCTGTAAGTTAGGTGAAAAAACACTTCAACCAATGAGTCCACTTATAAAAGGGGGAGCCCCAGACAGGGGTTGGCACACATTACTTTGTAAAGTTTCAGGTAGTAAACTCTTCTCTTGGCTTTGCAGGCCATGGGAGCTCTGCCATTGTCACAGAAGAGCAACCACATGACTCTGTTTTAATAAAACTTCTTTTAGAAAACCATAGGCTGGACCAGATTTGACCTGTGGGACATGGTTTACGGATCCCTAATCTGGTAAATGAATTCTAGGTTCTCCCCTGCTCCCCCTTAAATTTTCGGTACTGGAAATTGAAGCCACAGATGATCTACCACGGAGCTGCATTCCCAGCCCTTTTTATTTTTATTTTGACATAGGATCTGGCTTAGTTGCTATGACTGGCAACAGCTTGCAATCCTCCTGCTTCAGTCTTCCGAGTCAATGGAATGACAGGCAAGTGTCATTGCAGCAGGCAGGGATTCTAGGTTCTCTGTAACCTCTCCAAACTGTAGGTAGTTTATTCTTTTGTGAAAGGAGCACCCCCCAGAGCTGACATAGAAAGATTGTGGTAATGACTCAATAACATGATGCATGGAGCTATACGGAGAAGGGGGATGTTGGCTACCTTTCTGCTCTTTATTCTCGGGTGAAGCCTTAGAATAACTGGATTCTGGACCCACCAACTTGCTTTGCAAATGTACAAGTTGCTGAATCTTCTCTGAGCTGGAAGCCGGTGTTCTGTTTCCATGCGGTGAGACAGGGCAGTAAGGAAAGGGGTGGAGTAAAATTGACCAAATTATGTTATAAACATGTAATATAATATGGCAGGAGGCATCCTACTATGTAATTAAGATGCACCAGTAAATAAATTTAAAAAAAAATTAAGGGGGTGGAGGAGGTAGAGAAAGACAAGGTCCAGGCAAGAAGGACTGAAGGAAGTATGGCAGCAAATGAATCCAAATCTGCAGGGCCTCAGGACGAGGCTGGCTTGGCTCTGCTAAGGCACCTGGCAGGGAGCCCTGGGCTTGATTTGCAAACAAATTTGCTCCACTTCCTGCCAATTCAGGACTTCCTGGTGGCCGGGAATTTGGATCCTTATACCCAGGATGGAATAAGTGTCCCTAGAGGGGCAGTGTCCCATTTCCAGGATTCTCCAGTATGTGGCAGGATATTAGGACGAGATGCTAATAGATAAAGACAACAATTATGGATTTTCTAAAAATTGTGTTCATTAGTTATAATAAAAAAATATTTGTTAATCACCTACTTTGTGCCAGGTACTGTCCTAAGTCCTAAGGATTCAGTGGTTAGCAAAACAGAAATGGTCCCTCCCTTCAGGAGTTTAAAAGTCCAGTGGGGAAGGCAGACATTGATCCACCCAGACAATCAATATATAAACAGAACCAGAAGGTATGACAGGGATCCGACCTTAGCTAGCATTAATGAGGCCGCCTGAGAGTGGACACTCTGGGAATGTGAACAGGTATACAGAGGCCCCATGGAGGAGGGCCTGTAGGAAAGCCAAAGGGACTGGAAGTGCAGTGGGGTTGGTGACATGGGGCAGGGGTGACCAAGAGAGATGGCAGGGTCAGATCCCAAGGAATTGGAAGCTGTCAAAAGCATTTTCTTTGGGGAACAAATGTGACCAGAGTTGCCTTTCTATAGGCTTCCTCTGGCTCTTTTGGGGGTAACCACAGAAGAATTTCAGTAGATACAGGGAGATCAGCTGTGTGACTCCTGTAGCTGTCCAGGAGAGACAGGTGTGCCTTGGACTTTGGCGGGGGTCAGTGCCTGTGGACCAAAGTGGTCAGGAGCTATTGAGGCAGCAGATGGGATTTGGTGATGAACCGAAGATAGAAGGAGAAGGGGAAGGAAATATCTCAAGGGTGTGGGTACCTGGGATGGGGGATGCTGGCCGGGGACTTCATCTGGGAGGGAGTTTTGTTGGATGTGTTGAGTGTTGCTTTGAATCAATCTTCTATGCTATGTCCCTTCAAAAATCTATCCGGTGAGGCCTAATCCCTAATGTGATGGTATTGGAGGTAGAGTCTTTGGGTGGTAATGAGGTCAAGAGAGTAGATCCCCGAGAAGATTTATACATATACATACATATATATATATATATATATATATATATATATATATATATATATATTTAGTTGTTGATGGAAATTTTAAAAAATTTATTTGTATGTGGTGCTGAGAATCAAACTCAGTGCCTCACACATGCTAGGCAAGCGCTCTACCACTGAGGTACAACCCCAGCCCACCCCCCAAAAGATTAATGTTCTTATAAAATGCAGAGAAGACACAGGTCTGTCTGTCTGTCTGTCTGTCTCTCTCTCTCCCCCCACTTCCTCCTTCCTTCCCTCACCACCCCCACCTCCAAGGATATGAGAAGAGCACCATCCTCAAACCAGCGCACAGTTCCTCACCAGACACCAGATCTACTGGTACCTTGACCTTGGACTTCCCATCTTCCAGAATGGGGAGAAATGAACTTCTGTTGTTTAATCCACTAAAATATAACAATGGCATATTTGTTAGAAACGAAATCACCATCTAAGGGAAGGTGTGGACCAGGCAGGTGGGTTCATAAACGTAGAGCTTGGAGTCAAGGACTGGGTGGGAGGGGTAAGTGTGGGAACTGTGGGAGCTGAGGGAGGGCCCTGCACCACTGCACTGGGCCTGGCCTCCTGCACTTGGGATGCTCTTTGCATTAGTGCCCTCCCCTATCCTGCAGCATCCCTGCCCCACAGCCATCAGGAGAGGTGACAGCGTCAAGGTTGAAGGGATCCTTGGTCTCGCTCTTCAAGTCCCCCATCCCTCATCTCACCTGGGAGGAAGGAGCTCTTGCTAAGGTGGACAAGCTGGCAAGGACCATAAGTCACAACTTCAAAGTATCTCCTCACCCCACCCTCCATCCATCTGAATGAATTTGTGACCCAGCTGCGCCCAGCTCTTTTCTGTCTCCCTCTCCAGAAATAGGTAGGGACCTTGTCTGTTTCACTTATTGCCTTGCCTGGCTCTTCAGCTCAGTTTGTGCCCCTTCTGTGCTCAGTGAATAATCGTTGAATGAATGAAAGAATGAATGAATGCGGGAGTGAGGATGTTTCCATGAATAGTCAGGACCCCTCTGGAAGCTCTAGCAGTGACCCTGTGCATGGACCTGGCAGCTCAGATCCTGGCAATCAAGCACAGGCAGTGAGCCTGCCTGGGCTCCCTCAGGAGGGCAGCTGCTAGCCCTGCTGGGGGCTGCAGTGCCTTCTGGTGAGGAGGAGTGGCCTGGCACTGTCCTCCCACCTCATTCATTATGCCCCAGGCCTGGCTCAGACCTCTTCCCCTCTGCCTTCCTGATGGCGTCACTGGGAATCCCCTCACAGGCAGGCCACAGGCGGGGGTCAGGGTGAGCAGGCCTGGCCCGGAAGAGGCCAAGCAGGGCTGGGTGCCTCCTGGTGTCTTCAGATCTGGCTGTGGTTGCTGATGATGGAACATAGGAGCCAGAAGCCTGGGCCAGCTCAGGGCAGGAAAGGGAAGGCCATGTGGTTTTGCAAGAGTTGCAGAGCTGGTTAGTGATATCTGGGCTTCCCGGGTCTCCTGCTCCTAGAGATGCCAATGGCGCCCTGCCCAGGTCCTTCTAATAGCAGTGTCCATCTCCCAGCTGCTGTGAGTGTTGGGAGCTGAGGCTCACAGCTGCTGGAGAATTGCCACTGAGCCCAAAAATATTCTTCCCACCTCCACCACAGGACAGCCCAGAGCCAATCCGAGATAGAGGCCTGGCCCTGGCCTCTTGTTATAGAGCGCCCTTGGGGATCAGGCTGAGGCCAGACTTCTGGGGGACCCACACCCTTGCTTGGCTTCTTCCCCTGAACAGCCTTCTCCCTCCTTATAGGCTCCCCCTGGGAGCCACTTTCAAGAACTGACCTGCATGACAGTCCCCATCTCAGCCCTGCTTTTACAGTTGATTTACAACATGCTCTTAGGCCAGAATTTGTCTCTCACCCCTTGGGTACCCAGTCCTTCAGTCTATGACCCCATGTGCAGTTTCACGGGTGCTTCCAGCTACTCTGCACGGGGTGCCTATAGAGTGTTCTGGCCCTGCCTGTATTAGCTGATGAATGTGGCCCGAGACCTCTCCTCAGAGTTTCTATTTCTGCATCTGAAGAATTGTGATCTGAATCCAACCTTGCTGGTGGCTGTGAGTCAGGGAAAGGCAGGGGAGCCCAGTGGGTGGCAGAGAACCCAGTCTGAGAGCCAGACAGACCTGCCACCGTGTGTGTTCAACTTCTCCAGCCTCTGTTTTCTCATGCATAAATCGAAGATGATAATTGCACTCTAGCCGGGACTTCCTGAGTGCACAAAGTGCCAATCAGGCTTGTCACCTGAGCCGGCCCGCTTGGTGAACACTAGCCAGAGCATTTACACAGCACCTGGTACAGAACAAGAAGTGAGTGTTGTTTTAATAATGGGAGCAATATGCCTAAAGTCAGATGGTTATAATAATAATAATAATATTAATAACCCTGGTAATGTGAGAGAGTGTCCCGGGAACGTGACAGATGGACCCCACGGGGCCCGATACGTCAGGTGTGGGCTCAGGATGGGCAGCAGATGGAACCACCGAGGCTTGCTTCTCAGTCAACTGGCATGAACCCTAGGCCAGCACTCTGCAGCAGCCTGCCACCAGTGCCTTGCCTGCACACCAGCCCGTTTGTCACCCTGTCATCGCATCCACACTTGAGAGCAGATCCCCAGGGACTGTGGACAAAGCACGCAGAGCAAGTCCTGGAGAAGGGAAAGCAAGGATGGCACTCAGCAAAGACAGACCCAGGGCTTGTCCTTGAGGAGAGGCCCTTTAGACAACATGGGAAAGGACCAGGGGTTAGCAAGTCTCAGCCAGCAGGCGATTCAGATTCCTCCTGAGTTTGTGTGGTGGCCTGCAAATCGTGGCTTTTATATTTGTGAATGGTTGGGGAAATTTAACAAGCATATTTTGTAAAAATTGATGAAATTCATATTTTAGTGTTCATAAGTAAAGTTTTATGGGAGCGCAGCCACCCCCACTCCTTGATTTAATGTCTGTGACTGTTTTGTGCTATGATGGCAGAGTTCAGAGGTTGTGAAAGAGGTTGGATGGCCCCATGAAGCTGGAAAGGTTGACGCTTCTACCTTTTCCATATATATTTATTTGTTTTTGTACCGGGGATTGAACCTGGGGCTCTACCACTATGCTGCATCCCCAGCCCTCTTTTATTTTATTTTCAGACAGGGTCTTGCTAAGTCTCCCAGACTGGCCTGAAACTTGCAATCCTCCCACCTCAGCCTCTCAAGTCACTGGGATTACATGTGTGTGCCAAGACACCTGGCTGTCCAGCCCTTTCCAGATAAAGTTTGCTGACCCCTGACTAAGAGCATCGGGCTGACCAGGATTGGCTTCTCCTCTATTTATCTCCCGTCCCCACTATTCCATCTCTTTTCAGCAACCTTTCCCCTTAAATGCTTGATACTTTCTTAACGCCTGGCTAATGCAGAGGGAAGAATCTGATTAGTAAATTCACACTAAGGTGTTGGTGACTTAATGTATTGCACCCTCCTTCTCCCAGGAGGACTAAAGGAATGAATCTTTGGTAGAACTTAAAGAACTGTGGAGTGTGTGTGTGTGTGTGTGTGTGTGTGTGAGAGAGAGAGAGAGAGAGAGAGAGAGAGAGAGAGCAGGGCCTAGGACCAAAGGAAATAGATACACATGTTCACTGTTGTGAGCAGGACAAGGTGCTGCTCTTCCTGCTGTGACTCAGCCCCTATGTACCAGGCTCCTTTGATAAACCAGACGGCACTGGGAGGACAGTGACTCCGAACATGTCAGAACCATGGGGTCAACACTGCTCCCCAAGGTGGAGTTCAGGAGGCCAAACCCCCTTGGCTTGGCCCAGAGGACGGGGGACAGCTGGCCTATGTCTCTGCCAGCTTCTATGCTGGCCCTGGAGGCCTCTGGGGCTCTGGTACCAGCTGCCGGTCTTTGTCTAGCAGCTCTACCTTTGTCCTCCCCTTCTCTCTGCTGCCTGGAACTGAAGGTCACTCACAGCCAGAGCAGGGCCCCTTCAGTCCTGTGACTGCTGCTCAACATTGCAGGCTATGGCATCAGCCACCCGCACCTCAGGCTTTAATTGTGTGAGCAAGGGCTTCCCCTGCCTGCCCACCTCTAGTCTTTGTTCTCCAGGTGACATTCCAACCAAAACCAGGGCAAGCTTTCCACAAAACCAGCCCAAACGCGGAACTCCTCATGGAGATCTCTACACTGAACCACACCCGTGGTTCGCCTTCACCTAGGGCTTCCCACCCCTCCAGCCCCTCTCCTCCCCACCTCTCTTGGCCTTCACTCCGTCCATACCAAACTCCTGGAGCTTGCCAGGAGGCCCAGCTGTCGTGTGGGCTGTGACCTGTCTTAGGAAGCTCCTTCCCCAGCCTGGCAACTCCCATTGCTCCTCCAGAGCCTCTTCCTCTGCCCTCCCTGGTAGGACACCCACTAGAGCTCTGATGAAGGCCCTACCAGTGTTACATGCTGGATCCACCAATGACCCTCGTGTCCCCAGAATTCAGACCATGACAACAACATGATCCACGTAGCTTCCCTTCACCACTTTCCATGGGGTTGTGCTGAGCACGGAAGGGACATGATCTCATTTAATTCTCAGCAGCAAGTGGGCGTCACATGCTTCCTGCCTCTGAGAGGGTGGTTTCATCGCACGCAATGCCCATGAGGTATGTAGCGCAGGACTCCTGCCTGGGAGGCTGGATATGCGGGAACCACAGTGAACATCCAGGGCACAGTGCATCAGAGCTCCACCCAGAACCCCTCAAATCCCTGTCGCAAGTTCTGAACACCCCCCTCAGCTTCTGTGAGCTTTGCTTCTAGCAGCACACCTGCTGCCGTCTTTAGGGACTGCCTGAGCCTCTTTACCTGCAAGGGACCCGGAAGTGCTCCATAGGACCAGGCAGGGGACTTGGCCAGACACCAGGCCCTTGCTTGGCCTCTTTTCCTTGGCTGTTCTGTTTCCCCCACTCCCTTACTAGTTCAACATGGCAGCATTTTCTTGAGACCCCAATCCTCATTTCAAGTTCTGCTTTTGAACTTGAAGAAGTAGGATTGGCAAACTTTCTGAGCAGGGCCAGATAAACATTCTAGGCTTTGTGGGCCATGTTGTCTCTGTCATAATGACTCAGTTTGGCCATCACAGCACAAAGGCCATCACTGATGGCAGGTAAATGAGTGTGCATGGCTGTGTTCCAATAAAACTTTATTTGTAGAGACAGGAAATAGCTCAGATTTAGTACTAAGGGACACAATTTCCTGACCCTTGACCCCCTGGAAGGTGGGTCCTCTATTACATCCCTAGTTTTATAAATGAGGAAACTGAGGTACAGAAAGTTTATACACTGGTGAGTGGCAGTGCCAGCAGATTGGTTCTTTTGTCCTCAACTGAAATGCCTCCTGTCAAGGGGTTCAATCACTTTGGGTGAGTGTCTTGGGTCCAGGTGTCTCCCAGGGTGAAAGAAAAAGGAGGTGCAGGTGAGAAAGTTCTGGTTGGTTTAAAGGCTCCCTCCTCCATCTAGAGGAAAGGGCAGCAGATGTCTGTCTGCCTACCACTGAAGTTCAGGATGACTTCCATTAAGTTATTAATTGGTTCATTTGCCTTCTGAAAGCTTTGGGTGGACTGAGAAGGACTCCTAGAATCCCTTGTGAAAGCGACGTGTTGGAAAGGTTTTTAAAAATAGCCGGCCCTTTGACAAGTCGAGCGCTAATTACTCTGATGCTCTGGCACCCTGGCCGCTGTGCCACTCAGGCAGCGAGTGCCCGCCACCCCCAGCTTTGTATCGCAAAGTCTTCCTTGAGAAGGGAGGAGACACTGCCAGAATGCCTTAAATTTCCTACTTGGGCCATGGAGCTGCGTCGTTATAGAAATCTCCAACCTGAATGCGACTCTGATGGGGTTTCAAAAGCAAAGCCTTGCTTTCTGTACATGCCAGGGAGTGAATTGAGGGCAAGAGGAACCCAGACCCCATGTCCAATGGCTGGCCAACCTGGAAAGCCTTCTGGCCAGCTGGGGGTGCATGCGAGCAATCCCATGTGCATGCACGCCCTTGCAAATTTTTTTTTTTTAAACAAAAATCCTTTATATGCATCGTAGTAAATGCTGCTGGACAAAAAGAAGAAAAACCACCCACAAGCCCTCCCCTTGAGTTAGCTATTATGAACATCTTGGTCTATTTTTTCCCAGTCTCTTGCCTCTGCTTATATTTACATATTATGTGTTTATTGCAAAAATGAGATCCAACTGTTTTCTATGTTTCAATGACATATTTTGACCATTTCCCATGTTACTGCACATTCTTCTGTAGAGTCTTTTTAAAGAGCTTTGCCAACTTGCATTCTAACTTCATTTGCTTATTCCCTGTTATTAGGGAAAAGCTATTGTTTCCAGTCATTCTCTGTTATAAACAAAGCAGCTAATTCTTTGCACAAGTCTTCAATGATTCCTTTACATTTTTCAGCATGGAATCACAGGCTGGTATAGACTTGGGAAAACTGGAATTTTTTTTTTTCTGGATATAAGAGAAGAAGCAAGTAAGGGCACATGTACTGAGGATTCAATGGCTGTGTTTGAATCCATTTGGTCTAGAAAAGGTTTGGGAACTGGGTGCAGTGGCACACACCTGTACTCCCAGCTACTTGGGAGGTTGAGGCAGGAGGATTGCAGGTTCTAGGATAGACTTGGCAATCAGCAAGACCCTGCCTCAACACAAAAAATAATAAAAAAGGGGCTGGGGGTGTGGCTCAGTCTTAGAGCGCTTGCCTGGCGTGTGTGAGGCACTGGGTTCAATCCTCAGCACCACATATCAATAAATAAAATAAAGGTTCATTAACAACTAAAAAAATAATAAAAAGTATTGGGGGATATGGCTCAGGTGGTAGAGTGACCCTGGGAGTATCCAGAAAAAGAAAAAAAAAAGAAAAAGAAAAGATGTGGCTTGGGACGTTTGGGACTTGGGACAAACTACTTAACCTCTGTAATGTGAGAACAATAGTACCTCACTATCATTACAATAGCACAATGAAGATGTGACTTCCTGTAACCTCCCTGACTTGATTCCCTCCCTGGCTCTTCCTTGCTTCTGCTGCCTTATGATACATTCTTCCTCCAAATTTCCATGTGGTCCTCTTTCTCAGTCCCCTCAGTCTTGGCTCAGATAACTCCCCTTCTGACCATCCCCTCACCATCATTCTCTGTCCTTTCAGTGGGATTTATATTTCTTAGACCACTTATGACCTCCTGAGACATTACACATCTATTTGATTTGTCTGTCTCTCCTCTAATCCCAAGAATAGAAATTCCTTGAGAACGAGAAGTTTATTATTTTGTTCATGGCCATGTCCCCAGTGTCTGAATTATACTGATATGATAGTCACATGGAAGGTGCTCAGGCATCATTTTTTAAATGAATGAATTTTGCATGAAGTACCACGCTCGGTGCCAAGCCCTGGTAGGAAGTAGCTACTTACCTTCTGGCAGGGCTGAGTGGGGGAACTGGGAGGTTGAAATAGCATGTTCCTGTGGCTCTAAGTAGCAGTGGAGACAGGAAGCGGGAGATGTCCTATCCAATTCTTAGCTGTCCTTGAGCGGGCAGTTGGAGCTGTGGCCACAGGGCCATTTCTTCCCACCTTCTGCTCCTTTCTCCTTGGGGACACTATTCTTCCACCCCTAGAGAGCCTTGTCTCAGCTCAGCTTCTCAATTCCTAACTAATCATCTCCTGAGATGTTTCAGTTTGAACAGATGCAGCCCAGAAAGAACCAAGGGGGTTTCCTTTCCTTGCACTTATTTTCTTCTTGAGCCACATCTCTCCTCTTTCACCCCATTCTCCAGGCCCTAGCTGTTGGACTCTTGGCTCCCCTGAATGCTCTCCCTACCTCTTGGCATTTACACCTGCTGTTCTCCTGCCTGGGATGCTTTTCCTCCTTCCTACCCATCCCCTGCACCATCCCAGAGAACTCTTGCACCACCTTCAAGACTCAGCTTAGGTCTCACCTGGAAAACACTCGTGTCCTTCCTCCCAGGCTGGTGCCTCTGCAGCCTTCATCTGCCTGCTTTTGTTCTTTTCCTTACATTGACTTATAATTCTGTTCCTTATCAGCTCCCCTAACTAAATGTCTTGGTGGCCACAGGGACTCGGCATTGTTCATCATGTATCCTTAGCACTTTGCCTGACACAGAAATTGATGGTGGGGAACTCGGCACTAGAGGTGTCAGTGGAAATGTCTGGGTGGGACACTTGCTCACGGTCATGTGGTTCCTTGATGCCAGGGCCTGGGCTCTGCCTCTCAGGCCAGGCACTATCTGTGGTTTCTGGAGAGAGCATCCCATCTGTCTGAGGGAGTGACATCCTCTCCTCTGTGACCAGGCTCTGTCATGTTCAAATGCTTTCACCCAGTTTCTATAAATGAGGACATTTCAGTTGGGCGGCAGCTGCCATGGTAACTGTTTGCATTTTAGAACTGGGGACAGTCAGGGACCTGGTAACTTTTAAGAGGCTCTCTTCCAACCATGCTGATATCTGAAAGCCCATTAGTAAGAAGTGACTTTTCCCAGGCACCGGATGATAAGAGGTCTCAGTGCTTCCCTCTCTCTGGGAAGGAATCTTAAGGGTTTTCATTGCTCATTTTGGGGGAATCTCCAACTTCTTCTCTTGAATTTTGGGTTGTTTGGGGCTCAGACCAGGCAGGCTGTGTTCCTTAGCTTTTTATCGCTGTGACTAATACACTCAATAAGAACAACTTAGAGGAGGAAAATTTCATTTGGCTCATGATTTCAGAGGTTCATTCCATGGTCCACTGACCCCATAGCTCTGGGCCCAAGGTGAGACAGAACAACATGGCAGCACAAAGTGGTGGAGGGAAGCTGCTCAGCTCATGATGGCCAAGAAGTAGAGAGCTTGAGTACAAGGAGCCAGAGATATCTAATCCCCAAGTGGATGCCCTCAGGGACCTGCCTCCTCCAGCCTACAGTTTCCTACCTGCCTACAGTTTCCACCCATTAATCCATTCAAATTATTCATCCGTCAAATGGATTAATCCCCATGAGGTTGCAGTTCTCAACTCATAATCTAATCATTTCACCTCTGAACATTCCTGCATTGTCTCACCCAAGAGCTTATCCAAACCATGACACTGGCTGAGATTTTCTTTGGCATTCCAACATGATAAGGTTGGAGAGGGAACAAAGTAAAGTAGGGAAAGGAAAGTCACTTCCACTTCTATATTCGTTCTTCAATCAAACTTCCCAGGAACCATCCAGGCTCACTCTCTGGAGCTTATTAAGTGCAGAGTGATTCCTCCCTCCCTCCCTCCCTCCCTCCCTCCCTTCCTTCCTTCCTTCCTTCCTTCCTTCCTTCCCCCAGGGCCTTATGCCTTGTGCATGCAAGGCAAGCACTCTACCAACTGAGCTATATCCCCAGCCAGAGTGATTTATTTGAAGCACTAACTCTCATTGCTTCCTCCATTATCACCATCACCATTCAGACTGCACAGGTTGTGCTCTGCCTAAGTCCCCTGAGGCCAAATGCACAATGCTTCCTGGAATTGTGCGTGGTGGTAACCTCCGTGAGCACTGTAACAACACAGAAAAAGGAAAATCCTAATGCTTCCAGGATTTTCCACTCAAAAACCGTGACCCCTGAGAGACAAAAGGAATTCATAGGTAGAAGAATGAGAGGATATTGAATAACTGAGACTAAGGATTTCTTCAGCCCAATCTAGATAAAGATTCCTTAGGCTACTGGATAGGGAAGACACAAGTGCATAAAAATTAGTGATTCATTGAGAAAAGGATCCTGCTCTCTGTTTCCAGGGCCAAGTCTGGCTAAGGGCAGCAGGTGTGGCAAAAGTCCCCAAGTTTGCTCAACCCAGTCACAGTGACTCACGGGGCAGCAGAATAACTTCAGTGCTGTAGATCTGGCTTCAGAGCCATCCAGGGAGCTTCTGAAACTGAACGGCCCTGTGTTTAGTTCACGGATAAGCCATGGCTTAGCAGGCTCCTGCAAGAACCAACAATGGTGGTCACGTGATGCCTGAGTCCAAGGAGGCCCGAGGGGACAGGGGACAGCAAGAATCACATCTCCCACCCCTTGACACTCCTGGAAACTTATGTACATGTGTGGGGAAGTAGAATTGGGTGTCCTCATTTTGGCCAGGATCTACTGTCCTTTCTCTGGTGCAGTAAGAGGGCAGAATGGAGATAATGTGGTATTAAAGAAAAATAAGGTCCTGCTTTTTGTAGTCCTGAGTTTTGGATGTAAGACTTACTCCAGAGACAACAAATTGTTTTTGAGAGTCTTAAAAAGAAGCCTGATTGGGTGTTGCTAGCTTTTGCTAGTGGCTTGTTCACCAGGGCTGCTACCTAGAATCTCCTGGAAGTTTTACAAAAACACATGGGGCCTGGTCCCACTTCAGACTTGGGGGATCAGTGTTTTCAGAGAGGGGCTGGCCTGTGCCTCCTGTTGGATTCCTGGGAAACAGCTGAATTTGCTGTGTTCTCTTGGGAAAATTTCTTCCTCTTTTTCTTATTTCTATATCCATTAAGTTGGGAAAACCCTTTTCTTCTTGTAAATGGACTGGAACATTCAGAAATTCTCAGATGAAAGATCTTAAACAGAGCAATGCTGCTTACTTAAAAGTATATCATTATTATTGTTTAAAAGTGGAGTTTTTCTTTGCCACTTAGAAATGTATTTTTAATTATTTTATTATGTTTTATTTATATTTATTTTACTTGTGAATCTATTAACAAATTGAATAATGGTATGATAATTAAAAATTTTTTTGTAGTTGTAGATAGACAGAATGCCTTTATTTTGTTTATTTTTATGTAGTGCTGAGGATCGAACCCAGTGCCTCATGCATGCTAGGCAAGCACTCTACCCCTGAGCTATAGCCCCAGCCTATATGATAATTTTTTTTTTAAAAAGCGAATTATCTATAGGGGGTGGGAAGGAACAAGTGGAGGGGACAGAGACAGAAGCTAGACTTCTAGGAATATATCTTTTCTGTATATTCAGCTTCAGAGTCATGTAAATGTTTTATATGATAACAAAACATAATTCACTCAACAATGAAAATTATAACCCATGAAATGTGGAAGAAATGTGAAACCAGTGAATCTAATTGTGTGTCCAGTTGGAGGCAATCAAAGAGAAATTATTTCAAATTACTTTTAAAACACAGTATTTTAATTATACACATGTAGTGGAATATGTCCCAAGGCAAAAAAAAAAAAAAAATCTAAAAAATAAAATTTTCAGTAAAAATACCTCAGAAATAATATTAGTGTTTATGTTAGTTCATTTTCTGTTAGAATCAAGATTTTCAGCAGAAGATAAGCAAATATGAAACTAAAGAGTTCAAGGAAAATTTCTGTAATTTTAGCTTTGGAAATACCTGCTGAAAACTTATGTCTTCTCTTTGAAACATGTATGTGTATGCACGTGTGCATGTACACACACACACACACACACACACACACACACACACACATTGTATTTTCTACATCTGCAAGTCCTAAAAGGCCTAGAAGAAATGATCACTTCATAGCAACATGAAGTCCAGAATTTAGTTTATAGTTTCCAAATACTATTCCCTGCAATAGGGGAACATTTCAATAGAATGCAGTGTGTGGGCCTCATTTTGATCCTGATTTGAGCAGAATAACTATAAAGAAAGAAACATTTATGAAAAGGTGGGGAAAGTTTGAAGACCAATTTGATATTTGATGAAATTAAGGGATTATGATAGTTATATTTTGGCTATGTTTTTAAAGTTACCTTATATTTTAAAAATATATGCTGAAGTATTCACAGATGACAAATCTTGAATTTGCTTCAAAATAATCCAGTAGGAATGGAAAAAAAAATTGGGTGAAGGATAGGAGATAAAAGATGGTCATGTGCTGGCCTTTGGTGAAGCTGGACAAGGGTTACATGGGGGTTCATTGCACTGTCCTTTAGTTTAGTTTTGAAAACTTCAGTCAAAAATGTTTAAGTAGAAATGAGAAGAAAAAATGGGGGCAGGGGGAGGAGAAAAAGGAGGAGAAAAGGGAGTAAGAGAAGAAAAGAAGGACATTCCCCAGATTTCCCATCAGGTTGTCCACAAAGACAGAAGCCCAGGCAGCTCCAAGCACAGCCACTGCCCTCTGCTCCAAAGGTCACAGAGCCAAAGGGACAGAGAAACACGTGATGGTGACCCAGGCAGTGATTCGGAAAACATGGCAGTGAACTGGATAATCCATTTAGAGGCAGCTGCCTGAGCTGCCTGATGGAAGGGTGGCCATGAGCCTGGCACAGGTGGACAGGACAGGGCAAGGGAACCAGCTATGGGCTCTGACCCCCTTTTCTCTGGTCATGGCTTTTAAAGGAGCACATCTTCCTTTTTGTGTCTGTAGTGCTGGGGATTGAACCCAGGAACTTGTGCATGCAAAGCAAGCACTCTACCAACTGAGCTATATCCCCAGCCCCACACGTCCTCCTTTTTAAGGTGGGTCAACCTTGTTTAGAAGGTATCAACCAGGATGCTATCAACTGAGTCAGCCTCTGGAGGCCCTCGTGTGATCCTGAGTATTTAAAATACCTGGTAGCTTTCGGATTATGAAAATAACATATCCTAAAAACATAATGTTGAGTGAGTCAGACCCATCAGAATGCAGACTGTATTGATCTATTTATATAGACTTCAAAAATAGCAAAATTAAGCTTTGTTTTGAGAGACACGTTCAGGTGCTGATGTTACAGACAAGGGTGTGACAACTTGATGGTGTTGATGGTCATCTACAGGTGGGAGGGAGGACAGTGAGAGGGTCACACAGGGCTTCCCGAGTGCTGAGATATAGTCCCCTGTGATGGTTCCACCTACCCTGACCTTGCAGATCATTTTAGAAGGGGTCTGGTTTGGTGATTAAGAAGATGAACTTTGGAATTTCAGGAGATCCAAGCAGGTTTCGAATCCTGGCATGGCCCACATACAAACCTGAGAATTCAGGCAAGTTACTACAATCATCCTCTTCTGTGAAATAAGGAAGATACAGTACTTGTCTTATGGGGTTGTCGTGGGGATAACATAACATCATGCATGAAAAACACCTATTTCCAGTCAGTGTTAGTCATTCATTTAACTCATTCCACTCTTTAAAAAAAGCTATGTGTGTATATTATATATGATATCTGTGTATTATATTGATGTATATACCATTCATATGTTTTTATGAAATTGTGACTGCAGTTCTTAACAATTCTTCTAACTTAAGACAGTTTTTAAAAAGTAATGATGCTTTTTGAATTGAACTTCCTTAGAGATACAATTCTATATCAGAAAGCCTGAATAACGTGGTACAGCATCCAAAACTGTCCTAACTTACATTTGCCAAAAAGTTTGATGATCTCTCCAGGAGCCTTTGCTTCGCCAGGTGTCCCTTCCCCTTTCTCCTGGTTAAAATTCTTTTTTAAGAACCCCTTTGTTGGGGTATGACTGACATACAAAAAACTGAACATATCTAATGTATACAACTTGATGATGGGAGGTAAGTACAGAGTTGTGAAGTCATAGCCACAATTAATGCTCTAAATCAATCCATCCATCACCTTCAAGGATTTCCTCCCACTCTATTGATGATGATGATGATGATGATGATGATGATGATGATTACCTTCAACCTAAGATATACCCTATTAGGGAATTTTAAAGTTTACAATAAATTGTTTTACACCATAAGCACTATTTCTTACTAGGACTTATTCATCTTGTATAATTGAAATTTTATACCCTTTGACTCACATATTTGCATCCTCTTCCCCCAGCACCTGGCAACTATTATTCCATTCTTTGCTTCTTTTGCGTTTGATTAACTTAGATTCATCTATATGTGACTGTCCATCACACACATGACTCTATCATGTGAACTTATTTCAAGTATGTGTCCTCTGGCTTATTTCACTCTGTGTGAAATAAATATTTCACTCTGTGTGAGGCATTGCCCTCTACATTCACCCACATAGCTGCAAACAATAGGATTTCCTTCTTTTTAAATATGAAGTAGTATTCCATTATAATCTACATCACATTTTCTTTACCTATTAATCTATCAGTGGGCATTTAAGTTGCTTCATGTGTAGGCTGGTGTGAGTGGTGCTGCCCTGAACAGGGGAGTGCGGTTATCTCTTTGACATGCTGATTTCATTTCCTTTGGATAATTCTCCATAAGTGGAGATTATGGACGTTCTGTTATTAAATTTATGAGAACCTCCACAGTATTTTCCATAATGGATGTACTAATTTACATTTTCATCAACACTTGCAAGGTTTTCCTTTTCTGCACATCCTCACCAACATTTATCCTTTTTATTATATTAGCGATCCTAACAGAGGTGTGTGTGTGTGTGTGTGTGTGTGTGTGTGTGTGTGTGTTTGTACTGTAGATTCAACCCTGGGGTGCTCTACCGCTGAGCTACATCCCCAGCCCCCTCCCCCTTTTTAAAAAATTTTGAGTCAGGGTCTCACTAAGTTGCGTAGGGACTTGCTAAGATGTTGAGGCTGACCTTAAATTTGTGATACTTCTGTCTCAGCCTCCCGAGCTGCTGGTATTACAGGTGTGTGCCACTGTGCCAGGTTTCTTGAGGTTTTGATTAGCAATGTTGAACACTTTTCATATACCTGTTGACCATTTGTATATCTGAAAAATGTTGAGTTAGCTTCTTAGTCCATTTTAATAAATTGAGTTCTTTGATTTTTTTGATGTTGAGTTGTAGAATTCAACTTATATATTTTGAATATTAATCTTTTATCAGATACGTGGTTTGAAAATATTTTCAGGCATTTTGTTGATTGCTTCATTTGTTATATAGAAGCTTTTTGGCTTGATATCATCCAATTTTTAATTTTTTTCTTTTATTGCCTGTACTTTTTTGACCAAGGCTAATATCAGAATTTTTTTACCCATTTTCTTCTAGGAGTTTTATGATTTCAAATATTATGTTTAAGTCTTTAGTCCATTTTGAGCTGATCTTTGTTTATAGTGTTAAGATAAGGAGGGTTTCAATTTAATTCTTTTGCATGTGGATACGTACAGTTTTCCCAACTCTATTTATTGTAGAGACTGACTTTCCCCCATTTTGTAGTCTTGGCACATGTGTCTAAGATGTTTGACCTTGTATGTGTAGATTTATATCTGGGTTCTCTATCCTATTCCATTGGCCTATGTATCTTCTAAAATGCCAATATTATAAGGTTTTATTTACTGTCAATTTGTAATATATTTTGAAACTAGAAAGTACAATGACTCCTGTTTTGTTCTTTTCACTCAAAATTACTTTGGCTACTTAGAGCCTTTTGTGATTTTATATGAATTTTATAATTAATTTTTTCTATTTCTTAAAAAATCCCATTGATAGGGATTGCATTAAATCTGTAAGTTGCTTTGGGTAGTAGGAGAATTTCAACAATATTAATTCTCCTAATCTATGAACATAGGCTATCTTTCCATTTATTTGTGTCTTCTTTAATTTCTTTTATTAATACTTTATAATTTCAAGTGTACAAGTCTCTTAAAAATAGCAAGTCTCATACTTCCTTGATTAGATTAGATTTATTGTATTCTTTTTTTGACATTATTATAAATGGAATTGTTTTCTTAATTTTCTTTTTGGATAATTCATTGTTAGTGTATATAAACATGTTGACTTTTGCATATGATTTTGTAGCATGCAACTTTGCTGAATTTGTTTATTATTAGTTCTAATAGTTTTTTGGGGGTGTGTGTGTCTCTGGGGTTTTCTACACATCAAATTGTGCAACTTGCAAACAGAAATCATTTTACTTCTTCCTTCTGATTTGGATGGCTTTTCTTTCCTTTTTCTTGTACAATTTAGTTAGGATGGCCAGTACCATAGTAAATGGAAATGGCAAGAGTGGGAACCCTTGTCTTATTCCAGATTTAGAGAAAGTGCTTTCAGTCTTTCATTAATGAGTATTATGTTATGAGCTTTTCAGATATGGTCATTATTGTGTTCAGACAAATTCCTTTTATACCAAACATGTTGAGCATATTTATTGTGAAATAATGTTGAATTTTGTAAAAAAAAAAAAATGTCTCTATCTACATGTTATATTTATCCTTCATTTTTCGGTGTGGTGTATCACACTGATTGACTTGCATATGTTAAACCATCCTTGTATCCCAGGGATAAATATTAGTCACAGTGTATGACCCTTTTAAGGTGCTATTGAATTTGGTTGGCTAACATTATGTTGAGTATTTTTGCATTCATATTCATCAGGGATATTGACTTTTCTTTACCTGTGATGTCTTTTTCTGGTTTTGATTTCAGGGTAACACTAGCCTCATAAAAATAGTTTGAAAGTTTTCTCTTGCTGATTGTAATTGTATTCATTGCTTTGGACCTAACCCTAAAAATTAAACCTTCCATGAAATCTTCCTTGAGTTTTCTATTTGGGGCAGGAGAGAGGAATCCTTTACACAGGGATTTCTGTATTATGGAAGCCTTAGCAAAGATACTCACACCACCTCCTACCTCCGAAGCACAGATATTTAATCAATATTTACCAATATGGGTGATGAATAAGTCCCAAACTTGTTTCATGTTGATTTAAAAGCCACTGATTATGAGTCTCAGGTCAGGGCTCAGGCTGGGAATAAACTACTAGGTGCTAGTCCCTGAACAGAATTGTAAACAGTTGGAACTAGTAGTACTTCTCCCTATTACCCAAAAGCTGAAAAATTTTGTTAGTTCTAACATACAAGGGTTTATCCTCACCTGTAGAAAAAGTGAAGAGGTTGTTGGTCCAAGCCTGATAACATCCCATAGTGTTATCAGGCAGACTCTTGTCTCTTTAATTTGCTACCCCAGTGTGTAGTTATCCTTAAGTAACCTCATAGTCTAAAATGGCTGCTGGTACACCAGCCATTAGGTATTCATGCTAGGCCATAGTTCAAGTCATAGAGGGGGATTAAAGGGAGGAATGCTTTTATATTTAAAGAATCATTTCATACAACACTTCCGCTTATATCTTGTTGGCCATACCTCATCACTTGGCCATACATATGTTCAAGAGAGTCTGGGAAACATTACTGCCCCACTACAGTTGGCCTCCTGGTATGGAGCAGGAAGATGAGCACAGTTGTTGACTTAAGCTCCTTGCCATGGTCCAAAGACTCTGTGGACAGGACAGGCAGTGTGGCTGGCATGGCTCTAGCCTGTAGGGATTGCTGGTAGAGGCCAGGCCTTTCTAGGGGTGATTGAGGGTGACAGTAGGATGATGGGAGAAAAGTATCATTGTCACAGCCACATTGAACATACCCTGCCGTCTTGCAATGTCGTCTATCCTGCACTGCAGTCATTTCCTTGCGTCTCCTACCCCTGACTCTGGAGTGTTCTTTGAATCTTGCTTGAAGGTGACCTTCAAACTCCAGTCCCAAATGTGATAGACTGGTTTATAGGACCCTTTGGAGTGTTTTCAGTCCTCTGTACTTTTCAAAGCCCTTTGCATACATGGCTCTATTTTATTCTTCCCAAAGCCCCATTGGATAGCGAGAGGTGGTAGTTATCCATCTTGCTGCGAGCTGTGTGAGTGCTGAACACTTGTATGGGCATCACCTAACTTCATTCTCACAATGACCCTGAGAGACCAGGACTGTTGGAAGCCCATTTTTTCAGTTCAAGAAATGAAGGCTCAGAGAGGTGAAGGTCTTGCCTCAGGTCACCCAGGATGCAGTTGGGATTTGAACCCAGTTCTGTTGTATTCTGAAGACTCTGATCCTTAACCATAAGGTTGTGGTGGCTCTTATTTCCATTTGGTAATTTAGAAAAGAAAATACCCTAACACAGTTTAAGTGACCTGTAAAATATCATAAACCAAGTGGGTGGTGATGCCAACATCAGGACCCAAGCTCCCAGCCCTCTTACCACTGAGCCGCACGGTTCTGTTTCCCAGGACCTCTGAGCCCTTGCGTGACAAGCTGCCTTATGTGGCCCAGATTATCCTTAGGTCCCTGCCCGCTCCAAACAGTTTCCAACCTGGAGGGATCCAGATTAATCAAGACCAAAGGAGGATTTGTGAGGTGTCTGGGAGAGGCTGCAGACTTGGTGGGAGGGAGAGAGGAGCATCCTTTGATTTGTGAGCTGAACTCCTTTGATCTGAAAATCAATAGGAGTAAATTGGTTAGACCCAGGGAAGTCTTTCCCTGCCATGCCCTGCTGCAGGAGCTCTCCAACTTGCTGCTGTCCTCCAGCTTCATGACTCCCTCCAGACCGCCCCCCACAGAGACCCCCTTAGAAAAGCCAGCAGCAGCAGGAGTTATCATTTTGACAGCACCAAACAGGCGATTTTTTTTTTTTTTTCCTGGTTCCAATCCTTAGTGTGATTTCAATATCTCTTCCCTGCTGTTTGGCAGGGGCAGCTGTTCTAGAGTCTCAGCTGTAGGAAAGAGGCCTGGATTTAATAGGTCTTTACAGCAAATGTCAACTGGACCCTATTGAAGCTGTCTAGAGACTCCACAGGGAACACCCCGGGGCTGTTTCAAGACTCCTCAGCCCTATTGACTGACTTGGGCCAGCCAGGCATTTAGGACACATGGGTTGCGGGGCTGTAGTTCATCCCTGGAGCTTGTTGTCTGTCCTGCCAATCACTGAGCAGAAATTATAAGGTGAGCAGTGGGCCACCTGAACAGCTTCAGGGTGCCCAGGATGATGAGCCCCAAAGCTGGAAGGAAACATTACAGTCATCTTGTCCACTCTTGGCTGAACCAATGCAAACCAGATCAACTGAGGATATTTTCCAGTTTTAAGGAATTCTCAGTAATTCTCTGCCTCAGTGCTGGGTGCATCGTAGGCACTCCAGCTATAAACAGCACTGATTGAATGATTACATTGTTGTGGTGACTAAAGATGTTAGCGCTGGGAAGTCCTGCAGGGACCTCTGAGAACTCACATTTGATCAGCAGCTGTGGCGCTGAGAACTGCATGAGGTGCTAGGTGTACCCAGCCCTCTTCCTCCTGAACGCCGAGCTGGGACCCTAGCCCCCACCTCCTTGGTTTTCTGGACTCTGGTGGCAGCAGCCTGATGGTCTAGATCATGAGCTTTAGTACCCGGTAGATCACGTTTCAAGACCACACTCTGCCAACTGTTTCTTTTCTGATATGGCTTCATCTGTTTTTGAGACTCAGAACTCTTGGTCTTTTTACAGGGTCACCTGAGACAATGCACTCTATTGTAAAATAAGAAATTATCCTAAACAGAGGCATTAAAGCTATAAAAATTATCATCATACAGTTCTGCAGATAGAAGTACAAAATCAGGAAGAGGGTCAACAAGTAGTAATTGTCGCCATGTTATCCCTCGGACAGGAGGTCTCTGGGTCATTCTTTCTTGACTACCTATCCCTAAATCCAGATGGATTCTCCTGGCTTCAATACAGACCTACCCTTTTTCATTTCTCTAAAGCTAGAATATTTCTGGTGGCACTTCAATAAGAAAAGAAGGGTTGAGGGTTAAGGAAATAAATGCTTGCTCACCATAAATTGGGTTGGTTGACTTGGTTTACCTAATGTGCAGTTCTAGAATACCTCTACTTCATCATATCCTTGTCTGAGGGCCCTGAATAGTACTAATTTGGTATTCATGGATTGGTTTATTATTTACTTATTTATGTCTGTGATCACCCAGGATTGGTAGTGGATCTGACAGATGATAATGAATAAATTATATCAGAACACCTGACTATGCCCATGCCCTACTACCAAAGACCAGCAGTGGTGCACTGAGAACTGGACTGAGTTGGGTTCATGGCAATGAGGGAGAATGTCCACATCTCAGTAAGATGTTAGAAAAGCAGATTTGGGGAGTGGTGATATTGGGGAGGATTCAAGGAAGTGAATCATTGCTCTAGGTTAGATGCTGCCCAGGCAACAGGAAGCATTTTCTACCTGCATGCCTATGTTTTCTACCTGCATCCCCTATATTGCTGCTGTAATACATTCCCATAACCCTACTGGTTTAAAAATGACAAAAGTTGTACAGTTCTGGGGGAAGAAGTCCAAAATCAGTCTCACTGGGCTAAAAGTTGAGGTATCAGCCTTTCCTATAGGCAACATCTAGAATGTTGCCTAAATCCCGTGGCTTGTGGCCCCACCTTTAATCTTCAAAACCAACAGCCGGATGTTGTCAAGCCTCTCTCACTGACTCTATTTCTCTTATAAGGACCACTGTGTTTATAGGGGGCCCACCTGGAAAAATCAGGATATTCTCTCCATCTCAAAAGTCTTCAACTTAATCACATCTGCAAATTCCCCTTTGTGATATATAGAGCTATATTCACAAGTTCTTGAGACTTGGATGTTGTCACCTTTGGTGGGGGCATTGTTTGATCTACTGGGTAACTCAACAATTCTTATCTAGGAGGCAAGGAGGACAGAGCAAGTGCCGTGGTCACTCAGATTAGCCAGCATGTGGGGATATTTGGTCATTGTCATGTTTTGGACAATGCTCATATTTTCATCTGTTTAAACATGCTTTTGGAGGGGTTTCATTTTGTCTTGATTCATCAGAGACAGAGTGGAATTTGTCTGATGTTGTTTTTTCTGCTGAACGGTTTTTGTTCGACAGAACTCTGCAGCCAAGTTGAGGGTGACAGGCCAGCTCTTGGCTGTCAGGGGTGGCTCTATTTACTTCCCCTGGTGATGAATTCTTTGAAGAATTATAAGACAGCCTGAGGAGGGTCGACCATTCTTTGGTGTGGTGTGCTCTTGTTTTACAGGCACAGTCAGGGAAAACCTCATGGATGAACTTGACATTTGAGCAGAGACTTGAAAGATATGAGAGGGGAGACTCTGTGGTCCTGAGGGGAAGAGAATTCCAGGCGGAGGGATCATCAGGTGAAAAGCAATAAGACGGGAGTCTGGTTGGATGCTGGGCTGACTGTGTGTAAAAGATACTGGAGTCTGTGATGTGTATGAAAGTTTTGGCCTGAGTAACAGGAAAAATGGAGTCTCCGTTTTTTTGAGATGGGAGACTGCATTTCTTTGTGGAAGGGATTAGTTTTTTGGTTTTTTTTAACAAATGTTTTATTTAGAATGGCTGAATATTTACAGAAAGACCGTTAAGATTATAGCTTCCATAGTGTCTCAGATACTTCTTGGTATTTTGTTTTTGTTATTGTTTTGGGGTATTTGCTTGTTTGGTGCAGTGCTGGCATTGAATCCAGGGGTGCTCTCCTGGCCCATTTTTTTTTTTTTTTTGAGACAGGGTCTTGCTGAGTTTCCCAGTCTGGCCTCAAACTTGCAATCCTCCTGCCTCAAGTGTGCACCACCATACCCAGCTGAGACCTGCTTTGTTTTTTTATGTCCTTGACAGTTTTGAGACGTGCTGACCAAATATTTTATAGGCTATCCTTCCAATAGGATGTGCCTGATCTTTTTATCATGATTAGATGGGGGTTACATATTTCAGGGAGGAATACCCCAGAGTTTAAGTGACCTTCTTGTCATATTGCACCAAGGGCACATACTGTCAACCTGACTGGTTGTTGGTGTAGACCTGGAGCACCTGTGTTTTAGTCAGTTTTTTCGTTACTGAGACTAAAAGGATCTGATCAGAACTGGAGAGGAGGAAAAATTTATTGAAGGCTCATGGTTTCAGAGGTTCTAGTTGAGAGAGAGAGAGAGAGAGAGAGAGAGAGAGAGAGAGAGAGAGAGACTGACTCCACACTCTAGATACAAATATATATATCCAAACCCCATGCTCCAATTCCCACCTCCTTCATCCACACCCTACCACTTCAGTTACCACTCAGTTTATCCCTATCCAAGGATTAAATCACTGATTGGGTTAAGACTCAATAACCCAACCATTTAGACCCAGTCATTTCTCCTCTGAAAATTCTTGCATTGTCTCACACATGAGCTTTTGGGGGGGACACCTCACATCCAAACCATAACCACCTGGATGAGGTCATTTTTTTTTTTTTTTTTTTTTTTTTTGCTGTGAAATTACTGTGATCCTTTTCCATGCCATACTTTTTGAAAGGAAGTCATTAGGCTCAGGCCATACTTTAGGAATGTGATACTATACCTCCCTGAAGACAGAGGATTCGCACAAATTATTTGAAAATCTTCCACATTTATCCAGTATTCTTCATTTACTAATTGATCCCATCATTTATATCAATATGGGTTCAAGGGTTTTTATTTTATACTTTGGTTGTAATTCAATACCACTTTATTTTGTTGCACAAATTGTTCCAGCTTTGACAACTGAGAGCTGTTTCAGTTGGCCCTATGTCTTTTTGACACACCACTCTCACTAGGGGTGTGTGTGTGTGTGTGTGTGTGTGTGTGTGTGTGTGTTTTCAGTGTTTCCTTACTGGTACTATAATAACTTGTTGGCTCCAGGATTGTCTTATACATTTTCTGTCCCAGCCCTAGACTTAGCCATTTCTCTAAGGATCCCTGGCTCCTTTCTTGAAGAATGACATTAAAAAACTAAGATCTGGATACCAAGTGTGCTTGTTGCTAGTGGGGAGATGTTTCATAACATTAAGTTCCAACCTCTCATTTGACATGTAGGTAGACACACACGTGGCAGTTTTACATAGATGGAGCTCAGGGAGTGGTAGGCATTTCAGAATCATCATATAAAAATGGCATTAAAGTTAAAAGACTGATAGGACTTGAGAGATGGAGATTGAGATGACAATGCTGAGGAGTGATTGGTAAAATAGGCAGAGTGGATCCCAAAAGCCAAGGAAGAAAGATTTTCAAGCAAGAGAGACAGAGATCATCTGTGTCAAATACTGATGATATGGCAAGTGAAATGGGAACTGAGATTTGGCAAAGTGGGTTTATCCATGGGGTGGTCCTTGGTAATCCCAACCAGTGCTCTTTCAGGGAAGTTGTAGAGACAAAAATGAGAATGGAAGGAGAAGATCTGGAGACACTGAGCTTAGATAACTTCTTTGGAGAAGTTTTGCTCTAAGGAGGGCAAAAATAAGGGTAGGTAGCTGGAGAGGGATATGGCTCAAGAAAAGGATTTCTAACTAAACTTTCTTTTAAATGGGAGCTATTATGGTACACTTTTCTGCTTATGGGAATAATCCAGAGGAAAAGAAAAAACTGATGATTCAGTAGAAAGAGGAGCCAATAACTATAATGTTTATTACTATTTCCCCTTATTCTGGTAAGTGCTTTATATGGATTATCTCATTAAATATTCACATAAATTGTTCAAAGTAAGCATTATCTCCATGTTAAATATTAGGAATCTGAGACCTAGAGAGGTAAAGTAACTTTGCCAAGGTCAAACACCTAGTGAGTGGAAGTTCCAAGATTCAAATCCAGATTCTTCTCATACCAAACCCTATGGTCTTAGTCACTGTGGTCTTCTTTTACATCCTTGGGAAATTTCTTTTTCCTTTTTTTTTTTTTTTTTGTCTTCAGGTGAAAGAATCTTTGAAACAATGGGTGTAGTGCAGAGTGATAACCTCTTTGGGCTTTGAAGTCCTTGTACTTTTTTTAGAACCACATTAATAATAGTCTCTGATGACTTTGAGGTGCTTCACATGTTCATCTTTTCCAATGAGTGGCCCAAGATCTTTCCTCCCTCCTCTTTCTCCCTTCTTTCCTTCCCTCCTCTCCCTTCCTCCCCTCATCCATCCATTCCAGAAATAGACTGAGCGCCTGATGCGTGTTAGATGCTGGAGATACAATGGATGAAGTGGACATAGTGCATGAAACTTCCCTTCCCTTTTGGACAGAGGTGGTTCCATGATGGGAAGTAAAGTGACCTTTTATTGTCCTCTGGTCTCAGGCAGATAATACAAGGAAGGCAGAGGGGTTGGGTGTACTAAAATGGGGAAAATGGGTACTAGGGTTACCTCTAAATTTCATGCCCCACCTAAACAGAATAACCACTTCTCAAATCAAGCTGAACCTGTGTTATCAGATAATTGTACTTGGTCAAAAGAAGGTGGAAATGAATGCTTTTATATGAGAGCTCCCAATTTTAAGATTTGGGCAATTAATTTTAATAAATACTTCCCTGTCTTCCTTCCTATATTCCCTTCCCCTATTTATGAGTCTGATCCAATCTATGGGGTTTGAGTTTGCCAATTTGGCTTTCAAGTGATCCAATTAATTGGATGAGCAGGGAATTTACTATTTAGTAGATAATACTTTATCTTTGTTGCTCTTTGCTCTTTATAACAAATTCAAGATGGGAACTTCAGTCCTGCAAATATCACCCCTTAAAAATAATTTCTCTGAAATGTGCTTCCTGGTTGGTGAGATTACTGAAGTGTGCCTTGAGAATCTATGCATGAACATGCATTTAGCTATGTGGATGTTAATTTTTAAATGTTAACTTTAATTTTTAAAAGCCACCTTGCTTAAGGAAGACAAAGAAATGTATTATGGGAAAACTCTTAGGTCTTTTGGAGTCCCCTTTGATACCAATGGTAGGAGCAAGAAGGATAGGACACACAACTCAGAAACCTGGAACTGGGACACAGACAGTTTTTCATGTCTAGGTCACTGAGTTGAATCCAGCCCAAGGCAAAACTGTCTGAAATGTGTAAGCATCACCAGCTGCTCAGTGGACCATGTGCAAGGGACTTGGGATCTCAGTGCACTGTCATAGTTGGAATTTTTATACCACTTTGTCATTGTGCTTAGGTGCCACCCTTCGTAACAATTCTGTCATTGCTGGCTAGATAACATAGAGACAGAGATCCAGGAAGGAGAGGGGTGGATCAGTGTTTAGATGGTCCAAGAAAAAGCCAAGACTGGAGTGTTTCTCATGACTCTAGGTTCTTTGCCTACCATGTGTAGGTAGCATGATGCTTCCAAAATGCCAGGAGTTCTCATGTTGCCGTAATGATTCTTACGATATCGTTGTACCAACTATCCTCTTATTTGCACAATTAAAAAATTGATGCACAGTTTTACTTAACTAATTTTATAAGGAAACTTTATCTCATCACCATTAGTCAAAAACCAATATTGCTTTCCATAAACAGAAAGTAATCAGAAGGTATGATAATAAGTCACAAAACTATTATAGCTTTACCAATACTTAGCCATGTAGGAATTACACTTATCTTGGTTACTGTTAGTAGAATATATTAGACTTAAATTCCTCTGCAAAGAAAAAAGAGTATTTCTAGTTCTGGATTATACATTGGTGACAGGGAAGGCTCACCATTCTTCTATATCTTTTTGTGGAGAGCTGTTAGTTCATTGTTTTATTGATTCACTCAAATTGACTAAATCCCTATGCTGAATCCGTAGAGGTCTCTACCCCTGTGATTTCTTCTGATATTACTTCTGTGGGTCATGGGTGCTTGATTTTTGTTTGTTTGTTTCTTTGTTTTTTTTTTTTTTTTTTTTTTTTTGGCGGGAGGGCTGGGTTTTTGTTGAGCCTCTTTGGCTGTAAAATGGGCTTTTCTTTAGTCAGGAAACACCAGAACAATCATAACAGTTCTATCACTAGGATCTGTTCTGACTGTTCCGTGAATTTGGTTCAGATTGGTTTGTTGTTGAATATTTTGAATATCCCTCTAAGTGGCAGGCAATCGTAACAAATTTTAAAAAAAATTTTTTAAATTGTTGATGTACCTTTGTTTCATTTATTTATTTGGATGTGGTGCTAAAAATTGAACCCAGTGCCCCACACATGCTAGGCAAGTGCTCTACCACTGATCCTCAACCCCAGCCCAATAGAAACAGATTTGAATTAATTTATGACATGGGGGATGCAATGGAAGGAACTGAGAGCCCACAGGTTTCTTCCAATGCTGAAGAACCAGGCTGGTAATGCAACAGAACCGAGGGCAGTCTGGAGTGCTATGGTGCAGGAATCACAGCATGGTTAGGGAAGGGACCCACCAGGGCCAGTGTCTTCGGCCTTCTGCTCATGAATAAGTTTCTAGGGAAGGAATGCCTAACTGCTGCAGTATTTGGTCACAGGAATACACTGTGAGTGGCAAAGGGTCAAGATCAGATTATATCTTAAAGGGAAGAAGCAAATTCTCAAAAGGAAGGAGGGTGCTTTGAGAAGATGGAAGAGCATTCTTGTAGTCAGGAGGCAGCAAATACCTAAATATATTGCTTTTCAGATCTGGGGGGAAAACTGATGTCCCTTACTGATAAGTAGAATAATTGTGTGTTGAAATGAAATTGAGTTTTACCACAAGGGATCAAGTTGGCCATATTTGCCCTTTAGCCATTTATGAGAAAGAACTGTCTGTTTATCTTGAAATGGTCTTGTATCTCCATATTACCTGACTGTATCAATTCAGTTTCTACATCTAATGAGGAAGATCATTTACTTAGTTCACATTTTGTCACTCTGTTCAATGCTAACACAAGCAACATGTGTGTAGATACAAACACACAGAATTGTGGGATTTAATGAATAGAATATTCATCTCAGAATTACAGCTCTTTCATTGAGTAACTTGTGAGAGCTTTGGTGACATGCTTTCTAGGTACCTTCTCTGTGTTCTGAGGCCAAGACAAACTTCCCACTATCACTTATGAGTTGGTGGCACCCAGATTGGTATTCTAAGGTAGAAAGACCCTCTAAAAGCCCTCTCACTTCATAAGCAGTTGTACTGAAACTTGAAAATGTGCCAAGATTTTAAATATAACTCCCCAATTATCAGTTTGTCCAACAAAAATATTTTAGTTGATTATTTAACATCAAGCAGATAAAGTTTCAGATGTTTAACTCTATTTTAACTTAATTTTTGATATTTGGAGTGCTAGCTTAAGCTCCTGGAGGTGAGTTTGCTGGACCACCGGAGCTGCTTTATGCATTGTGGGTAGGCCAGGAGAAGTGGCATGCGGAACCAGAGGGAGATATCAAATGTCAGTGAAGCCAGAAATAGTTTGAGTGGATTTTTCTAAAGAAAAATGATCTAATGGATCGCTGGTTTTCAAGTTTAGGTCATATGAGATGTAGTGAAATGAAACCTCACAACCCACACATTGACACGCATCCATATACACCTCAGACAACGGCAAGAGCAAGATAGAACAAAAGTTTCATGAAATAACACTCATGCTGACTATATACAAAACACTCTGCACTTTGTTCCATTGTTTTTTGGTTTATTTAAATTCTGGCCACAACACTCTAGACCCACAGTTTAAAAACTCTAACATTGGGGCTGGGGTTGTGGCTCAGTGCTAGATCACTCGCCTAGCATGGGTGAAGCACTGGGTTCCATCCTCAGCACCACATAAAGATAAATAAATAAATGTATTGTGTCCATCCACAACTAAAAACTATTAAAACAACAATAACAACACTAACGTTGATAGTCCAAATTCAAAGCCAGCTTTTTATGCCACATTTGCCATCTATGGAACTGTCCACAGTGCTGATTTCTGCCCACTAAATTGACATGTGTATAAGAAAAAGTATCCTAAGGCCTCTTGAATTAGCCAATAGATGATATGTTCTTATGTTGTTTTTTTTCTTTTTCCCATCCTGAAAAATATTCTCTGATTATAGTGCTGGATTTGTTGATGTGGAATTATGTATAACTAAAGTGGTCCTTGCTAGCTATTAGCCACTTTGAATATATTATCTCTTGATCTTTACAATAACTCTATTCACCAGAGGTAGACAACATTTTTTACTGCTGCACCATAGTTTTATTTGATGAATACAAATGCAAATTCATAAAGGTAACCAGTCTTGCTACAACTATAGAAGTGAAGATGTATTGACAACTTGGTTTTGTGCACATCTCAAGTGAATGCTTACATGTTTAGTGGATTGCTGAACATTAGCTGAAATTGATCTCTTCCTGCATCAGTGCTTTTCACACTAGCTTCCAAAGAGTCCTGTCCTGTCCTTGAAGAGTGGTAGGCGGCATTCTTAACCCCCAGCTTTCTAGGTAAGTAATTTGATGCTCAAGGAAATCGTGTTACTTGCTCAAGACGATATAATTCCATAGAGGTGGTTGAGATTTACATCCAGATCTCTTCTGACTTCAAAAGCTTTTAATAAAAAATTATCCATCAATGTGTAAGTTTGGGGATTGAATAATTTAGATCAATGCCAGAGCTGTGGGTGGATCATCACAGTACTCAAAATGTGATATTCAGTGCAGATGACTGGGCAACACTGACAGCTAAGTCTTGCTGACAGCCAAACACACATTCCTCTGAACCCCAAGGGCTCTGCCATCTGGAGAAGTGCTCCTCTTATGTTTTGAGGTATTGCTAAACCCAACAGACCCTCTACAGCAGCAAACAGACCTTCTGTATCACATAGGTTGCCTTAGAACAAATCCAGCTAACTCAAGAGAGCAGGAGGAGAGCCCATGTCCCATTGCACCTAAATTTGCAATACCCATATACACTCTCTAGTTTAAATCAGAGTTTAACACATCTGCATAATAGTCCATATTATATCAGTGTAAGCATTTGCAAGGTCACTTGGACATGGCAATATTTTACAACCCAGACAACTGACAGGGACTAAATGGCCCCCTTCTTCTTTCATAATAATGTGTTTACTTCTTCTCGTCCTCCATCTGACATTTATGGAGTACCTGGTTATATGAGAAAGAAAAACGAGACAAGGCTCATCTGCTATTGAAGCTGACGCAATCTCCTCCTTTCCAGAACTGCCTTGCATAGGCCTTGATGTGTAGCCGGGGGGTTGACTTTTCTCTTTCTGTCCTTCTCTTTTCTTTCTGTAAACTCCTCCTTGCTCTCCCCAGGGCTACACCCAAATTAATATGTACAGTGGAGATCAGAGCCTGTTGACATCAGGATTTTAAGGGAGGCAGTGTTCTCTGTGTAGAAATGATAGGTTCAGCTCCCCATGGTTCCTTGACTTCTAATCAAACATGCTAATTAGAGCCTCATAAACAAGTGAAGGCTCAGAAGAGGGTGGTTTCAAGCAGGATAAGTGCTGAATGCTGCTCTGAACTCCACTTGTATTATTGCTTGACATTTCTTATCTTTCCTCATCAATAAGCATTGTTCTGCTCTCCCAACCTGCATTCCCTTACCTACGACATTGGCTAATAATCTACACTTTTTTTTTTTTCCCCTGAGAATATCTGGGCATCTATTAGAGTTGATAATTAACACATCATTTTGGTGTTTGGCCGATTGATACTCCACAAGAGTAAGTATTGACATCTCTATTGATCATCCTTTGACTTTTCCTGGTAGGGGCTAAGTACATGTTTGTTACATTAGTTTATCTAAAGGAGATTCTGTGGGTAAGTACCCAAGTGAAAATCTTATGCCCGGATGTTGAGCAAATCTCAAGTCCATCTAGAAAACTTTCAGTGTTACTGGGTGATACGAGATGAAACATTCTCAAGAGAAAATATTTATGATACCTCTAAGAACCAACCAACATCTCTGGACCAGGGCAAAGTCACATTAGTCAGTTGATCCCCACTATCTTTTCTGATAGTGCCCTTCTTTATGTCCTGGTTTGTGATCCTGGGGAATGCTAAACCTAAGAAAGAGCTGAAGATGTTACAGTGAGAGAAGTTTTGGGGACATTTGGGCAAAATGCATTCTTTTTATTTATGTGGAAGATGATTACAGTCTTGTTGCTATGATCTGGAAAATATTAATTATCAATAACATGTCCTGGAGTTTTACAATTCAGAGCTCTATCTCATCTCTACATTGGCTCAGTCCCAAGATTCTTAGAATTGTATAGGTGGAAAAGTTTTTATTTCACCGAATCCAGATTACCATTTCATAAACGCATCTTGGGCTAATTGATTTCCTCTGTTTTATTAATTAATTCAACATGTGTGAGTTGAAGATCTATTAGATACCTGATGCTGAACTCATGTACTACAGTACCATGCCTATAAGTCCTCCTAATTATACTCTTTGCTCTCATGAAGTTTGGATTCTGCTTGGATGACCTACCAGAGTAAACCAGTCTATGGATGAATGAATGAGACAGTTTCAGATAGTGGTAAATACTGTGAAAAGGAGGTGACAGTGACTGGAGGGGATGGACCCAGAAGCAAGAAAATAACCCTCTATAAAGAATGATATTTGAGTTAAGCTCTGATAAGAGGGAGTCGGTCTTGCAAGTTCAAGGTGAAAAACTTTCTGGCTGTTTCTCTAGTAAATACCACAAGGTGGGAATAAGTTTTTATATTGGAGAACAGGAAGAAGGTCAATGTGACTGGATCACAAGGAGGGCGAGTAAGGAGGAAGAGAAAGGTAGGGTGAGAAGGATGAGCAGCATGATATCAAATGCAATTTTGTAAGTCATAGCAAGTGTTTTGGGCTTCTCTTTTTGTGCAATGGGAAACCACTGGAAACATTTAAGGAGGGGAATAAAGTGATATGTTTATTTGTAAAGGACTACTCCAGCTGTCTAAGGAAAAGAGCCTATTGGAGAGTAGCAAAGAGTACAGGAAAGAAAGATTATATGATGATCCAAATTACAGAGAAATCCTCAGTCATGTAGTGAGTTAACGGCAGATCCAGGGGCAAAACATGAGGTTTCTTCTAACAACAAGATTCAGTACGGTTAAAAAAAAAAAGTAAAAGTAGTATCATGTATTAAGCATATTTATTAATATACTACATGCTACATTATTTATAGGCATCATTTCATTTTGTCATCATTATCTGAGATAAGTTCTACTATTCTTTCTGATTTGCAGATGAGGAAATTGAAGCTTTCAGAATTTAAGTATATCACCTACTTTCACACAGATAGCAAGTGACAGAGTGGCAGAGTGGCAGAGTTGAGATTAAAACCCAAACTAGACCAACTCCCAGAGCACATAATCTGCAAAAATCAGTCTTGTTACTTGTAGTGAGGGACTGTGTAAGTGGGTTACTTGTAGCTCAGTAGCTGTAAGTGGGTATTGGAGCCAGGAAGCCTACGTTCAAATCCTAGTTCCCTTGCTTATGGACACTGTGACTTTTGACAAGTCACTCTGTTAATTTCTCATTACCTCCATTTCCTTATCTGTAAAGTGAGAATAACAATAATAGATTCTATTTCATAGGGTTACTGACTTAATGTATGCACAGAGTTTAGAACCATGCCTGGCATATAGTCAGGTATTTAGATATTATCATTATTATTAGAAATGCCGTGTGAATGTGAACCACATTTTGAACAATACAAAGGCAGGCTCCTGTTTTTGCCTTTTTGAGCCATGCTCAGGAGGGGCTTGCTGGAAGGTAGACTTTACTCAAAGCCAGATGAACTCTTACTCATTTTAATTCCAAATGAGCCGATAGGCAGAACCTACAGTCAGACGGAGTTCCCAAGGCATGAGCCTGTCTTCCTTGGAACCTCTGGTTCAGCTAGAAGGCAACTTAGTACCTGGCAGGTTCATTAGAGCAAGTGCTGGGGAAAGGAGCCACAAAGGAACAAGTGAGTCCCAGGAAAATGAGCCAAGAGATGGTGGTGGTAGGAGTAGTTTGAAGGGAAAATATTAAAGCACTTTGACTTCCAGGTAATATTTCAGGAGAGTCAGACGCTAAGAACCAAGATGAAGACCCAAGGAGTTGAGATTATGTGGCCTCAGTGGTTTTTCGTGTTGTGCACGTTCCCCACCCACATTTCCCCATGGTGATTAGTAATAAAACCCTGAAAAAATGTACTTTGGACTTTGTCTTTATAAAGAACATAGAAGCTGGGAGGACGGGACACGTTACAGCCATGGTTTATAGAATGGTTGGTAGCAGTGCCTGAGGGAAAGGAAAAGATGCTAATTATTCTATGGATCCCTGGGAAAAAAGGAAAGGTAACAGGGGTGGTGTTGCTGAACTAGGTCTAATAAGCTGTCTTGGGACTGGGCAGGCAGAAAATGCTCATAAAGTCTCTGAAACCCAAGTTCTTTTTACTGGCTCTGCAGCCTCTGTGCTCTTGCACATGACGGTCAGCAGGGGGCAGTGTGGCCAACGTATTACTTATGAGTGAGGGGCTGTCTGCTTTTCCTGTAAGGGTCTGGGGAAGAGTTTATACACTGAAAACTGCACCTCTCTGCGCAGCTTCTGAGTAGATTACTCCACCTTTTCACTTTTCTTCAGGCTCCTATTCTCTTTCCTCCTGTCTCTTTTTCTAAGTCTGCTTCCTTGCCTCCTCTGCTCTGCCTTGCATCCCCACGTCTTACACCCGTGGGTCCTCTGTGGGTCCTCCCAAATATTTTGTGAGAGAGGCAGAGTCAGGTTAAATATGATAATTTTGCAGATGAAAAAAACAGGGTCCTAAAGAGGTGCCTGGCTCCCCAGCCGCTTTTCTTTCCTCCCACCTGCATTCAGGATGTACAAGCCAATAGCTGAGGCTTACATTGTTTATCACCGCAGAGGTTAGTACTCCACCAGGGTCCCCACACCCTTTGGAATTACAGCAAAAGCTGTCAAAGCAATAAACCCAGAAGAGGCTGTTCAGAGACCTGGACTCTGGGGTCCTCTCAATTTCATTAGGCCCTCCACTGCAAGGATGAAAAGTCAAAGGGTGAAACCTTTTGAATACACGCCGGGGACCTGGTGGAGATAGATCTTTCTGAAATCTTTTTAAGAGCAGCAGACACCAGTGCTCTGGGCCCAGTTGCCTGATCCAGAAAAAGGAAAGATGACATTCTTTATTCAAAATTGTCTGATTATGAGCAAGTTTTTTCATCTCATTAAACCTGTTTCCTCTCATGCAAGGGTTGACTGTGACAGTCTGTACCCAATTAAAGCAGTCTGTACACAACTAAAACAGACCTTGTTCCAAATTCTGTCCCACCTTTGGCCACAGCATATTCTGAATTCGAACAATATATTGCTATTGGCATCAAAATAGGAAAATTACTATTGTCATAGCTACTCCTTAGGGAAGACTAATTACACTCGTGGTCCCAATTAATAACACTTATAGCCACAACCTTGGTGACAGGAAGTTCTAGTCCCTGCCCACTCTGATTCCAGGCTGACCTTGGATCTTGCTTTAGACAGTAAAATGTGGCCAAAGGCTTCTAGGGCTTTGAACTCTTTTGCTCTCTCTTTCTTTTGAAATGCTGCAACCATTGTATGGTAAAGCTTGGGTTAGCCTGCCAGAGGATGAGACTCATGTGGAGCAGAGCCCCAGTTTCCTCACTGAGGCCACCAGACCAGGGTCAGCAAGCAGACTCCTGATCATGTGGGAGAGCCCAGCTCAGCTGACCCTTAGAGACTCAAGGGCAATTGCAAATACTTACTGTTCAATGTATCTGAGTTTGGTGAGAGTCTGTTATGCATCAATTGCTGGCTGCTGCACTACTTCAAGTTTTATATAGGCTAACTGAGGGCGGGTAGAATAATTTGGAAGGCTACTAATTGTATCACCAAATATTAAGGCAGTAGTGATATTCTTAGAGGCTCACATTTAGCAATTTGTACATACATGGTGGTTCATAGTAAACACAACTAAAACAGACCTTGTTCCAAATTCCTGTCCCACCTTTGGCCAAATTTCTTAACTTTCCTATACATTAACTTCAGTTTCTGTAAAATGGAAATAATAACAGTTGATGGGAGAGGTGTTGTGAGAATAAATGGGATCATATATGAAGAGTATTTAGTATGTTTACACCTCAGGATTGCAAACAGCTGGTGGGACAACATAGTGAGTGCTCAATAAATGTTAAGCATTCATACTAATAATGATAAATCAAATCTCTGTGTTTGCTAAAGTTCTAGTTGGTAATCCAGGACAACATTTTCCAGTTAATTAATCCAAAATTTGAAAAGCTAATTACAACAACATATATATGTTCCGTTCTTTCTTTAAATAAAAAAAGTAGTATAAACTAATACATTATATCTCAAAATCTCTCCTATGGCAAAATTCCTCATTAAAAAGAAAATTGGGGTTTTGAATCATGACTTCTGAGTATTGAACTCTGCTTTGGTGCCTTGAATTTGGCCTCATTTCCTAAGAAAGGAAACGTGCACACCATGCACTCTTGTGATACAGGGGCATAAATCTTTTGTTGTGAGTCTTAACAACTTCCCTATATTTTGTTGAACCAGGAAGCAGTGAAGTTGTCTACAATATCTGAGAAAAAAATAATCTACATATTTCTCATACAAAGGTTTAATTCAACAGAAGATCTCAAAAGGAAACCAGATGCAAGTTCTGTGTTCAGGGGGAAACTTCAAGAATCAGGTCCTCTCGGGCTTCTGGAGTGCGCGTATGGGTGTCTGTTTCAAATGGAGGAGTGTTTGACACAGACTGGGACTCAGGTGGGAACTGTGCCCAGTTTAGAGGGGAATGCTGTATCAACTCTTTGTTCCCAGATAGAATTGGGCTGTGTGAGCATTCCCTTATTTTGTTGATTCTCAGTTGATTGATTTAAAAAGTAATTAAAAATAAACCTGACCCTTTCCCTAAGCAGTGACTTGTAAGCTTTTTGTTTTATCTTGACCACATCATTGGACTATGTGGTGTCAGCTTTATATGTGTAGATGCCCCTAAATCTCTGAACATAATGCCAAGTGATTCTCAGGCCACAGGTTCTGCTTTAGAGGAAGTAGCAAGTTTCCCAAATCCCATTACCCAGAAGTGGACTTTCCCAGCCCCTTCTCATGCAGGTTAGATGAAGACTTTTCATCTTTTTCTAGGGTACTGTGTGTGTTCTTCCAGGGATCACAGTGAATGAGCCAGAAAAACCCTGGATGTTATCACAAAAACCTCACCTGTGGGTCATCTGCCAGAGATACTGATTCCCCAGTGAACTACAGAAAAAAAAAATCTGTGATGATCTGAGATCATGTAGAGGTGTTTGTGCTAGGCTGCTTCCTTGACCACTCTCACTCTGCGTTCTGAGGTCCTGAGGCCTAGCTCTCTCCCAGCCTTACTGCCGGAGGGTAGCAGCATGGTCCAGGACAGTTTGCACACATCTCAGGATTGCAAACAGCTGGTGGGAACCCAGCGTCCTGCAATGGGGCTGCCCCAGTTTTTTATGGGGGGTTCCCTCTGGATTGGTTCGTGTTTTGATCATAGAAGTTGTTAAATATTATTATGAATTTCACTCCTGGTGGCAAGTGACAGAATCCTAACATTGTTATTGTTCCTCTCCAGTCTGGAAGAGGAGCCATAACCAATCTCTGTCTCTTTGTTTCTGTCAGTCTCTCTTTCATATCTGACCCTCTCTACTTATCATAGCATAGCAGAAGATGACTCCAATTAATAAATTTCATTTCATTTCAAGCCTAGAGCAGAAATAGACTAGGTTCTCTGAATTGCAATTAAGAATTCTTGAGGGAGAAAATCTATTTGGCCTAGGGTGGATCAGTGTCCATCTCTGGTCCAGTTAGCTGTGGCTAGTGGGTGACAGTCACATAATACAGGCATACCATTCAGCCTGCACTGTGAGTGAGGGAGTGGACAGTTATCTAAGAAGAGTATGATGGCAGTTGGCTTCTGAAGTGGCCCTAATGTCCCCTGCTTCCTGATGTTTACACCTCTGTGCCGTCCCCTTCCCTTGCGTAAGGCTGGACCTGTGATTCACTTCGAGTGAACAGACTGTGCCCAAAGTGATGGACTGCCACTTCCAAAATTATCAGACTGTGACTTCCATCCTGCTCAAACTCTTCTTGACTCCCCTTCTTTACTCGGTGTGATAAATCAAGTTGCCTTGCACGTGAGGCCTGCATGGCAAGAGGGTGTCTACTGGTCAAGTGCCAGCGAGGAACTAAGTCCTGCCAATAGTCACAGGAGAGCTTGGAGTTGAACCCTTCCCCAGTAGAGAGCTGAGATGATGGCAGCCATGGCTGGTACCTTGACTGTAGCCTTGTGAGGGACCTGGAGGTAGAGGCACCCTGCTAAGCTATACACAGATTCCTGATCCACAGAAATTGCCAGACAGCCAGACAGCAGATACTGTGTTTTTTTTAAAAAAAATATTTTTTAGTTGTCAATGGACCTTTATTTTATTTATTTTTATGTGGTGCTGAGAATCAAACCCAGTGCCTCACACATGCTAGGCAAGCACTCTACCACTGAGCCACAGCCCCAGACCAGCAGATGCTGTTTTAAGACACATTTGCTCCATCATTCCCGAAGTCCCACCCCTAACCTACTGAATTTTGGGGTAGTCATGCACCCAGAGAGAGAGATAATATAGGCATTTCATGACCAGGGAGGCTGTGCTGACGGATCCCGTGTCTTGTCTTTATTTTACCATATTCCAGCTGTGTAGTTTTGTGCAAGTTATGGAAATTATGCCGGCCACATTCTCATCTGTAAAATAGAAATAATATCTAATACAGTTGTTGTGAGGACTAAAGGAGTTAATATAAACCCAGTGTCTGCAGAGTTTAGCTTTAAAATTAATCAACTAATTAGCTAATATTAATAAACAAATATTAATATTAACAATATCAATAAGAATTAGGCAGTGTGACTGAGTTTTCCACACCTGTGAACCCTGCCTACTTGGGTAATTGGTATCTCAGTTTCTTCTTGAAAGAAGTCTTGAGAATCTTACACTCTTTGCAGAACTGATATAGAAAGGAACATAAAGTATCAAGAAATCTCCTTGAAATAAATGGCTTCTTAACTGCAAAGGAGAGAACTCTTTTCATTTACCTCATTTTGGTCATATAGTAAAGAACAATTTCATATCAAGAAGAAGTCAAATAAAAACAGAATCAGAGCTTTCAGTCAAAATATCAAAAAATATTTGCATTGACAGAATAGAATTTGTTTTTGCAGTTCTCTTCCACAGACAGGCATCTAACAACCTTCTGCAGCCAATTATTTCGTGCTTGGAAATGCCAGGGCCCTACGCAGGTGGCAATCCATCACAGAGACGGAGCCTGAAGATGAAGCACACAGGGATAATCATTGATGCTTAAAAGGTGTCTGCCTTCTGAGACCAAAGCCCATGATGTGAAAGGTTTGATGGGATTTGCTTATTAATTCCAAGCACAAATGCTCGCTGACTGTCTTCATTCCTGCCTGGGATGTTTTTCCTCCCTCCAGGAGCTGGGGATCAGTGTGGTAATAGGAGATGTTAGATTTGCAGATCTCATATCCCACCTCCTCTCCATCTTTCCTTCTTCCATCCCAAGGCCATAGCTCAAGCCCAGATTTCCTGCCTGTCATTGCTGTGTCTTTATTTCAGGTGCCAGGGGCTCAGCGTATCCACCTTGCTTCTCCATTCATTTGTACCATTGAGTATCATTGTACCATTTGTATCATTTCTCCCTTTCTGCAGACGGGGTGATGGGGAGAACATCTTCCTGAGCTCCCCCACTTTCACTGTCCTAAAGTCAAGCACAACAGAAGCCCTTTCTGGGGGTAACGACACTACTCCTTGCTGAGGAAACAAAGAGAGACAGAAAGAGTAAATGAGAATTATGGTGTCTGGGTATCATGAAAAAATCCTGGGCATGTTGAGTAAGGCCAGCCACAGTGTGAGGCTGGGGTCATCTGGGGTCACCAAACTTCATCTCCTTCCCTACCCAACTCGCATCCCAAAGAATAGTAGGGGAAACTACCAATTTCCACATATATATGTGTATATATATTTATGTTATATATATGCATACACATAATACACCCACATATTATGTATATTAATATAGGGATGTGTCCCTTACATTATTTGATGATTTCAAATGCATCCTTTGATGATTTCATCATTGTGTGACCATCATAGAAGTATTTACATAAAGTAAGACAGCTGCAACAGTACTAGGCAATATAGCCTTATGTGATCACCATCATATATGTGGTCCAGCACTGCCTGAAGGCTTGTTATGTGGCACCTGACTTTGTGTGTGTGTGTGTGTGTGTGTGTTTGTGTGTGTTTGCTTCCAATCATTCTACTTTCCCAATCCTCAATAAAATAAACCAGACCAAAAAAAAAAAAAATCACTGGTAATAATCAAACAAGAAAAAGAGGTTGTGCCTGTACTGAAAACTACAAAGTATTCAAGAGAAACCCAAAAGATGTGATTCACTGCAGCTCCTACAACACCTCTTTCCTCAGAAGTGACTCCAAGAAGGAAACGAGTTGTAAAACCTTTAGAATTTTCACCTGTACCCTTGATTTGGATAGAAACAGTTGAGAACTTAGAGAAAAGTCAAGGAAATCTCTCCAAGAGCAGAGCTCCCTACCTATGATTTGAATATCACAGTGGAATCAAGACAAGCCACCAGGATTCCATGCTGAGTCTAGGGACTGATCTGAAGCCTGTGTACACTCCCCTTAGGAAGAGGAAGTACTGCAAGCAGGATCTTAACAAAATCTTAGAAGCCTATCTCATACCAAAGGCTTCAGGGTGTCTGCAAAGCTTTTTTCCAAGTTCCTGCCTTCAGGTTGTTAGGAAAATGGATGGAATAGAATCACCTGGTCTCAAAATGTAGGGAGAAAAGGTCTTAGGTAAGGGAGGGAAGGTGTCAATAGAAACTCATTTCTTTCTGTCAGGGCAAAAAGCACTGAGCGCATCTGTCCAGTCGAAGCAGGAGCAAGATGAAAAGAAGCAATGTGGTAAGGAAGTAAGCATTCTGCAGGAGAAGAAAATGAAAGGGAAGACTTAAACAAGCATCGCAGGCATAAAAGAGATGAAAGACTGCAAGAAAAAATTACCCAAGGAATCTGTGAAGAGCTCCCTGCAATTGCTTCAAGCTATAGAGGAAATTACTAAGAACATGAATGCAGTGAGACAAAACCAAAAGCAAAATGAAACAAGCACAAAATACTTCAGTGATGAAATTCAACCAGCCGAAAGATGGATGAAGAGGTCAAGGAAAGATCTCTAATGCAGTATTCACTTCCAGCTGATCATGGAACAGCTCCTATAAACCTATGAGGGAAAGGATGCATTTAATTTTTTAAAAAAATTTCAACTAATTATATTAATTGTACCTATTAATGGGGTTTGGTATGATATTTCAGTACATGCATGCAGTGTGCACTGATCAAACGCACAGTTTTAAGCTTGTACAAACTTGGTAACTTTTGAAACAAACAAACAAAAAGTCTTGAAACCATGGTTAAAGAAAAGGCATAAATGGGGAAACTATAATAAAAGGACCCAAAATGCATCCACTTGTGGATAACGATGACAAGGTGTGAGCTATGAAACTGGGAGAGCCAGTTGTCATCTCTTTCTAGTCCCCAGTAGTTGACATGTTGGAGGCTGTGGGTGGAAGAGGTGTGTGTGGCTAACATTTAATTTTAGTTCAATTTGAGATGCCTTGCTAGAATTGGAATATAGTTTGTTTCTACCCAAACTCATGTTGAGACTCAATTTTTCTATGCTTCAGTGTCAGGAGATGAGGGCCAAGTGGGAGTTTTGTGCATCACGGGGGTAGAGCCCTTGCAAATGGATTAATGTTTTTCTTTCATGAAGGATTTCTCACTCTTGAGTGGGTTGTTATAAAGCAAGGCTGTCGCTCATGTGCTCTCTTTCTCATTTCCTACCTGCCCTCCTGCTTTCTACCATCAATTGAAGAAATACGAGGCCTCGCTAAAAGAAGATCTGGTACTTATGCCATGCTCTTGGAATTCCCACCCTCCAGAATCATGATTTTCAAATTAGACCTCCATTCTTTATAAATTACATGAACTCAAGTATTCTGTTATAGCAGCACAAAACAGAGACAGCATCCTAGAGAAGATACTGGGTAGACAATTGGGTACTAGATGTTGGAGGTCATCTGGAATGAAGATATACATTTTGGGGTCATAGGTGTAAATGTTGTATTTTAGATGAGATCAGTCAGGGAATGAGCATAGAGAAGAAGCGCAGAAAATGAGCCCTCATTTACTCCAATATTTAAAAATCAGGGAGAAAAGGAAGACTAAGAAAGTCAGCAAGGCAGGAAGAAAACCAGGAGAAGGTGCTATCTGGGAATCCAGGTGAAAGACTGGTATCTAGAACAATGAAGAGATCAGTGTGTCTAATGTGGCTGAAAGATCTAAATAAGATTAACCCTGAGGATCATCTGCTGTCTTTGGCAGTGCAGACGTCATGGGTAACCTTGTCAAGAACTGTTCAAAGTCTGAGAGGAGGAGGTTTAAGGAAGACAGTTGGAGAGCAAATGTAATAGCAAGAACAAAACTTTCTGGGGTGGTAGCTGGCTGGAGTGGTGGGGTCAAGATTTTGCTTTTAAGATGGGGCTGCATGTGATGAGTAAAGGAGAAGATAGGTGAGTTCTATTTTTTGGTGATTTCTAATTCTTCTTCTCTTCCTCCTCCTCTTGCTCCTCCTTACTCAGCCAGTTCTAGGGATTGAACCCAGGGGTGAGCTTCCACTGAATACATCCCCAGCCCTTTTAATTTTATTTCGAAACAGAGTTTTGCTAAGTCACTCAGGCTGACCTCAAATTGGCAATCCTCCTGCCTCCACCTCCCAAGTAGCTGGGATTATGAGTGTGCAGCACCATGCCTGACTTGATTTTCTAATTCTATCAGGCAATCATCTGGGCTGCTGAAGCCATAGTAGTAAGCTCTGGCTTGGAGAAGTAAATATGGGAATTATCAGTGTATCTTAGCCTAGAGATTAAACAAGATCAGGGGAGCTAGGAGAGTAAGAGTAGGCAGCGTAGTAGAGAACTCCAACGATGCTGATTCTTAATAGAGAGAAGTATTGGAGTCTAAGGAAGCATGGCCATGGGAGGAAAATCAAAGATCACATTGTCACCAAAGCCATGGGAAGAACATGTTGCAAGGAGAATGATCCCAGAGATGAAAAGTATCAGGGATTCAATGAGGAAATGAGCAAAGAATTAGGTTGGATGATGGAATAAGAAAGGTTATTTCAGGGAATCTTCAGTGAGAGAATTTCAGGGACATAAGGGAGAAGAAATAGAATCATGATTAGTTGAGGAATTATTGGGAGATGATGAAAAGACAGCACACAACCCTTCCAAGAGTATGAGCTGGGCAGGAGGTATAGGGGAGTCAGGGCAACAATTGAATGAAGATGCTGGTTTAAAAGTCTTATTTTCAAGATCAGGACATACATGTCTAAGTGTTGATGGAACATTTATAAGAAAGAATGAGAGAGAAGAATAGACATATGAAGGATACAGGAGAGATTGACCTTAGATACAATCGGGCTCTCTAAAAAGATGAAAACACAGACCTGGAACCCAAATAACAAAAAGTGGGATTAGTCCAAAGCACCTATTCCATTAAAAAAGGCAGAAAAAGGAACAGGTAGAGACACAGTAAGTTGGTGGTGGATGGAGGAATTCTGAACCCTTCTGATGACGTATTCCTTTATGAAATAAGGGTTGAGGTCATCTCCTGAGAGCAAGTGATAGAATGACGGGACAAGAACTACCTAGTGGAGTTTCAGATTGCCCTTGCGAAGGAAAATGAAACCAATCATTTGGAGACATAGAGAGGGTTTAGTTATTCTACTTTCTTCTTTATCCATTGCACCCAGGAAATGGACTTTTTTTTTTTTTTTAAAATCATTAAGAGGATTCAAAATGAGTGATGGAGGGGGTGTGGGTAAACTGGACTTGAATTTTCTGGACCTCTTAAAAGTCATTGTCTGGGGCTGTGGTTGTGGCTCAGTGGTAGAGTGCTCGCCTAGCATGCATGAGGCACTGGGTTCGATCCTCAGCACCACATAAATATAAAGGTATTGTGTCCACCTAAAAAAAAACTAGAAAATAAATATTTTTTAAAAAGTCGTTGTCAACAAACTGCTTTTATCCCTTCTGGTCTCATAGGCCAGTTCTTTTGTGGCCCCTCAACTCCTGGGCTTCGTGTTATGAAGAGACTTTTTTATTTTAAAACAACAAAGACTGTGGAAACATTGGACTCAGGTTCCTGGGGTTTGGATCGAGGCAGAGAAGATAGTCAGTGAAGACTCTGGACATGCAGGAGTGTCTCCTTACCATTCTCTGCTTCAAGAATCATCAAGCTGTGGCCTACAGGCCAAATTCAGCCCACTGCACATTTTCATAGTGGTGTTTTATTGTGTTACATCTATACCCCCTTGTTTGTATATGGTCTTTGGCTACTTTCTGGAAACATCAGAGTTTAAGTGACTGTGACAGAGACTTTATGGCCTGAAAAACTGGAAACATTTACTTTCTTATAATGAAATACCTAAGGCTGGATATTTATAAAGAAAAGAACATTATTTAGATCACACTTTAGGAGGCAGAAAGCCTAAACAGGATAGCACTGGTTCTTGCAGGGACCCCCTTGGCTGCATCCCATCATGGTGGAAATGCATATGAGAATGAGATCATTTGGGGAGGCAGGAAGCCAGAGCAGGAGTCAGGGATTAGACTTGCTATTATAATAAACTAACTCAGGGTCCCATGAGGACTACTGTAATCCCCTCTGAGGGCACTTTCCCCAGTGATCTAACGAGCTCCCACTAGCCCTCATCTCTAATATCACCACATTGGGTACCAAGGTTCCGACACATCTTGGGGGTCAAACCACATCCAAACCATAGCATGGCCCTTTAAAAAAAATGCCAAAGGAAAAAAGGAAGGTTTTTGGAGGAAGAGTAACCTCGAGAACTTCTGGGTCTGTTTCCTTTTCTGCAAGTCAAGGACACCATTTATTCAATCATTCTTTCATTTAACAAACATTTATTGATTGCTTACGATGTGCCAGAATCTGAGAGTGTGAAGATCAATATCATCTAGCCTTGTCCTTTCAAAGCCCACAGTCCAATAGCAGAGATAGATGGGTAAACAAATTGTTGGAGTACTTAGAGATAAATGCTGTGTCTATGTCCCTGAAGTGGGGATGAAGGGGAGGCTTTGCACCTGGCTTGAATCGGGGTGGAGGCTCATTAGCATGTTTGAGAGTGAAATCAGTCAGTGATAAGTGAAGGGAGATAGAAAACAAGCAGCAAGAGAGGTAGAAGACTCAGGAACATGTTGGAAATATTTTTGTGGAACACAGTGGGGGGTACCACTTTACCACCCTGCCTTTGATACCCTTCTGTAGGCAGTCATGGTCCTCCTGCTGAGTCAAGATGTGGATTTACAATCTGTCTCAGCATTCATCAGCTAGGGTTGGCCCCTGAGATGAAACCTATTGGTTATCCCCTATTTTAACATGTATTCCAGCAATTTATTAACCACAAAGTTCCCCCCAAAGTGTAATATGGTGTTACTAATTGATCATTAATAAGATAATATGAATTAAAACCTAGTAATTCAATCCAGAAGTTTCAAAGTTTTGAAATATATTTTGGTAATGTAAATATAATACAAGTATGTAACCCATTTTAAATAGATGCATTATACTTTGTTGAAATTGAATCTGAAGCACGTGCTCATTTCTGAAGACCAGGTATGATTCTTAGCTGAGCAAATAAGGAATTTCTAAAATGTGTGGGTGTTTGGATGGATTTAGGACACCATTTTTGTTTAAAAATTTTAGGAAATATTTCAAACATTCAGTAAAGAGAAAAATATAACGTGTATATCCACCACCTACATTTAAAAAGTACTAACATTTTTTTCCATTGCTGTAGAGCATAATAAAAAGAATAAAAGCATTATAGATGGAAGTGATGTCCCTTTGTGCCTCTTTCCCATCCCTAATTCCCTCGACTTCCCCAGAGATACACTCTCCAGAGGTTGGTGCGTATTTCCCCCACCCACATTTTAATATTCTATGTTTGTATCAATACACATTAAGTAGAACTGTTCCATGGTTTTAAACATTGCATAAATGATAAGGCAGTGGAAAACTGCTCTGCAACTTGCCTTTATCGTTTTGAACTGTTTTTGAAATGTATCCCTTGCATGCGTTCATTCATTTTTGAAGCCTGTCTAAATTCTACTCTTTGAAACTGGCCCAAATTATTGAAGATATCAGATACATCTGACAGCTTCTCAGTACAGATACGAAATCACTGGGCCTCCCTTGCCTTTTTTCCCCCCTCTCTGTCTTCTCCTTTGTCTCCTTTCTAATAAGAATCTTGATTATAAACCGAGACAGCAGTAGAGAGAAAACTCTGCATGGAAGGTATGAAGTTAGCACGCTATTTTCCAACAAAATGAATACTCCCCCAAATCAAAATCCAAACATTTTTCAGGAGCAGAAAACATCAGACACCAGTGAAGTATAAGGGGCTGTGCAAAGCAATTGCAGTCACTTGGTGGTCTCAGTACCACGTTATAGGTCTTCCTTGCCCAAGGTCACGTAGCTAGTAGTTGGAGAGTTGAGCCCAGGCACTCATATTCTAGAGCTGGTGTGCTTTGCCATTCAAAAAGAGAAGCCATTATTGGTCCCAACAGGGCACAGTGTTAAGTGAGCTCTTCATGGTTAAGAGTCCCTGGGCTAGTGTTTTAACAACTTGGGTGTTGATTTTACTTTGAAATTAAGTATCATAATGGTAGCTAATAATAAGTGATAATAAAGCAGATACTTAAAAATTCACAGGGTTGAATACTACTTTGGTTTTCTCACCTGATTTTAGCCACCCATTGATTTCCAACTCCCTCCCAGATGTTTCTGTTAGACTACTCCACTGTTGTCCCTAGCTCTGTAAGAACCAAACTTGGCTATGTCTTTCCCTCTTGACCATTTCCTATTGCAGCAGATCTGGTGCCAAAGTCTGGTTTCCATGTTCCTACATACTCCAGCTCCTCACTACCTGCTATGGATTGAATTTTTTCTCTTCACCCCCAAGTTTATATGTTGAAGCTCTAATCCCCACTGTGATGGTATTTGAAGATGGAGCCATTTGGAAATTAATCAAGCTTAGACATTTAGACCTCCTTCCTGATGGTGGGGTCTTCATGATGGGATTAGTGCCCTTCTAAGAAGAGATCAGAGAGTTTTCTCTCTCTGCCACGTGAGGACACAATAGAAGATAACCATCTGAAAGTCAGGAAGAAAGTGCTGATCTTGGACTTCTTAGCTCCTGGAAGTGTGAGAAAATAAATTTCTGTTGTTAAAATCACATTCTACAGTGTTTTGTTACAGCAGCTCAAGCTGACTGATATATATATATATATATATATATATATATATATATATATATATATATATATATATAAACTTTCCATCTCTTTTGTGACATCTACCTTATCCTTTCTCTTGCCTGATTTTTTTTTTACCCATGTTATTTTCCTGAACTAGGATATTATTTGCCCTCCCCAGGTAATAGCAACTTTTTTTGGTTATTTTTATATATATGACAGCAGAATGCATTACAATGCATATTATACATATAGAGCACAATTTTTCATATCTCTGGTTGTATAAAAAGTATATATATTCACACCAATTCGTGTCTTCATACATGTACTTTGGATAATGATGTCCATCACATTTCACCGTCATTTCTAACCCCCTGCCTCCTCCCTTCCCCTCCCATGCCTCTGCCCTGTCTAGAGTTGTCTATTCCTCCCATGCTCTCCCTCCCTATGCCACTATGAATCAGCCTCCTTACATCAAAGAAAACATTCGGCATTTGGTTTTTTGGGATTGGCTAACATCACTTAGCATTATATTCTCCAACTCCATCCATTTACCTACAAATGCCATGATTTTATTCTCTTTTATTGCTGAGTAATATTCCATTGTATATAAATGCCACATTTATTTTTATCGATTCATCTACTGAAGTGCATCTAGATTGGTTCTATGGTGAATTGTGCTGCTGGTAATAGCAATCTTTAACGCAAAATTTAATATTCCCTTTTCCCCTAGTCCTTTTCCATATTTTTCCTGCTAATTTTATCTTTGGACTCATATAATACTTAATCTGTACCACACAATATAGAATCAATTGTATGATGTTATTTATTTTTAAACATCTTGCAATGACATGATTAACTCTTCGGAAGTAGGCCATATCTTATACTCTATTCCATGTTTGGTGTTTCCCAATGTGAGTTGGAGATAGAGGGCATGGGGAAGGGAACAGTCCTTGGGGCTCATAGCTCCACCCAGGGTCCTCACAAGACTCCACCTGAAGCCCCTTTCTGTGAGGAGAAACTGGGCCATCTTGCAGTTAAAGGGAGGAAGCTAGGGTCTATAAGGGGATTTAAGACCATGAAAGGAAAAGCCCCCTTAGGCATGTGCAATAGCTCAAGAGTCTGTCCTGGGGCTGGGGTTATATCTCATTTTGTAGAGCACTTGCCTAGCATGTGTGAGGCACTGGGGTTCGATCCTCAGCACCACGTAAAAATAAATTAAAGGTATCATTAAAAAAAAAAAAGAGACTGACCTGGAGTTATCTTGTTACTAGTTAACATATTACTAGTTAACATATTTGTGGTGGTTTGTTCCCACTCTGGATTTTTATGTATAGGTAGTAGAAAAGATATTAACATTCAGCTGTCAATCAAGGTGCCAATCAACTTCGGATCCACCCAGGGGAGAAGGGGGAAAGCTAGCATAACTCATTTAAAACAAGCTCCACTGTGTAGATGGGGCCTTGAGCTACTTCACAGCTCAGTCCATTCTCCTATCCCAGAGTGTTATGTTCGTTTTTAATAAACCTCTACCTTGCCTTCCAACCTCTAGAGATTGGCTCAATTCTTTGCTCAGGAACAACAAGAACCTGGACCAGGGACCCCCTGGGGACCCCTGCCCTTGTGCCAGTAACACCAACATTTTATTTTTAAACTCCTGAGTCCATCACAGTAACATATTCTTGTAGGCTCTTATGATTTTTTAAAGTCACGTTGGTTATTTTTACATGGAAGAAACTAAAGTAGTGTGTATATAGTAGGCTGCTATAACAACATACAGCAGACTGGGTGGCTTAAACAACAGAACTTTACTGTCACATTTCTGGAGGCTAGAAATCCATGATCAAGGTGCTGGCAGAGTGAGTCCTCTCTTTCTGGCTTGCAGACAGTCGCCATCTCACTGTGTCTTCACATGGCCTTTCCTTTGTGTGTACTGAAAAAAGATTATGGTGTCTCTTCCTCCTTTCAGGTTAGAGTCCCAACCCTTATGACTTCATTTAACCTTAATTGCTCCCATAAAAGCCAGTCTCCAAATACAGTCACACTGAGGGGACTTCAGCATATGAATTTGGGTGAACACAATTCAGTCCAAGACAAAGTTATTTTAATTAAAAGCATTAATTAGGTCAGGGGGCTGGGGTTGGGGCTCAGCAGTAGAGCGCTTGCCTAGCAAGTGCGAGGCCCTGGATTCGATCCAGCACCACATAAAAATAAATAAATAAAATAAAGGTATTGTGTCCAATACAACTAAAAAATAAATATTTAAAGAAATTAGGTTAGCATATTAATGATTATTATAAAACTTATTTTAGGTTAATTTAAAATATAATTTCTAATGATATAACATACAAAACTCATCCTGATTTCTTTCCATTTATTAAGTTAGTACACTATTTAGTCAACTTTAAATAACTATGTAGAAAACCATGGATTCCCAAGAAATAAATTTTAAGAAAGCTATTTCATACTGAGTTTTAGTCCCGAATGTTTATTAAAATGCAGAATAAAGTTTAACTAATATTTTATAGCATCAAAATTGACAAAACTGGTTTCATGACCTCATGAAATTCTTAACATTTACGTATCAAACTCAACTTTTGCAATTTTTGTTTCCAAAACAACATGCAAAAAGATTCAGGCTATTGTTTGCAAGCATCACAAACACTTCAACATAAATATTCTACCTAATAATGTAATAGCCAAATTGGTTCTAATCTTAACTATGCTTTCTCTTTTTCACATTGTATTTTGACATCATAAAGTGCTGCTTGAATTTTGAAAAGAATGCCATTTAAAAATCTAGTGAAGCTCTTGAGAGAAAATGGAAGAATTATTATCAGGCTTAGAATCCTTGTCAACTTGTGGAATTTTAACATCAGTGTTTCCTCAGGTTGCTGCCTTTAAACAAAGATCCTTTCCATATGGCAAAAGGAAAGTAAATGGAACATAGATGACAAAAGAGTAGGAATAGTTTAAGATTGTATGGTAGTCAAAACAAAGAATTAGCGGTGTTCCACTGAATCAGATAAATAGTTTTGAAGGGCTGAGCCATGAGAACATTTGCCTTGTCCCCACCAATTCCAATGCTGTTCACTCAAAACTCACTCAGAGGAGAAATCCTAGATACTCATTGTATGTAGAAATTATATTTTAAATAAAAAAAATTTTAAGAAAATATGTATTTGTATGTATTTATTATTTTTTTTTTAATGGAAGGAGATGTCATTCCCATCTTTCATGGAGTGAATCTGTTTCTTTTCTCCAAAATTTAATTATGAAAAAATGTCAACATGGTGAAAAGCTGAAAGAGATGCACAGTAAACAGTTATGTGTCCACACCTAGTGTCTACAATCATGAGCGTTTTGCTATTCCTGCTTTACCATAGAGGAATTGATCCATCTTATGTGTGGTGCACATGTCCATGTCTTCTAAAACTTCAGTGTGCATATCATTATCTAGAGTTCACTACTAGTTCATGGTTCTTTTTTAGGGGGAGAAGATAATTTATGTAGAGTGAAACATTAGAATCTAAGTTACTATTTCATGAGTTTTAATGAATACATATATAGTACCTGTTAACTCAAATCCCATCAAGATATATAAGTTTGCATCACTCCAGAAAACTATTGGATTTTAGATCCTCAATTTATACAATGAGAAGCAGTTTAGTTTGTTTGCTAACAGAGAAATAGAATCGAGCAGAGGCTGGGAGCTAGTTGTTTTAATTTTTGTATGCTGTTTATATTCTCATTGTCATACTAGCAAAGCATAAGGCTTTGTAGCTAGCTACCAATCAGACACTATCAGTGTATGCTCATTAAAATGTTTGTTAAAATATGTATTTATGGGGCTGGGGTTGTGGCTCAGTGGTAGAGTGCTCACCTAGTATGTGTGAGGTACTGGGTTCAATCCTCAGCACCACATAAATATAAAAAAAAGATATTGTGTCAACCTAAAAAATATATTAAAAAATATATTTAAGAGTTGATACTAAATGCATTCACCTAACTGTGTATGTTCATCTGAATTTGCAAATCTGTTAGTGTAATGCTTGGTTATTTTCTTCGACTTTTGAAAGTATTGGGTACTAGTGTCATGCACTCATACATTCATCTTTTCCAAAAACATTATAACAACTTACCCTCTTACTTGGGTGGGGAGAAAAAGAATGAAATTCATCCCTTTTTTAAAAAATTATTGTTCTACTATACACTTTTTGGGCCCTGGATATGACATTTTTTTTAATTATTGGAATTTATTTCTAGGAATTCTCTGCATAATAGATGGAACTTGGTGTCATGCAGACCCTAGTCTACTATGGACTAGATGAACTTCAGTGCATTGTTTAGTCACCTTGATCCTTAATTTCTCTTAACAAAATGGGGCAATAAATATATCTACTAAATGGAATGAAAGAAACTAAAAATTTTTTAAAAGAAGCACAGCTCCCAGTCTGCTGGGAGGGCAGATTCACTAGAAGGTTAACTCTTTGGAATATTCACGATAGTATTTATAAACCTCAGGGAACACAACGATTTTTATAACATTACATATCCTTCACCTACTCCTTAGTTCCACAAAAGAACAATATTCACATACTTACCTTTTTATTCATGTTTATTAAGAAGCACATTTAAAAATCGACTGAGTCCCACTAATGTCTAAAATGACAAAGATATACAATGCCAAAAGTTGACAAGAATGTGAAAGAACCAGAACTGCTTTTTATGCTTTTATCAGTGCATTATAGTTAATACATAACAGTGGGTTCATAACACGTGGAATTCAATCTGTTCCATTTCAGTCCCCAGTGCTGCTTCATTCCCTTTCCTCCTCCCTCCCACTATTCCCCTTCCTCTTCTTTACTGGAATTCCTCTGTAAATATTAAATTGGTGCTTTATAGATATCCATGCAGGTAGAATCCACTGTGGTCTATTTACACTTGCACATGGAGTAATTTTGTCAAATTTATCCTGCATTTCCCCCTTTTTATATCTCTCCTTCCACCTCCTCAATCTCCTTCCTCTACTCCACTGATCTTCCCTCTAATTTCCTGAGATCCAACCCCCCACCCCCTCTTTTTTCCCCTTAATTGGTCTAGCTACCACATATGAGAGAAAACACTTCTCTGAGTGTGATTATTTCACTTAGCATGATATTATATATTTCCATCCATTTAACTGAGAATACCATAATTTCATTCTTCTTTATGACTGAGTAAAACTCCATTGTGTAATATACCGTATCTTCTCTATCCATTCATCCGTTGATGATGAACCAGCACGTTGGCTGGTTCTGTAACTTGGCTACTGTGAATTGAACTGCTATAAACATTGGTGCCTGTATCACTAGAGTATGCTGATTTTAGTTCTTTTGGATATATGCTGAGGAGTGGGATTGCTGGGTCACATGGCAGTGCCATTCCTATTCCTTTTTATTTTTATTTTTTGGTACTGGGAATTGAACTCAGAGGCACTCAATCACTGAGCCACATCCCCAGCCCTATTTTATATTTTACTTAGAGACAGGGTCTCACTAAGTTGCTTAGCCCCTCGCCATTGCCGAGGCCAGCTTTAACTTGAGATTCTCCTGTCTCAGCCTCCTGAGCCACAGGGATTACAGGCATGCCACACAGTGTGTGGCCCATTCCTAATGTTTTGAGGAATCTGCATATTGCTTTCCAAAGTGGTTGTACTAACTTGTAGTCCCATCAACAATGTATGAGTGTACCTTTTCCCCCATATCTTCACTAGCATTTTAAAATATTTGTACTCTTGATAATTGCCATTCTGACTGGAGTGAGATGAAATCTCAGTAAGATTTCATCTCAGTAAGATGAAATCTCAGTCTCAATCTACATTGAGATTTGCATTTCCCTTCTTGTTAGCAAAGCTGAACATTTTTTTCATGTATTGGTTGGTCATTTGTATTTGTTGGTCATTTCTTCTTTTGAGAAATATCTGTTCTTCTGCCCATTTAATGATTGGTTATCTGGGGTGTTTTGGTGTTTCTTTGAGTTCTTCATATATTCTGGACATTAATCCTGTTGGAGGAGTAGCTAGTAAAAATCTTCTCCCATTCCACAGGTTCTCTCTTCATGCTCTCTATCATTTTCTTTGATGTGCAAAAGGTTTTAAATTTGATGTCATCCCACTTACATATTCTTGGTTTTATTTCTTGAGCTTTAGGAAGTCTTGTTAAGCATGTTAATGCTTGCACCATTATGTTGGAGTGTTGACCCTATATTTTCTTCTAGCATTTGCAAGGTTTCTGGTCTAATTTCTAAGTCTTTGGTCCACTTTGATTTGTCTTTTGGACAGGGTGAGAGAGAGGGATCTAGTTTTATTCTTGTACATATTGATATCCAACTTCTCTAGTACCATTTGTTAAAAAGGCTATCTTTTCTCCAACATATATTTTTGGCACCTTTGTCCAGTATCAGATGACTATAAGTATGTGGGTTTGTCTCTGTGTCTACTATTACATTGATCTTCTTGTCTATTTGATGAGCAACCAGATCTAATTTTGTACCATGATATTATCTCATTCCTTAAAAATAATATCTTGGTTGGTGAACAACCAAGTTGAACAATCAGACTTTACTGTGGCTGGGGATGCAAAATAGTGCAACCATTTTTGGAAAACTGGAGATTTCTTAAAAACTTCCACACACCTCTGTCTCACTGATCCTCAAAGTGTTAATTAGTGTTGAGGTTGAGTAACTTTTTAATCTACTCAATGACTTGGCCTCTTCACATCTAGGTTATTTACCCAAGAGTAAAGAAAACAAATGCTTACAAAAATGTATTACACTGGCATGTTCACAGCCAGGATTACTCATAACACACAGCAGGTTTACTCATAATATCACCAAACTGGAAACAACATAGAAATCCATCTACAGGAGAATGGTTAAAATCCATCCATATAATGTCATACCACTTAGCAATAAAAAGGAACAAACTACAGATACATAAAGCAACATGGTTTAATATATTCTTAAAAATCACACTGAATGGAAAGGGGCTGAAAATAAAAAAGTATACACTTTTATATTTTTTAGTCCTGCCTATCCTAGTAGGCATAAATATGGTGTTAGAAAATAGATCAGTAGTTCAGGTGCGGTAGTATGCATCTGTAGCCCCAGCTACTCAGAGGATCCCTTGGGCTTACCATTTTGAAAGCAGCCAGATTATGGTTGTTTCTTGAGGGTGGGAAACTGAGAAGGAGCTCGATGGCACTTCCTAAAATATTCCATAGGCATTTTGGCAGAAGGGATTGAATAGAACACTTACGATGTGAGCATTTCACTGGACTTAAAAAAACTGAAATTCAAAGAAAAAGAAAGGATGTAAGGAAGGAGCCACCTGCTAAGTTTGGAAGATCATTTTCTTTCAGTTTTCCATTGACCCATTCTCCCCAACATCTATGTTTTCAGTCTTTTTATTTTACCCATTCTAGTGGATGGGCAATGGTATCTTTTTCTTGGGGGCGGGGGTAATGGTATATTTTTATGGCTTTAGTTTGCATTTCCCCCAAAGGTTAATGAAATTGAGCACTTTTTCATATGTTTATTGGCCTCTTAGATATTCTCTTTTGGAACTGTCTGTCAGTTTTTATATTGGGATAGCTTGACCTTATTTATTTGTGGGAGTTTTATATTCTGAAATATCTATCTTTCTCTCTATATGTATATAACTTCCCCCACTTTATAGGTTGCTTTTTCACATTGGTGGTATATTTTGATAAACACATTCTTAATTTTAATAGAGTTCAATTTATACATTTTCCCCTGATAGTTGATGCTTTTTATGTCCTGTTACAAAGTTTTAGTCTCCTTCAAGGTCACAAACATGTTCTCATATGCTTTCTTATTCTTTGATTTTTTGATATATATTTTTTATAACTTTATTTTTTTAATATGGTGCAAAGGATCAAACCCAGTGCTTTACCCGTGCTAGGAAAGCACTCTACCACTAAGCTACAGACCCAGCCCCTTATTCTTTGACATTTAAAATATAGATTGACAATCCAAATGAGATGTATTTTTGTTTATAATGTGAAGAGTCCAAATAAATTTCTTTCCATACTAATATTCAAATGACCTAGCATTGTTTCTTCTTTTCAGTGCTAAGGATAGAATCCAGGGCCTCTGCAAGTATTAAATAAAATATATATAGGCAAGTATTATATAAAAAAGTGCATTTCATATTTATTATGTTTAGATATATTTATATAAATGGTTCAAACTCTACAAACATTTCTGTACCATTCTATTTTCATGCATACTGTTGTCACATATATAATGGCTGCATGTAATGCACATGGACATTATATGGGTGTATCATAAATAATTTAATTAATTCCCTTAGGCAGAGTGTTTTGTTTTTTATTATTAAAGTGCTGAAATCAATATTTATCCAAATTGAGTGTCAACTGTTGGGTTTTTCTTAATGGCAAATTGCTAGAAGTGGTAATTGCTGTGTTAAAGTGCATACTCATTTTAAAAGTCTGCCTTCTGTAAGGTTACTACTAAAAATACTAATTTTTAGTCCCACCCACAGATGTGAACCTATTTCTTCATATTCTCACCGACAGTGGCCACTATCAATCTTTTAAATCTTTGCTAAATGTATAGTTTTCAATATTTTAATTCCTAATTTTAAATAATAGGTTATACAACTTTGTATGTTTTTACTGGCTATTTGTTTACTGCCTATTAGAATCTTCATACTTTTTTTCTGAGGTTTTTATTTTTCTTACTGGCTTATAAATACACACACACACACACACACACACACAATAACAGTATTGTCCAGCAGTTTTCCTAGTTTGGCTTTTAAACTCTTGTCTTTCAAGCTCCAGTTTTATTGAGATCTGTTCTAGGAACTAACATCACAGCGCTGGGAAACCTAGGGTCCAGCACCTGGGTGGGCGGAGCCAGCGCGATCTGGGTAAGTCGGCCCCGCCCCATCCCACCCCTTCACTCCCTTAGGGGCGGAGCCAAGGGACGCTCCTGCGCGCGCAGCTTCAGTTGCCATAGCGGCCAGAGGGCGGGAGACTGGCCCTTTCCAGTTCAGTACCTCCCGGAGAAACAAAACCTAGGGGGCCCGGGCCTCAGCATTGCCAAAGTCAACGGCGTGCGTAGCATTTACGCACGTGACGCAAGCCTAGCCGAGAAGGCGCGTGCGCAACGTGACTGTCAGGGCCCTCTAGCCGGCCCGGGCCCGTGTTTGCCGGGGGCGCGGCCTGGAGTAGAGTTCTGGCTCCCCTTGCCGCGAGGGCGGGTCCCAGCCGCCTTCTCGGCCTTTGGGCGCGCTGCCTTGCTGCCCTGCGGCTGAAGGTGTGGCGGATCCAAGGAGTGACCACCCCAGGAAGCAGTCCCTAGAGCGGAAGTGGAGAATGGCTCCCACGAGTGAGGAGTGGGAGTGAAGAAGAGCAGCTTCTCCAGACCCTGGGGGCCCAGGTGGGCGTGAGCGAAGGTAATGCAGGCCGGGTTAGGAGCCTGATACTCCTTGGACTTTCAGTGGGCGAGGCAGGGCGGGGACTGCACGGGAGGGCAGTAAGCGCTGGGTACACCCTTCTGTTTTCACAGTTCCTGGCCAGAGGAGTTGGAGGAAAACACTTGTAAAACTCCCTTGTATCAATTGGAGAGGCAACAACTTTTGAGATCTTGTGGGGTTTGAGTTAGGTTCACTAGTTTTACGAATTGTGCAAGTGTTCCTTTTGTGATTTTGGGCAGGAAACTACAAATTTTCGTACTCGAGTCTGCAATATAAGAATAGTAATACAGACCCACCTAGCAGAATTATGATGCCACAAAGCTTTATGAAGTGCTTAATGAAAGTGATTGAGGATCACATTCTGGAAATTTTTTTCCATGCACTCTGGAAACTGCAGAGGTTTTTTTCTTCTCTTTTTTTGGTTGTGCATGGAAGTGCTGGAGTGAAGTTAAAATGCATTATTATGATTCGTATTCAAACGTGATTAGAGCAGTGATTCTTTTGTAAAGTGTGTTATCCATTCATTCATTCAGTAATACTTGTTGCTGCTTTACTCTGCCCTAGTTGGCACTGTTCTAATCTCTTGGGATGAAATGTAAACAAAACAAAGATCCTGACCTGTGGAGCATACATTCTAGTTTGAGGAGGACACACAATAATCAGTAAACATGAATAAGTTAGAGGGAAATAAATGCCATGGAAAAAAGAAAGTAAGGTAAGGGAAATTGGGAATGCAAGGTGCAATTTTAAATAAGTATGTCAAGGGTAGCCTTCATAGAGAAAACTACACTTGAGCATATAGGAAGGGAAGTAAGGGAATTAGCTGTGCAGATATCTGGGGAAGAACCATTCCAGTAGAGGGACCAGCCACTGCAAAGGTTTTTGGCTTGGAATGTGTCTGGTGTCTTCTGTGAACAGCAGGAAGATTTGTGTGGGTGGAGTGGAATGAGTAAGGGGTGGACTAATAAAAATTAGGTGGCCACACCAATAAAGTATAGTCAGAACCGTGGAGGTGTTTGAACTCCTTTACTCCTTCTCAGGCAATTACCTATTTAATGTAGGTAAGATTTCACACCTTAATTGCAGCTATTAATTAGTGTTCGAAGTTAATGACGAAAATCAGACTTTTTCCAAAACAGCATCACTTGGTTGTAATTGCCAGTAAGTGCTGTGTGAATTAAGAGAGAAGAGCTTGCTGTAATAAAGTTGTATTTGCCCACCTTAGGATTTTAGTAAATGCAGAAATGCCTTCTTTCAGAAAATTGCCTAAATACAATTTAACAGTATAACACGATTGATCTAAGGTAAGTAAAAAATGTTGGTGTATATTTGTGACTTATTAACCTGTATTTCCATGTAATTTGTGAATACAGTATGGTAAATAAATGACTGCGAAGGTTCTTATTACTTTAAGGAGTTTACAGACTGACGGATTAACTTGTAAAACAAATAAAAAAGAATGAGGGCTGGGGTTGTGGCTCAGTGGTAGAGCACTTGCCTAGCATGTGTGAGGCACTGGGTTCAATTCTCAGCACTGCATATAAATAAAGTCCATTGACAACTAAGAAAATAGTGGAAAAAAAGAGAGAACAATATAAGAACAAACAGAACAATACAAACAAATAGAATGAAGTCAAGTGGATATTGTATTTATTATGACATTTCACCTTTATTTCCCATTGTAATCCTTGAACCAGCAGTGTCTTTTGGGATGGTGATTTGGTTGTCAATTTTTTTTTTACGTCTAACAAATTGAGGTTAAAAAAAATTGAGTTAAAAAACAGTTGTAGAATACATTGAATATGCTAAATAAGTGCAGACTTCATGAACTAATGTACCTATTAAATTGCACTGACAGGTGCCATATAATACTTATTGTCCTATCTATTAAAATTTAGAACTTTTCTAAAACTGCCAATTAAGTCATACTTCTTTCTCTTATATCCTTTTCCTTCCCTAGATGCAGACGGTTTTGGTTTCTTAGTGTTATAACACAGGCTATAGAGTGACTGTAATTATATTCAGTAAGGATATTTTACAAATTTAAATTTGATGATTTAAAATTCTGCTAAGAAAGTATGTTAAGTTTTATAATGAAATTTTATAATGTAAGTGTGGAGCTGTCTGACTGATCATATGATAGGCATCAATGTATAGTTTATAGAGACATGTCAGAGGGATTATTGGTCATTTTCAACATGAAGCAGAAGGAGACTAACCATTCAAGTACAACCTAGTTTACAAGCAGTATAATGAGTGTATATCAGCTTTCCATTGCTGTGGCAAAATACCTGAGATAAACAACTTAGAAAAGGTTTATTTTGGCTCACAGTTTCAGAGGTTTCTGGCCACAGACTGATGGCCCATTGCCTTTGGATCTGTGGTGAGGCAGAATATCACGGCTGGGAGTACATGGAGAAAAAGAGCTTTATAGCTCGTACCCAGGATACAAAATGAGAGGACGGGGTTGGGGTTCCAATAGCCCTTCAAGGGCATGCCCTAATAATCTAACTTTCTTCTGCATGGCCCCAACTCTTAGAGGTTCCACCGTATTCCATTAGCAGCATGGGCTGGGAAACAAGTCTTTAACACATGTGCCTTTGGGGGACATTTCAGATTCAAACTAGAGCAATGAATTTTTTTCTCATGAACTGTAGAAATGATTGGTGCCAGCAAAGTGCATGCGTCATTGAAATCTGGGCAGAGGATGTATTTAGCAGTAGTAGTTGGTGGTGGCAGAAAGCCTTGATAGAGGGACCGGTACCAGATTCACATGCAACATCATCTCCTAAGAGGAGGTAAAGTATAATGGGAACTAAAAAAGTCTAAAAGACCCTTGTTAGAGCTTGATCCAAAGTCATGTCCATGGATAAATCTCTTAAGTGTGTGTGTTTGAGGCCATGTGGATGGTGTCACAACCATGGTAGAGAACTCTGGGAAGAAGCTAGATGGCTTATGATAATAAGAGTTGACATTCACTGACAAATATTCTTTGGTATATTCTTTTTATATGCTAGTGTGTTTTATTCTCCTCTAAAACAATGATAAGTCCATTTTTTTTGATAAGAAGAAACTGAATCCCAAGAGGTGAAGTACTTTTCCCAGGCCATTTATTAAGCAGTAAGTAGCAGAGCAGGAATTTGGACTCTGGTCTGGTGGATAAAGCTTTTGTTTATTCCATATTGCCTTGTTTCATAACAGAGTTTTCTGACATTAGCCTTTCCTTATGGGGTTTGTTATAGGTATGATCAGATTTACTACTGATGAAATTTAACTCACTAATAAATGTGATTGATTTAATTTTGTGTTTCTCTTTCTAGATTTGACTTGAAAATGAGTAAGTGCAGAAAGCCACCAGTTCAGCAGTTAGCAAATCCTGAGACATTCAGCCCAGATGTTCTTGCTGACATTTTTGAACTCTTTGCCAAGAACTTTTCTTATTGTAAGCCAGTTAATAATGAATGGCAATTACCAGATCCCAGTGAGATTTTCACCTGTGACCATGCAGAATTAAATGCATTTCTTGATTTGAAGAACTCCCTAAATGAAGTAAAAAACCTCCTAAGTGATAAGAAACTGGATGAGTGGCATGAGCACACTGCTTTCACTAATAAAGCAGGAAAAATCATTTCTCATGTAAGAAAATCTGTGAATGCTGAACTCTGCACTCAAGCATGGTGTAAATTTCATGAGATTTTGTGCAGCTTTCCACTTATTCCACAGGAAGCTTTTCAGAATGGAAAACTGAATTCTCTACACCTTTGTGAAGCCCCCGGAGCTTTTATAGCTAGTCTTAACCACTACTTAAAATCCCATCGGTTCCCTTGTGATTGGAGTTGGGTGGCTAATACCCTGAATCCATACCATGAAGCAAATGACAATCTTATGATGATTATGGATGACCGGCTCATTGCAAATACCTTGAATTGGTGGTACTTTGGTCCAGATAACACTGGTGATATCATGACCATGAAATATCTGACTGGACTTCAAAATTTCGTAAGCAGCATGGCAACCATTCACTTGATCACTGCTGATGGCAGTTTTGATTGCCAAGGAAACCCAGGTGAACAAGAAGCTTTAGTCTCTTCTTTACATTACTGTGAAGTTGTCACTGCTCTGACCACTCTTGGAAATGGTGGCTCTTTTGTTCTGAAGATGTTTACTTTGTTTGAACATTGTTCCATAAACCTGATGTTCCTGCTAAACTGTTCCTTTGACCAAGTCCATGTTTTCAAACCTGCTACTAGCAAGGCAGGCAACTCAGAAGTCTATGTGGTGTGTCTCCGCTATAAAGGAAGAGAGGCTATCAATCCTCTGTTATCTAAGATGGTGCTGAATTTTGGGACTGAAATGACCAGAAAAGCACTCTTTCCCCATAATTTGATTCCAGAATCATTTCTTAAAAGACATGAAGAATGTTGTGCTTTTTTTCATAAATATCAGCTAGAGACAATTTCTGAGAACATTCGTCTGTTTGAGTGCATGGGAGAAGAGGAACAGGCAAAACTGAATAATTTAAGGGATTGTGCTGTACAATATTTTATGCAAAAATTTCAACTGAAGCCTCTTTCCAGAAATAACTGGCTAGTAAAAAAATCTAACATTGGTTGTAGTACAAATACAAAATGGTTTGGGCAGAGGAACAGATATTTTAAAACCTATAATGAAAGGAAGATGTTGGAAACCCTTTCATGGAAAGATAAAATAGCCAAAGGATACTTTAATAGTTGGGCTGAAGAACATGCTGTATATCATCCTGGGCAAAATTCTCTTTTAGAAGGAACAGCTTCCAATCTTGAGTGTCACTTATGGCAAATTTTAGAAGGAAAGAAATTGCCAAAAGTAAAGTGTTCTCCATTTTGTGATGGTGAAATATTAAAGACTCTGAATGAAGCAATTGAAAAGTCCCTAGGAGAAGCTTTAAATTTGGATTCCAGGCCAACACAGCAATGTTATTGTTCTTGTCACATTTTTTCAGAAGAACTAATATTTTCTGAGTTATTTAGCCTTACCAAGTGCCTTCAGGATGAACAGGTTTTAGAACCCAGCAACCAGATAAAGTGCCTGCTTGTGGGTTTACCAACACTCCATGATGTAAAAATGCACATACCAGTGGAAGTTCAACTCCTGGAATCAGCTGAACTCATGACTTTTAACTGTTCCTTGCTTCATGATGGAGACCCAACTTACCAGCATTTGTTTTTGAACTGCCTTCTACATTCATTACAGCAGCTTCATGCAGGAGATATGATGATTTTGCCTGTACTTTCTTGCTTAACAAGATTTATGGCTGGCTTGATTTTTGTACTCCAGAGTTGTTTTAGATTCATCACGTTTTCTTGTCCCACATCCTCTGAGCCCCTGAGAACCTGTGCAGTCTTGCTATGTGTTGGTTATCAGAATCTTCCAAATCCAGTTTTCCAGTATCTGCAGAATATGAATGAATTGTTGAGTACTTTGCTTAAGTCTGATGCACCCCAGCAGGTTTTACAGTTTGTGCCAATGGAGCTGCTCCTTAATGGGTCACTACTTGATTTTTTGTGGGATTTAAATGCTGCTATTGCCAAAAGGCATTTACATTTGATTATTCAAGGAGAGAGAGAAGAAATCAGCAGCAGCCTTCATTTATGAAATTGAATTTGTACTTTCTGAGATTCAATTTTGTAACATTTTCCAATGTTATTGCATCTGTTTGCTCTATCAATTTAATATTTTTCATTTTGGGGAAAGACCAACTTTTACATCATCCAAGGTTTTAATTCTAGAAAACCATCAGCTAGTTCTGATTTCTAGGATACATGCATCCATGTAGAGTTGTTACTTGGCAAAAATCTATTCAGTGATGGTATTCACCTCTAAATATGAGGATGTGTGCATTTGGAGAGGATATGCCCATGCTTACACAATGCAATTGATTTGATCTTACTTATCTGCTTAAGATCTGCACCTGTGTGCCTTCATTCAGAGTTTTTTCCAAACTTCTCATTGGCTAATGATATTAATGAGTTGATAGCAGTGAAAGGAGGAGGCACTCCTCAGCAACAGGACTTCATTTAGCTCTTGACAGTTTTGGATATCAGGGAACTCACTGTGCCAGATTTCTTGGTATATGCCATTCATTGCTTTTAGACCATGGACTGGATTTTCTTTTATGTTTCAAATGAAACTAGTGTGCTATTTTACAAATATTTTACTAAGTACAACCATGTAACTAATAATAAGACAGCTTCAAACCAAAGATCATGTTTAAAACAATGAATAATTGTGTCTAGTACACTCCTGTATCATGAATACTTCATTTAACAATGTAGTAGTAATTTTTAACTTCCAGGAAATTATCAGTGAGTGAAAAGATTTAAAAAGTATTTAATTTTAAGGTAATCATTTATAATCTTTATAGTTTTATTATATTGGGAATATATGAATGTTATGACAGTACTGAAGGAAAATTTAATACTTTCAGAATGAAGTCTCAATATTTAAATTTATAAAATCTTTACTAGATTCTTTTTTCAGTCTGAAAATAGCACTTTATGAAAAGATTAGCCATGAAATGGTTATTTCATCAGTTACATTTGATTCTTTTGAATTGTATGTCTTTAACAGTGTGATGAACTTTTTTGGCAAACTGCTTTAAGCAATTCTTCATTATCTTAAAGTTCTACAAACTAGACAATATTTATATTCTCATGTGCATTTTTAGGCATTTTCCGTTATATGAAAAATAGAAGTATTCTCCGATGTATTTGGTTGATAAATACTGATGTGAAAATTTTCTTGTTCTTTGCTATTTTGAGTTCCATGATAGATTCATAAATAAAGTCTTTAGCAGACAGATTTTGTGTTCATCTTTTTTAAAGAGAATCATGGGAAAGTTAAAAATATAATTGGAAACAGACTAAAAGAAGGTTTGAATGAGAGTTAATGTTCCTTCATTTCCTTTGATTTGTATTCATTAAAATTTATTCCTTAATATTGTAGTATTTATGGAAACCATTGCATGAGAAAGATCGAGTACTTCAGGGTGGTGGTGAGAAGAGAGAGTATGGAGGCCTGGAGGTAGATTTTTGAAAGAAATCTCATTTCCCACAGGTGGCCTTTTGAAAGCAGTTCAAGTTATATGATGCTGGAAGTCGAATGGAAAATTGGTTACCAAGGGAAAACCCTCTTGGAAAATCATTTTGCACTTAATAGTCTTGATGCCCTGCTTGTAATCAATTTATTTTGCTTATTTTAACCACCATTTGTTAGAATAAGTTGAAAGCATGGGTCCAGATGTTGATAATAGAACTTCTAAGCCCTTCAGATAAGTATTGAATGTTTTGTTTTGTTTTTTTTTTAAACACATTTACCTGTATTGGAATCTAACATTGGAATATATTAGAATATATTTTGTTTCTTAGGGCTTTTGGATCAGTTGTTCATCTGATTTATTGGATTGAAATTCCTTTAGAGGTGAGTTAATAACTTGAGGGAGGTTCACGTTGAATTGAATGTAAATGACAGGTACCAATATTTATAGGAATTTCTTTTGACCAAAGGGGAGAAAGAATGCTATCCAAAAGAGGAAAGAAAAAATCTAGTAGATAGTAAGATGTGAGAGATAGTTTATAAAGTATATCAGAGTAATCATAGTTTATTAAAAAATATTTTTTATAGGTCTTGAGATTTCCAATTTAATTGTGATGTTTTTTGAAAAGATTTTTAGCATTCAGAAATTTTTAACTCCACAAATGTGTTTCCTAAAAGCTTGGATAAAAAAGCTGTTACAAGTTTGATTTGTTCAGTATTTTGTTATCCCTAAGAAAAAAGGTTTTATGTTAGTGGGGGCTTTTAGTGTAATGCCATTTAAGTATTTAAATGCATTGAAAATACCTTTTCTGAAGGAAACTTAAAATCCAAATTTGTGGATTTAACTTCTATCTTTAAAACTGTTTTTAGAGATTTATGTTAAATGCTTTTTTTTTCTTTTAATTTTTTTTAAGTTGTAGATGGACACAATATCTTTATTTATTTATTTCTATGTGGTGCTGAGGATCGAACCTAGTACCTCCCATGTTCGAGGCAGGCGTTGTACCACTGAGCTATAGCCCCAGCCCAGATGCTTCTTTTTCTATTCCAAAGACTTGAATGAAAGAAGCAAGGTTAAAATATTAGAAGAGATAAAAAGAAGTGTTTATTCATGATTTGTTATTTTACTTATCTTTGATTAGAGTACCAGGTCTTTAAAATATAGTCATGTGTTGCTTAACAATAGGGGTACATTCTGATAAATATAGTTGGGAATTTGTCATGTTAATGTCAGAGGTACTTACATAAAATTATATTGCTTGAGTATATGAAATCAGTTAATCCTTACATTTTTGGCAATGAAAGTAGTGATTATAAACTCAAATAAAATTCATGTTCATTGACTTTAGAAAAAGGGTAATACTGAAATTAAGTGTTCATTTTTGCTAAGATGAAAGTGAGAAATAAAATATTTTAGTTTTGTTTCAGTTTTTGAAATTGTTTTAAACAATAAATGATTATAATGTCCCCCCAAAAAGTGCATGCTTATAAAGATTTTAAGAAAGCACAAACAGTTTTCTGTTCATTTTTATGTTCTAAAAAATAAAGACATTAAGTATATTGATATGTTTAGGTCTTATTTAAATTTGCTTGGTAATCTTTAATTTGAAAAAATTGTAGACAATTAAATACTTCTTATTAAAATGATGACAAATTATTATGTATAAATGATACAGATATACTTAGCTAAAAATTGTTTATTACATAATTACTATTGAAAAGAGATGCAATTATTTGGTAACAGGCCTCACCCCTATTGGAGAAAACTCATTTCAGAGTGATCTTAGGAGTGGAACTAAATACAAAACAATTTTATGATATGGAAATGAAATAAAAATTCTTTGTTTTTAATATTGAAATTGAAGATGAATTTCAATTTGGATGGAAGGCTTTTTTCTTTTGTTTAAAGGGTTGACCTAGTGGAACAAGTAATAAAGTAAAAGCTGGACACCATATATTGTAATTCATGGTATATAGGTATGTTTTGAAAAGTGATTAAAACAATGATTATATAGTGAGGTTTTTCATATTTTGAGTTTCTAATGAATGCATTCTCCCCCCCCATTCTCTTGTTATTAAGTCTCTTTAATATTTTCCTTTTCTTATTTTTGGCCAATATGAAAAAAGAAGGTAACTTATCTTTGGATAAGTTCAGTTTCATACTGAAAGAGTTGGGAAGAGGTGGAGCTCCTTTTTTTATATTTATTTTTTAGTTGTAGTTGGACACAACATCTTTGTTTATTTTTATGTGGTGCTGAGGATCGAACCCAGGGCCTTGTGCATGCTAGGTGAACCACAACCCCCAGCCCCAGGGTGAAGCTTCTTAATGACCATAGATGTGAAGATGACACCTGTTCTTTACTAGTGAAAAGGTTTAGAAATTATCTGTCACTAAGTATGCTTAGTACTTAATTTTACTCCTTTGAGAATTTTATGTAAAAGTCAACATCTGTTTGTGTTTACATATAGGTTGTATACTCACAAATTGTACCCATAATAATGGGTCTGTAATTTTCTTGAGAATCTTAATCATTCTGTCTTCCAGAGTATCTTAATAGGTCAGCTAGGTGTAATTATTCTGTGTTCCTTTAAACCAAGTGCAGCAGCATTAGTTTTGCTTGTTATAGACAAAATAGTTAACTGTAGCCACATTTTTTGATTTATGGCTTTGATTATAGTTTAAGGAAAACATTTGTAAAGATTGTTCTTTTTGTGTTCATCTGTGGAAAAGGCTATATTTCATGTGCTTCTGTATCTTTTTGCTATTTAGGATTATATTTTAACACCAAGTTATTTTACTGGGTAGGACAGATGTGTTTTTCTGTCTGTACTTTCAAGAACTTACATTTTTAGTGACTCCCAGAATTGGAATATCAGTTTGTATATTAGATTAGCTTAGAAAATTCAAGGTAAGTGTAAATATTTCTTTGTATGTTTCTTTTATATAAGAGTAACCATCATCCCTGCATCCCCTATATGATAACTAGTAATATTAATCTCTTCCTGAGCTATTGTACTTAACTGCTTGAGCAATACTTGAAGTGATCTTACACTGTTTTTTGTTTTTTTTTCATTCTTCTGTTTTCTTCCCAGGATTATGAACTCATCAAGAACATGACATATATTTATTTTATTTTTAAAATACATGACAGTGGAATGCATTACAATTCTTATTACACATATAGAGCGCAATTTTTCGTATCTCTGGATATAAAGTATGTTTACACCAATTCATGTCTTCATACATGTACTTTGGATGGTGATGTCAATCACATTCCACCATCACTGCTAACCCCCTGTCCCCTCCCTTCCCCTCCCACCCCTCTGCCCTATCTAGAGTTTGTCTATTCCTCCCATGTTCCCCCTCCCTACCCCATTATGGGTCAGTCACCTTATATCAGAGAAAACATTTGGCATTTGTTTTTTGGGGATTGGCTAACTTCACTTAGCATTATTTTCTCCAACACCAACCATTTACCTGCAAATGCCATGATTTTGTTCTCTTTTATTGCTGAGTAATATTCCACTGTGTATATATGCCACATTTTTTTAATCCATTCATCTACTGAAGGGCATCTAGGATGGTTCCACAGTTTAGCTATTGTGAATTGGGCTGCTATAAACATTGATGTGGCTATGTCCCTGTAGTATGCTGTTTTTAAGTCCTTTTGGGTATAGACCGAGGAGAGGGATAGCTGGGTCAAATGGTGGTTCCATTTCCATTCCAAGGAATCTCCATACTGCTTTCCATATTGGCTGCACCAATTTGCAATCCTACCAGCAATGTATGAGTGTGCCTATTCCCCCACATCCTTACCAACATTTATTGTTGTTTGTCTTCATAATAGCTGCCATTCTGACTGGAGTAAAATGAAATCATAGAGTAGTTTTGATTTGCATTTCTCTAATTTCAAGAGATGATGAACATTTTTTCATGTATTTGTTAATTGATTGTATATCCTCTTCTGAGAAGTGTCTGTTCAAGTCCTTGGCCCATTTATTAATTGGGTTATTTTTTTATTTTTTATTTATTTTTTGGTGCTTAACTTTTTGAGTTCTTTATATACCCTAGAGATTAGTGCTCTATCTGATATGTCGGGTAATAATTTGCTCCCAAGATGTAGGCTCTCTATTCACAGATAGTTTGTTTTGCTGAGAAGTAACTTTAGTTTGAATCCATCCCACTTATTGATTCTTGGTTTTAATTCTTGTGCTATAGGAGTCTTATTAAGGAAGTTGGGGTGTAATCCCACATGATGAAGATTAGGGCCTACTTTTTCTTCTATTAGATGCAGAGTCTCTGGTTTAATTCCTAACAGACTGGTAGACCAATGGTAAAGAATAGAGGACACAGAGACTAACCCACAAAATTACAATCATCTTAGACAAAGGCGCCAAAAACATGCATTGGAGCGAAGATAGCCTCTTCAACAAATGGTGCTGGGAAAACTGGAAATCCATATGCAACAAAATGAAATTAAACCCTATCTCTCAACATGCACTAAACTCAACTCAAAGTGGATCAAGGACCATGTATTTATTTTATATGCTATATCATCACTATAGGTTTTACAGGAAGCTACTTGATAATTTTTTAAAGAAAACTTTTAAACATGCCCAAAATAAAATGATACAACAAACTCCCATGTATCCTCACTTAGGTTTCATAACTACCAGTGTTTAGCTGAATTTATCTTCCTGTACTTTTTTTCCTCAGAGTATTTCCAATTCATGAAATGCATACCTTAGAGAACAAATAAGCCTTTTATCGCACCTCACAAAATCACTCAGTTATCACTCAGTACCCAGTCCATGTTCAAATTTTCCATGCTGTCTCAAAAAGTGCCTTTTTACAGTTGTTTGGTTCAAATAAGGACTCAGGAAAATTTTATACATTGCATTTACTTGATGTGTTTCTAAGTGAAGAACTCCCCTCATTACCTCCTGCCCCCCAACACTTTCCATGACGTTTTAGCTGCTGAAGAACTGGCTATTTGACTTCTAGCCTTTTCTACATTGTGTATTTGGCTGGTTATTTACTTAGGTTTACTTAAAAAAAATTTTTTTTGGTACCAGAGATTGAACCCAGGGGTGCTTAACTACTGAGCCACATCCCCAGTACCCCACCACATCACATACCTTCTTTTTAAAAATTTTGTGACAGGGTCTCAAAAAGTTGCTTAGGGTCTCACTAAGTTGCTGAGGCTGGCTTTGTACTTGCAATCCTCCTGACTCAGCCTCCTAAATTTCTGGGATTATAGGTGTGTGCTACTGAGCTTGGCCTAGGATTACTTTATAATTGTAACTCTATGCCCCAGATTTTCTATAAATTTGTAATTGTACCTAGAGAGTTAAGTACTTTTTATCACTTTGCAAAGCACAAAATGGCTAGTGTGGCCCTTTCTAAGTGTCAACTGGATCCACCAATTATTAAGTTTTCTTTCAGTCTTTGATTTAATAGGTATCATATCCATTGAATATTGATAACTATCTCCATTATTAGGGTTTGCAGAGTAGTGTTTTTCCTAAGCATTTTTTTTTTTTTTTTTTTTTACTGCAGTAACTGACTTTTATGGAGATGTGCTGAAAGTATCAACTATTAGTTTGGGGAAAGCTGGACCGATGCTTATCAATTTCTGGAAAAGTAAATTGGTATATCAGCAACTTTGAAAGGTGACCAATGAGGTTTTTTTGTTGTTGTTTGTTTGTTTTTTTATTCCCAGTCAGTGAGGTTTTGTGGTTGTGGTTGTTTTAAACTTATCTAGGAACTTCTGGGTTGCTATATATTTGTATTTTAATCCATTACAACTATTGTTCTTGATGCTCAAATTATTCAGTTTTGGCTTAGGTGGGTAGAGGAACGGCTCTTTCATACTGATGACTGTTATTTTAAAAATATTATTCAGTTTTTGATAACTCCCATACATGCTACCACTTTTTTAAATTTATTTTTTAGTTGTAGGTGGACACAATATCTTTATTTCAGTTTTATGTGGTGCTGAGGATTGAACCCAGGGCCTCACGGGTGCTAGGCAAGCACTATACCACTGAGCTACAACTCCAGTCCCATGCTACCACTTTATATGCTGGTTTCATATTGTATATTTTCTGCCCAGAGCCACCATCATCCTGGCTTTACTGGGAATGTCTTTAGTGCAGTATATCTCAAAACTTTTGGTCTTGGGCTACTTTCACTCTCATAAACACTGAGAAACCCACAGAGCTTTTGCTTATAGGGACTGATATTTTTCATGTCAGAAATTAACAGAATAATTTTGTTTTATTAGTTAAAAATGATAATGTCAAACCATTACATTATCATAATTAATATTTTTAATGAAAAATAGCTTAAATATTTTTAGTAAGAATTGTGGCACTGTTTACATCTTTGCAAATCTTTTTTATGTCTTGATAAAAGCAGACAGCTGGACTCTCATCTGATTTCACACTCAATCTGTGGCACTACATTGTTTTGGTTGAAGGGCTTAATAAGATCTGTCCTCACATAATAAGTAGTTGGAAAAGGGAAGAGTAATTTTAATAACCTTTTAAGATAATATGGGTATTCTCTGATACTGTGTCAAAACATGACAGATGATAGCTTCCAAAAAATTGGTTGCAATGGAGAATCTTTATATAAATGAACCTTTTCTGCTCTGCTACACTAAAATCCACTGGTCTGTCTTACACTTTGGATGGGCCGGTCGTTTGACCAGGCGATTTTTTAATACTACAAATTTGTCATTTTGGAGGTATTGGTTCACTGAGTAATATAGATCTTGCCAATGTTGATTTGCAAATATTTGATTATACAGTATTAAAAACTCAGATTTTAAACATCACCACCAATCTCAGCAGAAAAAAAATCTATTGTTCAGGGTGGTGAACACAAGTTTTTAAAAATTTTAATTTTCACTTGAATGCTTAAATTTTATCATGACAACAAGTGCTGACAGTAGGTTTCTTTGAAGTGACAGCTCACTTTATTTGTTTTTGAGAAAATGTCTGCCAAATACTCAAGTCTGAATAAATTTGTCTGCCAGTTGTTCTTTTAAATAGAAATAGTGTTCCATAAAAAATGTACAACTTGAGTTTGGGACTCAGATCGCACAACTGCTTTTCCTGGAGGCAGCTGTTGTACTTCAGTATCCAGCAGAAGCTATAGGTGTACTTTCCACTTCTCTCCCAAGATTATTAAAGACATGTCCTAAGGTCAAGACTAGTTGGGGCTCAGATTGCAACTCAGTTTAGAGTGCTTGCCTAATGTGCACACAGCCCTGGGTTTGATACCCAGCACTGCAAAATGAAAGACATCAAAAATAAGATTTTTTAGACAAATTCATCAAGAAACTTTTCAAGTAAAAATGCTTATCCCTCATCATGAGCGTATGTGATGAAACACAGCACACCTACCAGTATAGTTTGGTGCCATGACTTTGCTTGGACTAAGATATCAGCAGTTTTGCCCACCACTGCTTTTGTATCATTGGTGTTAACCATTAACAAAAGAGGGCTAGGAAGTCCTCAGTGGTAGAACACTTGCCTAGCACACGTGAGACTTTGCGTTAGATTTCTGGCTAGTGGATGGGAGTGGGAGGGGGAAAATAAAGCACTGTGAAAAAGGAAAGAATGATGTCTTGCTTTTATGATGAAAATATTCAGACTCTTGAAAGAATCCATGGGCCATACTCCTAAGAACTGCTGCTTTAGTGTTTTCCCATTACAGCAGCTGCTGATTTTGTTTAAAAGTTTACTTATTTTTTTTATTATATTAAAGGGGTATTAATCCTTTGGTTTTAAAAAAGATTTTAAAAATATAAATGGGTATTTAAATTTTTCTATTTTTTTAGATCTGTAGAGATGAACCTATTTTTCTTTTTATTTCTATTATATTTAATTGTATTAATGGATGTCCTAATATTAAATAAGTAGTACTTGATTGTGATGGGTTATTAGATTCTGTTTGTTAATTTGTGTGTGTGTTACTGGGAATTGAACCCAGGGGGCTCTATCACTTAGTTGTATCCTCAGCCCCTTTTAATTTTGAGATAGGTTCTTGCTGAATTGCTGAGGCTGGACTTGAATTTGGTGAGCCTCCTGCCTCAGCCTCCTGTGTAGCTGGGATTATAATTATACACCACTATACCCAGTCATGTGCTAATATTTTGTTTACAACTTTTATTTGTATTTGTGAGATTGATCTATGTTTTTCATGTATATGTATGTGCAACCTTTGAGTTTAGAATCAATGTTGAATTTAGAATCAATGTTAAAAAATAATTTGGACATTTTTTTTCCAGTATCCTAAAATAGTTTAGTATTTGCATCATTGATTTTTAAAGGTTTAGTAGAATTCTATGTGAAAATAGTCTAGCCTAGTTTCTTGTTGGCAAGAGAGCATTTTTGTGATTTCCTGTTATTTCCTGCTATAAAATTCATCTATTTAGAGATTTTGTCCTTGTTAGTGTCAGTTTTGGCATATATTCTTGGAATATTATTTGTTTAATCTAGATTTTCTTTTCTTTTTTCTTTTTTTAAAGGGGGGGGGAGGGAGAGAATTTTAAAATATTTTTTAGTTTTTAGTTTTTGGCGGACACAACATCTTTGTATGTGGTGCTGAGGATCGAACCCAGGCTGCACGCATGCCAGGCAAGCACGCTACTGCTTGAGCCACATCCCCAGCCCACGGATTTTCTTTTATTTCTGTTTTTTATTCATAGAGTTTTATGAAGTCATCTCATGATTTTAAAAGTAATTTTTCTGTTTGGAGCTTATTTCTTCCGCTTACTATGTTTGAATTAAGCTTCATTGCTTAATTTTCACAGGATCAGCATTTTGGTTTATTTATTAGTCTTTCTGTTTTCTAACTCACTAATTTCTGCTTTTATTTTATTTATTTTATTCTACTACTTTTAGTTTGCTTTGCTCTCTTTTTCTAGAATTTCCAAGTGAGATACTTAATTCAATTATTTTTACTTTTTGTTAATAAAGTATTTGAACTGCTCCTACAGATTATGATTCATCATGTATTTATTTTTATTTCCAAAATATTTTGCACCTTTGTCTGGTCAAAGAGGAATATCCTTGGACCCAAGAATTAGTTTACTCTATGGGGGTGGGGAGAGTGCATGCCATCTGCCCATCTGTAATCCTGGTGACTCTGGAGGATGAGACAGGGGGATTGCAAGTTTGGATTTTCCAGCCTTAGAAACTTAGGGAGACCTTCTCTAAACATTAAAAATAAAAAGGGTTGGTGATGTTGCTTAGTGGTAAGGTGACCTTAGGGTTCAATCCCATGTTAAAATTTTTTTTTAAAACTTCTTGGTGGGAGGGCCTATTGATTTTTTAACATCTTGGTTTTGTTGTATGGTGACCTGAGAATCCAGTTTGTAATATCTATTTTCAAGAAGTTTGTAACATTTTTCTTTTGGCATAATAATTTATCTTTTTTCCCTCTTTGGCCAACGTCCCATGAGCATTTGTAATTATACATCTTTAAAATCTATATTGTTTATGTTGTTTTGATCTCCTGTATTTTTTTCTTAACCTTTTTTTTTTTTAAAAATCTATTTGACTTGTTTTAGACTGAGAGAGGTGGGTTAAATTCTCATATTTTTACATATATAGGTCTATTTCTCCTTGCATTAAAGTCCTGCTTTTGAAAGTTTTGGTATAATATTGAATGCATAGATGCTAGTAGCTGTTATTCTTAATCATGAATTATAGTCTTTGGGTGGGGGGCTGTATCGGGGATTGAACTCAGAGGCACTGGATCACTGAGCCATATTCTTAGCCCTATTTTGTATTTTTATTTAGAGGCAGAGCATTCTTTCCAGCTCTTCAGCTCCTGAGTGGAATCCAGAAGGCTGATCCTTCTTTTTACCCCTATGATATTGTAATATAGGGTGAGTATTGTCCTGTTTCACACGTAATTATTAATGGCATCCCCTTTGACTCAGTAGTTTCTGTGTTTGAATGGTAGGTCATTTGATCACCCCGTCTACTGATCATTTGTCCTTGAAAATATTATATAATGAGGTTTAACCAGGAACATATATCAAATTTGGACAGTTATTTATCTTAGATAAAAAAATCAAACATTGGAGATCATTTTGGTAATTTTAAAAGGACATGGGGAGGAAAAGTGTATGTGAAAGACACACTAACCAAATTTAATGTGTAGATTTTGGATCTTTTTTCAATCTGAAAGATTTTTGGGGGGTAACTCAGAATTGATCTCAGGAGTGCTCTACTACTGAACTATATCCCCTTTTTAGTTTTTAAATTGAGACAGACAACTTAATTCTAAGTTGCTGAGGTTAGCCTTGAACTTGTGATCTTCCTGCCTCAGCTTCCAAGTTGCTGGAATAACAGGTGTGCACCCCCGTGACTAGATCAAAAGAATGTTTTTAGAATATCAGAGACATTTGAACATGGGCTAGGGATTAGAAGATATTTAAGAATCATTGTTATTTTGTTAGATATTACAATGGTATTTATTTTAGACACTTTATTTGTTGGAGGTAGTTTTATGTATTTGTAAGTAAAGTGGTATGATGACAGGGATTTATTTTGAAATACTAAAAAGGTGAGGAGAGAGTTGTAATAGATAAAAACAAGAACAGCAAAATGTTGATAATCACTGGAGCAAGATGACAGGTACATGGGGTTTGTTATTTATCATTTTTGTGTGTTTGACAATTTCTATAATAAAGGAATAGAAGATAAGGATATGATCAGAAACCTATGTTTTAAAAAGTAGGTTGATTATTTTATAATGCAAACTGATCAAGTGACTTTTTGTTGTGGAAGATCAGAAGACAGGCAGCCATGCCTACAATATTCACTTGAAAACTTCCTGTTTCAGTGATTGTTGGGTAACCCAGATGATCTTTGATATGACAGGACATATCAGGAAGGAAACAAAGAGGTAAAATACCATGGTTTCAATGCAGTTCAGTCCTACAGAGGCACCCTGGATGAGGTTGGGGTACCGCACTTGCAGTTGACCCATTCAGCCGGCCTCAGCTTAATGTCTATTTTGTGCAAACATCTTAGAAGGAAGGCACTGTTCTCTTTTCCCTTTGACCCAGGCCCTCACTGTCTCTTCATTTTCTCCTGTTTATGATATGGGAGACAAATGCCTTGAGAAAAAACAAGGTTATAAATCCCCTGGGGTGAGAACTGTTTACTCTTTTGACCTAAGACCATTACTGGCACATAAAAGACATTAAATGAATATTGTATGAAGAAATGAATGAAAGCATTCACATTTGCTGCTTGGCAGATAGAAGGAACCTAATGAATGCTCTTTGTTGAATTGAATTATAACAGAATTGAGAAGAGCATTTTACAGTTCATATCCATTTAATGTTGGAGCTCTTCAAAATCTTTGGAAGCCATCCAGATGAACAGAATCAGCAGTGTGATGTCTATGACCAGGAAAGGGAAACCAAAATGAAGTTCAGTTTCATTTAAAGCTGATAGAACAAGACAGAAAGACATGCATGTCACCTTTCTTTCAACTATGTCTAGAAGTGCTCATCCTATACTTCTGCAAAGAAATTGGAAAATTTTGTAACATCCTGTCTACAAAAAATCTGGAATGACAGGTACCCTTAAATAATCAGGAGTAATTAATCATGGTGCTGCTTGTTTTGATGAGCATGCAAGAGTGACAAGTTCATAATAAATCTCCAGCTTGTACCAGGAAGGTGGCTAAGGAGGTGCTGTGGTTTAATTTACATCTTTGGAAGGCACCAAAGATTTAATAATCTCCCTGCCTCATACATCAAACTAATACCCATGAGGCAAAATAGCAAAACATTTTAAGCTGTTAATCTGAGAAGTAATAAAATCCCCTCTCAGATCACAAATAAATTGACTTTCTGGTGGTCTCGATAGAACTCTAGTATGTGTGATTTATTCAGACTCTAAAGCCGTTCAGGACCACTGGGAGCCTTTGCTGCCGAGCTGGTCAAACTTGGAATGCCATGGTAATTGCCAATCTAATCAGAGGTCCACTGAGGGCAGTGACTGAGCTGGGATCTACTCAATAATTTATTTTACCTTTGTGGTCAGCTACAAATAGATTATAGAACACAAACATATGAACCTGAGACTCAGATCTAAATAGTTGGTTTTGGTTGGATTTTAATTATCTTTCTGCTTGTGTTGTACTTGTTCTAAGAGATCTGACGCTGTTTTGAAGTTTCTAATTTATAAGTTATGTATGTTAACTACTTAGATAAAGTAGAATACCAGAAGGGGAAATCACCCTTCATCGTATGGTGAGCCATTTGTGAAATCTAAACAATGTTCAGATTTCCAGCTCTTTATTTTTTAAGCAGCTGAGCTTTGGGGTTCATTATCTTTATTAATTTAGAAAACATTCTCCTTATTAATGCTGATATGGAAAATACCATCTTCCTCATTTAAAGAATGGGCCATGATGATTTCAGAAAAGGAGGCAAATAGAGTTATGTGTATTCACAGTGTGTATATGTGTATTTATTGCTTCAGTTTGTCATGAAATAATTTATATAAGGAAATAGATTGTAAAATGTGATCTGTGCTCATCTTTTTACTAATGCTACTTATAATTTCAACTGGATCATTAGTGATGCTTAATTTCCTGAAATGGTCAAAGATCCTAAGTGGTTGACATAAAAATAGCCAGTTTCCCTTGCCCCATCCCTCCAGCCCCCATGGCTCTGATTAACAGCTGTAAGTTAGGATTGCATTTGGTCATGTCTTCCAGAGGTGTACTGACTGGCCTAGAATAAACCTTAAACCATAACTAGCTCATCCAGCCAATTTAACAATAAGGAAAATACATGTCATTCCAGATTTAACATGGCTGCTTCTGCCTGCCTGCCTTCGTCCGAGGTAGGCTAGATTCTCTTGGTCAAAGGAATTCAAGTGGAGCCAAGTGACAGAAGCTCAGAGGAAAATCTCCTCCTTCAGTAATTCATCTAGCAAACATCGCCTGAGTGCTCTGTGTGTCAGGCACTGCCTTAGGTTCCAGGATGTAAAGACTCAGTGTAAACACCATGAAGGATGGAGGCAGCACTGCACAGTTTTCCATTGCTACTGCAACAAATTCCCACTGACTCAATAGCTGAAAAAATACAAATTGAGTATCTTACTGTTCTAAAGACCAGAAATCTGAGGTCAAGGGTTGCCAGGGCTGTCTGTGTTCCCTTCTGGAGGTCTAGGGAGAATCTGCTTCCTTATCCTTTCCAAACTTTAGAAACCATCTGCCTGTCTTGGCTCAGGGCCCTGTTACCATCACTTCAACTCTTGTGTCTTTTGTCATATATCCTTCTACTCAATCTGATCTGCCTCCCTCTTGTACAGATCCACGTGATGATATTGAGCCCACTTGGATAATCCAGGATAATCTTCCCACCTCAAAACCATTAATCTAATTGCATTTTCAAAGATCCATTTTCATATAAGGTAACATTCAGAGGTTCCAGGAATGAGGATGTGGACATTTTTTGGCAGTGAGGGGGGGTAGATTTTTATTCACAGATTTAGGCATTGGATTGCTCTAAAACTCTCTAACTTAATATGAATGTTTAAATAAATGTCTTAACCTTTTTGAGTCTTACTCAATCTTATCTGCAATAGAGTAAATAATGCCCATCTCTTAGGGTTGTATAAAGATTAAACGTCTGAAAGCAATTAGCACCATGTCTGACACATAGGACAAGTTCAATGGATGGGAAATTTTTGAATTATTGTTTTTATGATCCAGTGATGAAAGGGTACAATCTCACCTTTTGAGGACTTCCAAATCTAGGGGGGAAGATGAACAGGTAAACAAATAACTAAGTCAGTGGGAGGCAGTGTGATCAGGGCTATATTTGTCTCAGACTACAGCAGTTCTCTTCTTATGACTTCAGTCTTTTATAGATGATTACCTAACACTTGATTTTTGAAGGGAAAGAAAGCGACATAAAAGTTTGTCTGAAGCTATGACTGGCATGAAATGCCAAGTACCAGAAGGTTGTGTATTTTAATTTTAATGTCTTCTTTAAGAAACAACAATTTCCTGGACATGAGATATTAAGTTAACACTCTTGGACTTAAAGCATATGTCATTGAATAAGTTAGGGCCTTGGAGGGCTAAGACAGTACTGATGGTAAAAGGAAAAACAATAATGTAAGAGGGAAGTTGAGAGTTCATCCTGTTCCTCTGTCTTCCTCCTCCTTTCCTCCTTTCTTGACTTACATTCTCTACCTCCTCCCAAGGGAAAAGAGGGCCACTCTGATGGGAAGCATTCCAGGATGTTAGCTGGACCACAGGTACTCATGTCCAGTCTTCCTGTGTATGCAAAAGTCAGCACTTTGGGTGTCATGCAGTGTCTCTCCTGTCCATGTGGCTTGAGAGTTGAGGGGCAGGGTCCACTTTTTTCTTTCTGTGAGCAGCTGGCCTGAGCACACATGTTCTCCCTGTTCTTTCTGACTTTTTTGCTAATTTGATCCTCACCCTACCTAATTGTAGCAGCATGTAACACAGATTCCTCACTTGATGTCTATAACACCACTTTCTCTTCACATCTACTGCTGTTATGGTTTGGATATGAGGCATCCCTCAAAAGCTCCTGTGTTAATGCAGGAATGTTCAGAGGTGAAGTTAGATTATGAGAGCTGTTATCTAATCAGTCCATCCTAGTTTGAACAGACTAACTGAATGATAACTGTAAGCAGGTGGGGGACTGGCTAGAGAAAGTAGGTCACTGGGGGTAGCTCCTAGAAAAGTTCATCTTCCCTGAAGCCTCTTAGTCCCTCTCTCTTTCTCTCTCTGCCTCTTGGCTACTATGATTGGAGCAGCATGCCTCTACCATGCCCTCCCCACATGATGTTCTACCTCACCTTGGGCCCAGAGCAATGGAATTGGCTCACCATGGTCTAAGTCTCTGAAACTATGAGCTCAAAATAAAATCCTCACCTCCCCTAAATTGTTCTTATTAGGAATATTGGTCACAGTGACAAAGAACTGATTGATATATGCTTCTGAGTTAACTTTGCTGGGTCTTCCCGTTTCCCTGACCTCAAGCTCCAGTCCCAAGACTTCTGCTGTCTCAAATTTTTATGGATTTAAATATCTCCTATATATTGATGATGCCAGGATTCATCGTCTTTTGCTGCTATAACAGATTATTGCAACCTTTAATCACTTAAGAAAATACAACTTTATGACTGAAAGAATGATCAAGGCTCGTCGTTGGAGAAAATGCCCGTTTATTGAGGAACAGCTCTGCATATTTATAGAGCCGGGGTGGTTTGACAGTTATGACACATGGTTTGACAGTTGGCATGGGGTGCTTTCTGATTGGTGAATAAGGATCATGTGAGCCAGCAGGGCTAGTGTGATTGGTGGCTAAGAATCATGTGAGCCAGCAGGGCTCACCATTGGATGGCTCTTCTCAGGGGATGGGGAAGTTCTGATTGGTGGGTAAGGATCATGTTATTTAGCAGGGCTCACCATTGCATGGTTCTTCTTGGGGGATGAGGAGGTTAGTTTTTGGAGTTGGGGCTCCAAAGTTCTGTAGGTCAGAGGTCTGACACAGATCTCAGTGGGCTAAAATCAACCTGTCAACAGGGCTTTATTTCTTTCTGAATGCTGCTGGGGAAAATCGATTTCCTTGCCTTTTCCAGCTTCTAGAATCAGCCTGCATTCCCCAGCTTGTTACCCCTTCCTCTGTTTTCCAAGCCAGAAAAATCTTCCTTTCTGACCTTCCCTTGACCACAGCTGGGAAAAGTTCTTTGCTTTTAAGGACCCTTCTGATGAGGTTAGGTCCACTCTGACAATCCAGAATAATCCTCCTGTCTCTAATTTCAGACCTTAATCACATCTACAAAGTCCTTCACGTCTGTAATTAATGTATTCACAGGTTCTGAGGATCAGAACACATACATCTTAGGGGACATTATACTACCTATCACAATGCGTAAGTATACATCTCCTGCTTAGACCATTCTCCTATATATATATATTTAACTATATATTTAACCACATAATTAGCATCTCCATTTGAATGTTTAATAGATATCTCAACCTTTATTGTCCAAAACTGAGGTCCTGAGCAACTTCTCCAAAACGTACTTCTCTCAGAATTCTTTATTATGTCAGTTGATGGAATCTCTGCCCTTAAAGTGGCTCAAAGCCAAACTCTAAGGATTACTCTTGGTTTTTCTCTGACTTTTGCACCTATATCTGAGGAGAGATACCTACTTCTCCATCCTTTGCACCTTTAGCATATCCTGTTGGCACTACTTTTAAATGATACCCATAACCTGATGGCTTTTCATGTCTGTCACTACTATCGCCTTGTCAGTAGCTTTTATTACAGTAGCTTTTTAATGGTGCTTGCTCCCCTTCATTCACAAAGCATCCAGAACAATTTTGTTAAAATATAAGTTGGATAAAGTCATTTCTCTGTCCCAAACCCAGAAATTATTTACCATATCATCTCAAAAAAAGTACTGAAAATGTCTTACAAGGCCCTGGGTACTTTGTCTTGAAGGCATTCACCTTATGTCTTTGATCTTCTTTCCTCCCTTCACCTTGCTGATTTTGCTCAGCCATAGTAGCCTTACAATTTCACAAATACTCAAAGCATATTCTCACCTCAGGATCTTCACACAAGCTGTTTCCTCTGCCCAGAAATCTATTCCCCACACCCACCAGAAAACCACATGGCTTCCTCTCTTACCTCCTCCCAAAGTGTTTGCTCAAACAATATCATCTGGCTCTAATTTTATGGTTAAGAGGATTCTGGAAATTGACTCACTTGCCACTTGTAAATGTTTCTACTAGAACAAGTAAACTCACATATCTGTCACTCAGTGCCTACAATAAAAAAAAGTTGAAATAAAGTTTAATCATTTTCTCATTTCTGATTCAAGGAAGTTAATAAAAGAATTTGATTATCCCTCTTCAACCACCTTGTCCCTACACTAATCAGTGAGCTGTTGTAATGCCAGCAATGTAACTTGGGGTATGCTATATTTGTTTTGCCATTTTTAGGAGTCCAGGGATGAGGAGAAGAGACAAATTTCAACAAGAGAGTTGAGGAAACAAGGTATCCTGAATTTTGTTCTCTCTATTTTTAAAAGGAATTAATTCAGTGAGCTGGGAAGGAAAGACTTTTCCTTTGAATTTTTCAAGATCCAAAAATTGATTACAGGTTTTGGAAAAGAAATATAAATAATAAACATGGATCTTTTTTTTGTGGAAAGAAAGGGGGAAGGAAGGAAGGGAGAGAGAAAAAGAAGGGAAGAAAATTACTGATTACCAGAATTGTGCCAAATGGACACAGAAACAGTGTGGAAATCAAGAGGAAAAAGTCACAACAATTGATTGAAGCACATCAAATATAAAAGTATCGGAGTTTATATTGACACTTCAGAAATTTTCACCATTGGAAATTTCTGTGGCTTCAACTGTTATTCTGAAAATTAATAGCGATTCAGAAGCAAGCTGTTCTTCTCTTTCCTATATAAACTATATAGCAGATGAAGAAAGTTATTCTTTTTATTGTATTTTTTTCTTATTTTGAAACAACCTCAAACTTATTGAATGTATCCAGTGTAGCAACAGAAACTATATCGCCCCTCCTCTTGAGCCATTGAGAATAAGTTTCCAATCTGAGGTTCCATTGACCTCTATAGACTTTAATGTTAATTTCCTACAAATAAGGAGACTCTCTTAGATAGCCTCAGCAACCATCAAAATTAGGAAATTAACATGGATACTCCAGTTTTAAGAATAAATAACATCCTTTATAGTGAAAGGATATTGTTTAGAATTATGTATTTCATTTAGTTAATGTCACAGAATGTCACAGAACTGAGCTGAGGCCTTTTGCTTCTTATTGTCAAGTGGAACATCATTTCGATGAATCTCATGATGTTCATTTTGATCCCCTGATTAAGGTGGTGTCTGCCAGCCTTCTTCATTGTGAAGTTACTTTTTTCTCTTTGTAATTAGTATATCATGAGGAGTTCTTTGAAAATATTTGAATATCTTATTCCTCATCAAACATTCATTTATATCAGTTGGATTCATGGATTCTCATTTTATTCAATTAATTATATATAAACTACTACTATAATTATTTATTTTGGTGCTCAAATTTCTCTGAGCTGCGTAACCTGGGAGCCCTATCAGTCTGGCTTCTGAGTCCATTTGGCATATCCATCTTTTTTTTGAGTACTTCCTTGCTTTCTGGCTCAATGTTTCAAACACATCTGGTACTCTTCTTTCTTTAAATTTTAAATTTCTTTTTAAATATTTTTTTTAGTTGTCAATGGATCTTTATTTTAATTAAGTAATTTATTTATTTATATGTGGTGCTAAGGATTGAACCCAGGGCTCACATGCCAAGCAACTCCAGCCCCTTATCCCAACTCTTGCATAAGCCATTTCTTCAAGGATCCCTGGTTCCTTTTAGTGGAAAAGAGGATTTGGAAATCAAACAGGTTTTACCACATTGGAGTATTATTGTTCCTATCCCTTTGATGCTCTCAAAGGATAGAAGTAGAGAAAATATGTATGTAAGTGTGTGTGCCTGCCTATGTATATGTGTAATGCAATATGTGGATCTTATTTGTATTCTGGTTCAAATGAACCAATTATGAAAACACACTTTGAGATAATTGGGAAAAATTGATATGAACTGAGGATTAGATGACATCAAAGACTTGTTAATTTTGTTATGTGTAATAAAGACATTACAGTTATATTTTAAAAACTCCTTTCTGAGAGAGGCAATTGATATATTTATAAATGAATTCTGTCTGTCTGCCTAATTTGAAATGAGACTCAAGGTTGGTATCTGGAATGTCAGTTGCATGCAGTGTTTATAGCTCATTTAATCCAAAAGCTGCTTTTTTTTTTTTTTTTTTTTTTTAGAGAGAGAGAGAGAGAGAGAATTTTATTATTTATTTATGTTTTTAGTTTTTGGCAGACACAACGTCTTTGTTTGTATGTGGTGCTGAGGATCGAACCCGGGCCGCACGCATGCCAGACGAGCGCGCTACTGCATGAGCCACATCCCAGCCCCCAAAAGCTGCTTGTTAAGGTCAGCTTTTATCACAAGCCCCCTTTTATAAGACACACAGATTTTATTTTTTATCACATCTGGAGCATATTTGTCTCTTGACCTTCAGTTTGGTGCCTGGTATACATCTTACCCCAAAGGTAGATCTGATAATTGGGACATTGTAATATATTCTTGCCATTGGCTCCGTTCATGTGACATCAAAAGGTTATTTAGAACCAAATGCAAAAATCTATCCTTCATGGTCCTGTCTATGAACTGCTGCTGGTGTGACTAGAGGAGTTGATACAGACATAAGGCAGCCTGTCCCTGACTGGGACGGGGCCTGGGCCTGCAGTCTCTACAGCTGTTCCCTCCTGGGGCAGACATAGTTCAGTGGTGCTTGTTAATATCCTGAGCAGCTGCATGGCAAGCTATTTAGTGCAAAATAATCCATCAGTTAATCCCTTTGTTATTGGTCTTTCAGATGCTTTTCTTTGATTGATGCTATAAAGGGATTGGAAAATGGCATGGCACTTGTTACAAACATCTCTTAACATTATGGTTGTCCTGCCTATCCCTCCAGTGAGCCACAGGAAGCTCCAGAATCTGGAGAAGAGTGACAACATTCGGAGTTGGTGAGACAAATAGTCTGCTGATTACACACAGTTCCTTTAACATCGGCAGTGACTTTGTTTCCCACTCCAGGAAACATACCAGAATGCCAGTGAGGCTAACCTCATGTCCTCTAACTATAAAGAAAAGTAAAATGATTTGAAACCTTCAAAACTTGGAACATTGTAACAAACCAGTGTCAGGATATCATGGTTCAGAGCTGTTGCTCTAGTGGAATACTTTTAATAAAGAAAAGAAGTGAAAAACAGTATCTGTACACTTCCACGGAATTGTCCAGAGGCTGACTCTTGCCTGACTCTTGCCAAAGCTGAAAAATCCCCTGGAAATCTTCAGCTTTGCACTTAATTACCACCTCCTTTGGCTGTTTCTCTTTTGCTGCTTTTCTCTCTTTCCCCTGTGATTCCTTTCTTGTTGCCAAACACACTTTCCTTTCCAGACACCATCTGCTTTCAGAACATATTTGCATTTTCTTTTTCCTTCCCAAAGTGGCCCTTCTTTGGGGGCTATGTTTCCCCTCACCAGGCTGCTGCTAAGTTATTCCTTGGATTGGTAGGAAGGCAGCCATGGCTTGCAGAATCAAAATAGAGCTGGAACTCAACAGAGACATTTTTCTGAACTTTGATGTATCCTTTGTGTTCTGGTGCACCTGCTCCCTTAAGAACCTCGGAGCCCGGGGAATTGGTGTGTAGCTGGCCTTTAAAATATTTGTTTGTTATTAAACTTCAGAAATTCCAAAGTGTATATAAGAGAAACTGATTATCATTCTCCAACACCAATTGCATTCCCCAGAGGTAAGTGAATTCTGCAGCCGCACACAGTGACCCGGTGACTACACTCAACAGTGTGGAGTATATTATTCTTATCTTTTTGCTATACCTGTATAAAAATATGTTTATGAATATATAGAAAATTTTAGATAAATTGAATATAAACACACACACACACACACACACACACACACACACAGTCTGCATCTTGTTTATTATTTAAAGTGAATATCCTGGGCAACAGGACGTCAGTAGGCATACATTTTATCATTACATTTAGTAACTGGTAGTCCACAGTATGAATGCACCACAAGGTTTATTTACCTAATCTGTTACTGGTATACATTATTTCCTATTTTTCTCTACCATTACCAATATTTAACATATTTATCTTTTTACTTGTGGGAAGGTTGAAACTGCTGCTTCAAAGGGTATGGTGAGTACGTTTTAAACACTGATAGATAACTGTGCTAAACTTTATACCTAATAACTAATAGAAACACATGTTTTCTTCCTGCAATTATCATAGAGTATAATGAGATAGAAATGATAATTATGTATAAAGTATTTTATGAAGTATTTTTATTCAACCCACTTAACGCTCACAGGCATTCTGTAAGGCAGTGTTATGATCTGAATGTCTGTGCACCCCATTCATATCTGGAGATCCTCAGCCCCAGTGTGATGGTATTAAAAAGTGAAACCTGGGGGGAGGTGAGCAGTGATCAGTCTACAAGGATGAAGCTGTCATAAACCCAGCTATGCCTTTATAAAAGGGACTCCAGAGAGCTTCCTTGCTCCAGTTCTGTGAGGATACAATGAGAAAATGGACATCTGTGAACCAGGATGTGTGGGTCCCCACCAGACACTGAATCTGCTGGAGCTTGAGCTTTGACTTCCTAGTCTGCGTGCTGTGGGAGGCAGATGTATGTACCGAGTCCATCACATTTTTATTTCAACAGCCCAAATGAGCTCAGATAGAGAGGCAGTGTTATCTCTAATGCAGATGGAGAAAACTTAGCCTCTTTGAGATTAAATGATCTGTCCAGAGTAACACAGCTTGGAAATGGCACAGCTCAGCCCCCGTCCCTCTTTGTCTCTGAGTCTTTTTTGTCCTGTATCTACCACCTCCTCTTGAAGGTGGGCCAAGCCTGCTTCTGTGACAGAGTGATCAAACGTGGGTAGGGGAGGGAACGTTAGCCAGCCAGCTAGCATAGCACTCCCATGGTCATACAGATGATTCTCTGTCTGCTGTCACTCCCCTCATCATCTCATCTTTACACACCAGCTGTGTGCAGTGACCCCAAACATGTCCCATTGAGAAGATTCTCCTTAATATACTGCATACTCAACTGTTGACCTTTTCCCCTAATCCTGTTCTACCTACACCTTTCATCATCTTAGTTGGTTTCTATATCTTCTTAGTTCTTCAAGTCCAATTCTTGATTCCTTTCTCTCTCATAACCCTCACTCACAGGGAAGATGCCCAATCCCATATTGCCAATTTCTCCTTAGTGAGGAATTAAAATCTGAGCACATCATGCTCTGAAACACACCTAGATTATACTGCCTTATTCTAAACCTATTAGCTTGAAAATGTAATTCTGACCTGATCCTTGGAGTGTGTACTCTAATTTAGTAAGGACTGAATGTTTAGAGATGACATCACATTCTTTCCCCCCACCGTGCTGGGGATTGAACTCAGGGCCTTGTGCATGAATGCTTCACAGGTGCTCTACCACTGAGCTAGAACCCCAGCCCATGATCGTTTTTTTGTTGTTGTTGTTTTTTGGACATGACACCTTTACTTTATTCATGTATTTTTATGTGGTGGTGAGGACTGAACCCAGTGCCACACATGTGCTAGGTGAGTGCTGTGCTGCTGAGCCACAACCCCAGCCCGCCATGATCATATTCTTAATACATTTGAAAATTTAATAAATATGAAAATTTATTTTTTCTAAGATATAAAAAAAGTTTGAGTTAAATTTATTGAAAACATAATTCAATTCTAGCTGAGGTCAGTGGATCCAGATTCATGATCCAAGTCTTCTTTAGATAGTTCTCCCATGTGACAAGCAAACAGAGGTGGGTTAGGCATCTCAGAGGGAGCCTCTTGATCTGGTGCTTACTCTCTCCCTCTTCAAGACCCAGGATCAAATTGTGTGTCTTCCAGTGCACAGGCTTCTGAGCTTGGGGGTTTATGTAGCAATTGGCAATGTTGTGGTTTTTCCTCAGTGTGCAAAGCAAAGCAAATTTCAAGTAAGCCATGGTGAAAAGCTGAAATTCTTTATGAAGATGGGGATTTAACCTGTCAGGAAGCACATAACATTTTAGCATTTGCTTGGGTATGTGTGTGTCTGTGTGTTTGTTTGTGTAGGGGAAACTGAATCGTGTATGTGCTATTTTAATTATAATTTGTGTGTCACCTGGGAACTTGCTGGTCCTAGGTAATTTGGGTAAATGTAACTGAAACTCTCCATTGCACAGCCTGGCTGGGGTTTGCCTGGGACAGGGGTTTCCTGAGATGCAAGACTTTGAATACTAACACCGGAAGGTCCAGGACAAGCCATGACAAGTTGATCACCTTGAATTATAGCTGAGTCTAGAGCTCTCAACCACAATTTTTGCTAAATCCAAGAAGCTTGGTTTTTTTCTTTCCCATCTTTTGTGTCTCCTGTATTCAGGCATTCTCAGTTCTACTCCAGGAAGACCTGCCTTCAAAGCTTAGATCCATCACAAGTTTTTGGTTTTGTTTTGCCAAAGTGGTATTTACATAATGCATTTAATAAGCAGCTTTCTCAAACTCTTAAGGGGTTGCATATTGCAGTGAACAGCCTTTAACCAGCTATTCAGCTTTTAGCACATCCTCACCTGCATGTCTTTCCCCTTCCTTCAATCTCTGTTGCAATAGGCACAATTGTTTTCAAGTCTTATCCAGAGTATTTGTACCCCTCCATGTCCCTGAGGGCAGGGGTCCCATGTGAGTATACCAAGAAATTTTCTCAATAGAGTTAGATCTCATCTAAGAATTTCTAACCCAGCTACTTAGAGAATAAAATTATGTCTGTTACATTACATAATGAAAACTATTTTTTATAAACACAGATGAATACAAATGTTTGACCTGGTTAAGTAATTATTAAACTGCTTCCTTTTCTTCCTTTCCCAAGAAAACCTGCAAGATGCAACTCCAGCCCCAACTATACAATGCCATTTTTTTTCTCCCCCTGGAGCTAACCTGTAAGAGCCAAACTGGGGTGGAGGGTAGAGCTTAACTGTCTTCTTATTTTGGGGACATCATGGAATTTTCCTCAGAGCTCTGTGGCTTGATGCATTAACAACCCCCTCAGGATACTGGCTTTGCAAGGGGAATGGTGTGTGCATCTTAAAAAAACAAGCAATGCATCTTTCCTAACGGAAGGCATTAAAGATTCAAGTTGGGCTCGGACCAAAGGCCATAATAATGAGAAAATTGTCAAAGCCATTCATCAGGAACAAACCACAGGGAGATGGGGTCAAATGGACGAGACTTAGCGTGATTTAGTACCAGAGTCTAGAGTCTCTTGGAAGTGACACATCTGAGCAGGGGTGGAAACCTGTTTGCGGTGAAGGTCAGAAGTCTCACTTGACTTTCAGTCCCACTTAATCAGCATGTCTGGACTGTGGGAGACAGAAGGGAAGGTGGCCAAGGGAAAAAGTGGGCTTGGAGAAAAGTACATGTGACCAAGAGAGTCTAAAATTTTAGGACTTGGGGTGTGTAGTTCAATGGTAGAATGCTTTTTAGCATGCTCAAACCTGGGTTTGAACCTAAGCACCACAAAAAATATAAAATCTTGAAAACTCCAAGAATTCTCTGCCTATGTTCCTACTTGAAAATCATATTTCAGTGACCAGAGAATAATAATGATGATGGCTAACACTTTTTGAATGCTTATTACATGCCAGACATTATGTTTAGTACATGTATGGAAAGGTGCTCAACTTTGTTAGACACCAGGGAAATGGAAATGGAAAGCAGACTATGATAGCGCTTCTTAGACACTAGAATGGCTAAAAGGAGAACATCAGAAAATACCCAGAACTGGTAAAGATGTGGAGCAACTGAATCCTCCTACAATGCTAGTAGGAGTTTCAGTTGGAGCAACCATTTTGGTTAACAGTTATCTATTAAAGTTTACCCAGAAATTCCACTTGACCCAGAAAATGTATATATATGTTCACCAAAAGAGATAAGAATTTTTCATAGCAACACTCTTTGTGATAGCCCCAAACTGGAAACAACCCAACTTTCTATCATCAGTAGAATAGATAAATAAATCATAGTGTGTTTATAACATTGACTATTATCCAGCATCAAGAATGAATGGACTCCAACTATGGGTAACCCTATTGGTAAATCTCATTCACTCCTCACAGTAACCCTCTGAGATAGTTTTGTTATTACTTCCATTTTATGAACGAGGAAACCAAGCCTAAAGAGGATAAGTTACTTATCCCAAACCATAAAGCAAGGAAGCTCTGAGGCTGGGATTCAAACCTTGACAGTTGAGTTCCAGCACTTCACCACTATGGGTCCCTGTCCCTATCCTCTAGCCATAGGAGCAACAGGCCTTTGGCGGTGATGTTGTTTTGCTATGATTAAAACTCCCAGAGGCACAGGGTGGAGCCGGTTAAGGAGACCAGCAAGACAGGCCTACTGGCTAACTTTGATTCCCATGTTCCAGGCTGTGTATGTTAACATTACATAAAGCATAGTGTTTAATCATCACAGAAGCCCTTTGCAATGGCTACTGTCATTATGCCTGTTTTTACAAGTGGGGAAACAGAGGTGAAGTCACTTTACCTCCTGTATGATGTGGAGCTAGAATTCAGTCAGTTCTGGGTGCTCCAGAGTCTGTGCCCTTCACCTGCCTCTTATCCATGCCAACCAAACAAAGCAGCAAAGCCACAGAAGAACTGCTCCTGGTTGCAGAGCCTGCATTCATTTAGCTATGTACCTTGACAAGAGCAATGAAACTTCAAGACCAAATCCCGTGGGTTTCATATGGCCAACTGGCTTCTGAGCAAACTATCTGCCATAAGTTGTCTTCACCATTTTCAAAGGAAGAGGGAGCCTATGGGTCCATGGCCTTGACATATCTTCCTGGAAACAAAAAAGATAATTAATCAGTAGTATCTACAGCTTCTCAATTTCAATGTCAGAAACTATGTCACGTTGCTCCCAGAGAGGCTGTGAGCATAGTCTCCTTATAGCAGCTGGAATTGAGTGGACTTGTACTGGAGGAAGAGAGAAAGTGTGTGTGTGTGTGTGTGTGTGTGTGTCTCCATGTCCTAGTAGATGGTGGATGTGCATGTGGAATTCCCAGTGAGCTCTGAAATGGGCATGAACCAGGACATTAAGGCTCTCTCAGGACAGGAGGCCTGGGCACTGCCATCCTTTGGCTGCTGTTGCTTCCTGCATTGCTAAGGGCAAAGGACCATGGAAATCCAGTGTTTTGGGTATGAATGTTTTGGTAGAGGAATGAGAAGGTGGGAGACTTGGGGCAGTGCTTAATATTCCCTCATGATTATAAAGCTTCATCATCTACAGCCTGAATCATCACAGCAGCCTCTACCAGCTCCAGCCCTTCTTCTCTTCCATGGACCTTTCTTATAGCTCCTAGGGAATAAGTTCTTGCCTGATCCTTTGACTGCCAATGCCCCAAGAGCATGGTGCTGCTGAATGTTGCCATGTTTTTGCAATTGTTAAATCATCTGCCTGGAGAATCTCTTTCCCACTTAACCATGGCAAGAAGTTACTTATCTTCTATTGGCCAGTTCAAAAAGCTCTCAGCTTGGTGCTACCCTCTCTGATCACCTCCCTAATTGATTATTCCTTTTCCAGTGCTCCCCAAACACTTTTATTCTCTTTTACACTTAATATCCCTGTTGTTACAATGTAATTATTTGCCATTCTGTTTTCAGAGTAGACTGCAAGCTCCTTTATGGGTAGGAGCTGTGACATATTCATTTTCATGTCCCTTGTGTCTAGCCATGCCCAGTCTGTTCAGGTGTTGAGTAAATGTTTTGGGATGAAATGCAAGAAGCACAGAGGTCTGAGCTCACAGCGTTTTTGCAATCTCAATGTAGTCATTGAAAATATCATGCTGCCCTTGGGCCAGCCTTCTCCTCCATTGTCCCTTTACTGTCTCACCCATATGTGCCCCTTCTCTGCATCAACATTGGCACCAGAAACTTTAGCTTTTGAGGGTAGGCAATAAGATGCTTTTCTACATCTCAGTTTTCTCCTCCAGGAAGGTGGTGGAGAGGAGATGGCATTATCAGTGATGTGCTCTAAGATACAATGGAGTAATTCTGGGAAGGGAACAACAGCTTATTTGTTCTCTGTGCCCTGGTACTTGATCAGTCAGTACATATTAAAAACTTCAGTAAGCAAACTTTTAAAAAACAGACTTAATTTTTCTGAAGTTTTAGGTTTGCAGAGAAATTGAGCAGATAGTATAGAGTTCCCTCTTCCTCTATCTCTACTCCTACCATTTCTCCAATTATTACCATCTTACTTTACTGTGGTACCTTTGTGATAATTAATGAAACAATATTGATACATTAGTATGCAATTAGTATTAATTAGTATTAATACAATACAATTGTATTAGTATACAATTTCCTTGCTTTTACACAATGTGCATCCTTTTCTATCCTAGGATCTCACATGACAGTTGGTGGTTATGTCTCCTCAGGCTCCTCTTTGAGGTGACAGTTTCTCAGACTTTCCTAGTTGACCTTGGCAGTTTTGAGATACAGGTACTGGTCAGGAATATTACAGGATGTCCCTCTCTTGGAATTTGTTTGTTGTCTTTCTCATGATTAGAATGGGGTTATGAGTTTGTGGGAGGAAGATCACAGAGGGTAAGTGCCATTTTTATCACATCCTATCAGGAGAATAAGCAACTTTTTTTTTTTTTTTAAGTAAGAGTGTGACCACTCCTCCGTCTTCCTCAAATTTGTGTTTTTCTATATTTCATCTCTGGATTAGAGGCTGAAATCACATATACTTTGTTCCCCATCATTCATCCAACTAGTCTTCAGTTTCTAAGATGCCATTGCCCTAGTTGCTTTGGTATTTTCTCCCTCTCTCATCTGCACTGCCCCTCGTTAACCTTAGATTATTTTTTTCCATAAATAATTATCTTACTCTTGTATCTGGTGTTCCTGATTCTACTTCCCTACCTCTCCTCCTTGTTCTTTCAGTACTATCAGCTAACTTATTGGTTTAACGTCAATTCCATCTTCAAGAATGGCTCCTCATCACCTCCAGAATAAAGTTCAAATTTCTGAGTGTGGAATTCAAGGTTCCTCTGGTGATAACTCCAAATGCCCTCATTTACTGGGGTCAATACTAGTTCCCTTACTCTACATTTAATAGTTTATGGGAATTTGTTTATTTCAAGAATAAATTAAAATTTTCTTACAGAAAACTTTTTTTTTTCTCCAGAAGTTTCAATGAAACTGTGCATGTGAGTGATGTGAAAACCTCATTAGGGTTGTATATCTCTCTGCAGGTAGTGAATTTTGATGGGAAAAAAAGCTACCTATGGCCCAGAGTCTAATGACTAGACCCTGTCTATGTGCTGCATAGTTTGTGTCAAGTTAGAAAAGAGGAAGAAAGAAGGTAAGGAGAAAATGTACTTGCCTAGAAGTATATGTGGGTGTTCAATAAAATATCTATTCATTTTTCTGTTTTTAGTGGCTTAACACAAGAACATCTTTTATCTCATTGTTTCTGTGGGCCAGGAAACCTGGTGCAGCTTACTTGCTTCCTCCTTATCAAGATGTCGGCTTTTCCATTCATTTATTTTTTTCATTTTGATCACAAGTACTTTCAAAAATTTGCCAGTTAAACCTCACCTTCTTTAAACTTTTATAACACCGAGAGCCCCTGTCATACTCCAGGGATGGCATTTAAATGTAAAATTGAATTCTTTCTTGCATGAAGTAGCCAGTTTCCTATTTCATTAGATGTGAAAAGCATCCCTTGTGCTTGATTGTATAATATGGATGTCCTAAATTTCAATGAACAAAATTAATTGGCTTTCAAATTCCATCTGCCACTTGTTCACATAAGTCCACAATCTTCATTATTAAAGTTTAAAAGTGCATGAGAAATTCGTGAAATTCCCATAGGTAGTCTGCTGAGGAATGCAGGAGCAGTCTACACCAGGGGCCCCTTATGTTATCTGCTGCTCAATGCTGAGCAGAGAAGGGGTAACAGAGGTGGGAAACAGGAGCCGTGGGTTCAAGAGTGCTCATGGGCAAGAGTTTGGATAAGTCACTGGATTAATCAGGAAGTTAATGCTACTTTGCAAATTTATGAATATGGAGCCATTATCTCAGTGAAGCTGGGCTACCATGGGAAAAAGCAGAGACTGCAGAGATAGTCACCACTGATTTTGAAACTTTGTTCTTCTTCTTAGGCTGCCAGTTTTGCCCTTGTTCAGAACAGCTAAGAATATTTTGAAATGCTTCTTTTTGGTGTATTATCCATGTCATGACTAGCTAGCTGTATTAGCACAGGTAGACAATGATTGATTTAAAAGTCTGAAATGTTGCTACTAATTTTAATTTTTTTCTTCCCTATTCCTATAAAGAGGAGTTATTTTTCTTAAATCCAAACATAGTTTTAGATTTACTTTGTTGTTCATGCCCTATCAAAAGTCAGTCCTTCTATTTTCAAAGTCATAACCATCTCCAGAGGGTCAGCAGCTAGGACCAAATCCTATCAGGGTCATCACTGGCTGCCATTAACCCCTCTGATATGTCCATCTGCTTTTCTAATTAGGTCAGGGGCTGAGGACTCTCCAAGGCCTCGGTATTGGTCTAATGGCAAGATAAGAGAAACAGGGTGCTTTGAAACTTGACTTTCTGGTTTCCTCTTGGTACTCAGCCCAGTCAGCTATGGAAGACTCTTGGCTCAGCTCATCTTCTGGCCCCCTTCCTCTTAAAGACTTGGCTCCTGCACCATTGTTATCACATCAGATAACGAAATCTGTGGACATTCCTCCCCACTCAGTATCAGCATGGGCAAGAGTGCTGGGTGGGAACTCCGTAGTTTACAAAGTACTTTCATGCCATGACTTCCCTTCAACTCAAAGGATTTTTGGAATAGGAAAGGTGGGCATTATTAGACCCATTTTATAGATTTCAGAGCACATGGTCAAAGAGGACAGATGCCTTCTCCAGAATGACTTGATTAGTAAAGGAGTAGAACAGGGCTTCAAGGTCTAGGGCGGATTCCATTACATCATGGCCCTTGGGGGAGGGCCTTTGTCTCCTTAATCTTTGTGTTTCCAGCACCTTGTATAGTGCTGGGGACTTATAGATACTCCTACAATAGTGGGGGAATATGAGTGAATGAACAAAACTTCTGATAACCCAGGGCTCTTCCAGTGCCCTTAACAAAGACTTACAGTTATCAGAACCTACCTTTGTAAACCATAAAGCACCACAGAAAGGCAGTTATGACCACTGTTCCTTTTCCTCCAGGCTGAAGGAGAACAGGCCCTCAGAACACCTCAGAGCACACTCTCCACAGACAGAATGTGCCCCTCACCATTGCTTTTGCCCTGTCGGAGCAGGTTTGGATCCTTTAACTTAGTTGTGGAGAGCAGCTCAGGCACGAGCCTTTCTCTAGAATGCTTTTTGTTCATTGTTTCATCTCATTCTTGATGACTTTCTCCCTAGGGACTATTTTTGATTCTGTCAATGAGGGAAGGCCATAATTCTTGGGACTCCCATTAGATTCCACTGAGAAGACAGATCTGGTGCTGAACCTCATGTGCAGCAGGGCTGTGTTCAATAAGTTATAAGCAGCTCCATTAATCAGGCTGTTAGAGTCCTCTTGTGGCCTCAAGGCCTTCCTGGACATGAAGTGTTATTTAAAGATAAGGGAACAAGGAAGAGGCTGGTCCTCTGACCCGTAGACATCAAATTCCATTCTGAACTCTCTTATTAAATAATGCTGGAATTTGGCCAAATCCATGATCATCAGTTTCTCCACCTTTACACTGGAACTATCCACACTCGCTCTGCATTACTTCTCAAGTGGATTGTAAGGATGACCCACTTTGTGACAGCTATAAATGAGATGAACTTCTCAGGAACCATGGTTACAACCCTGTTACATAGACATTTAGTCTGGCTGGAAAATATACAACTGAGAAATTTCTTCTCTGTTCCTGGCATTTGACACAGTTGATACCATCTTGAATGCCTGGGTGTCTGAGAGGGCTGTGCTTAAATGAATACACAAGTGATTTCTTATGTATTTCCCTCCATCGCCATGACAGGAATTGAAATCATCAGAGAAAAAAATTGTGCGGACTCAAATCAATCATTTCCTTAATTTTAAGGTCTTCTGGTCTGTGTATTTCACAAATCATTCTTCATTTTTTTTCCAGAAAGAGTAAAAAGAAGCAGATTCATTGCACCTCTGAACTTAAAGTTGGAGCCCATTTCCATTTTCTCCTTGATATTCTTAACTTTGTCACTGACTGGTCTTTTATCTCCCAATATCTAATCTTAATCTCAGAAATCATCATCTTCATCGGGGGGTGAACCAAGATGAGCTGTGTACAGGTATGTTGTGCCCCAAGCTGGAGGCCTGGCCTCTCCTTTTCGTCTCCCTTCTGGAGCTCTAGCGTGCTCACAGGGTCGGCCAAGGACTAAGTGCTCACTCAATACCTGCTGAAGAGGCCAAATAAATAAATGAAGGGGATTGAGGGCTTTCAGTGGCCAGGCTGGCACAATCTTTTCTAGAGGAAGGTTTGAATATAACATTTAATGACTCAGTCAGAGGTTTGGAGTGTTACTTGTCCTTCAACAATCGCTTTGAGGTCCACTTCCCTAGAAGTCTACCTGATGATTCCAGCCCACCACGTTCTTTCCCTTCCTAACTTCTCTTGTGTTTGTCATATGTTTTTGTGGTTATTGCAGCATTATTTGTTCTATGATATATCACACATCAATATTTACGTGTGTGAATAATTGTAAGCTCTATCTAGAGGCTAAATCTCTATCAAGATTTCATGGGGTTGAAACTTATAAGATTTGGGGAAAGAAACCATAGTGTATCTGTAATTGTTATTCTGCACCATCAAGTATTTTCTTTACAGGAGACAACTTTGCTTTGTCTGGGCACTGACAAAAACCAAATCCTCTTGCTACAGTTGTACGTACTTGATGATTGATTGGGAGGATTTTTCACAGACTAGCCTCTAACTCCACCCACTCTCAGCCTTAGGTCTTTTCTACAACATGCTTCTAGTCCAAGTGCCCTGTGACACGTTTGTGAATCAATCCCTGACCCTGGGTGTTTATGTCTATTGCTCTTTAAATTACACCCACAGCCGTCAGACACAGCAAGCACCTGGTGTCTCCTCTTGACAAGTGTTTTTCCCTCATGACAGTTAATCACTGGCAATGTAGTTCTGTTGGAAGTCCCTGGGTTTGCATTTTTAGGAAGTCTAAAACAGAATAAAATCTGCTTTTCAATTCTCTTCCAACCAGGCATATGTAAAGACATATTGATTGATCCTTAGGGTATAAAGTAAGATATATTTTCTCACTACAAGCAAGACATCGGGTAGCTAAACATCATGCCCACAGCTTTTGCTCCTAGGCCCCATAAACGCTTTATAATTGGTCTTTTCATTGTTGGGCTTAAGTCTGATGCCCAGTTGCTCAAATTTAGTGGATATAAGTAACTGATATCGGGGCAGGTGTAGAAGGTAGAATGCTGTAAAGAACTAGATGTTGCTGGGGGAAACCGGGAGCAGTGTCATCGTGGTGATGACCTTAGACGCCAGTCAGACCTAAGCCCTGCTGTTTGCTACCTGCATGGTTTGGGGCAAGCCATTTGTGTTTTCTGTGTCTTTGTTCCTTAGTTGTGAAACGAAGAGAGCAGCCCCAAGAGGTTATGAGAATTAATTAACATAAATCTCTTAGCACAGAAACAACGGGGAAGCACTTCAGAAATGCTAGGCGTCATTTCTTTTAATATTTTCCTCTCTTCTAGATCTATCTAAATATCTAATACCGTTGACTATGTTAATCTTTCCCAGAATTCAGTCTCTTTAGCTGTTTTCCAAAGATAATTCTGTTTCATACATGGGGCCAGAGCTTTGTCACTTTCTGCTCCATGCCTAAAAGGAGCATTTTGCATATAACAATCCCTCTCAATTATTGAGCAGCTCACTATTTATAAGGTGTTTTTCTACGCTATGTTATTCTTCAAAATGTCCCACAATGGCAGTGTCACTTCATACTGGACTCTGCTTTTATGTCCTTTTCCCCAAGCTCTTGCCCAGCAAGTAACCTCCCCATTGAGGGCTCCCTTGTCTGCAAGCCTCCCCTTCATAGATGCACAGCTGACCTCTGGCCTCTGGACTTCACCATCGGGGTCACATTAGAGAGGCTTCAGTCTCATCATTATTCTCCTTCTCCATAACAGTATGCTATCTTATGATTTCACAGCACTTCCACTGTCTGATATTTTACTTCATTTACTCACTATACAGATTCTTACTCTAGAATGGAAGCTTTGTCAAGGCAGAGATGCTGTCTACTTTGTCTCCTGTGGGGAGGAAGGAATTGGGTCTTGAGGGTATAAGAACATCTTATAAAAAGCACAGATGGTACATGAACCGGCATAGAATGTATACATGGTAATAAAATTTGGGGGACATGATAGGATCAAGAATCTCTAAAACGTCTCCTTAGGGAGTGATATTGGAAATACAAAAGGTCAAACCCTGCCTTGCACTATGAAACAATACTAAGCTTGTAGTAGGCTCACAAATAACGTCTTCTAATGACTGCAGCATACCTTTTAATAGCTACAGAATCTAAAGTTCAGAAAGGTGAAGTAGCTGGCATCAGAGCATAAAGTTAATAAATAGTGAAACAGAATCTCCAGACTGTTTCTTGGGTCTTGCTACCCGTCAAATGCTCAGCACGTGCTTTTTTGTATTGACTTGAACATGTTAGACATTTCCACAAGAAGCATCAAAGAACTTATTATCTATGCGACACAGCAAATTATCTCAGAAAGTCATTCTATTCAGAAGAATCCAGCAAATCTTCCCCAGAGGGCACTAGAGATGTGTTACACATGGCTCCTTTTAAAAATAAGAGTCAGCTCCATCTCCTACTCTTGGTAAAAATAAGGGTGAAAGGTGAGCAGTATTTTTAGTGTCTTAGTAATTGTTTCACAGCATATGAAGGCCAAACAAAATAACAACAGTTCCATTTATTAAATATTCAGTTTCAAATAGCTTATTAATATTTATGTACAATTGAGAACACACTGGCCATTGCACACCTGCTTGAGCCTTGGACTTTTGTTGGACTTCACCACTCTCATTTCTTGTTCTATATTGATTTTTCTTGGGGTACCTGCCTTTCATCATAGCAATTGGCAAAATCCCAGTTTTGAACAGAGTTAATGCTATTGGTAAAAGCATAATAATCTAATATGAACTGTCTCGAGCTAGTGGTTTGCATGGTATCTGACAGATGTTGCTGTGATTCTCTCAGAAATTTGAAAAGTCCTGAGACATACCCGTGAATTCTCTGTAGCACCCCGGGGTGTCTCAGTACACAGTTTGGGAACAGTGATGGTACACCAAGGCAAGAGGCAGTGCTGGCTGGATGAAGAGCTGTGGCAAGGGAGGTGGAAAGATTTTGAAAAGCATCAGAAGTGGAAAATCGGAGATGGAATTGTTCCAAAAATGTTGAAAGAACAGGATGTGGAGATGGAGGAAAGAGGTTTGGAGAAAAAGAGGTCTGATCATTTGGGACCTGGGTGATGAGAACTCCTGTATGGTAGATGGCTTTTGGGGGTCTCTGCCTAGCATACCTCTACTTTCTTGAGAATAACAAACATCTCCTCTGTAGAAAGAGGACCTGGCAGCGTGTCCATCCCACATGACTCATCTCTTTTGCAAAAGATAAGACTAGATGGACCCAGGTTACCATTGAACCTGGATTAGCTTAAACCAACCAGATTCTTTACAAATTATTTGGAATTAAGGCTTGTATGAGTTCTCTGTGGCTGCTGCAATAAATGACCATAAACTGGTGGCTTAAAACAACAGAAATTAATTCTGTCATGGTTCTGGAGGCCAGAAGTTCAGATTCCAGGTGCCAGTGGGGTTCATTCCTTCCAGAAGCTCCAGGGAATAGCACTTCCTTGCTGCTCCAGCTTCAGGTGGCTGTTTGTGCTCCTCGGCTTCTTTGACTATACCATTCCAATTTTGCCTCCCTAGTTACATTGTCTCCTTCTCTTTACATGCCAGTGTCCTCTCCTGTTTCTTACAAGGTCATTGGATTTAAGATTCACCTTATAGGTAATTCAGGATGATCTCATCTAAGACTCTTAATTGAATTTCATCTGAAAATAAGGTAACATTCACAGAGTCTAGATATTAAAACATAGAGGTATGTTTTTTAGAGCCTCTGTTCAACCCTCTGTACGAGACACAGATGCACATAACAGGATGGGTGTGTGAGGGACCAGGATGACTCTTTTGGAGATTCAGGCAGAGAAGTAGAGAAAGACAGGTCTAAAGTGAAGGAGAAAAGTGAAGTAGATGTAGAGGGAGACGCAGAAATGAAAGGACATGTGAACCCTTAGAGAGACAGAGATGCACTCTGTTTAGTTTTCTGGTTCTTGATATCCTTCTCCCAGGGAAATTGGCTGCCTTCAGTTTCTACCATTTAGTTTAATTCTTCAGCAGATTCTCGTATGTTAGTGTGAACCAGCTTCTCTAATTTGAAACCAAGAGCCTTGGTTAACATAAAATAGAACAGTTGGAAAAGTAGGGATGTTAGTCTCAATTTTGACAAACTTTGTCTTCTTCAACAATCTTTTATGATAGTTGGCCCTGTTTTAACAGAAGTAGAAACTGAAGCACAAAGAAGTTAAGTTGAAAACTCTACACAGGGAGTAAGTGACAGAACTTGAATCACTTCCTAGCAGTAAGAAAATCAGGGCTGGGAATGTAGCTCAATGGTATAGTGCTTGCCTAGCTTGTGCAAGGACCTCTGAGTTCCATCCCCAGCACTGAAAAAAAAAGGTCATTGCTTATGTATTGTGCAACTACTATGTTCTAAGAGTTTTATACACATTGATCTATAAGATCCTATATAATGATGTGTCCACAATGTCATAATTTCTGGATATTTGCTTCCCTTGTCCTTGCCCAGGACTCTCCTCTGCTTTGGTTAGGTTCAGTGGCATGGGGCTCTCTTAGTAATCAGCCTACTTAACCACTCGGAAGTCATCAAAGATGACTCAGTATTTGTGGTTTCCACTGCTCATTGGTTCAATTATTCACTCACATCTTAGAAAGAACAAGGCCCTGACCTCATGTTTCCTGTCCAATCCAAGTGTGACTTTCCTTAGGAGTCAGGCAGCTCTGGTTAAGAATGGAGAAGTCTTTATTCTTTCCCTTAGGCTCTGGGCTTTAGGGAAAATGCAAGTTAACATAAATGATCCCCAGATTTCATCTATTTTTTGGTTCTATAGTTGGTCTTCAGTCAGCTGTTCCAGCTGAGTGGATTTCTTGTTTCTGTTGTTTTCCCTGGGAAGACCTGCCTGCCTGCCTGCTGTCTGTTGGCACCAAGAACATCACTGTGTTCAGGTTTCCATCCTTGTGCAGCAGCTCAGATGAGCCCTGAGGAGCAGCGGCTGTCATCACTGACTGCTGCTCCCATGAGGGTGGGGGATCTCAGGTCTGAGGCTGAGGTTCTGTGGGACTTTAGATAACCTTAACCCACTTTCTCACCATGATAACGTGCACTTTCGTCTTTAATCTTATGCCTCATCTATTGTTCTGTATGCTTCAGGATTAACACCTTTCTGCCCATATTTACAGCCTATCTCATATTTCTTATTTAATCCTTAAGTCAGGCAACTTACTTTTGGTTTTCTAGTTTCTTTAAACTTTCTCTGTGGAGTAATTTTTTCCCCTGCCCATGGGTAAACTCAGTCAAATGCCAAGACTTTTATGTGCCCTCTTAATTGTTAAAAATGCAGTATCAATGTAGTTATCAAATGTTCTATCCAAGGTGATAGTCGATATTTTTCACTTAATTTAAAGCTGCAGCTTCTCTCCTCTTTTACCTGAGCCTACTTCAGGCTGGAGCTCTATTGTTGGGGAATGGAAACATAGTCACCTTCCTCTATTTTTTTTCTGTGGTTTCTTCTATTTGGATTCATTGAGGTCTCTACACCTGAACCCTCAGCTGGAGAATTGTTTTCTGATCCTCCTGGATTTGGGACATGAGAAGGAGGAGAGGAAAAAGATAGTAAGAAAATTGTTACTGGTCTGATCCTTCTGTGATTAAGGGATGTGTCCTCTCATGGGACACTTTCAAAGAGTCAGAAAAACTTACCCTCATCACTGGGACTCTATACCTCCATGAAAAAGCATGAGAGTCAAATATACCTCTCTTTTGGCTGTTCTTTGCTTTTCCTTGGTTCTTGGGAATCTAACAATAGCCTCAATGTCTTAGGCTGTTTGTGCTGCTATAACAAAATTCCTGACACTAGGTAATTTACAAAGAACCGAAATTTATTTCTCTCAGTTCCAGAGGCTGGTAAGTCCAAGATCAAAGTGCTGGCAGTTCACTGTCTAGGGAGGACCAGAGGGCACCTATGGTTCAGGGGGCAGGTTGGGCTTGTGTCTGAATCCCCACCTGCAAATCCCTTACCAAAGAGGACAAGAAATGAGCCCACTTAATGGCAGCTTGAGTGCTACTTACTATGGAGTAGGGAATACTGTGTCCTCTTGTGATAGAAGACAGAAGGCCAAGAGGGTGACCTCTCTTGGTCAAGCCCCTTTAGGAGGGCACCTAATCGCTCTCAGGAGGGAGGAGCTCTCATGACCTAATTACCTCAAACAGGCCTCACACTGGCCCTTAAGTTTCAACACATGAATTTTGGAGGGGACACATTTAAACCACAGTGCTTAGCTTCCCGTTGCTGAGCTCTTTGTCCCACCTGTTTTTCCCTCCTAGAAAGGACCTAAGTGATCCTGCAACCTCTCTTGCTTGGCCCACATCTGTGCCACATAGAACATTCACATGTTTTTTACCTTGATAAATTTTGGGGGAGGAAGGTTCCTAACCAAGAAGTTCAGCCAAGTAATTAGTGGACTTATCTCTTGCCCTTATGGGTAAGGGATTTCCCAGTGGAGATCCAGACACAAGCCCACTGAACCACTGGTGTCACATTTTAAACTCACCTATTGGCTTCCTCAAAGCCTCTTTCTTTTGTCTGGAAATTTGAAGGAGATTCACAGTTTAGCTCTCCTTGAGGAAATCCTCCCTAATCACCCTTTTATACCTTCATTGTGTGAAAGGTTTAAGAGTTGCCTGACTTATTTTCTTGGTAAATTTACTTCTGTATGATATGTGCTGTTAAGTACACTAAAACCAAAATGTCTATTTTAGCATCTATAACAAGATTTCATTTGTTTATTCAACTAGCATTAAGCTCCCAGTAGATCAGCACTGTCTAATAGAAATATAAATATGCCTCATATGTAATTGAACATTTTATCAAAGTCAGGTTAGAAAGAAGGGAAAATTAATTTAAACAATAGATCTTATCTAACAATATGTGTGAAACATTATCATTTCAACATAAAATCAATATTTAAAAATTAGTAATGAGATTTTTTTTTTCATTCTTCTTTTGCTCTAAGGCTTTGAAGTTCACATTGCAGTTAGGACCAGCTATGTTTCAAGAATTCAGTGGTCACGAGTGACTAGAGGCAACTGTGATGGACAGCTTGGCAGTTGACTAAGTTCCACAGGTAGTTGGTGTCTGTCTTGATTGCTATACATCATTGGTCTACGTAATATATATGCTTGGCATGTACATATATTAATACTTGTTTCAATACTTGTGAAACTGAACTGAAATATAAATGCAAGATTAAAGAAATGATCAAGGGAATTGTTGAATGGTTCCTTGCAGCACATGCTGTATAAATCATTCAATTCTGCACACAGTTTGCCCACATAGCTTGTAATTGACTTTTTCCACAGACATTAAAGCTCCCTAAAGAAGTGTTTTGATTTTGTTTGCCACTGTAACCATTTAGTCTCCTACATGGTTGGTATTGTGATGTACAGATTTATATAGCTCACAAATATTTATTTAGTTTCCATCCAGGGTCAGTTATTGTTTTAGCTGCTGGGATACAAATAACAGTCTCTGTTGTCATAATAAAAAGTAACAAGGGCTATGAAGGAAATACACTGGGCAACATGAAGGGCATGACAGGGAATAATAGAGGAGCTAGGGAGTATGGAGGAGAAGGATTCAGTCCTGGAAGGTCCAGGGAAGAACCATCTGACTGTATCTTACCACAGTCCTTCCTGCCCTCTCTGTGGCAACCACCCTGAGCTTTCATTTTCTTGAACATACCAAACTCATTTCTGTTTTAAACTTTGTTTGCTTTGCCTGTTGCCCTCTCTAACTGATGTCTTATCATATCTCAGCTCATAGGCCATCTCCTCAGAGGCCACCCTTGACCACTATGTCTCCAGCTCAGCACCTTGCTACTCTCTGTCATTTTGCCACTTTTTACTTATTATCACAATCTGTGATCTTATGGTCTCTGTTGTTTCCCATATCAGAAGTTAAGCTCTAAGATGTGAAACTGTCTTCACTGTTGCAATCTTCTAGTGCCTCGAAAAATGCTTTTAAGACAAATATATGACCCATACTTACCAAGTAATAGACACTTGTTAAATAAACACACGAAGGAAGATGTCTAAAGGTATGACTTAAATAAAGTCTGGGAAGAACTGGTACTTGTTTTCTGTCTCTGAAAAAGTTGGGATTCACACATTGGAAGTTATCCTTTTTGGACAGTCTGGGGCACCAGGCAACCTGGGTTTTCTTCCAGCTTCTCTGAGAATCTTCAGGTATGGGACCATCTTACCTGGTAAATGGACATAACTTTTGTATCTAACTCGAAAGTGTGCATGGGCCTCCAGAAGAGTCAAAGGGCCCAAGGTTAAACGTTCCTGTGGAAATGGGGGTCCTTGCAGCAACACAGAGGGACAGTGTCCAAGGAGATAATACACAAAGTTCCTTTAATGAACTGGGACAGGTTCCTGGTCAAGGGTGGCGTTGGGGTGAGCCTGTGTCACAAGGATCCCTGGAAACTAAATTCCTTTGCTTCTCGCAGCGCTGCCTGGTGGTTGCTAAGGACGCTCGATTCTCCAATCACCGCTTGGCTTGCTAGGCTGTGCAGCCATCCGTGGTTGCTGTGGCAACGGATAGCAACAGCTCCAGACCCTGCGGTGCCAGAAGAAAGCTGGAGGCTTGGAGGGTAGGCAGCCCCTTTGCTGAAGTGTCTGTGAGTTGGATGCTGGGTCTCTCAGGGAATGGGGGTGTGGACTTGACCTGGGATCCAGGGTGCACGGGGTCGAAGGTCCCGCAGTGACCCTGGGGTCAAAGTGCGCAGGGCATGGGGACTACATAAAGTTGTCACTTCTCGTGCCTGCCCTGCATCCGCATCGAGGGGCTCCCCAGCTTTTTCAGACCCCTCCCCACTCTTCCTGTGGCCCCTTCTCCTCACCTCCATTAAAGTTATGGGATCTTGGATTTCCGTTCCTGGGACTCCCTAGCCAGGCAGGTAGCAAGGGGCAGGGTTTTTGCACGAGGGCCATAAGACCTGGGGGTTACCATGCTTATAACTTCAAATTGGCTCCAAGACCTTGGGCAAATTATTTTCTGCTTTTCCTCACACCAGGAAAATGGGGTGCCACGTCCCCAACCTCCTTCACCCCCCTTCCAGGTTTCCTTCTGAAAATGAGTGTGAGAATCAGCTGCGTGCCCAGTACATCCTTAGACGCACTTTGCAGCAGATGTATAGTCTCCTTTCATAGCCCAGTGGTCCTGTGAAGTGACTAATGATTAACCAACCTATCTAGTTGTGCGGTTTGGGCTCAGCAAACTCCCCATGGTCCGGGCTAGTGAGTGTCCAGGCTAGTGAGTAGGATGGGCTGTGCTTGCTGCAGTGTCCTGTCTTGTATGTGAGCTCTCCTGTTTGTCTTGGGTATCTTGCTCTCTGCTTCTGTGAAGGCTTGTCCTTCTCATTTCAGGATTCTACAGTGTGTAATTTACCTAGATGATTCTTTCCAATTCTCCTTTTAATTACTCCTTAAAGCAATTGAGGTTCTACTTCATATCGAGTACTAACCTAGGTGTTTTTCAGGGGAAAAAAAATTACTGTAAGACAAACTCTGTGTCTTTGATGAGCTTATACACTTGATTCATGTTTTACTCTGTGTTAGGTTTGGAAGTCAGAGCTTGATTAAGGTCAAAGATGAATACAGTAGAAAAAATTCTGGAAATTAGTAATAATGGTCAAGCTGAACCATTGAAAAATTTTAATCCTGGGAGTATTTCAGCAAATTCTATAAAGTTCTAATGTATAGACTTTTCCCATTTGTCACCATAAATTTGTTGAAGGATATATTGATCAGTTCCATTATATCTTTGTTCTTCTAAGTTTTGCCCTGGTCTTGACCTCACATTTGAGTTTCTTCCCTGAGAATGTTGAGGAGGCTCTACTATTGATGTGGCTGGACATCAATTTTTGCTTGGTAGTGGTTAATCCTTAGAATCATTCCTGCACAGCTTCTGAGGAGTCTCCAGTCTGCACAATTGTTCCCATACTAAATTCACCAGCAGGTAAGATGAGGACCATCTTATCTCATTCTATGCCACAGGCCCACCAATTGGAATAGTAACCACCCAACTGTTTAAAAGATTATTTTTCTGTCTTCTGATCAAGTCAAGTGAGGAGGTAGTTCAAATTCTATCATCCCCATTTGGGTAACTCATTTGGGTGTTAGTGTAGAGGTGGAGTTTGCCCTGTACACTCATCAATGCTTGATATAAAAGTTTTGTCTTTTTGATGGAAAATGATGGTTATCACTTTGTATTTTTAGTTTGTATTTTCCTGATTACATGTCAGATCGAGCAGTTTGTGATTGTTGACTATTGATAATTGCTATAATGTGAATTGCCTGTCTTTATCTTTGCACAATGTTAAACTTGGCTGCCCTTTTTGTGTTATTTATAGGAGTACTGTACATGCCTGGGTTTTTAACAGTTAGTATTTTATAATGAAGTATGATTAATTTTTATATTCTAGTAATTTCTTATCTCCTTTTTAGGTCAGGTCTATTGATATACAATTTACATATAATAAAATTCACACCTTTTAGGTGTACAGATATATGCATTGGTTTTAAAATTACAAAGTCATGTGATTATCACCACAATAAGTACATGATTCCACTGGCTCAAGAAGTTCTCCAATTCCTAATGTCTATTTCCTTACCTCCTGCCCACGGCAATCAATGATCCGAATTTTTATTTTATGTTTTCCAGAATGCCATGTAAAGGGAGTCATAAAATACATAAAACATATGGTCTGGCATGTTTTCATTAGCATTTCCTCTGAGGGGAAATGTTATCATGTATAACAGCACTTCATTCCTTTTTATTGCTAAGAAGTATTCCATTGAATAGCTGCATCCCCAGATGATGGACATCAGGGTTGCTACCAGGATTTGGTGGTTATGAATAAATAGGTTTGCTGCATTCATGCACAGGTTTTTATATTGACATGTTATCATTTTTTGATAAATAATTGAAAATAGGATTATTAGATTATATGGTAAATATACATTTACTTTTATAAGAAACTGCCATACTGATTTTCAAAGTGATTTGATGGACTGTGCATTTCTGCCCACATAGTATGAGGGTTTCACTGGCTACAACTTGCCAGTAGATAATAATTTGGTTAATTTTATCTATCCTTGTAGGTGTGTAGTAGTGGTATCAGATTTCTGATCTTAATTTGCATTTCTCTAATGATAAATGACTTTAAACAACCTTTGCTTCTTGTATCTTTGGTGAAGAAGTTTGGCGAACTTTTTGATAAAGTTTTGTTTGTATCTATGGCCCATGTTTTATTAAGTTATTTAGTTTTCTTTTTACTAAGTTGTAGATTTGGAATTATCTATTCTAATTATCTATATAAATGTATTTTTTTAAAGAGAGAGAGAATTTTTTAATATTTATTTTTTAATTTTCGGTGGACACAACATCTTTATTTTTTTATTTGTATGTGGTGCTGAGGATCGAACCCAGCACCCCGTGCATGCCAGGCGAGCATGCTACTGCTTGAGCCACATCCCCAGCCCAATAAATGTAATTTTTATCCATAATATTTGTGTAGAAAATATATGTATATATATTTCTGTAACTTTACAGTGAATTTTGAAATCAGGTTGTTCAAGCCCTGTTTTATTCTTATATTTTAAAATTGATTTCGCTCTTCTTGGTTGCTGTACCTTTTTATATAAGTTTTGGAAATACATTATTGATGTCTGTAAAAGGTCCTGTTGGGACATTGATTGGATTTCATCCATCAATAGGTTGTGATGTCTTGAGCAATAGTGAATCTTCTAACACAGTATATCTACTTTTATTCAAGTGTTCTTTAATTATTTTCAACAACATTTTATAGTTTTTAGCATACAACTTCTGTATATATTTTATTAGCTCTCTACCTATTTCATGTTTTTTGAGGCTTTTGTTTGTGCTGTTTTTCAATTTTTGGTTTCTGATTGTTTGTTGCTAGTATATAGAAATGCAGTGTCTTTTGTGTTTTAATATTGTATGTTGAAAACTTGTTCCTTGTTTTATTAGTTTTATTCACTTTTTCCCAGTGGAATTAAATGATTTTTTATTCTTACATATAGTCTAGTGTAGGGGTATATCTTGGTTATTTACATTGGGTACTCAGTTGTTCAGCATTCTTAACCAAAAGGCCTAATCTTTTTTTAAATATTTTTTTTAGTTGTAGATGGACAAAATATCTTTATTTGTTTATTTTTATGTGGTGCTGAGGATCAAACCTAGGGCCTCACACCTGCAAGGCAAACGTTCTACCACCCAGCTACAGCCCCAGCCCCAACGTCTATTCTTTCTCCAATGCTTTTTTAAAAATTTTGTTCTAGTTAGTTATACATGACAGAAGAATGCATTTCAACTCATTGTACACAATTGGAGCACAACTTTTTGTTTTTCTGGTTGTCCATGATTTAGAGTCACACCATTCGTGCAATCATACCCATACATAGGGTAATAATGTCCATCTCATTCAACCATCTTTTTCACCCCATACCCCGCTCCCCTTTTCCTCCCTCCCCTCTGCCCAATCCAAAGTTCCTCCATTCTTTCCTTGATTCAGGGCTATTACTGTCATGAATCAAATGTCTCCAAATGCATGGCCATGTTTCATGAGTTGATTTTTTAATTTATGTGAAAGTAATACATTTGGTTCAGCGTAGTCAGTGTTGGTAGTACCCTCATACACCATTCATTTCCCAAGCTCTGCATTCGCTCTTGTATCTTAGTCTTTCCACCTGGGATCACATTTCTTCTATCTGAAATGAATTTTACTAGTTTCATGTTGAGGCTGTCAACAAATTAATGATTTCTTTTTCCTTCCACTTTTGTCTTTAAGAAAACTGCTGAAGGGAGATCAGTAGAAGAAAGAGGGACCAAGGGAAGGGAGGAAGAGAAGGAAAAGGAAATGCTGGGGAAAGATAATACTGGCCTAACTCTGTGATTATTGGGTGCAGGTATGAATATGTGACAACAAATCACACTATTATGTACAAATATAATGCACCAATTAAAAATATATGGGAATAAAATAAGTCTGCTGTTGAGCCTAACTCTTCCTACTTTGAAAATAATCCATCTTTTTCTTCCTACTCCCACCTCTCAGTTCTTTTAGGGCTTGTTTTTGATGTTCTACAGTCTTACTATGATGCATTTAGATGTGTTTCTTTTTATATATTCTGCTTGGTGCTAGGTTTTTTTCTTTATCTGTGTATTTTCTATCAAATCTGGAAAACATAAAGCTGTTATTTCTTTGAGCATTTCAATGATATATATTTCCCTGTAAGCACTGCTTTAACTGTACCCCATAAATTTTAATGTTGGTTTTTACATTCCTTCAATTCTATAAATTTTCTAATTTCCACTGTAACATCCTTTCTTACAAATGAGTTATTTAGAGATGTACTCCAAAATTCCAAGTTATTTGGGAGTTTCCCAGACATCTTTTGTTTTTGCTCTCCAGTTTAATTCTGTATGGCCATTTGAAAATACTTTGTATGATTTCAGTTCTCTTATGGAAAGAAATGTATATTTTTTTTCTGGCTGACTTTAGGATTTTTTTTCTTTTTCTTTGTTTTTTTTTTTCTTTTCAGCAATTTTCCTGGGATGTGGCTAGGTGTACCCTGCTTGGAATTCTTGGAGCTTCTTAGATCACTTATTATTCTGTCTTATCTTCCCTATTAATTTATTTTTATATCTATTTTGAATAGTTCTCTTTGGAGTTATCCTAAGCTTGGGCTGGTGTCTTTTGTTAGTTTTGGAAAACTCTGCTATTATTTTTCAAATACTGCTTCTGTCACATGGTCTCTCCCCATTCTTTCTGGGATATCAGACCGTTTTGCTGTGTCCTACCCATCTCCTAAGCATCATTTTTTAAAATTTTCATCTGCTTCCCCCTTTTGTTTTATTTTAAATCTATTGATTTATCTTTAAGTTATCTAACTTTTTTTTGTCTTCTGTGCCCAATCTGCAAGTAAAACCCATACAATGTATTCTTCATTTCAGATATTGTATTTTTTGGTTCTAGAATGCTCTAGAATGTTCAGTTCTAGAATCTTTTTCATAGATTTCATGTCTCTGTTGAAATTATCCATTTTTCACTTACTTTGTCCATCTTTTCCTATTGCCACATTTAAAATAGCATATTTGAAGACCTACCTCCAGAACTCGCATCATCTGTGTGTCCTCTTTTCTTTGATTATCAGTCAGATTTTCTTCTTCTGCTCATCATGTAGGTTTTCATTGTGTGCCAGACATTTCACAGGGCCTCTTCAGAGAGGTTTGCCCCTTGCCTGGCTGTACAAATGGGGTACAGAGCTGATACCTGAATTCCTTAGGAATCAACCTATGTAATTGCTGAGTGATACTTCTAGTTAGATGGAGTTCACCTCTAGTTGTCCTGGTCCTTAGTTATGGCCTTCTTGGCTTTTTGTTATCAGCTTAGCAAGCCTTTGTCTGCACAGCCCTTAAATATCACAGAGAGTTCCCAGTTTAGTTTAGCTTCCCACTCCATGCTGCTTCAAAAACTGGCAAATATCATTGGAGGCTTCCTCCCTCTCTCCAGCAGGTCTTTGTTTCCTCGGCATGCAAGGTAGATGGCAATGTCACCCACTTTTCTCACCCATTTTTTGCCTTGGGACTGGCTCTCTCAAGGTTTTCAACTCAGAGTTTTCCAGCTTCATCTCCTCAGCCTTGAAAGTTCTGTTTCTTGAAGCTTTTGAGGTCAGCTCTTTGGCTGCACAGCCTGTCAGTTGTGGAGCGTCTTTCTACTGTTTTGTGGGAGAAAACTGGGTGGTTGTTGCAGACCTCTCCTTCTAGCTGGATCTCAAGTTCTCTGTACCTAGGGATTAGCACATTTGCTTTCCTCATCCAGCTCCAGGGCTTGCGTGCTGCCTCACTTCTCAGATAATCACCCATATGGAAATCTGGCCATAGTTTTCAAGTAAACTTCAATCAGCCAGTCTCACAACCATCAGGTATTTTGTTGGTTCCCTTCTGAACTTAAGAATCTTTCTGACAATGCCAAGCTAGATCCTCTGTCTGTGCCCAGAAATAGCAAATGTCCCAGACAAAAGCAAGGGCAATGACTTCAACTCACTGTTGGCAGGCCATTCCTCTTCTAGTCCGTGTTTGTTCTATAGCTCTCCAACGTCTTTAAAAATAGGACTTTTGCTGGAAAATGAGATATCATGCTAAGTGAAGTAAGCAAGTCCCCCAAAACAAAGGTAGAATGGAATCTCTGATACATGGAAGCTGACCCATAATAAGGTAAGGGGGTGAGGGGAAGAATAGAAGTAGGCTAGATAATGGGAAATGGAGGGAAGGGAGGTGGGATATAGGCAAAGGAAAGACAATGAAATGAATCTGACATAATTTGTCCATGTACATATATGAAAACAACACAGTGAATCCCACCATCATGTACATTCAGAAGCATGGGACTCTAACTAGAATAAGATATAGTCCATGCTTATATAATTATATCCAAATGGATTCAGTACCAAGTACCTCCAGCCCCAGCTCCCTTCCCTCTACTCTGCTGATCTTTTTGCCATTTACCCATAGTTTTTTTTTTTTTTAAAAATTAATTCATTGGAGATGTACATGATGGTGAGATTCATTTATTCATATATGTACAGAGGAATGTTATATCAGATTCATTCTACTGCCTTTCCTTATCTGATCTCTCCTCAATTCCCTTTTGTCTACTCCACTTAACTTCTATTCTTTATCCCCCACTACATCCCATTCATCGTGGATTAATTTCCACATATCAGAGAAAACATTTGACCTTTGGCTTTTGGTGACTGGCTGATTTCACTTAGCATGATAGTCTCCAGATCCATCCATTTACTGGCAAATGTCATAAAGTCATTCTTTTTAATGGCTGAGTAACAAGAAGGCTGATTTAAATCCTTTGAATATATACAAGGAGTGGGATAACTGGGTCAAATGGTGGTTCCATTCCTAGTTTTTAATTTTTTTTTATTCTAATTTGTTATATATGACAGCAGAATGCATTACAATTCATATTACACATATAGAGCACAATTTTTCATATCTCTGTTTGTATACAAAGTATACTCACACCATTTGTGACTTCATACATGTACTTTGGATAATAATGTCCATCTCATTCCACCATCATTTCCAACCCCATGGCCCCTTCCTTCCCCGCCCATCCCTTTGCCCTATCTAGAGTTTGTCTTTTCCTCCCATGCTCCCCCTTCCTGCCCAGTTTGAATCAGCCTCCTTATATCAGAGAAAACATTCGGCATTTGGTTTTTGGGGATTAGCTAACATCACTTAGCATTATATTCTCCTACTCCATCTATTTACCTGCAAATGCCATGATTTTGTTCTCTTTTATGCTGAGTGATATTCCATTGTGTATATATGCCACTTTTTTTTTATCCATTCATCTATTGAAGGGCATCTAGGTTGGTTCCACAGTTCAGCTATTATGAATTGTGCTGCTATAAACATTGATGTGGCTGTGTCCCTGTAATATGCTGTTTTTAAGTCCTTTGGGTGTAGACCGAGGAGAGGGATAGCTGGGTCATTCCTAGTTTTTTGAGAAATCTCCATGCTGCTTTCTAGAATGGTTGTACTGATTTGCAGTCCCATCAACAATATATGCCTATACCCTTTCCCCACATCCTTGCCAATATTTATTGTTCCTTTTATTCTTGAGAATTGCCATTCTGACTGGAGTGATATAAAATCTCAGTTTAGTTTTAATTTGCATTTTTCTAATAGCTAGAGATGCTGAATATTTTTGCATATATTTGTTGACTGATCATATTTCTTTATGAAGTGTCTGTCTGGTTCCTTTGCCCATTGATTAATTGGGTTACTTGGTTTTTTAGTGTCAACTTTTGAGTTCTTTGTATATCCTGGATTAATGTCCTATCTGAGGAGCAGATGGCAAAGATTTTCTCCTATTCTATAGGCTCTCCTGTTCATGCTCTTGACTATTTCCTTTGCTGTGAAGAAGTTTTTTAGTTTGATGCCATCCCATTTATTGATTTTTATTTTACTTCTTGCACTGAAGGAATCTTGTTAAGAAAGTCATTTCCTGAGCTGATACATTAAGGTATTGGGCCTACATTTTCTTCTAGCAGGTACAGGGTTGCTGGTCTAAGTCCTAGGTCTTTGATTCACCTTGAGTTAAGTTTCATGCAGGGTGAGAGATAGGGGTTAAATTTTATTCTTCTACATATGAATTTCCAGTTTTCCCAGCACCATTTGTTAAAAAGGCTACTACCTTTTCTCTAATGTATGTTTTGGCACCTTTGTCAGGTCTGAGATAACTGTACTATGGTGGGTTTGTCTCTGTATCTTCTATTCTATTCCACTGGTGTCCATCTGTTTTGGTGTCAATACCTTGCTGTTCTTGTCACTGTATCTATGTAGTGTAATTTAAAGTCTGGTATTATGATGCCTCCTGCTTTGCTTTGCTTGCTAAGGGTTGCTCTGACTATTCTGAGTCTCTTTTTTCCAAACGAATTTCATGACTGCATTTTCTATTTCTATGAAGAACATCATTGGAATTTTGACAGAAATTGTATTGAATCTGTATAGCACTTTTGTTAGTATGGCCATTTTGACAATATTAATTCTGCCTATCCAAGAACACGGGAGATCTTTCCATCATCTAAGGTTTTCTTCAGTTCCTTCCTTTAGTGTTCTATAGTTTTTAGTGTAGAGTCCCTTTGCCTTTTTTGTTAGATCAGTTCCCAAGTATTTTATTTTTTTAGAGACTATTGTAAATGGGATAATTTTTAGAGACTATTGTAAATGGGATAATTTTGCTAATGTCTTTTCAGCAGTTTCATCATTGAAATATAAAAATATGATTGATTTATGGGTATTAATTTTGTATCCTGCTACTTTGCTACTTTGCTAAATTCATTTATAAGTTCTAATTTATAATTTATAAGTTCTAATCTTCTGGTGAAAATTTTTTTGGGTCTTCTAAATATAGGATCATATCATTGATAAACAGAGATAATTTGAGCTCTTCTTTTCCTATTCATATCCTTTTAATTTCCTTCTTTTGCCTAATTGCTGTTGTTAGAGTTTCAAGGACTACATGGAATAGGAGTGGTGAAAGTTAATCTTCATTTCATGAATTTCTTTTTCTGTAGGAAGTTTTTGCTACTTCTTTTCAAAGTGTTTTTTCCCCCATTCTCTTCGTGTGCATGTTTATTTTGAATGCGAACTGCTTATCTTCCTTGGACAATTAGTTTTGGGAGGTTCTTTGATGACTAAGATGAAGGAGCACCCTTCCAGAGAGGATCTGCCTTTGCCTCTCCTGGGGAAACTACCTGTCCAGCTTCATTTAAAGTAAAATCACACTTAGAGACATTTGGAGCTCACAGATGATGTGAATTTGGGCTGCAAATCTAATAGAGAGTTGGCTTGTGATTTCAATTTTCCAAATATTCTTTGTTATTTATTTATTTATTTATTTCCCCAAAATCTTTCTTCCCTGTTCAATGCCAAGAAAACTTCTTTTGCATTCAGGTGGAGATAATGGGGTGTAAGAAGGAGCTTTTTTTGGTCAAATATTCATCTTTGGACTGAGGTCTCCTACCAGTCTTCCCATCTTGGGTGGGCCTTGGGCTTTGAAACCTTTCCCTCAACCCCTACAAGTAAGCCACAAGCAGAGCTCATTGTACTCATGTCTAGCTAATTATCTCATAGCAAAATCTATTTCAGTGGCCCACTAACCTGTCTTGGTTATTGTTTTTAGCTAGATGTTGGTTAGTAGTTCCTTATGGTCTTGTTAGTTCTTTGATGATTTTGAGAATATTTTAACCAGTATTTTTAATTGTTTTAGAAAGCAATGTATTACTTTTTAATCTTGATTTCTTTTGCACAGTAACTTACAGATCCCTTGTAAAAAACATAACAAAACAAAACACAAAAAGGTAAAACACGCTTCTTTACTCCACTATCCTCTCTCACTTCCATTCCTCAGAAGTAAACTCTTCTAATCATTTTTTTGATGAAAATATTTAAAGTGAAATCATTTATTTTGTTTTACTTTGGAATAAATTTTTAAAAAATATTTATTGGTGTTTTATAGTTATATATAATAGTGGAGTCCATTGCTGTGTATTGCCTTATTTATTGAGAGCTTCAGAATAAATCTTATATGAAATTTGGATTTATTGACTGCTTACATGTGTGACAAAGATGGAAAAATTCAGGTTTAGCAAATGCCAAATGGAGAATGTAGACATTGACACTAGGAATTTAAATAATTTTTTGTGCAGTATGGGTATAATAATTTTATTCTGTATGACGTTTGGATATAGGAACATAAATGCTCTTCAGTTGCACTTGGATAGTTTTACTTTATTTCACGTCTTGTGTATGAGATAAAGGTAGAGTTATTTGTGGGGAAGCACAATAATACCTCCAGCCTGAGTGTGAGAAAATTTTAGGCAGCCACCAAGCAAAGGGAAGTCACCTGGCATTAATGAGTGGTACAGTTTCTCAAAGTTTCAGGAACAGTTTTGAGAACATTTCTCTACTTTAGGAGCAAAAACACATAGAACCTGAAAACCCTCCTCAAGTTTGAAAGAAACCCACGTAGCCTGCTGGTATAAAAAGGTGGTTTTAACGGATATGCACTTGGGAGGTGTTGAGATTCTGCACCCTGGGTATGTGGATCTTCAGATTCTAACTTTAGGTTCATCTTTGGAGAGCAGGGACATCTTCATGAGATTCCCAGTGGAACTCAGTCTACAGAGGTTAGAGGTCATCAGCTGGGGATAAGCACATTTCAGAACACCATAATAAGCCCATCGCAGTTACCATTGTGAAGAGTGAAGAAACAGCAGGCCTTTCCTTAGAGCACTCTTCCTCTCAACAACACCCTCCAAGACCTGTTTCCTCATTATCACTGCAGAGGCACTTAGCATTTGGCTGTTCTTCATACAAAATGTCTCTCTATGGGGATTGGGGCTTGAAATAAGGCAAAAATAATTGTAGGATCATGGCTGGAAGAATTTCAGTTTGGGCAGAGAAGATAAGTGAGGAATTGATAATTGCAGAATGCCTGTAGTGCACTTTAACTGCAGTCTTTTCATTTCTTTTAGGATATAAGTGCTTTGGTCCTGTAATTTTTTTTTTAAAAAAGGTTCATATTTAACAACAACAAAAAAAGGTCATATTTATCCTTTTAGGTGGTAGGGAGGAAAGGTGTACTTAAAAAAAAAACATTCTGCACTTAATCGAAAAGCTTGTCAGAAAGTGTATGATTGTTGATGTGGTGATCTTCACCTTAAAGCAGTACCAAAGTCAACTTGGTTGACTTTAAAGAAAAGTTAGTGTAAAATGATTAAGGAAATCTCTTGTAATTTTATTTGAAGTTCATAAATCCCCCATATTTTATTTTAAAATGGCATCTCCTTGCTTTAATAAGCTACCTAAAATGTCCTGAATGTAAGGTTGCTTTAATGGCATTATAATCTGGCTGCATCTGTGTCTGTTTTTATTTATTTAAACTGTTATTGTAAGCTCAAGTTAAACAACTTTGCTTAATTCCATGTTCTGTACAACTATGTTGTTGATGCTTGTTTTTATTATAAACAATCCACCCAAATTTGCAGTGGTGGCTCTGAAAAAATTAAAATAGATTTCAAGGTTAAGCTATTTTTATTCATGCCTGAAAACACTTACCAATACTTGTAGCTTTTAAAATAATAACAGTGTGGTAAGCATATTTCAAAACCAGTAAGGCAGAAATTTGTGTTTATGAAAGCCAAAAAATTAGTCTTGCGATGCTTTGGAGTGTGCCTGGTAATTAATTATAGGTGACTGGCATTATATGAAACCTCAAATATTTTGGTGGGAAGTGGAGAGAAAAGGGCCCTTTCATATTTAATTTCTAACATAATCCCTTTCACTCCCAGGAGGAATTAAGTTTTAATAAAAAGGCATAACAGGAGGATGTAATCTAAGAATACTAATTAATAATTTTAGCTCTAACAGAATGAGAGTCTATAATAAATGGTAGGTTGTCAGTTGCTAAATCATGAACTATTGCAGAGAGAGAAATGGCAACATACTCTTTCACAATATGGCTTGCTATGTTAAAGCTGTTGGTGGTAGGGAATTTTGTACTGGTTAATCATCCTGTTTTTACATCGCTGTTTGTAATTACAATTAAACAGATGGTCCCGAAAAAGATAGTGTGTTCTCAGCAATTAAAACCACGGCAAGCAGCTTTTTCTCCTCCCCAACATACAATTAAACTGAACAGAATCACATAACCCAGGGGGTTCTTCAGAAGAAAGGATCTGTGTAGATTTCAATAGATTGGTATTCCGTTCGTCAGCCCTATCATCTTGACCCCTTGCCAAAATGAGAGTTTTGCAGCTGGCAGAGGGCTTCTAAACAAACATGGGTTTTAGAAAGTAGTTACCCCTTCTCTGCTTTCTCCCAGAATTCTATTTTTGCCATACAGGGATTAACAGGATATGTTTTAAAATGGGATCTTTGGAAGAGTCTCTCAAAATCATTGAGTATGTTGTATTTAATACGGCTGGTTGAAATATGGGAGTTCAAATAGTAGTGCATTACATTCCTCTCAGGAAAATTGTCTTTTTTTTTTTTTTTGTCTTATCTTACTCAGAAAACTAATGTTGACTGATTTTCTTGTGAAAAAAGTTCTTTCACTTCAGGGTATGTGAGTCAGCTTTCATAACTATATTAAATACCTGAGATAAATCAACTTATAAAGAGGAAAGGTTTGTTTTGGCTCACAGTTTTGGAGTTTTCAGTGCATGACTGGTTGGCGCCATAGCTTTGGGTCTGTGGTGGCACAGAACATCATAGCTGAAACATGTGACAGAGAAGGCCTGATTGCCTCATGGCAAAATGTGTTCCATAATCCCCTTCAAGTGCATATCCCCCACCAGAGTGGGCTCCACCTCCTGAAGCCTCTACTGCCTCCCAGTAATGCCATGGGCAGGGGGCTAAGCCTTTATTTAACACACGGGTCATTGGGGGACATTCAGAAACCCAAACTTTAACCCAAGGTTTTCATTAAAAATATATAGAATTTACTTTGGATTTTAGGGAAACCAAAACCTCACCTTATTTATTGATTCCTATTGTAACAAATTAGGGTATTATTTTTCAACCAAGATTCAGCACCCTAAGAAGTATTTCACCAGTTGAAAAGTGACTTTGTGACCCATGGTTCCCTTTTTGAATCAGAGGTCCCTTCCTGACCTCAGCAGTGTGAAGGGCTGTCCCCAGAGCACTGGAGTTGGAGCCTGCTGTGGCCGGTTCACACATGCAACCTTGGAGATGTGTTTTGTTTGCATGAGTGTAAACAGGCCCAAGTATACTTTCAATGATTTTAGGTACAGGCTTTTGTGCCCACAAGTAAGCAGTTATTTGCTAGTGCAATTAACCATCTGCACCTTATTATGAGAATGCAGCTGGCTAATTATGCTCAGTGCCATAGGGCAGGTTCAACTCCTCATCTGCATAGGAACTGTATTTGTAGTAGAGGACACTGATCTTTCAAAATGAATCTTTAAATTTAACCAGTTCATTTTGAGGTCACCATTTATAGACTTTTGTTTTATTCATAAGAGAAATTCATAGGAGGGTAGTGATATTTCTATGTGGGTAAAGCAATCAATACACAACTGTAGGGCAGACATTATTATTGGCCAGGAACAAAGGCAGTCCCTGGTTCATTCAAATTATTTTGTTTCCTCATTTTGGAGAGCGGAACATCAATATGGGAGTATGTGTGTTCATGAACTTTTCTGAATGACAACTTGGAGTATCAATGAGACTTAAACTTGGGGGAATGTGTGTATTAACCAATTTAAAATCATTTTCAGCAATTGTGTATGTATGTGTGTGTGTATATATATGTGTGTATATATATGTGTTTTGGTACCTGGGACTCAGGGGCACTCAACCACTGAGCCACATCCCCAGCCCTATTTTGTATTTTATTTAGAGACAGGGTCTCACTGAGTTGCTTAGCACCTTGCCGTTGCTGAGGCTGGCTTTGAATTGGTGATCCTCCTGCCTCAGCCTCCCAGGCCCCTGGGATTACAGGCGTGCGCCACTGCATGTAGCAGTTGTGTATTATTCTTGTGCTTTATTCGATGGATTGAGAGAATAACAGAAAATCTTAAATTTTAGTGTGGGTCAAATTAAGGGTCAAGGCTAATCCACTGGACATAAGCATCCTCTAACTAGAGATTTACATAAACCTGTCCAATTAGGTACCTATTGCTATCACTTCATGTGTAAGCCTGATGCCTATAAAACTTTGTAGGACAATAGCTGAGACAAAAGGCAAGGGATATCCAGTCCCAATGGACGTAGAGGAGAGGCCATGGGCTAGGGTTTGAGGAAGCCATGAGCTGGTTCTAGTCCTATCACAGCACACTCCCAGGGAAAATGCCATAATCTTCCATGAAGTCTAGACTCCAGAGCTTTCCAAACCAGCATACCTATTTGAAAATTGTACTACCTGGGATCTACTAAATTAGTATCTCTGGAGTAGGTCAGGGTGCTCCCGAGGTAAGTCTACTTTGGGAAAAACTGAGTTGCGTAGTTTCTAACATGCTTTCTCAGCTTTAAGAAATGTTTGTTTTATCTTTAAAATGAACACTCCTTAGAATTTTAATTGTAAAATAAAGCATACATATAAATGTCTCTGTCTCATGTGTTCTCTCTCTCTCTCTCTCTCTCTCTCTCTCTCACACATACACACACACACACACACATCCATACCCTTTTATATACAACATTTAATAAATAATTACAAATGAAGGTATAACCTATATCTGGGCCAAAATTAAAATGGAAGTATCCCAGAAATCTTTTCCCCTCCTTTCTCAGCCTCAAGAGAAATTGCTATCCTGACTTTTAGTAGTTTTAGCATTTTACTGTTTTGTATGAATTCCTAAAAATATAGTTCAGTGTTTCTTGAGTTTGAGGTTTGTACAAATTGAGCCACACTGTATGCACTCGTGTTTTGTGCTGCCCTTTTCTTCCAACTTAATGTAAAATACTTCCATTGGTTGGTCTGGCTGTACATCATCTTTATTGATTTGTGATTTTCTATATAGAAATACACAATCTATATATGTTGATGAAAACACAAGATGTTTCTAATATTTCACTATCATGAGTAACACTGGACAAATTTGCTTATGCATCTGTAGCACAAGCATGCTTACATTTCTTTAAACTGTATACAGGGGCAAAACTGCTGGCCACAAGACATGCATATCTTTAGGTTGACTAGATAATGAAAATTGCTTTCTGATATGGTTTTACTCAGGTGCAGCTCTTGTGATTTCTTTTCATAAAACAGAAGAGCCTATATTCAGAATTACCAGACTTAGATTTTGCCCATATAGTAGATGTGTGGTTTTCTTCTGATTTTAATTACATTTCCCCAATTTTTGACAAGTTTTAGCATGTTTCATGTATTTTCTGGCCATTCAGATTGTCTCTAGTAAACAGCCTGTTTCTTGTTTATTGTTGTTGTTCCTGTTGGATTTTCTGCTTTTTCACATAGATTTAAGGGAATTCTTTAAACTTATGATTGGTTCTAGAGTTTTGTTACAAAATACTTTCTCCCATTTGAAGCTTTACTTTCATTTTTTTATATCTCATTTGATAAAATATAATTTTAGTTTTAATACTAATTTCTAATTAAATGTAATCAGAGCTCACTTTTTCTCTGTGGTTAATACTTCTTGTGTTTAAGAGATCCTTTCTTTAATGAATAGATCTTCTTCCAAATCACCTTCTGGTCACTGTTTTGCCTGGAATTATGTGTCTTATGTAAGATAGGACCCTGCCTTTTTCTCTTTTTTTAATAACTTTATTTTGTTTATTTATTTTTATGTGGCTGAGGATCGAACCCAGGGTTCCCCGCACATGCTAGGCAAGTGCATGCCGCTGAACCACAAGCTTAGCCCCCTGTCTTTTTCTTATATGAATACCTAGTTATCCCAGCATTATTTATTGAAAAGTATATTATTTTCTTACTGTTCTAGTTCCCCTTAGTCATAAACCAAGTATTTATAAATTTTGGGTGTCATTTTCTTTTCATTATTTGTGCATACCTGTGCTGACAGTACACATATATGTATACAGGCCCACACCTGTAATTAGGGAATTGATATTAACAAAAACAGGAAGTGAGGGAGAGAGAATAATGAATGCCCACATAGCCTTGTCATCAATTTGACATTGTGGTTTCATCCTATCCTGCCCTCATCCCTCACCCCTTTTGAAATTTTGCTCAGGCATTTTATGGAAAGTTCCAGATCGCCTATTTTATAAGAAAGGATTTTCTAATAATTAAAGTTTCATTTGTACCCTTTCAAAATGAAAAGTAATTTCTTAATAACATCTAATATAACCACATACCATTTTCCTTGATTGTCTCTGAAATTTTTGCCTTTTTAAAATTAGTCTTGTTTTGTTCAAAGCAGTATTCAAAAAGGTCTAAAAATTATTTGGTTGATATTTCCCTAAAGTTTTCTGTCTTTTCTTAAACTTATGGAAAATGTTAACAATATACTGAGGTAGAAGAGTGTCATAATGTGTTCATATGTCCTGTCACACAACTTTAAAGGTTAAAACAGCTGAAGGTCATTTTAAAACACAACCACAAGACCATGAGTACAACTAAAAATGAAAAAATAATTCCTGAGTACTGTCAAATTTCTAGTCACTATTTACATTTCTCAAATTTTGTCTCATTTTTTTTCAACAGTTGGTGCTATACAAAGAATGGTCTAAAATAAGGTTGGCATATCTCTTGGTTCATTGGCTTCCGCCCCCCTTTCATTTTTTTTGTAGTTTTTTTTTTCAATTGTAGAAGAAATCAGGTCATTTATCTTGTAGAGTTTCCACATTCTGATTTATGTCCTTGTGGTATAATTGGTAATTTAACATTTCTCCATATTTCTTGTAAATTTGAATTATGTCTGAAGGCTTTATCAGATTTCAAGTTTGACCTTTTTTCAAAACAATAATTCACAGTGGGTGTATCTCCTATTCCATCACATGAGGGGGAAGACAATGTCTTGTTTTTCTTTTAGTAATATTAAGATTGTATAGGGTTCAGGTGTTGTCAGCCTCATTGATTGATTATAATTTTCTTCATCAAGACTTCACCTCATAGTTTTGGCACAGGGCTTTAAATCCTTCTGGTTGTGACTATATGATGATTTCCCAATGCTATCAACTAGACTTTCTCTATATTGAAGCATTTTTTCCTAATATACTATTTTCCTGCTGTTAAATACATTCACACAGGGCCAGAATGATGAATTCCTGGCCTTTCTTTCTTTCTTTCTCTCTCTCTTTCTTTCAAATAATTCTTCAATGATCTACTGACCTTAAAGATGACTAATAAGTTTAGTTTCATTATGAATTAATGGATTTGTATATATTTGATGTTCCTGCCTTTGGTCAATGGCAGAGCTCTTGAAGTTGGTCTCTATGCCTTTTTGTTTTTGCACAGCCTTTGGTAGTTTCCTTATTTTAAGTTCTGACCAGGCATTTCTGGCTTATCTTGCCTATTCCTGACTCACACTTGGCTTTTGTTGATGTCTGAATAGAGCAGGTCTCTCTAATATCTCATCCTGGTTTTTCTAAAGAGACAGAACCCAAGACTAGGACTTGGATGTTGATAGTTTATTTTGGGTAATGATTGCAGGGACAAGAATGAGGGACCACAAGAACAAGGAAGGGAAAGAAGAAGACCAATGTAAGGCTATGTTCTTTAGTTGGCTCCCACTGTGGGCCACAGAGGCTTTGTCCCAGTGAAACCCCTTCAGAGGCTATAAGATGTACCTCAAAATTGCCTGAAGAATGGAAGAGTGGGACTTTTATGCACCAGTATCAATCTGTCTCCCACTGGGCAAGAGCTGTGGTCTCCATACTTCTAGGCTGTGGGTATGGGAATATTGGAAGAGTGTAATCCGAGAAACTCCAGAACAGAGAAGTGAAATAATACGGTGTAGCTGAACTGAGATGCTTCCAGGTTATACTGCAGGAAGCTATGGGCAGACCTGGAGGATGTGAGGTTGGTCATGAAGAGTGCCCAATATTCTTCATTGGTTCTTCAATATAATCTTGGTTTCTTTAGGCCCTTTTTATTCTCGTCAGAATCTTAGACTCAGCTCATCAAATTCCATTAAAAATTTTAGTTTTGGGGGGATCAGGGGATTTTTGATTTTAATTTTTATTTGTTTGAATCTACAGATAAAGTTGGGGAAAATTGATACCTTTACAATATCAAACTTTCTAACTAATGAATATGGTATATTTCTCTACCTAGACCATTGTTGATCTCTCAGTAATGTATTATCATTTCATCTGCAGCGATTTTGAACACTCTTTATTACAGATAGCCCTGGGAATCTGAATTTTTATGGTATAAAAATGAATTTTTAGGTTGAACTTCTAACTTATTTTATGAGTACAAAGAATGTAATACTGTAATCCTTTTTCTCTACTAATCTCCCTTCAATTTTCATGAGACCTGGCCCCCCTTCCTTTTTCCTTTCTAGCTTCCACATATGAAATGTTCCTCAAAAGACTAGGAATGGAACCACAATCCAACCTAGCTTACCATTCCTCAGTATTTATCCTAAAGAATTCAAGTCATCATACTATAGCAATATGTGCATACCCATGTTTATAGCAGCACAGTTCACAATAGGCAAATTATGGGCAGCCTAGGAGTCTATTAGTGGATAAATGGATAAAGAAAATAAGGTATAGATATACAATGAAGTTATGTCATTTGCATGAAATTTGATAGAACATGAGAATATTATTAGGCAAAATAAGTCAAACTCAGAAAGTCATCTACTGATGGACATGTAGGCTGGTTCTATACTGTGGCTATTGTGAATTATGGTGTTATAAACATGGGTATACAGGTATCATTGTAATATAATGTCTTTAATTCTTTAAGATATATACCGAGGAGTGGTATAGCTCAGTTATATGGTGGCTCCATGCCTAGTCTTTGAGTAGCCTCCATACTAATTTTCATAGTGATGTACTAATTTACAGTCCATCAACTTGGTAAAAGTTCTCATTATTCTCCATATCCACTACAGCATTTATTAATATTTGTATTCTTGGTGATTGCCATTCTGACTGGTGTGTGATGAAATCCAGTGTGGTTTTAATTTGCTTCTTTCTAATTGTTAATGAGTTTGAACATTTTTCCTATATTTGTTGACCATTTGTATTTCTTCTTTTGAGAAGTGTCTGTTTAGTTCATTTGCCCATTCATTAATTGGGGATTTCTTGGTGTTAAATTTTTTGAGTTCTTTATATATTCTGGATATTAATCCTTTGTCAGAGGAAAACCTCATAAAGATTTTCCCCCATTCTGTAGGTTCTCTCTTTATGCTGTTTCCTTTGCTGTGCATAAGCTTTTTAATTTGATACCACCCCATTTATTAATAATATAATTATAAATATATTATAAATATTATAGGGGTCCCATTGAGAAAGTCTTTCCCTGTGCCTATATCTTGATTAATTTGAGATGACTTTTTTTTAAATTTTTTTTTTATTGTTGGTTGTTCAAAACATTACATAGTTCTTGATATATCATATTTCACACTTTGATTCAAGTGGGTTATGAACTCCCATTTTTACCCCGTATACAAATTGCAGAATCACATCAGTTACACTTTCATTGATTTATATATTGCCATACTAGGGTCTGTTGTATTCTGCTGCCTTTCCTATCCTTTTTGTGCGGGGTGAGAGAGAAGGGTTTAGTCTCATTCTTTTACATATGGATAACCAGTTTTCCTAGCACCATTGATTAAAAAGGCTGTTGTTTTTCCCATGTACGTTTTTGGCACCTTTGTCAAGGATTCGAAGACTGTAGATACCCATTTTTAGATTGAAGAAGTTACTTCAATTTTTAATTTGCTAAAAGGTTTAAAAACCATGAATGACTATTGAGTTATACTTTTTTATTAATATTTTTATGCATAATAATCTTTTATTATTAATATGATTTTATTATGATGATTTTCCTCCTTTAATATGTCCATGTTGTATACTACATTCAGGGATTTGATAATATAAATCCAACTTTACATTTTTGGGTTGAACCCAACATAGTTCAATATATTTTCATTGTATTAACTATTCCTTTTATTTTTCAATTTTTCCCCTCTTCGAATTTGGTCATTCTTATTCCCATCCTATTCATTTAGTACTTCCTTATGGATCTAATCTGTATGTATACTTAGCTAAAACTAAAATTAGTAAATATTTTTATGCTCTTCCTAGATGAGATTTAATACAAGAGTATATATTATTGAGCAGGCTCTAATCATTGACATCTACCTCTTTGCCTAGTAAAACCACCAAAACCAAAGCCCCATTTTTTTCTGGATTGGCAAGTGCCCCTAAGGCAGAAACAGCTGTGCTGTTCTAGAGCTTTGCTTACTTATCTGGTGCTTGGTTGCCTTAAGGATTTAATATGGCAATTTCTCACTATCTTGACAGCCCTTTAATGCTTTCAAGATTGGATTTTCTCACTTAGGACTTTTGGTTGCATTCTTATGGAAGGTTGGTACAGTGGACTGTTACTTTCCGTTCTTGGGGATGGAAGTCTTTCAATTTTAGAAGAGTATCTTATTGTTGTGCTTATTAGAGAAGTAGGCTGGACACAGATATTTTTCACATTTTTAATCATAATCTGTCTAGCTAAACCCTGTGAAAGTGACACACTAAGAATTTCCTAGTCAGTATTTATCAATATGATAACTGAAAGAAGAAAAATGACCCTGTTATGTGCCAGACAGCTCAAATACAGTGTTATAGTATGTAACCAATCTCTGTCCCTAGCTTTCATTACTGAATTCTGTTATGACAGCCATCCAATAAGAATTAAAGGAACTGCATTTGACATTTTAATAAAAGATAGACATGCAGCACTTAACAAGTAGCTACTAGTGAGGATGTATGTACCAGTGGTCAGGGTTGAAACCCTTGATTGACGAGGGTCACACGAGCTCGCTGTTCACTTGCTTTGAGGAATTGCCACATCCCTAATGACTTGGTGAAGCAGATAAAAGCACTGGTCCCTTCTTTCTGATGTCAGTGGGCACCATGACAGGGTCAGTGAGTAAATCCAACTTTGCTTTCATGTATACAGCCATCTTTATTAAAGGGATTCTAGATATTTTCTGTGAAAGGAAACCTGATTCCCAGGAACTACTTTTTTTTAATATTTATTTTTTAGTTTTAGGTGGATACAATATCTTTATTTTATGTTGTGCTGAGAATTGAACCCAGTGCCTCACACATGCTAGGTGAGCGTGCTACCACTTGAGCCACATCCCCAGCCACCACTATTTTTTGATTAACAATAAGATCACCTTTTAATAATGTTTGCAAATGAAGCTGTTAGTACTTTGAGAAGATGCATGTAAAATGTATCCATTTCCTGATCTTTGGAATCTGAAAATGAAATATTTCCTTCTAGACACAGATTCTGTGAGTTTGGATTCACACATCCAAATACCAGGAATCTTTGGATCTCTTCTTTGGATCAGCTTCTGCAAAGACTGCCGTGTGTTAGTTACATTCAAATATAGGCTTCATAAGAGCTGAATAATTTATGTATGGAATTAACTATCCTGGGTTACCTATTCAGATATCCAGTGATTTTTTTTTCATAATTTTCAGATTTCAAGGCATTGTGAAACACTCTTGCCATCCTTGGCACAGATTAATTGGTCTGTACATTATTGATTGGTCTGTATACAGGCGCAAAAGCTATAATCTTATTCTCTCTTAATAGAAATGAAGTATTTTCAGTTTGCTTGGAAATAGCAGCTTAACTATTGTATAGTGGCTTTCTGTGATTACATTTCAGATAAATGTATGCTACCTATAAATATAGTATATGTTTTATGAAGTACTTGATTAAAAGTGATAGCTTACTTCAAAACAGCTTAATCAAAATAAGGAATTTATTAGTCTATTTAGTTAGGACACCACAATGGCTTGTGATATCAAGAGGTAAGCCATGGACCCCAGGGCCTTAAAGTGGAGAACTGCTCTCAGTGCCTACTATAGTTCACTCATATAGTCTTTCTTTTGTGGATGTGTCCATTCTGCTTTTGTCTGCTTGACTTTATTCTACAGAGGGCTTCTCCATACATTGGGGAAGACAGCTGACAGTGGCTTTAAATTCACTTTTAGCCCAGAAAGTCCAATGAGAGAACTCTTCCCCAAAATCCAGCTATCACTCAAGAGAAAGATTCTGACTGGCATTATTAGGGTCATATGTGTGCCTCCAAGGTCATTAGCACAGAGGAGAATAGGACTTCCTGATTGGTCATGTGTGCTTACCTTTCTGGACAGGGCAGTAGTTCTTATCAGAAGGAGGAGGAGGAGAAGGGATTTACCCTGGACAGCTTCGAGAAGTCCTTCCCACGTGTACACTGTTAAATGAGATTAAAAACTGTTAATTATATTTCTGATTGAGAATACAGTCTTGCATCTAAGCAGGATAAATAAAGTTGAGAGAATGAGCTACTAAATTTATTCTGGCATAGGATATTTCATCATGTAAAAAAATTACAAAGATTAGAAGAATTGACACAGCAACTGGATGAAAGAACACTGGAATTGGGCATTGTTTCAAGTGTTAGGAGAAGAGATGAATATGCCCAAGATTTCTTTTATTTAGACTTCTTGCACAAAGAAGTCAGTAAGAAACAGTAGACTATAGCTTATTTACTTTTTACTTACTTATTATTACCCTAGCAGGAAAGGGTCATTATATCTTTTGTTTATATAAAATATGAATAAGCCATCATTGATTTGATGGTTGGATCCAAGGTGAGAAATTGTAGTTATCAATGAATGGTGTTTTCAGGATCCCTTCTTTATTGCAGATTTCATTTTCAGTGAAAATAATATGAATTGCCTAGCATTCATAAGAAGCTTATAAAATGGGTTAACCTTGAGTTTTGTGTGTGTGTGTGTGCATGTGCATGTGTGTGTATAAACTGAAGCAAGTACTCCAAATGAGCATTCATAATGTGCAATAGCTGTAGAAACCAGAGCTATTCTCACTGCCTGTTTCTGAAAGCCTACCAGTCTTTTAGACTCTGCTGGTGACAGAATCAATAGCATATAAAATAGAAGTTATTATATTTTTGTAAGGCAAACATGGCTTTAAAATAGCCTGTCTACCATGTTTAAATTAGCATATTTGACAAATAGAACAAGAATATAAAAAACTGCTTTTGCAAGTATGGTCTGGATGCCTATTCAGGTTATTCATGCCTTGGTAATACACTGCAAATAATAGACAGACCACAATTATTTTTAAAGAATTCATTTTGTTTAGAGACTGTGGTCACAGTAGACAGCTCAGATAACACTTGTGTCAAAAGAACCTTAATTGGCTCAGACAACTCAAAAGTTCCTGGCTGGATGTAAGGATTCAGGTGATGTCACCAGAACTCAGTCTCTCGACTCTGCTTGCATTTGTGTACCTTACTCTTGGACAGGCTTGCCCCTCCTGGGGCAAAAAGGCTGCCCGAAGGTTCAAGTCAAAGACCACATCTCAGCACCCAAGTAGAAACAAAGCATGACTCTTTTACAGCAGTTCCAGTTGAATCTGGATTAAGCTTCATTGGTTTTGACTGGTTTGACTTGGGTCATGTGCTCTGAACCAATCACTGTGGCTAGAATGGGATAGGCCACTAATGAATTGAAATAAGGGGTGAGATGTTTCCTTAATGAAAATCATAGCATCATTCCCAAAGAGGGTTGGGAAGATGGATGCAGAGCAATGAAAAACAATGAATACCTGCCAAATTGCCTTTTAAAAATAGAAATATCTTTGAGAAGTAAAATGTAATGAAGAGTAATTCAGCTGCCATTTTAATCATTCAACAAACATTTGCTGACTCTATGCCAATCACTATGCTAGTGATAAACAAGATGGTTGAGATCTGTGACCTCATGAGCTTGCCTTCTAGTGAGGAAGGCAGATATAAAATCTACTTGCACACAGAAAAGGAGTAAGTATGTGAAAAGAACATTCTGTGAGAACATGCAGTAATGAAATTTCAGGGATGTCAGGAAAGACTTTCTAGATTAAGTGTATTTCAGCTGAGACCCATCTAAGATCAGGGTCTGCTGAGGACAGAGAGAGCCTGATGAGTCCCAAAGATTTGAACTTAAAGGGAATGCTCAAAGGAGTAGGGACAAACTGAAGTGCAAAAGTAAACTATAAAATAAGCAAAGATATTTACAAAAACACATAACTGACAATTCTACCCAGAATATATAAAGGACTTCTACAAATCAATAAGAAAAGACAGTCTAATAGAAAAAAGTCTAGAGAGTTGAACATTTCATAAGAGGAGATATCCAAATAGAAATGTGAAAAATATACTCGGTCTCATTATTAATTAAAGAAATGCAATTAAAAGCATAATGAGTGAGCACAGCATAGCCCCCAACTAGCTAAAATTAGGCACTAACAGCCAAGTGTTTGCAAGAGTGAGAGGCAGTCAAATCTCTTGAATACTGCTGGTGGGATTATAAACAGATACAACCACCTTGGAAAACTATTTGACATCATCTGTCATCATTTGAGATATGCATACTGTGAAGCAGTTTCTCTGTGTACTGGTTACTAACTGAACAAGTTATAAGACATGAGTTTATTACTTACAGATAGGCATCAAGGTTCAGCAGAAGCCTAGGATTCATTGCAAACCAATTCCTCTAGGCTCAGGAAAACTGCCTGGAGTAGATGAAATCTAATCTTGCATCACAGATGAGGGGCCTGTACAGCAGCCTACCCTGGGTTTTATACACATGATCACATGAGTCTCTGGGCTAAAGCACTGAAGGACATCCTGTTTTAGGAGGTACTAGAACAGAGTGCAGGCTGTTCCAGCCACTCCCTCCCTATCTCAGGACTTCTTTCCCAGCATATACTCCATGATTATTCTTGAGGACTATAAGTGAAAAAGTGGAGAACTGAGTCAGTCCAAGGCCTGACTGTCCTGCAAATATCCTCTGATCTGTCAGTTCCTTTCCAAGATATATGGTCTGTTTGCCTTTGTGCATGGAGAGAGGTACAAAAATGTTTATGGCACCATTATCCAGGATAGCCTCAAGTTGGCAACAATCCAAATGTTAATCAATGGTAGAATGGATAAATAAATTGCAATATATTCAAACAGTGGACTATTATTAATAATTTAAAATGAACAGATTACAGCTGCATTCAACAAAATAGATGTATTGAGTAATAGAAACTAGACACAGAAGAATATTGACTGTGTGATTTCAGCCTTCTAAATATTAAGTACCAGGCAAAACTATAATGTTCAGGGATGCATACTTACATCATGAAAGGGGTTCAAGGAAGTGACTTCTATGAAAGTGAGTATAGTGGTTGCCTTCAGTGGGGAGAAAGGGCAGAGTGATTAGAGAGGGCATGAGGGGCTCTCTAGGGTGCTGGAATGTTCTGTTTCTTAGCTTGGGCAATTATTACACAGGGGTCCCCTTTGTAATATGTCATTAAACTATATATTTGTTAGGTACTTTCTGTATGCATATTATATTTCACAATAAAATCATTTGAATGTTGTTATTTTATCTTTTATCCATCTCATTGAAATTAGAATCAGAATTTATCACTTGCTCAATCACATTGGTAGCAGTGCCTTTTCATTTACATATATGAGCCAAGCCTGAATGTAGGCACATAAGGTCAAAATCCAGTTAGATTTCTGGGTGCTTATTACCAATAGTAATAGCCATATCATCAAGTTTCAACTTCACTTTTCAAAAACAGTATGATTTTATGTATAATTAATATAGTGCTTCACATATAGTAAATACTCTACAGTATTAGGGTTGTGTGGGGTGACAGAAACAATAGCATATCTATGTAGCTATACTTATATCTATATCTAGGAAGAGATTTACTCTAAGGTGTTGACTTATGGGATTATGGAAGCTGAGAAGTCCCACAATCTGCTATCTGCAAGCTAGAGACCCAGGAGGGCTGAGTATTGGAAAGTCAATGGTGTAGATCCCAACCCACATCGGAAGGCCTGAAAACCAGGAACACTATGTATGGCAGGAGAAGACTGAGCAGCTTAGCAGAGAGGGCAAATTATCTCTTCTTGCATCGTTTTACTCTATTCAGGTCCTCAATAAATCAGATGTTGCCCACTCACATTGAGGAGGGCAACATACTCTACATAGTTCACCAGTTCAAATGCTAATCTCATCCAGAAACATCCACAGACACACTCAGAAATAACATTAAGCCATATATCTGGGCATCCTGTGATCCAGTCAAGTTGACATATAAAATTAACTATGGCATCTATTCTTTATTAAATTGAAAGATAAGATCATAGAATTCCTGTGTGAGAAAGTCTGCTTTGGAACTATAATACTGTAATTCTTGATATCTGTCATAAAAGTGATGTGAATTGGGGCTCACAAACCATAATAAGCACCTTTTGCAGCTGTAGCTCTTGCTGTTCCTGTTGTCACCTTCATCCTACGTGACTCTTAGTTGACTCTCTGTCTTCCCTGTGTCTGTGCCAGGCCTAGAAGCTCCTACAGTTTTAACAAGTTTCTATCACTTGATATTTCCTACAGAGAAGCAGTTCTTTTTTTTTTTTTTTTTTTTTAATTTAAGACCTTGGGAAAGTTACTTTTCCTTGTACATCTGAATTTCCTTTTCTTCAACATGGGTCTTCGCTGGGTAGAAAGAGGATTCTTTCTGAAACATGTCCTTTTTTGATCTACCTCAGATATAAGAAGCCGCACATCCTGCAGAGACACATTGTTTTTGAGAAGTGTTTCAAGGGGAAGAGAGCAGAGGCCAATGTGAAACCTATGAAATCTGAAGTAATCCAATACAAAAGAGATCAAACAAATAGAAAGCAAAGGATCATAACAGCTTTAGAGATCGTAGTAGAAAGCCAAGAGAAGAAGCAGGATTATAAGATGAAAATTAATCTTTTTACTCAGAAAGTGCCTGGAGAACCCTACCACTACCACCGTTGACAACAAAAGTCATGTTGCATTGACTTGAGTATTTCCTTATTTTTATTTTGACATTTTCTTGATAAAATGCTGTTCAACATCCCACAGTATAATAGTCTCTGCCCCCACCATAGCAGTAACAGAAGTTGAAGATGTGTGAAGGTTTACCTAGTTACAGTTACTTCCAGAAAGCAAGGATAATTGAATGGAATTCCCTTCTCTTAATTTCTGTTGTTGTTGTTGTTGTTGGTTATGGTGGTTTGAGCCAGATATTGTGCTAATGCTAATACCAAGAACAATTTAATATCAGGTACTATGCAAAGTGAAGTACTTTATAAACATTGTCTCATTCAATCTTCATGATAAAGGTGTAAGGTCGATGTGGTAGAAGGTTTCCAAAGTGGTCCCCAGTTATCCTCACCTATGGCACTTACATCCTTATGTGGCCTCTCCCACATTGGATTAGGATGATCTGTGTGACCAATCCATGTTGTGTAAATGACACTGTGTGATTACTGTGACAAAGGGGACATTGCAACTTCCCCTGTGGTCTCTTGGCTTGCTTACTCTGGAGGTAGCCAGTCTTTATGTTTTGAGGACACTCAAGTAATCCTGTTGAGAGGTTCCTGAGGGGAAGAACTGAGGCCTCCCACCAACATCCAGGACTAACTTGCTAGCCTTGTGAGTGAGCCACCTTAGAAGTGGATTTTCCAACCCTAGTCAAGCCTTCAGAAACTGCAGCCCTCGCTGCCACCTTTGACTGCAACCTCATGAGACCCCAAGGCAGAATCATCCAGTCAAGCTTCTTCCAAAGTTTTGAATAACATTTTTTATTGTTGTTTAAACATTGCAGTTTTTAGTCAGTAAGGGTTGGGTTAATTTTTTGTATGGAAGTTGGTAACTATTTAGGTAGGCTCTCTATTATTATTACCATCATTCAGATGAGGAAACCAAAGCCCAGGAAGATTAAACTAGGTCTTATGATTCCAAAATCTTTGGTCCTGCTTGAAACAAAATACTTTCTCAGGGTTTTGGTTTATTATTGTTGACAGTTCTTTCTGAAAAATAAAACATTTTTTTAAACTGGAGAATAGCATTTCATCAATCAAATTTATATATATTTAAATGTATTAAAGGTCTGTAGGCTCCTGAAATTCATGTGTAATGTGAAATACTGTGTTTGGTATTGAAGTTCTCTGAGATTTGTTTACATTTTATATACATTGCCATTTTGTGTGTGGGGGATGTTGTCTTGGCTTTTCTGCAAAGAAGGGGAGGATTGGGAATGGAAGATGGTAGAAGAAAAATACAAGAAAATAAGTTTAGAGATACTTAGAATGAAAGGAAAGAATAGAGACATGAATAGGGATACGATTATGGTGCTTATGATAGTTATTACTGTGACATGTGCACATCCCCCTGGCAACATGAAATTTTGCTATAACAGGCATCAGTCCCATTTTGAATTTTAACTCTTTTAGACCCAGTTTTCCCTTATGAGTTCCTAGAGGTGAATAGAATTCCTACTGACAATGAATTTGTGCCTAAGAGTATGTATTCCCAAACATTTTTTAAAAAAATCAGTGGTGCAAATATGTAAAGGCAGAGATTTAATGGAAAATCCCATCCTACTTGGTTATTCTTACTAAGGATTAGTTGATATTTTCCCGTCTTTTTAGTATTCTCTGAAAGAATATATTAGGCCATAGATAATTGAAACATTAGAAAATGTTGGAGGTTGACAATTAATATTTAAAAAACAAAGCAAAAGAAGGAAACAGTTCTTCTGAGAAATGTTTTGGCCCAGTAAAAATTCTCTTTAATAGTACAATTTTATAATCATCTAATTCAACAGTTGTTTACTGAGCCCCTTCTGTATGCCAGTGACACATAGGAACAATGATTCCTATTGTCAAGAAGCTTACATTCTGGAGGTAGAGATAGGTTCGCCAGCAAATAATTGCAATACAGTGCAAAATTTAGTGCACTCAACAGAGGTATATGTGAGGAGTAATTGGTACTTCTTAAATGCACCAGAGAAAATCTTGCTTCTGGAGACCCTTGAGGTGGGTCTTATAGGATGAATAGAAAGCTTGCTAGGGATATGGGGACAGGCATGTGAGAAAGGAAGAGCCTATATAAGATATAAAAGAGTCTGGCACACCTGGGACCTTGGAAAGTCATTTTATGGATGAAGTAATAAAACACATTTATTTAATCAGCATATGTATGAGGTCTTATACAGGGTGCTGGGAATACAACAATGGGAAAACAAAGTTCCTGTCCTCAAGCCACTTCCAGCCTAGTGGGGAGGAGATGAATAAAGAATCACAACAGAGATAAGAAGATCCTAAAGAATGGGCAGCCTGGGGACTTAGGGTAGGCTTTCCACAAGAGGTGATTTCTGAGTCCTGAAATGTTATAGCTGACTCCAGAAAGGCAAGTGAGAATCAGCTGGGGTGTGGTGGAGAGGAGGACTGGAAAAACGTCCCAATTATGTGAGCACATGACACATTCTAGACTCCAGGTTGGGCATAAAGTGCAAGAAGCACAGGTTCCTGAGATAAATGCCATGGTTAGGAGCTCTAAGAGAATTCTGGATTCCAGATATGAGACATGGAATGACCGGAGTTGCCCTTTAGAAAGGTCACTGTGGAGAATGGGGAGGGTGTTCAGGCTGAGCTGGGAATGGAGGTGCTATTCTGGAGTCAGGGAGGTCAGTTAGGAAGTTGTCACAGTCATCCAGAAAAGGCGTGATAGTGATGTTTAAAAAGAGGTGCAGCAGGGTCACAAAGGATGGATGGATCTGTGAGATACCAAGGAGCTAGTATTACAAGGAAGAGAAAAATAATGGGATAAGAGTGTAGACTCAGGAACCAGCTCTTCCCTTTCCTAGTGTGTGAACTGGGGCACGTTTCTTGCCTTCTCTGTGCCACAGTTTCCTTATATGTGTCATGGGGGAAAATAATAGCATCTTCATCTAGGACAACGTGGGGATTAATTAACACATATAGTGCTTAGAATGCAACAGGGGTCCCTTTTATGTAAAGGGGGGTCCATTTCATGCTTTGAATATAAAACCTGCTGCTCAACTACTGGTTGACATCTTTTTCCTTCCTCTCCTTCCTCTTCTTCTCCCCAACCTTGGGGGAAACAAGGTGAACATTCTTCCTGTCCTAAACCTGGTTTTCTGTCCTTCTATTCACTATCTACAAGAATAAAGAAACTCTGGATCTGGAAACTGCAACAACAGCTCTTGCAAGGATATAATTAATCAGATCTGCGTATAATGATCTTGGAACATACCCCTTGTATCCCCCTTTCTACATCCCCTGGTTCCCTCTGGCAGCAGGAATGGCATTCTCTGCTATGTGAGTCCATTTATTTTCTCCTCTCCTAGCAAAGCAATAAAAAGTCCTTATTTCCTTTTTCTAAAAAATTTGTCCTCTCTATTGGATTGGCAACAGGGACAAGGACCAAGCTTTTGCTATCAGGAACACTGGTGTATTGCAAGTGTTAATGAACAGTTAGTCGTTATATGATTAATTGGAAGGGCAAAGTCAGAGAGGCACCAGAGCTCAGGACTGGACAACTGTGTGGCTCATGATTCCCATTTACAGAGGGAATAGACTGGGCCACAGAATTAACTGTGAGCTGTAGGCTGCAGAGGAAAGAGCATGAAGACACCAGAGGGTCGAGAGAGGCAAGACTGGACAGCAGATGAAGGGGCACCAGGAGGCTGAAGCCAGGTTTGGGAAAGTCCTAGAGAGAAAGTGCTGGGATGTGGACAGAGGGGAGTGCCCTCCCCAGTCCTCACCACAGTGTCTAATTATGAGCATTTTTTCAGTTTAAAAAGTACCACTGATTTTAGTAAAAACTTCAAATGTTTTAGGAAAATCAAATTCACTTTGGAAGTAAAAGTCCCTTGTAATTTTAAGGATTTTATTATTATTTTAAATGTACTGTTAGTAGTTTGGTATATATTCTTCCATATTTTTCTATGCATTATTTCTTGGTACTGCTCAAAAATGAAATCATATCATAATGCTGTTCTGCAATTTGCTTTTTTTTCCCTAATACATATTGGGTATAAAATTTCCTGTTACCTTTAAACCTTTGAGAGTAGGATATTTAAAGTAAAGCCTTGATTTATATCCAGAGCAGCATCTGGTGATGCTGAGGCCTAGCAGGCATTGGTGGGTATGCAGGCTGAATTATAATGGTGGTAGAAGTGTTTCAAAGGGGTTTCAGCTCCCCAGATGCTGCAGTCACCAGGAGGACTGCAGGAGTTAGAAAGGAAGGGAGCTCTGTGAGCCGGGGCAGAACCATCCTAAATGTGGGGATGCGAGTGACAGGAGAGAGGAGGGCAGGGAAGGGGGTGGCAAAGGTGGATGGGGAGCCACCTGGAGCAGCATGTATGAGGCTTCAAACAACAGGAAGCCGATAGGGGAGGGGGCCTGCTGCATCACCAGAGGTATGACCTTCATCCTACTGGAGGAGGGCAATAAAATAGGAACTTTATCTCCCCACCCAGTACTGGGGATTAAACCAGGGGTGCTTTACCAGTGAGCCACCTCCCCAGCCCTTTTTATTTTATATTTTGAGACAGTGTCTAGTTGCTTAGGGCTTCACTAAATTGCTGAGGCTGGCCTTGGAACTTGTGATCCTTCTGCTTCAGCCTCCCAAGTAAGTAGCTGGGATCACAGGTATGGGCCACCCTGACTGAAATTTATGTCTTTTGAATATTCTTCAGGTAAGAATGTGAAGGTCTGGAGGCAGGCAGCCCAGTTGGGAGGCTGTTGTACTAGCTTTAGAAAAGTGAGAGAGCACTAAGAGGGGTGTTCAAGAGGCCAGCTGGATAGCAGCTCACAGCTGATGGGGTAAGGTGAGGGAGCAGGAATGGCTGAGGGTGATTCTCTTGGACTTCTGGCTTGAGAAATGATGGTGCATGAGATGACGAAAAATAGGAAGAAGGAGAGCAAGGAGTGTGTGTGCACATGTGTGCATGTTCAGGTGTGCACAGTGGGAAAGGGACCAGAAGAGAATCAGATGGCTATTTAATGAAAACAGAATTCTAGGAATTTGTGGAGTTAAGAAAATCAGTAATATAAATGAGTTTTGATCAAAGGCTTGGGTCATCAGATTTTACTAAGGTAACTGTACTTTGGCTTGATAAAAGGGCATTTTGTTGAATTAGACTGTCAATTTAAATTTCAGCATAACTTGTGAATACACGTTTTCATACTTGGAATGAATCCTAGCAAATAATATCTGTGTGTCAAAGGATGTGCAGTTTTAAAAAATTGCCACAAAGTTACTTATTTACATTCTGCCTATTAGGGTATAAGTATGCCCACCTTCACAACATCCTCATCAAAACTTCTAGAACTAATAAATGAATCCAGCAAAGTAGCAGGATATAAAATCAACACCCATAAATCAAAGGCATTTCTATACATCAGTGACAAATCTTCTGCAAGAGAAACTAGGAAAACTACCCCATTACAATAGCCTCAAAAAAAAAAAAAATACTTGGGAACCAACGAAAGAGGTGAAAGACCTCTATAATGAAAACTACAGAACACAAAGAAATTTAAAAAGACATTAGAAGATGGAAAGATCTCCCTTGTTCTTGGATAGGCAGAATTAATATTGTCAAAATAACCATACTACCCAAAGCACTATACAGATTTAATGCAATTCCAATCAAAATCCCAATGACATTCCTCATAGAAATAGAAAAAGTAGTCATGAGATTCATCTGGAAAAGTAAGAGACCCAGAATACACAAAGCAATTCGTAGCAAGAAGAGTGAAGCAGGTGACATCACAATACCAGACTTTATACTACAGAGCAATAGTAACAAAAACAGCATAGTACTGGCACCAAAACAGACTTGTAGACCAGCGGTACAGAACAGAAGACACGGAGACAAACCCAAATAAATATAATTATCTCATATTAGACAAAGGCACCAAAAACATATATTGGAGAAAAGATAGCCTCTTTAACAAATGGTGCTAGGAAAATTGGAAATCCATTTGCAGCAAAATGAAATTAAGCCTCTATCTCTCACCATGCACAAAACTCAACTCAAAGTGGATCAAGGATCTAGGAATTAGACCAGAGACCCTGCATATGACAGAATAAAAAGTAGGCCCAAATCTTCATCATATTGGATTAGGACCTGACTTCCTTAATAAGACTCCTATAACACAAGAAATAAAATCAAGAATCAAAAAATGAATCAAACTAAAAACCTTCTTCTCCGCAAAAGAAACAATCAGTGAGGTGAATAGAGAGCCTACAGAATGGGAGCAAATTTTTACCACACGCATATCAAATAGAGCACTAATCCCTAGAGTTTATAAAGAACTCAAAATAATTAACACCAAAACAAACAAACAAACAAAAAACCCCCAAATAACCCAATCAGTAAATGGGCCAAGGAATTGAACAGATACTTCTCATAAACGGATATACAATCGATCAACAATATGTGAAAAATATTCAACATCTCTAGCAACTAGAGAAATGCAAATTAAAACTAAGATTTCATCTCACTCCAGTCAGAATGACAACTATTAAGAATACAAACAACAATAAGTGTTGGCAAGGATGTGGGGAAAAATATACTCGAACATTGTTGGTGGCACTGCAAATTGGTGCAACCAATCTGTAAAGCAGTATGGAGATTCCTTGGAAAACTGGAAATGGAACCTCCATTTGACTCAGCTATCCCACTCCTCAGTTTATACCCCAAAGGATTTCAAAACAGCATACTACAGAGACACGCCACATCAATGTTCATAGCAGCACAATTCACAATAGCTAAACTGTGGAACCAACCTAAATGCCCTTCAGTAGATGAATGGATAAAGAAAATTTATATATATATATATATATATATATATATATATATATATATACACACACACACACACACATACACACACACACACACAATGGAATACTATTCAGTATTAAAAGAATAAAATCATGGCATTTACAGGTAAATGGATAGAGTTGGAGAATATTATGCTAAGTGAAATTAGCCAGTCTCCAAAAACGAAATGCATAATATTTTCTCTAACTTAAGGAGGCTGATTCAAAATGGGATTGGGGAGTGGGTAGTATGGGAGGAATGGAGGAACTTAAGATAGGGCAAAGGGGAGGCAGGGAAAGGAGGGGGCAGAGGGGTTGGAAAGATGGTGGAATGAGATGGACATTGTTACCCTAAGTACTTGTATGAGGACTTGAATGGTGTGACTCTACTTTGTGAACAACCAGAGATATGAAAAATTGTGCTCTATGTGTGTATTGTGAATAAATGCATTCTGCTGTCATGCATAAAAAATTAGAATAAATTTTAAAAAACAATGATTTTGCTAATCTTTCTTTCTTGAAAAACTAAAAAATTATTTTGAAACAATTATTGCTGCACAGGAAGCAGCAAAGAAAGTACTGAGAGGTCCCTCATACCTTTGAGCCCCCAATTCTTCCAGTGGTTACATTTTGTATAACTGTAGTACAGTATCAAAACCAGAAAACTGTCATTGGTACAATATGTGTATATGGTTCTATGTCATTTTATCACAAATTTAGATTTGTATAACTACCACCACAATCAAGATATAGGAAATTCCTTTATAAGCTTCAATGATATTACTGGGTATGAACTCACGGCTTATAAGAAATAAAAAACTTACTACTACTTAAATTTCTCTTATTTACTTCAACTCTATAAGCCTGAAGATTTTGTCTACTATTTTATTTCTTTTTTATGCTTCTATTCCATCATCTTAACATCTACTTGTTGCTACCCCCTATAATGAATGGTCTCCTCTCCTCGCCCATTACCATCCCTAGCCCCTGGCAACCACTGATTTGTCCTTCATCTCCACACTTTTAATAAATGGAATCACAATATGTGACCTTTTGAGGTTGGTCTTTTCATGTTTCATTTGTTGGTTTGTTTGTCCCTGAGATCCGTTCAACTGGTTGGAGTACTTCATTACAACCTGGGGAGGGTGAAAGTCTAGGTCTTCATTTTGTCTCTGCTGGTGGGGCTGGTGGTGGGGCTGCAATTTTTCCTCTGGTGTGTGGCTGGAATAGAGAGGTTTTGTCTAAAGATTTTTCTGAACTGCTCCTTTACTATTCTTTGTTTGCTTGTTTTTAGCTAGAGAGAGCATGCCTTTCTTGGGACTCCTTTGGTCATGCAGGTTAGCCTTTAATTGCTGGTTTTCCCAGCACCCAGCCTGAGGCCTATGAGGCAAAAGAAAGCTGAGGGAAGTCACTACTCTGGTTCCCTGAGTGAGGTCCCTAGCTGCTCTGCCATCTTACCTCGACCTTTCAGTCTTCCTTTGGTTATTATATGTATCATGTTCAGGATTGTTAGAAAGAATCTGGGGAAGTATTTCTACTCTATTTTTATCAGTAGTGAAAATACCTTTCCAGAATAATAAATAGATTTAGTGTTTAATTTTTAGTTATGAAAATTTTAAAACATACAAAACTCAGAAATATTATAATACAGCTTTGACAGTTCCCAGCAGTCTCCCACTCTTATTATTCTGTCTCTTACACACACACACACACACACACACACACACACACTTTCCTGAAGTATTTTAAAGTAAATCTCAGACATGGTTTTTCATTACCTATAAATAAATACTCCCCTAAATATCTAATAGATAAGAACTTCCTTTAAAAAAAATCATACTTACCATCCCATTTTCCTACCCTACAAAGTGAACAATAGTTTTTGAAATATTTTAAGTTTATGACATATTTAGCAAATAATAATAACAGCACTACTAATCTTTTGGAAGGGATATAAACATATATATATATATATATATATTTTTTTTTTTTTTCCCCCTAGAGAGAGAGAACAGATTTTATCAACTTCCCACTAGAGCAGGGAGATATAAGGCACATTTGAACTTGGAAGTCAATCCATGTGCAGCCACATAATTACAGGCGGCCTGCGTCAGGATAGAAGATGCTGGAGCATGGGCCTGATGGGGGGTCTTCATAATTCACCCAGCTTCAAGGTGCCCGTGGGCCCAAGGCCTCTCTAGACAGGAAATTTTGGAGCAACACTTGGAATTCTGTCAGCATCAGTGAGGCCATGGAGGGAATGAATCACATTTCCCATGATTAAAGCAGATAAGCTATAGGTTTAGCTCCTCTCCCTTAAATTACTGTTAAACTTGAGATCTCCCATAGGTATTATCTTATTAATAGGCAGGCCAGTCATTGAGACGGGATGGAAGAAAGAAGGAAATGACTGTAAAAGTGCTGAAAATTCAAAAGATTTTGCCTCACACACAATTGAAAAAGAAACTAAGATTCAACACTTCTTATCAGGGATGGAATGGATATAATTTGATGACAATTTAACTTAATGAGTTAAAAAAAATAAAAAAATATTTAATTCAATGAACAATAATTACTTTTATTATTTATTATTCATTTTTTGAATCATAATCTGAACAAGATCCACCCTTGCCTTGTTGGGTTAAAGACCATCAATTCATTATTGTTCTCTCTTTCACGCTGTTGTTAGTTGAATAAACCAGGTCATTTTCCTGCAACATTTCCCATATTCTGGATTTGGCTGAATTATGTTCTTGTAGAATGTACATGTTTTGCCCTTTTGTCTGTCTCCTGCAGCCTGGCTGGTAAGTCCAGAAGCTTAGGTCTAGATTTTTGCTAATAGTACTTCACAGGTGGTGGTTTGTACTGCATTGTGTCAGGAAGCACATTATGTTTGTTTTTTACTCTTGTAATGTTAAGATTGATTTAGAGGGCTCAGGTGTTGTCAGCCTGATTGAGCCATTATAAAGTTCTTCAGCAACATCTTCCCTAATTGTTTTAGCAATGATAATCCTCTGTTTCATTAAAGACTGCAAAATGGTGCTTATTTTTCTGCCATTTTTTTCCCTGAATTTATTAACTGGAATTCTTTTATGAAGAAAAATTTTTCTTCATCAACTATTTGGTTAACTTATAATGCAATTTATACAAAAAGTACAGAATAAATGGTTTCTCTCTGTTATTTCCAAGATATTTAGTTTGATGTCTTAGATTTCCAAAGATAATGTTATTTTGTAGTATCAATTGAGCTAAGATTTAAAAAAAAAAAAACCTAATTCATTTTAGACTTTTTTTTAATGATCAGATTGTCTCATTCTGGTGAATGGGAATTCTTTCAAGTTGCTCTTGGGTCCTTGACCAGTCCCAGTAGCCTTTGATAACTTCCTTATTTTATGATGATAGACTGTTTTCAGTTCATTTTACATATTTTGTGCCCTTGACCTTGAATTACTCATTTCTCCAAGGAACTTGATTTCTTCTAGTACTAAATGGTATTTGGAGTTCACAGTGGTCTCTGGACTGTCTGTCATTGCTACTCTACTAGGCTCCCATTGCTTCTAGGCATTATTTTTTTCCAAGTGGGAAGGTTATTTTAAAAGAAAACTGTCATGAACTTGCCCTCATATACTCAATTTAAATTTAAGATTATGGGAATTCCAGAGCTAGGGGTATAGCTCAGTGATACAGCGCATGTTTAGCATGTACAAGACTCTTGAACTGATACTCAGCAGCAAAGAGAAAAAAGAAAAAAAAAAGATAATAGGGCTGCTTATTTTAAGAAACTCCTCAATTTTATATATATTTTTAAATGCTGAAATGCTTGGTTCCTAACTATTGCTATGACTATTTATTTAAAATATTATTACTAATATTATAACCAACAGCAAGACTATTGGGTAAATGACCAGATTTCTCTGCTGTTCCCTGTATCCCACGGAGGATATGCAGTTACAATACTGTTCTAAGGTCAGTTGGGATAATTGTTTTCTCTTTGTGGTTATAATACCAACTTGATATAGCAAGGTTCATTTGTTTCAGTTCGTTTTCAATTTTCAAGAATCGATTCCCCCCCCCCTTGGTTCTTTTTGGGTCTTAATATATAAAACATTTACATGGTTCAGAAGTCAACACTACAGTGAGGTACATTCAGAGAAATCTTTCTTTCACTTCTATTTCCTCTCCCTCATTCCTTTACTCCCCCAGTAGACAACCAGTTGTATTGGTTTCTGGATCATCTCATATTTTAGGCAGGATATCATTTGGATAGCTATCCTAAGATAGGGATTCTGGGTCGAATGTACTTTTATATGTAACTTTACTAGATGTTTATACCACATGATACCACGTGGTTCTATTTTTAGCTCTTTGTAACTATAATCACATAAGTAGAAATGATCCTTTTTCTTCTTTTCATGGATTCCCCCACCCCACCCCAGTACTGGGAATCAAATCCAAGGCCTTACAAAAGATAGGCAAACCCTCTGCCACTGAGCTACATCTCCAACCCTTTTTATTTTTTATTTTAAGTCTGGGTCTTGCCAAATTGTCCAGGCTGGCCTCAAAATTTACAATCCTTCTGCCTCAGCTTCTTTAGTAGCTGGGGTCACAGTTTACACCACCACACCTGGTCCTTTCATGGATTTTTTAAACTCACATTGTTCATTAATACAAGGTTGAAGTTCTTCAAGTGAATAGGGCTTTCCAGGTTTTGTTTTGTTTTTAACTTTTACTTTTAGTGTATTGTGTGTGATGATAGAATTGTCCGTGATACTTCTAGGTCACAGAACCTATAGTACTTTCTTAATTTCCTAATATACATCCAAATTTTGTGACTGTTCCATTTGCTCTTAAGGAGGTATATTTTACATGATAAGGATGTAGTATTTGAATATATTCCCTAACCCTATTTAATGCATTATATTGCTTTAGTCTTTTGTCCACCTGATATAATTCTTGCTGAGTAGCATATTAAAGCCTCCATTCATTTGTGCATCTATATCTCCTGTGAATTCTGCTGCATATTAATAAGTTTTATGCTACTTGATGAATAATTATTACTATCCATTTCTTCTTTATTTTGAATTATTGCTTTTAGCACTATAAAATATTTCTTGTCTCATTTAATCCTGTTTTTAAAAAACAAAGTCTGTTTTTAAATCAGGATCTGAATTTCTGCGTTTTGATTATTTCTGTTGTTGTCACCACTCAAAGATAGAACTAGCCCCCTAACCAAAATTTGGCTTCCAGATGTCAAGACTGATGATGCCACTTGTGTACCTTGAAGACAGGGACAGGTCATTACTCACCCCATGGTGCCTTCTAGAACAGGGCAGCCTTAGGCAGGCTCCAAACTAGTTCCAGATAGCAGGAGAAGATGCTGCTTTGGCCTTTATGGCATTAAAAGAAGCTATAACGAGGGTCCTGTGTAGTCTGAGCCTTGTGTTGTTTGAACTTCCCACAGAGGCCAAAGGAGGAAGCACCGGGCCGCCTTATCAGCTTGCCCAGAGTAGAGCAGAAGGGGAGGGTAGTGGGACTTGAAGCTCTAAGCACTCAAACATCAAAAATGGAATCAGACACTTCACTTCTGATCTTTGTGTTTCTATTGTGTATATGATAAAGCTGTATTTTTCTTTATGACTCAATTTGAAATATTTTCCAGCAGACAAGCTCATTTACTTCTGCTGTTGACATGCTTGATATAGTTGATCTCAACTCAATCATAGTATTTTATAATTTTTGTATTACATTTAACCTGTTGTTTTTCTCTGCTTAGTGTGTCTTCTTTGATTTTTCAAATTTATTTTGACATTTAGAAAGATTTCTCTCTATGTTTCAGTAGTTTTCTTTGTGTATAAGCCCTTTACAATGCCCATATTAGTTATCTCTTGCTGTATAACCAAGTACCTAAAACAATAGTCTAAAACAATTATTTTCTCACCATTTCTGTGGATCAGGAATTTGGGTGTGATGTAGCTGGGTGCTTCCTACCTAGAGAGTCTCTAATGAAGCTCCAGTCAACTGTTAGCCAGGGTTTAAGTCACTTCAAGGCTCAGCTGGGGCTGGAAAATCTGTGTTAAACCCACTCATGTGGCTGTTGGCAGGCCTCAGAAGATTCACTTGCAGACTTGCTCACATTGCTGCTGGCAGGCCTTGGTTCCTCATGACCTGCTAGAGGTTTCCTATGGACCTTCACAATGTGGCAGCTGGAGATCTAAGAGAGAGCAAGAGGATGCCCAAGATGGAAAACTATCGTTTTCAAATAGCGTCTTTATAACCTAATCTCAGAATAACATCTTAACACTTAACACTGTGTTATATTTGATAGAAGTGAATATTTAAGTGCAGCCCATGCTCAAAGGGAGTAGTTTACACAAATACATGAACGCCAGGAAACAGGAATTATTGCCTGCCTCTTTAGAGGCTTCCTATAATAATCCCCTAAATCCTTTATATGCTGGTCAGTTTGACTCCCAAGGTCTTATTCTACTTTTTGTTTTATTTCTCTGCTTTCCTTTCATTTTAAAATGGCATTCATTCTACTTTCTCAGAAAATATCATGCTTAAATACTATTATCCTCATGTCCTCAACTTCTTTTTATTCTTAGCTATACAATTAAACTCGAGAAATGTTCATTGTCAGTTCTTTGACTGAAATTCCACAGGCATCTTTTGATTGGATGACATCCACCTTCTAAAAGATTCCTCAGGAAGGGAACATATTCATAAAATCCCTACACTTTATGCATATTTAACCCTTTTTCTATAGCCCTGATAATTGAAGAAGAGCTTACTATGCATAAAACCCTTGGCTTACATTTTTAAAGTTTTTGGAATGTGCTGCTGTATTATTGTCCCACTTAATAGGTTGCTTTTTAAAAATTCACCTAATTCTTTTGCCTTTGTAAATAATTTTACCTTTTTGCCTGAAGACTATGAGAATTTTAAAACTTTAAAGTCTGTAAATTCTACTAAGATATGACTAATATTTGATCAGCCTGAGTCTATTTTCCTGGGAAGCTTCTGGGCCCTTTTGTGTTTTGTTCTATTTCTGGAAAATTTTTCTTGGATTATACTTTAAATATCAATTCCCTTCCATTACCTTTCTTCTTCATAAGCTCCTATTATAGCGCATTGGACCTTCTTTGTCTGCCTTTTAGAGTAATGTTTTGCTTCACAACAGGAATACATTTTGAGAAATGCATTGTCTGACAATTGTGTCATTGTGTAAGTGTCATACATACACAAATTAAGATGGCTGCCATATCACTAGGTTTTAGTCTTATAAGACCACCTTTGTAAATGTGGTGCATCATTGACCAAAATATTATACAGTGGATATCTGTGATGGCATTGACTGTCACTTAAGAGGCTTTCTACCGAAATTAACCATTTTCCCTTTTGAAAGTTTTATATTCATTTTCTTGGAAGTTTTACTGCTTTATTTCAACATAACTTATTATATTTTTATTCATATGTATTTTCCTTTATGTATCTCTTTCCTCTGTGTTTTAGTCTGGGAATGCCTTATGGTATTATAGGCTTTTTAGTGGTTTTAAGATTGGTTGTTTCTTTTAAATTTTATATTTTACTAAGAATTTTTAGGGTTTTTGTTTGTTTGTTTGTTTAGCACAGGTTTGAATAATGTAGCCTGCTGTTAATAAAAACAGAAACCTGACCCAATCAGAGATGTGTTCCTAAAGTTGCAAATGTCTTGTCAAAAGTGTGAGGAAGGTTATACAAAAAGGAGATGTTATATCTTTTTGATTTGAGGAGACTGAGTGAGTGCTTAATAGCTTATTTGTGACTATAAACTTTAACTTTGAAATTTACTCTTCCATGTTTATCTCATGCTGATGTTTTTGAATCTCTGCAAAGCTACCAAGGCATATAGACTTGTGTTTGCCTGTTTGAGGGCTTATTGTCATGAAAAATAACTTTAAAATAAGCAGATAAATAGGAAATGATTTAGAATATTTATTGGGCAATTTCTGTTTATCTCACTGGGAAGATAAAAGTGGCAACATATAGGAGCAGCTTGTATTTCCGTGTCTGCCTGAGCTTAGTTTAGAATCCCTAAGTCAGCCTAAAATGGATTCTAGACTTTGGGACAAGAATAAATCTAGACCAGCCAAGTGGAGTAAAAACCTTTAGTTAAAATATTTGGTTCAAGCATTGGATGTATTTTTTGAAGATCAGTATTTTCTAAAACCTTCCTGTATTTGAAAATGCTTTAAAAAATTATGACCTACATTCAGGAATTAACTGTATTTTTTTTAATAAAATTTCTGTTTTTTGCTCTTAGGTGATCAAAGAAAAGATCTGAAAATGACAAGTAGAAGACTTGAGGAATCGATGGGGGCTGTTCAGATGGGCTTAGTCAAAATGTTAAAAGGGTTCCAAAGCAAGGTTTTGCCACCCCGGAGTCCCAGGGTGGTCACAGAAGAGGAAGTAAACCGCATGGTAATGTATCAGAGAAATTGTATATAAAATACTTTTTTTATTGTTAAGTATTTTTTTATTAGTTGCTCACGACACTAAAATGATCTTGACATATCATACATTAGAATCAAATGGGGTATAATTTCTCATTTTTCCAAGTGTACAGGTTGCAGAATCACTTGCCTCTTCAGGTCATGACATCCCCAGAATATCAAACAGAGTTACTGACTGACTAGTATGAATTTAGTTAGAATAGTAGCTTGTTGCAGAGCCTAATTACCTGTTAAAATTCAAGAAGTTTTGAAATTGCATGCACACTTGAAAGTACAGGCTTGAATTGCTTAAATTAATCAGTTGGGGTTAAGACTCTGTGTCTTAGTCCATTTTCTGTTGCTCTAACGGAATATTGGAAAAGGCGTTTATTTCAGCTCATGGTTCTGGAGCCTAGGAAGTCCAAGATTAAGTGGCTGTATCTGGTAAGGGCCTGTGCTACACCCTAGCATGTCAAGAAATTGGAAAAACAGGGCTGGGTTGTAGCTCAGTGGCAAAGTGTCTGCCTTGCATTGGCAAAGCTCTGGGTTCAACCCCCAGTTCCAAAAAAAGACAAAAAAAAAAAAAAAAAAAGAACCTCACCAAAAAAAATTAAAATAAAATTAAAAAAAAGAAATTAGGAAAAAGGCAGGCATGTGCAGAAGCAAGAAGAGGGGGCTGGACTCTGAGAAAAGGGTTATTTTATTCATGAGGGCTCTAACACAACAAATTAAGGTTCCAACACATGAATTTGTATTGGAACCATAGCTCTGTATATACAAACTTAAGATTTTTCTTAATGTCAGGTATAACTGGATTAAATTGTCTTTTGTTTAGTTCAGAAACAGCCAAATATCAGAATTTCACAGGATTCAAGCTAATAATTTATTATTTCTACATTGGCAAGAGTTATTTGGTTTGTATATTTGTAGAACACTGCACATTAAAATAATGACTAGATGGTATCTAGGAAAAATGCATAATTTTTCTTTTAAAATAAAAAATAATTATATCTTTAATTATCTATAATGATTTGTTGAGAGCTGATTATGAACTACATGGTACAGGAAGTATTAATAAAGACTTGGAGTGCTAGGAATAGCATTCACTGTATTTTAAAAGTTGATTTCATGGAGCTGGGATTGTGGCTCAGCAGTAGAGCGCTCGCCTAGCATGGGTGGGACCCGGGTTCAATCCTCAGCACCACATAAAAATAAAGGCATTGTGTTGTGTCCATATACACCTAAAAATAAATAAATAAATAAATAAAACAAAGCAGAAAAAAAAGTTAATTTCAAGTTGTATTCCAATTAGACATGCAATGTCAACCTTCTCTTTGGTGGTGGCAGTTGGTGCATATTTATAGAAACTTCTGACTTTGCTTTTAAGATGTCATTATTTTAATTTGAATCACAATGTAGCTGATACCTCAACACTGTATTACTCTAATCATTGTTCCAATCAAAAAGAATTTTAAACCAAGTCAAAAACCTACATTAGAAATATGCCTTCATTTAAATGGATTCAATCAGAGAATTCAAATTTATAGGAAAACAAGCACTCCTGAAGAGCACTGACTTTAACCCAGGGCAAAATTAATCAGCTAAATTATATTCTCCTGAGTGTTTTCAAAACCCTTGGCATATACTTTGGCATTAGGTTGCTGCCAGGGATTATAAATCTCCTTGCATATCAAGTGGGCCCTAGAACCATGTGAACATTCTAGAACAAAACAACTGAGTAATATTGGTTGGTTCTGAATAACTAATCCTTTGATAAGTTAGTTTTATTAAATGGCAGGTTACTCTTCATTTTCACAATATTAGTGTTGTTTTTGGAGTGTGTGAATGTGCCTGGTGTTGGATCTGATGATCAGCTCAGAGCTCTTTCTAATCAGTCCAAATGTGCTCTTGTGATTTCTAAAAGTTTAAACTCGTTTCTAAGTAGTGGAACCACACTTCAAGATTCTTTACATTTTATAAATTTTCCCTTTATCATGATATAATATGATAGTTAAACACCCCAAAAAGATTTGTTTACATGTAGCTTCAGTTGAGAAATATAAGTATTTTAAACTCTTTATCTCTGAAGCCTGTAAGTGATTTTACAACTTAAGAGAATTTTATGCTCAGATGCTTTTTTCTGAGCATAAAATGTTAAGCTCTTTGGACAGGTTCCTGTACAATTTCTTGACTTTTTTTCTCGAGGGTTCCTCTGTGCGATTCCTTCAAATTTATAAGAGAAGGGCAACCACATGTCACTTTAAATTATTGTGCAAAGACCTCAAAAGTGCATGGGGCACTCTCTTGTATAATTTAGTTATTTTAAATATTTTATAAGGCAACTTAGTGGCATTCCAGAATTATCCTGAGAGCTGCAAATACAAATTATTCATTGCTGGCACTTATGCAAACATTTCTCCACTGTAACCACATATGACTCTTTGGCTCTTGTTGTTTTGAATCCTAGCTGACACCCTCGGAGTTCCTGAAGGAGATGTCCCTCACCACAGAGCAGAGACTGGCAAATACACATGTGATGTACCGGCCACAGATGGTTGAACTCTTAGATATGGGGGAGACCACTCATCAAAAGGTAGATGAGCCTGAAGCTAGATCATGGGAACTTTCCGGAACAGTAACTAAATGAAAATGGTCATCTCTGGCTACCCAGTCCTTCCTTGGGTTTGCTTTGTGTGCTCCTTTTCTGACTCCATTATCCTGAGTTCTATGATTTGGTGTGGTGAGGGCCGCAATTAATAAGTGAAATAACAAATATCTAAAACTTTTTGAGTAGTCCTTCTTTAGGTACTTCTGGACACTGTTTGAAACTATTGCTTCCAGGTTAGGAGTTATTCGAAGAACTATATTAGCTAAGCCCAATTAAGTTATCCTTTTAGGATAACAAACAATCCCTTCTTAATGAGCTGTCTAGTGAGAAAGAAGAAGTTGGCCTTGTTTATTGAAGCAGGCATTCATTGTCTATTTTGGCTTATTTCCAAAAACAATTATATCATTTTAGACTAAAAAGAGCTATTTAACTTGTTTTTATATTCTAAGGCAAACCATATGCTCTAGGTTTTAGGAGTTTATGATTATAAAGGAAGGTCTCATTTCCTACTTTTTAATTAATTTCCTAAGCTTAATGCTTCAATTTAAGCATAATTTATGCATGAATTATGGTTGAACTCTATCAGTTGGAGTGCTGCAGATCAGCCTCTTTTGGAAGGATTCCCTAGCTCTTCCTGAGAGTTTTGAGTTACATCCCACATGGGAAGGAGTCCCTGAAGTTCCTTTGCTCTTGCTGCCCCAAGAACTGTGTACATAATCGACTCCCTATCTAGGATTCACATGCAATTTGCTGCTCTGAGCTTCGCTAGCTTTAATTATTAATTGTGTCATCTCTTCCCTACAACCACCCTCCACATCTGGTGGGCGGGGGGAACATGGTCTTGCCCATCTTACAGTTTAGTAGCAACTGCTATAAACTTTGCCTTTGCAAATATATCTTTAATCAAACCACTTCTCCCCCACTCCTCCACCACCATCATCTAGACCACAGAAACACCCTCCCTGCTTACACCCTCCCTACACCCTCCCTGCTTCTAGCCAACACTCCTTTGTCAATTCTCCATGAACAGTCAGAGCGATTTCTAAACATTAAACCAGAACATGTCTAACTTCCCATTACTGTCATAAGTAAATAGCTAAACTTGACTCTCAGGTGCTGTGTCACATAGCCCTGCCTCCTACGTGGGACTCTTTTCCTTCCACTGTTATGTCTGGTTTTTTCCTCTACTAACTGCGCTTGCCTCTTGCTGCTCCTTAGACATGGGAAGATAATTACCCTGAGTGAAGGAAAGATGGTTGCTGTTTTAGACAGGTAGCCAAGGGAAGGCCTGCCTCAGGGGTTGACACCTAGCAGAGATCTGAGGGAAGAGCATTTCAGTCAGAAGGAAGAGCAAGTGCAAAGTCCTTAGAGTGAGGACATCAACTCAAGGAGGGTGGGAGCTTTGTTGGCATCATTCCTAACTTTATGTTTAATTTGGAAAGGAACCTGGCACGTATTGTAAATTCGGTATTTATTGAACGAAAACACGAACTTTCTCTTCTAACTGCTTATATCCTTCCTATATTCTTGAATGTTTGTTTTGTATTCTTTGATTTTTTTTTCTCCGTTATGTTGTTTGAATTTATGGTGAAATGGTGCAGTTAAGATTTTCATTGCTTTGTTGAAACAATTTTCTGGCAAATATTCATTTTTCCCCCTTACCTAGTGCATTATACTTGTACATAATATTTGGGTTCATTTTGACAACGTCATATGTGCATGGAGTTTGTTTGACTACATTTCTGTCCCTGATGCCACTGCTCCCCCAACCCTGCATTCTCCCTCTCCCCCACTCTTCCTCTACTGGTTTTTGGTTCATTTGTTTATTTATTTATTTATTGGTACCAGGGATTGAACTCAGGGGCATTCAACCACTGAGCCACATCCCCAGCCTTATTTAGTATTCTACTTAGAGACAGGGTCTCACTGAGTTGCTTAGCACATCACTTTTTGCTGAGACTGGCTTTGAACTTGTGATCCTCCTACTTCGGCCTCCTGAGCTGCTGGGATTAGGGGCTTGTGCCACCACACCCGGCCATTTGTTTATTTTTGATTGACACTTTTTACAAATACATAACAGTGGAATCCACTTTGGTACATTTATACATGCACGTAGTGTGATTTTTATAAATTCATTACACAGTTCCTCCCCATTCCTGTCCCTCCTCCCACCACTCAGTCTCTTTCTACTCCACTGATCTTCCCTGTGTATCTATGATATTCAGTCCCCACTTCATCCCTTGATTTTCTGAATCTGGCTCATTTCACATTTGTGTGTATATACCACTTTTCTTTATCCATTTGTCTGTTGAAGGGCACAAAGTCTGGTTCCATAATTTGTCTATTGTGAGTTGTGCTGCTTTAAACAATGATGGCTATATCACTGTAGTGTGCTGATTTTAGTTCTTTTGGATAAATACTGAGGAATGGAATAACTGGGTCATATGGTGGATCTGTTCCTATTCTTTTTTTTTTTTCAATTTTTTTTTTTTTTTTAGTTCATAGATGAACACAATACCTTTATTTTATTTATTTATTTTTATGTGGTGTTGAGGAACCCAGTGCTTCACACATGTGAGGCAAGCACTCTGCCACTGAGCCACAGCCCCAGTCCTGTTCCTATTCTTTTGAGGAATCTCAGCACTGCTTTCCAAAGTGGTTGTACTAATTTGCAGTCCCACCAACAATGTATGACTGTCCCTTTCCCCCCACATCCTCACTAGAATTTATTATAGTTTGTTTTCTTGGTCATTGCTATTCTGACTGGAGTGAGATGAAATATTAATGTAGTTTTGATTTGTATTTCTCTGAATGCTAGAGAGATTGAATATTTTTTTATTTACTTATTGACCATTGTGCTGCTTTTTTTTAAAAAAATTCTGTTTAATTCTTTTGCCTATTTATTGATTGGGTTGTTTTTTGGTATTAAGTTTTTTGAGTTCTTCATATATTCTGGATATTAATTCCCCATCAAAGGACTGGCTGGCAAGGATTTTGTACCTTTCTGTAGGCACTCTCTTCACATTTTTAATAATTTTTTTTGCTATACAGAAGAATTTAAAATTTTACTGCATCCCACTTACTGATTCTTGGTTTTATTTCTTGAGCTTAAGAGGTCTTGTGAAGGATGTTGGTGCCCACATCAACATGATGGAATGCTGACCCTGTTTTCTTCTAGCAAAGTTTCTGGTCTAATTCCTAAGTCTGATCCACTTTGACTTTTGTGCAGGGCAAGAGATAAGAATCTAGTTTCATTCTTCTACATATGGATATCCAATCTCTCCAGTACTATTTGTTAAAAAGGGTATCTTTTGTCTAACATGTAGTTTTGGCATCCTTGTCAAATATCAGATGACTGTAAGTATGTGGGTTTGTCTCTGTGTCTCCTATTCCATTGGTTTTCGTGTCTGTTTTGATGCCGATGTCATGCTGTTTTTGTTACTATCACTCTGTAGTGAGAGAGATCAGGTGTTTTGATGCCTCCTGAATCACTCTTCTTGCTCAGGGTTGCTTTGACTCTTCTGGTTTTCTTATTATTCCAAATGAATTTTAGAAATGTGTTTTCTTGTTCTGAGAAGAATGTCATTTACATTTTGACGGGGATTGTATTGAATCTGTAACACTCTTGGTAATGTGGCCATTTGGACAATATTAATTCTACCTATCAAAGAACATGAATGGTCTTTCCATTTTCTAAGGTTTTATTCAATTTCTTTCTTCAGTGTTCTATAATTTTAATTGTAGTGACTTTGCATCCCCTTGGTTAATTAATTTCTAAGTTATGTGTGTGTGTATGTGTGTATTGTGAATGGAATAGTTTTCCTGATTTCTCTCTCAGTATAATGAATGGAATAGTTTTCCTGATTTCTCTCTCAGTATAATCAGTGTTGGAATATAGGAAAACTTTTGATTTATGAATGTTGGTCTTGTATCCTGCTACTTTTATGAATTCATTTATCAACTCTGATTAACTCTAGAAGTCTTCCAGTAAAGAGGGTTTTTTTGGTGGGGGGAGGGGGTCTTTTAGGAAACTATTTGTACCTCTTTAATTTTCTTCTCTTATTTGATTTCTCAAGAACTATATTGAATGGGAATGATAAGAGTGGACATCCTTGCCTTGTTCCTGATTTTATAGGAAATGCTTTTAGTTTTTCTCTGTTGTGTAGATATTGGCTTTGGGTTTGTTTATATTGTTTCATAATAGCCTTTATAATGTTGAGGTAAGTTCCTTCCATTCCTAGTTTCTCCTGTAGTTTAACATGAATAGGTGCTGGATTTTATTAAAGACCTTTTCTGCATCTACTGAGATGATCATTTGATTCTTGTTCTTAATTCTATTGAAGTGGTGAATTATATTTGATTAGCATATGTTGAACCAACCTGGCATCCCTGGTATGAAACCCACTTGATCATGGTATATATTCTCTACTTGCTGTGTTTTTGAAGGTCGTTTGTTAATATTTTATTAATCATTTTTGCATCTATGTTCATTAGGGATATTGGTCAGTAGTTTTTGTTCTTTGATGAGTCTTGTCTGGCTTTAGCATCAGGGTTATACTGGCTTCATTGAATGTATTTGGATGATCCCTCCCTTTAAATTTCATGGAATAATTTGAGAAAAGCTGGTGTTAATTATTGTTTAAAAATCTGGTAAAACTCAGCTGATAATCCATCTGGTCCTGGACCTTTCTTTGTTGGAAGTCTTTAAATTGCTGTTTCAATTTCATTACTTTTTATTGATTTGTTTAGGTTTTCTATATCTTTCTGGTTCCATTTGGGCAGGTTATATGTGTCTAGAAATTTGTCAGTTATCTTCTAAATTTTCTAGTTTATTGGAGTTTAAATTTTCAAAATAATTTCTGGTGATACTCTAGACCTCAGATGTGTCTGTGGTGATATCTCCCTTTATCATTTATTTGGATCCTCTCTCTCTCTCTTTACTTTGGTTAGTTTAGTTAAAGATTTATCAAACTTATTTATCTTTTTAAAGAACCAACTCTTTGTTGCATTGATCCTGTATATTGTTTTAAATTCTCATTTTCTTTAATTTTGGCTCTGATCATAATTATTTTCTGTCTTCTACTGATTTTAGAATTAGTTTGTTTTCTGTGGCCTTGAGGAGGATCATTAGATTAAGTATTTGGAATCGGTTTAACAGAGGCACTCAATACTATAAAATTTTCCTCTTAGAACTGCCTTCCTACTCTCCTAGAGATTTTGATATATTGTATCACTATTTTCCTTTGTTTTCAAGAATTCCTTGATTTCCTTTTTTCATTTCTACTATGATCCATTTTTCATTTAAAAATAGTATTGTTCAATTTCCATGTTTGTAGGTGGTTTATATTTTTTCCTATTGATGTCTAGTTTCATTCCATTATGATCTGATAGAATGCATGAGATTATATCAGTTTTTTGGAATTTGATAAGACTTGCATTGTGACCTACAATATAATCTATCTTGGAAAAGGTCCCATGAGCTGCTGAAAAGAAAGAAAATTCAGCTGTTTGGGGATGAAATATTATGTAGATGTCTATTAAGTCCATTCAATTTTTACCATAAATCTTTATGCTATAATTTTTATTGTTTTTATATTGAATGACTGTTTGTTGTTGTTCGGAGTGTGTTGAAATTACCCAGTATTATTGTACTGAGGTTGGTCTGGGATTCGATATCAAGAAATATTTTTTTAATGTAATTTCTGACATTTGGAGCTTATATTTACAATTGTTATATTTTCTTGTTGGATTGTTCCTGTTAGCACTATGTAGTGGCTTTCTTTGTCTCTTCTGATTAATTTTTGCTTAAAATTGCTTTGTTGGGCATGAGAATAGCTACTTCTGCTTATTTTCAGACTCCTTTTACATGGAATATTTTTCCATCCTTTTACTCTTAGCCCACAAGTGTTTTGCCTATTAGATGAGTCTTTTTTAAATAGCATATAGTTGGATATTATTTAGATGAGTCTTTTTTAAATAGCATATAGTTGGATATTATTTTTTTAATCCATTCTGCCAATTTGTCTCTTTTAGTTGGGGAGTTGAGACCATTTATATTCAGTGTTATCATGGATAGATTTTGTAGTTTCCTGTCATTTTGGTTTGTTTGCTATGCTTAATTCTGTCTTAATTTTCATTTTGTTTGTTGATCTTCTCTTTGTGAATTTGGGAGTTTGTTTTTAGGTTCCTCCGTGTGCAGTATATCTTTGACTATATTCTGTAATGCTGACTTAGTGGTCATGAATTCTTTTAGTTTATTATTGTCATGGAAATTTTTTGTTTCTTCTTCAATTTTGCAAGATAGCTGTGATGGATATAGCAATCCTGGCTTGCAATTGTTTTCTCTTGGAACACTGAATGTCTCTTTCTAGAGTCTCCTTGATTTTAGGGTCTTGTTTGAGAAGTCAGAAATGAGCCTTATTGGTTTGTCTGACAATATTCTTTTCTTCTTATTTTTCTTAAGTATTTTAATATATCTTGGCTTTATTTATCATGGGTATTACTATCATTATCATTATTATTACTGTTAATACCGCTATTTTTTGAAAGAAAGGAATTCTTCCTGGACTTGCTTGTTTGAAGGCAGTTAATGTTGAGTACTGTCCCAGACCAGCAGGGATTCTCCATGATTCAGTGTAACTCTTTATGAAAGAGGATTGAATGTATATGTATTTATTTGTGAGGAGGATGACTTTATTTTTTAAAAATTATTGCATTTATGTGTAATATAAGCATACAGTTTGATGAATTTAATAAAATAAATGTGATCATATATCTACTTGCCAGATTAAGAAAAGTAACATAACATTACTGGCCTACACATGCATTTATCTCCCTATTTTCCAAAAGGAGTGCTGATTTATTTATTTCATGAGTTAGTTTTTCCTTTATATAAGGAAAATAATGCTATATATTCTCCTTAATTTTTGGTTTACTTCACCCGATATATGGTTTTGAGATTTATTTATTGTGTTTAGCAGTGATTCATTCATTCTTTGTTATAAAATATTTCCATGTATGAGAATAACACAATTTGTTTATACATTTTACTTCTGATAAGCATTTGGTTGTTTACACCTTTTGACTATTATAAATGATATTATGAGCACTCTTTTATATACATTTTAATGCACATATACATATTTCCATTAGACATATATATAGGAGTGGAGTTTCTATGTCGCAGGTGAAGCATGTTTTGTTTTTTGTAGGTAATTTCCAGTTTTCCAAAGTGTACCAATTTGCACTCTAACTAGCTGTGTTTGAGAATTCCAGTTGCACTAATTCCTTGATTAAACTTGGTACTGTCAGTCTCTTTACTTTGAATCATTTTATTAGGTCTGAGGTGCTGTTACATTGTGGTTTAATTTGCGGTTTCTTTATAATGAGGTTGAGCATCTTTTCATATGTTTTTAGCCATTTAGATATCATATTTTATAAATTTCTTAATTATGTTTTTTGTACATTTATTACTGATTCATGGAAGTTCCTTATATGTTCTGAAGACTAATCCTATATGTGTTTTATAAATAATCTCCCACTTCTTGACTTTCTTTTATTTCCCATGGTAACTTTTGATGAATGTAAGTTTTACATTTCAGTATAACTTAATTTAACAGTCTTTTAGTTTATGTTTTTTATTTTTTGTGCCCCATTAGAGGAAACTTTGAATTCTCCAAGATCATGAGGGCATTCTTCTAGATCTTCTTTAACAATTTTGTTTTTCCTTTTGGTGCTTTGGTAAATGCAGTGCTTTGGTACTCTGGGATGGTGTGAAAGAGGAGTTGATTTTTTCATAGGAGTTGTCCAGTTAACACCACTTATTGAAGAGAACATCCCCTTTCCTGATACTTTTTAGTGTTGTTTTTGTCATTAATCAAGTGACCATATATTTAGTAATTGACTTATGGGCTTTTAAATCTATTACATTTGCTTTTATAGTCAATCTGGTCCTAATATCTTATTATCTTAATTACTGTGATAAGAAATAGTATATGATTTATAGTAGCATAATTATAATGCCCTTCTACCTGATGTAGTAAGTCCTTCTCTATTGTTCTTTAAATGTGTCTTATCTATTTTGATATTTTTAATTTCTACATAAATTTTGTAATCAGGTTTCAAAAGCCCCCCCCCCAAATTCTTCTGGAGCTTTCTTTTATTGGGTAGCATTGAATTTTGGGGTTAATTCGGGGAGTATTGGACATCTTGAATAAATTGAGTCTTTTAATTCATAAACATATTATATTCCTATATTCTTGTAGGTGTTTTTTAATTTCAATAATATTTTGTCATTCCTTGCACATCTTGTATTGGATTTATACCTATGTGTTTTACAGTTTGTGTTTTACAGTTTGGAATGCTATTTTAAATGGTACTGTTTATAAATTTTATTTTCTAAATGTTCATTGCTGGTACATAGAAATATAATTGAGTTTTGTATGTTGAATCTTACCACAATGACCTTGATAAAGCACTTATTAACTCTAATAGTTTATTTATAGTGAATTTTGAATTTTCTAAATAATAATTTATATTTTGGAGAAAATTACAACTTTGTATCTTCTTGAATGATTTCTAATACTGAAAAAAGCTTTAAATTTCTGGAATAAACCCCAACTTGGTCAAGACATGTTAACTTTGTATGTATTGATGGTCTCAGTTTGCTAATGTTTTCTTCCTTGTTATTTATTTATTTATTTCTGTAGTTCATAAGTTGAGACTGACCTTTCTGTCCTTCTCAGGTATGTTAAGGGTGTTACTAACATTATAATTTGAATTGGGAGACATTCACCTTTTTTTCTTTTGGCAAGTTTCTATACCACTTGAGTTGTTTCTTCTTTAATGTTTGATAGCATTTACTTGTAGAGAGCTATCTAGGATTGGCATTTTTTCTTTTTTTGTATTTTATTTTTTTAAGCATTACAATTCTTATTACTCATATAGGACACAATTTTTCATATCTCTCTATATAAAGTATGTTTACAAGGATTGGCATTTTTTCTATAAATGGTTTTTGTTTATAGTTTGGATTTCAGAACTATTTGGGTTTTCTACTTCTTGTGTCAGTTTCAGTAAATTTTGATTGTATTTTTCTAGGAATTTGTACTTTTCATTTTATTCACAGAATATATATATATATATATATATATTTGTACTAGGGATAGAACTCAGGCATTTGACCAAATCCCCAGCCCTATTTTGTATTTTATTTAGAGACAGGGTCTCACTGAGTTGCTTAGTGCCTCGCTATTGCTGAGGCTGGCTTTGAACTCACAATCCTCCTGCCTTAGCCTTCATAGCCTCTAGGATTATAGGTATTCACCACTGTGCCTGGCCACTTATATAATCTTTTTACTGAGAATGACTGTAATAATTTTCCCATTTTCATTCTTTATATTTTCTCTTTTGCCTTTTGTTTTGTTTTATTGATCAGATTCACCAGGTATTTTGTCAACTTTATTAGCTTTTCAAAGATCAACTTTTTGCTTTGTTGGTTCTGTAATATAGTTACTTTTATTTCATTAATTTCCACTATTATTTTTGTTATGTCAATTTTTTCTTTCTTTTGGTCAATTTTGCTATTCTTCTTCAAAATTATCAAGATTGATGGATACATGTAAGTTTCCAAACTGTGTACAAAGGTGTCCCAAAGTGTAACCATGAACTCACAGGGCATTATGGGGTATTTTAAATTTTTAAGGGAAACATAGCCAAAACTTGTTGGATACTACACAAACTCCTAACTTGAGCCAATTCATAGTGTCAACATTAGATCATGCTGTATTCCCTCTGACAATGTAATACTTTACAAATTTGGCTTCTCACTGGTTGTTTTGGTAAAAACGGAAATAACCTATGAAAATCAAGATAGAACAGAAAAGAAAGGGGTATGTCCAATTTGGTTCTGTTGGGTAGTACCCAGCTGGTGCACATATCTCAATAGTAAGCAAGTTATTATTATTGTCTTTTATGACCAGAATTCATTTAGACTAACCACATTCTTACCTTTTTATTACTTTTCTTTCATTCCTCTGTTTCTGAAGTTCCAAGATAAATTTCCTTCTCCATAAAGAATACATTTTGGTAGTTCCTTTAGAAGTTTTGACAATAGTTTGCAATTTTTGTCTCTCTGAAAATGTCCCTGTTTGAACTTCATTCTTGAAGGAAAATTTTCAGGGTAGACAATTATATGTCTGTAGGGTTTCTGCCCCCCCCTCCCCCCCGCCCACCAGGATTTATTTACTTATTTGTTTTTTTGCTTTACAGAACTAGAAATCAAATTCAGGATCTCATGTATGCCAAGAAGTGCTCTACCACTGAGCTCCACCCTCAGTTCCTTAGAATTTAAAAGATATTTGTCTTCTGATTTGTGTTAATTAAGTTGAAAAGTCAACATTTCCTTGGGTTTTGTTGTTGTTGTTGTTTGTTTTTGTCCTTGAAAGTAAAATGTTTTTTCCTTTAGTTTCTTTTTCACATTTTTGGCCTCTGTTTTCAGTGGTGTAAAAATTATGTACCTGGGTATGCACTTTTTTCTTAATGCTGCTTGAGTTTAGAAGGATCCTGGCTCTTTTTTCTCAATCACAGCGAATTCTCTATCATTATTTTATCAATATTGCTCTGCCTTATTCTCCCCTTTTGGGACTCCAGTTACACTTCTTTCATGCTTTTTTTTTTTTTCTACATTAGGTCTATATTTTACTTTATCTTCTGAATTTTCTATCACTTAAATCAGTCTTCTTGGTTCTGAATGATCTTCTAGCCTATCTCCCTTTTCAGTCTTTCTTGCTTCAGATGTCCCTGACCTCATAAAACACTTTCATGGAAGTCTTAATTTCAGTTGTTATGACTTTAAGTTGTATGATTTACATTTGATTCTTTTTTATCATGTCAAATTCTCTGCCATTACCATGTCAAATTCTCTTACTTCCTCATATTTTTGGTCATTTTATAAGTTGCATTCTTTTGAAGCTGTAAAACATTTCTTTTAAAAATGGAAGCTTTCATAATTGGAAGATTATGGAAATGATTTACCCCCTGTGATAATGTTCTCTTCTTCCAGAAAGGACATGTTTGCTTCTTCTAGACAGATACATGCACCAGCAATCCAGAATCACTTCCTTCATTCATGTTTGAGGACTGAGAGACCAAAGTTCCCCCTATTTTATATTGAATTTCAATGAAGGAAAAACTATCAGGGTCTCTACCTTGACAAGCCTTAGAATTCTTATCTCTGTCTCTCTAGCCCTGCTACATGTTCTGAAGTGCTGTGCATATATCAACTGCCCATTCTAATGCAGGAGGAAAAACATAGCCAGATGTTCCCTACTACTCCAATCATTATTTATTTGTTTTCTCCTAGAATATGACCAGTAAATCTTTACTATCTTGTTAGCTCTCCAGTGCCTCTAAATAAATATTTGTTGATATAACTTTTCGATTATTCTCATGGGGCTGTTGGTTCAAATGATCTCATTCACCACTACTGGACATGGAAATCTAATTCTTAATAGCCTGTTTTTTTTTTTTTTTACTTTCTTTTGTATCACAGAAGTTGATAACAATAACCTCACAAATTATAACCATGAATGTTTATAGTGGTTACCCCTTTTTTAGTGTTCAATATGTTATTAGTTTTAGTATCCAAAGGTCTATTTGGTATTTTCTTAACTTTCCCAGTAATTTTTGCCACTATGTGACTATATGAATAATTTATGGTTTCAACTGCAGTTTTCAGGAGTTGATTTGGATCAGACATTATTCCAGCCCTTTCCATCAGAGATTGTATTCCAGAACTATACTCCCTGTGAAGTCTATGAGGTTCCACTGGTACTGAGGAACAATGACAAAGTGAGTATATTTGCTGGGGTACATGAACTTCTCTAGACATATGAATAAGGTTTGAGTAAACTTGGATCCTATAGGATCTTAGATAAGTTCTTCCATTGGATAGACTTAGGAAAATGTGCCCTTTGGCTTTAGGCTTAATGAAAACACAGCTAGGTCTGTTCAAGTGTTGCTCTACTTTCAGTTCCAGTGCAATGCCAAAAAAATAGTGAACTCCCAGCGTGTGAGCTAACTTGTTGAAAAAAGGATTGATTTGGTGAATGGCATGGAGTTCTCACATCTGAGAACTCAGTTGGGCTAAATTTTTATTTAAGACAGAGCAGGTACAGTTAGTGTTTATGTACTCCACATGACAGAACACCATTTTCTCAGTTCAATGTATAGACTCTATGCATAGACACATATATTGCCATTATTGAGTGTTTATATTTGTATTCTGTAGTGCATTTTTATTCTTTGATTTATACTTCTAAAAAATTTCTTGTATTCTCCCTTCTATTTCAAATAGCCTTCAGAGTTTTGTCTACAGGTAATTTAGGAAAGCTTCTCTTGCTGTCTAGACCTCATCTCTGTGTGATTATGATGGAGGATTTCTTCTCCAGTCTTATGTCTTTGTCCTCAGAGATACCTTAGGGGTTTATTGCAAGAAAAGGTATGAAATGCCTGGGAATTTCCTTGACGTCTGACAATAGTGCAAGAAGGGAGAATGTGGAAGTTCAGCATGAAGCACGGTGAAATGTGAAACAGGATTAGAGCAGGAAGAAGGCATCTGAGAGGTGGTTTACTTCAAGTGCAAAGTAGAAACACGTATATGAGCCCAAGAACATGGAGACCAAAACATTTGAGCAATAAGAAAAAAGAGAAAATAAGTCTATGTAGGAATCCAAATCAAGTGGGAAGACTTGCAGTTATATTCGGTACAGTAGCTCATTAAAGGAATCAGCGATGCCTTTCAGAGATCAATAGGGTGATTTAGTGACAGAAAAGTCAGACTTGGAAGAAAATAGTATATTTAGTTCTTTGCTGCAAGTATTGTTAGCAAGAAAAGCTCATGGGACAGAAACTAAACGTAGGCAAAGAGATGAAAAAGAATCTGAGGTACTTGGGGCTGAGTCCCTAGACCTCAAGAAGAGGCACATTACATAGACACTGAGAATTTTCTTTTCATGTAGGGCTTCCAACCAATTCGGTTTCTCACTTTGACTTCTCTTTTTCCTTTATTACTTTTTTTAAATTCTCTGTCAGTTATTCTGAGGCTATTAAAGGCAGAGAGGAGCTAGTTCAAAGGGTCTTTTGGGCAATCCTCCTTGGCCCTAAACAAGAAATGATTATCATGGGGGTATATGTAAGCAAGTCAAGGAGAAGGGACTGGGTTAAGTTTTGTCAGCACTCAGTTCTCGTGGATAGTCCAATACTGCTTGGTAAGGTTCAGCCAATGTAGGCCCCATAGAAAGAGGGAAAGTCCAGCTGCCAACCAGCAGCCTTCTCCAGGCTGGGCAGGCTACCTCAGGACCTTTGTACAGAGTGGCTGATATTAGCCAGTTTCTCTGCTCCTTCAGTTCATGGTTTTATAAGGAGCCACTGGGAGAGACTTAGGACTCAGAGAAATATGCCCCATTTACCCTTTGCTTTCTCATTGACAGGGAGTGTAAAAAACAGAACCTGTTTGTACATTATCTCTTTGTCTGTTTCATACACATCTGGGTGAGAGTAAGCTGTGAGCACTCTATAAACCACACATGATTATATTTTAGATACAGTTATAAGCACCCAGACTCCAGAGTTGGACTAATCTGAGTTCACATTCCAGCTGTGCACTCTCTAGCTAGAGACCAAGGGCACATCCCCTCACTTCTCTAGGCCATGGGGATGATAACAGTACCCATTTCAGTAGAGTGCTTTGAATATGAAATGAGATAATGAATGCATTTGGCTAAGTGGTTGTCACATAGTCGGTACTAACCCAGTATGGGAATTATTATTGCTAGTGCTGCTGTTGATTGCCTTTCTGATTTTTAACAGGTAATTATGCTCTCACTGAATACACTCTCAGAGAGGTTACCCAGCACCACTCAGCACAGCACAGTGACTGCACGGTCCCATGACTAGCAAAGCCTGTTCTGCTCCTATCAGATCTGCACACCTCGTCCTTGTCTTCACACTCTCTGGTCTTATCATCTGAGTTCTTTCTGCATTTCTTCTTGTCTTCCCTGCCTGGATTATAGCTCTGGGAGACTTACGTCATCCTTTAACTAGTTAATTGAGTTATAGTTAACTGTCTTCTGCCCTTTTGGTCATTTCTTAACAACTCCTCCTCCTTTTTTTTTTTTTGTATGTACAGACTTCTTACCTTGACCACCCCATTTCTTTTATTGCTGGGCTGCTGAGGTAGAGATGTATCCCTGGGCCTGGCTGACCAAGTGGAGGAGCAAGCCTCTGAAGAGGCCAGCTGTTTGGAGCTGCTGCACCGGTCTGGGGGCACCACTGTGTTTTCTGCTCTTGCTTCCTAGCGGTGCCTTCCTTGGGACAGTCCCACAGAGAATCAGGCGAGGACTTGCCCCCAGCACCACTGCTTGGTGAAGCTTTATCTGTAGAACAGGAACCATGGGGAAGTGCAAAGGCTATTGTGAGGATAGAGTGGCTGGTCATGTCCCTTGGATGGTCCACAGAAGGAACCCATTAATGTGGTTTCCTCTGGAGTTGTTCTGCAGTGCTGGGAGATCCAGCTTCCCTCTGCTGTTGGTGAGGTCTTAACTGATGAAGCACTTTAAATAAACAAGTGAACACAGACTTGCAATAATAATAAAAACAAGTAATGGTAATGTTAATAAAAATTAAAGTTGAAATATGTCAAGGCCTGCTTTGTGGGAGGTATTGGGATAAAGAAGGTACTGTCATCAGTCTGTAGTTGAGGAAACAGAAGTTCAGACCTGACCAAGGTCATCTGCCTTGTAAGTAGTGGAGGGAAATTTCAGTCTCAGCTTGACTCCAGATTTTGTGTCTTTTCTTGTTTTTCACATGCACAATGTCTTTCATCATGTGTTTTTTTTTTCCTTCAGATTCCAAGGATGGTGAAAATTATTGAGGAAAGTTCACCTTACTTTAAAGTAGTCAGTCCCAAAGATATTAGCCACAAGGTAGCTCCGGGAGTGCCATCCGTATTCCGAATCCTCTTCACTCCAGAGGAGAACAAGGTAAATCGCAATGCTGGCAAGAAAACAGAATTGTCACTAGAAGTTTACAATTCAATTCCAAACACTCATGGAGGTGAGTGCTTGTGTTATTTGTGGAGTTCGTAGGACTGGTGTTGGTATTGGTGGGCATTGGTATAGTGATCTTAGTGTTTGGTGGTGGCGGGTGTTGGTGGTAGTATTTTTGTCATTGATGGTAGTTGCATTAGTCTGTTTTTTGTTACTATAATAAAATACCAGAGGGTGGGTCATATAAGGAAAAGAGGCTTCTTTAGTTCACAGTTTTGGATACTGAATTCTAAACAGCATAGCTTTAGCTCTGGTAAGAGCCTCCTTAGCTGAGTTACTTCACGGTGGATGACATTATGGTGAGGGCATGTATGGAAGCTAGAGATGGAATGATGAGATGGGAAGTCAGAGCTTAGGGAGGGTCTACCTCTTGAAGGTCCACACTCTCCCAATGTATGGCAGACCATGCTCCACATGAACTTAGGGGACAAACCACATCCAAACCATCGCAGTGGAGTTGGTGTTGGCAATGGTGGCGTGGATGGAACTGTTGTTGATGGTGGTGATGGTGAGAGGAGGGTGTCTAGTAGCACTGGGAATGAGAAATAATTGTCAATCTCTCATATTCTCTTATACCATTTAATTTATACAATATCACACATGCATTGGGAAACCCCTAATTAAAACATTAATAATTGTGGAATCTGAGTGATGGGTACATTGGGGTTTCTTCCACTCTTCTGTTTTCTTTGTGTATATTATAAAATTTCCGTCTTCACTAAGTTTGAGACCCTAGTTGGTGATAGCTTTCCTCTCCAGATTCTAACTTGACTCAAATGTCAATCACGGTATTGACTTGGCAAAGAATGTGACTGAGAGAGTATTTTTTGCTGTATTTGGTTGCTACTTATCTTACTCCTACCTTTTATAGTCTCTTATACCATTCAATTTATCCAATATTACACATGTATTGGGAAACCCCTAATTTAAAAAAATCAACAAGTTGAATGTTGTTATGCATTTTTTCTTCTAATTATCAAAAGTTGTCGAGGGCTACGTGCATGCATGAGAAGACATAGTGAGACTAATGGTTACCTGTGAGACATTTAACTATCCACTTTTGGATCCATTGAGATTTTGTGTTGGACTTGGATTCTATGCAATAATATAGTTTACAGAACTCATTTTTTTAAAGACAGAGTTGTTCTCTCCTGTTGCTGGGGCTCAGACTGATGTTGTGAATTTAGTACCTCCATCCACCCTCACGGCTGGAAAGCTGACAGGCAGGCGTGCATGGAATGACCAGCTAGGTTTAGGGGCACTGTCTTCTAGGCTGTTCCAGAATGCAACCAAAGAGTAACTAGAGCCAGATTTATTTTAGGAGAGAGTCAGTCATTTCACGAAATGTCACTGTTTCTTCAGTTGGCCACATTGATAGCCAACGTGCATATGTATTTTTCCTCCTTATCCCCTGCTGGTCTGCGGCCTCTCCATTCTCATTTGCCCTCCTCACATCTGGAGTGTGAGATATGTAAATTGCAGCATGCCACAGTTAATAAGCCAGTCCCCTTTCAATTGGATTTGCCGTACCCATGTATATTAGCACTTGAAGATGATAATGCAATTTACATTTTTTTCCCTGTCATCTATTAATCTGACTCCCTGGAGATGGAACTTGTTAAGAATGCCAAAAGTCCAGATGACAGGTGCAGCACATTCACTTTGGCTTTCCTTGTCTCTTCCCACACAGACTTTAAAAAGCAACAACAACAACAACAACAACAACAACAAAAACATTGAATTTGTTATTAGTCTAATATAGAGTATATATCATGTACTGTTAAAATATAATAGAAAATGTTATCATATAATCACTAAAAAATTCCAGAGACTGGCATTTTTTGACTTCTTAAATTTGAATCTTCAGTATTAAAAAGGGTATGAAAAATATTAAGCTTTTGTCAGAAAGCAAAACAGTACTTCCTCAAACTTAAAAAAAAGAAGCATCTTGTTTATACACATGTAATCACGTGGAAATGGCAGCGGTGTTTGAAGAGAATATCTAGTGACACAATTTTCTTATTCAGTTAAATTTTGAGAAAATGTCTAATTTGTTGTCCAAATGGTTTTCCTACTTTGTTATTACGAAATATAAAAACCTTGTCCTGAGAACAGAAATGTTAACATATTTTATGTGTTCTAGGTGTATAATAATCATAAACTATGTTGCCAGCATTTCAAATCAAAGTGTAGTTGTCATCAAATTTTCCACAGCCAATAATTCTTGTTGGCAAAAATAATGGTAGGGAGTCTGTTTCCTTCCTGGGTGGAATGAGCCCTCCCCGGTTCTGTCGGGATCTCCTTATAATCCCAGGGCCTAGCACAGTGCCCAACGCATAGGAAATACACAGTAAGTATTTGTTGAGTGAGATAAGTAAATAAAAAGTTATTCCCAATGAAATATAATGAAGCTTCTTCAACTTGGAAGACAGCCTACAGATGATACAAGCAAAAGTATAGGAAAGGATTCATTTTCTTTTTGTGTCCTAAATGTTTTCAAAGTTAACTTTCCCATCATTGCAACAAGAGAAAGACGTCTAAGAAGTCTTCTCTAAGAAGGATATTTCCATTTTCTTTCATGTCTCAATGAGTCATCTCACTGCTTTTTGTCTTTCTGGACTCAATAAATATAATTGGATACTCAGGCTAATGAGGAATTCTCTTTATGAAGAACCCTTGATAGTTTTGTACCCCGATGAAGATATTATGGATGACTAATGTTCTTTGGCTCACTGTGTGCATTATTTGAGCTACAATCCAATAGTTTGGCCCTCATAGAGCTTATGTTACCTAGTGAGTTGACAAATATATAATTAAATGTCAGGTAGTGACATGATAAATGATACTCTTTGATAAAATGAAGAGTATGATAAATGAAGCTCTTTCCCTGAAATAGGAGGGTCAGGGAAGACTTCTCTCTTGGAGTAGCATCTGGGCTAAAAACTAACTTAAGCCATGCAAACATCTGAGGAAAGAGCTCTCTGGGAGAGGGAATAGCAAGTACAAAGGCCCTGTGGCAGAAACATGCTTGACTACAGGTTCAGGGGGGTGCAAAATGACCAGTGGGGGCTGAAGCAGAGGAAGCCTCCGGGAAGAGGCAGAGGATAAGGTTGCAGAAGGTGAGATCATGAAGAGTTAGGAGTCATTCAGAGTGGGGGAGGAAGTCACTATAAAGCACTTAAAATATTTTTATTATGAAAGCTTTCACTGATATGAAAAAGTTGAGAGTATAGTGTGGTGGACTGTCATTGCCCAACCCTTCCCACTATCAGTGCACAATCAGTCTGGCTTTGTCTGCCCTGCTCCTATCCTCAAAGGGTTTGGAACCCATTTTTCAGATTTTTCAACTGTAAATACTTCATTATTTGTCTCAAAATCATAAGGAACTTTTTAAAAGTTAACCAAAATACCAAAAGCATGCCTAAAAAAGTGACCATTATACCTTAATAACATCAAATATTCCATTAGTATTTAGGTTTCACCAATTGAGTCATAATTTTTTTTTAAGTTGGTTTGCTTAAATTGGGATGCAGGTCAGGTTTGCTAGTTGATCCTCAATGGATTGCTTACAATCTTTTGACCCTGTTGCTTATATACTGGTGGCCAGGTATAGAGCCTTGGTTAGATAACTATTTAATTTTTTTCTTTTTTGGCAAGAATCTTTCATAAGCGATGTGCTACTTCCTTTTGTATCACATCAAGAGACACAAAATGTCTATTATGTTTTGTTTTGTTAATGATACAGTGAGGATCATTACTTAGATCATTGTGGTTTCAGTTCCTAATTCCATAATTGGTCCACATTTACTGATTGGAATTCTTCTAAAAACAACAACCAAAAAAACCTTCCCTCATCAACTTTTTAGCTGAAGTGGAGTTGGAGAATATTATGCTAACTGAAGTAAGCCAATCCCAAAAAACCAAAGGCTGATATGTTCTCTCTGATAAGTTGATGCTGGTCTATAAGGGGGAGGGGGGAGGCATGGAAAAATGGAGGAAAATTGATTGAGCAAAGGGGAGGGAGGGTAGGGCAGTGACAGCAGGAAAGATGGTGAAATGAGATGGACATCATTACCCTGGGTACACGTATGACTGCACAAAGAGTTTGATGCTACATCTTATCCAACCAGAGAAATGAAAAATTGTGCTGCAATTGTTTACAATGAATCAAAATGCGTACTTCTGTCATATATACCTAATTTAAATAAATAAATGAGTTTCTGAATCTATAAGGAATAGAGAAAAATAAAAATAAAAATTCGAAAAAGCTATACCATCAATGTTAGTTTTAAACTGATTGGGACTTTGGAAGTGATCTTTCTGTTTTGAGGGGTGAATTTCAGATTGAGAAGATACCATATAATAATGAGTTGTGACCAACTAACGAATGTAGAACCTTTTTCAGGGACACAGCATGTGAAACCCACCAAGACCTGATCAGAGCTGGGTCTGCCATGTTGCTATTCCTCTGTTGAGTTTCAGAGTAAAAGCAGGAAGAGGATGAGGGGGCTTAACACACTGGCCCTGACCTTGGCACACAGAGACAGTCACTGTAGTAGAAAACGTCATTTCCCTTTGCTGAAACTTTGAAAGAGTTATTGCCACGTTTGCATCCTGTCATGGCGCTAATGTAAAATCATGACTCATTTTTTTCACTTCTTGAAAAGTTGTATCTGCCATTTTCATTTTCGGATTTTTTTTTTTTTTTTTAAGTTTGGAGGCTGGGCATGTTGGAAGGAAGACTAACAACAAAAAGTGATTTGGAAGTTTCATCTGAGAGCATTGTCATATAGGATAACATTTTAAGATTTAGAGTAATTGTGGCTAAGTCTCTCATAGTAGAGGGGAAAGAGCTCAGAATAAATATTTCTGGCTTTGAATGGTGGCCTGATTGCTCTGGATCTAAGTCCAGGGGAAGGGAATACATCAACTGAAGTAATTGCTTAGCTTGCAGGATGACAGAGCTGCCCAACTCATCACGTCTGAATTAATTCTAAACCAGCAAAGCAATATATAATAGTATATTACGTAATTTAATACAGTCATATTAAATGTACAACTTCGATATTGAAATGTGTTGTAAAGAATTTCTTAAAGAACTTTCTCCATATTCTCTTATGGATATGTGAATTGATTATGAAAAAAACAAGTAATTCTGATCCAATTTCAAACATTGCTTATTTGGGAACTTGAAAAGATTTAAAAACATTCCCCTTAATATCTCAACCAGCTTCCTAAACCTTTTCCCACAGTCTTTAATTCCTTATGGAATGAGGAAAAAGATACGTGGATATAGAATAAAATAAGACAAAATGCTTTGGAATTTCCTTGAATCCTGCCTTCCACAGCATCTTTTGTTTTTGTTTTTTCGTTTTCTCTCAAAGCCTCAATTAATATTAAAGTTTCCACATGTGCCAGCTGCTCTCCAGTTTATAATTCCCCACAAAACCTTTGCTGGCTGCGATTTGATCTCCTCAGGAAAAAAAAAATGAAAATAGTGCTTATCTCTTTAGGATTCTGTTGTAATCAGACTAGACTGTAGCGTCGAATTCCGTGGGGTTTTCTAAAATCAAATATCTTGGTGTAATTTGTACTTCCTTTTATTTGCATGCCACAAACTCCTGGCATTATCATTTAGAAACCAGAATCAATTGTAAAGCAAAGAGTCCAACAACTCAAATTTAATAAATTTCATGAGTCCTGTTCATTAATTTTTATTACTTGCTCCTACCATAGGGCTTTTATGTTTCCAGTTCCCATTGCCAGGAACACTCTGTTCCTGGTCTCTCCAGGCTGGCTCCATCTCCTCTTCATGGCTCCGTGCAGAGGTTGCCTCCTGAGGGAGGTCGTCTTGGTTGTTCTAACCTAAAGCCCCTTCCCGTATGGTCACTTGACCATGTGTTATTTTCCTCAGAGCCCCTTTTCTGAACTCATCTTGTCCTATTATTCCAAGGTTTTAAATCCAGGCCACTGGAAGGACAAAGATGCCAGTGTTGAGACCAGGAAGCTGTTCAGGAATGGTTTTGGCGTGGAGAGAAGGTCAGAAGATGACCTTGAATGGCTTCGTGGAGCCTTTTGGGTGCTAGACAGAGGTTCCCCCTCTGGGCTGGTACGGTTGGGGTCAGCAGAATGGGCTGGATGTCAGCCTCCAATTCTGCCCCTCAGCAGGACATTTTTATGCACAGTTACAGACAGAAGCATTAATCGGGGGGCTTCGGTTTGAGACATGATGTTCACAGCCAATGAGATACCTCTGGGTAGCCGGGTATGAGTTTGAAGTCTGGGTTTGCAGAGAGAACATCATGTGTTAGGGTTACAGAGGCTTCACAGGAGACTTTTCTTCACACATATTTATACATGGATTGCATTGTATATAATGTAGTCTTTTTCCCCCCACTTGTTCATTGTCTCATCCATCTTCATGTAAGAGGAAGTGGGTTGTGACCATGTCTGTTTCCTAATCAACTATATTCCTCAGCCTGACAGAGTGGCTGGCACCAGGCACTTAATAAACACAATTAATGGAATAAATTAATTGGGAATACCACTGTTTCCTGCTGTTCTGTGGCTTCATGAAGCTGAGTGCATGGCAGGTCTGTATGTCCATCCATGTCACTTGTTTCCATTTCTACTCTTCTCCCAAAGCCCAAAGAGAGTTTCAATTTTGTTTGTCCAGGCTGAGTACACAGCTCAGTGGTACAGTAGTTGCCTAGTATGCACAAAGTCATACTGGGTTTAATTCCCAGCACCACAAAACAAACCAAGCAGAAAACCCTCCACCAGTTAACACCATTTATACATGATTACTGAAAGGAAATTAAGTTCAAAATTATTTTCCATGTATTCAGATTGCCTTGCTGATAAAACACACCAACATGATTGGAAAACTGAAAATGAAGAAAAATAAGCTCGATTTAGATAACATATGCCTTTCATGATGGACTTCTAAGCTTCTGGCCAATTCTTGGAGGGACTGTTAGTTTTCCTCTTATATTTAGTTTTGCTTATTGCTGAGGGTTCACTTTTAGCATTGTTATGTTGCCAACAAGCATTTTGTTTCTAGCTAGTGAGATGAGATGAAGAGTTCAGTGTTTCTGTTGCATTTAGACCCAAGACTGGAAGAGACGGGTGCTTACAGCCTCAGAGTTTTTGTTTGGAATGGTCAGTAATGGCTTTGCACTAGAGGGGAGGCTCACACCTGGGTATGCACCAGTTAGTCATTGCTGCATAACAATAGAGCAACCCAAAATTTAGTTGCTTAAGTAATAAGCATTTATTGTTGACCACAAGACTATGGTTAAGCTGGGCGGTTCTTCTGGTACTGATTGGGCATACTTTCATCTTGGGGCAGCAGCTCTGCTCAACTTGGCTGGGCTCTCTCTGATATCTGGGGATCATCTGGCTGAAGCTAGTCTGGCATGGCCCTCACTGGAATATCTGGGTTTTCCTCCTGCAGTAGGTTATACCAAGCTTGTTCACATGGCAGTGGCAGGGTTTCAGAGCAAGACTAGAAATACCAAAGCCTTTTGAGGCCTCACCTTGAACTTAGTATAGTACAACTTGTGCCTCTGTCTATTGCTCAAAACAGGGAGCAGAGAAATGAACTCTATATCTGGAGGAGAATCTGCAAAGGCAAAATGCAGAGTGTGGGTATGAAGAGAAACCACTCATTAGAATCATCAATCCAACACAGGGGCTGGAAGGATATATGGGGGTGAGGGAATTGGTGTGAATCTCCTTTGATTAAAGAAAAATATTCCTTGAAGCCTGAACTTCTCTACTGGCTTGTAGGCTATAAGGCTTGAACTATACTCCTCTCAGAAAAGAGAATCTCATTGAAAGTCCATCTGTAATTGTCCAGGGGACATTTCTAAGGTAATATACCAAGATGTTCTTTGCACATGACCTGGCATAACCACTGTTTTTCTTGATCATGTTGGTTTTTCCACAAATGATGAATGTTCTCTTCCCTTGTAGGATTATTCCCATATGTTGACCTGTGTTACTGAAAGAGAGAAGTTTATCGTACCCATCAAAGCTAGAGGTGCACGGGCCATCCTGGATTTTCCCGATGAGCTGAATTTTTCCAATTGTCCTGTCAAATACAGCACTCAGAAGATCCTACTGGTACGAAACATTGGCAACAAGGACGCTGTGTTTCACATCGTAACTCATAGGTATGCATCCCTTTGGCTCTTGTTTCTGGGCATAGCTAAAGCAGGTCAGCAAAGTGGTTTGCTAGAATAACATTCGGGATGGAATGGCTTGTTATAATCTCCAACTGCAAAGCTGGGAAACCTCACTGATACAGATTAGACTTCCTCTTCATCCTACGAGGAACCTAAAATTCTTATTTTATATCCATTTCTAACCAAATCTCTCACCTGTTGGTTATGAATTTATAAATAAGTTGTTTTGATGGAGAAGTTTTGTAATTGGCTGGATTGTTTCCATTGCTGTTGTAATAAACATCACAAACTTAAAGCAACACAAGATCATTATCTTACATTTCAATAGGGCATATCCCCCATTGGGCTAAAACTAAAATGTCAGCAGGGCTATGGTCTTTTGGGAAGCATGGGAGAATCTATTTCCTTTCCTTTTCCAGCTTCTAGGGACTGTCCACCTTCCTCAGCTCATGGCCCTCAGTTGTGTCATCTGAAAAATAAGGGAAAATATAGAGGCCTCATAACATAAGGCTGTTATGAGGACAAAAGTGAGTTAATGAACATAAACTACTGATACATAGAAAGTACTAAATAATAAGTGTTTGCTCTTTATTTATTTTTCTTAAAATGAGCCAAAGCCATTTGGCAGGCAGCATAATAGTTTTCCAGCTATGTCAGGGTCCTAATCCCCAGAACCTGTGAGTGTGTAATGTTACATGGTAAAGAGGGGTTAAGGTTACTAATCCGCTGACCTTAGAATGGGGAGATTATACTGGATTTTCTGAGTGATTCCAAAGTAATCACAAGGTTTCTTAAAAACAGAACAAGGAAGAAGAGGATTTCAGAGGGATGAGATTTGAGAAGGATTCAGCCTGCTATTGCTGGCTTTGATGATGAGAATACTGTGGGATTGAGAGGGTGTATCAAGAGCACAGGGGTAGTAAGTGATGGCCTTGAATAGAGTAGCTATAGTGTGGACATCTTGGGACAATATAAAGGATGGTGAGGAAATCCCTAATGTAAAGGAACTCTCTTATAAGATGGGAAAGAACCATTTTTCTGGGGTATGAGAATGGTGACTGATTGGTGGGGCCTTAAAAGAGCAACCAGCTTGAGAAAATAGGAGGCAGGGCTCAAATTGTTTTCTTCATCTTTAAAAAAAAATAGTGTGTATATTGATCTATAGACTATGAGCTCGTTTTACAGAAGGCTCTTTTTGGGGGAAGCCTTTGCTGCTTAAGGACACATTTCTCTAGAAAGGATTAGCATTTGCTTCTGTCTAGTTCCCAAAGGTGAGACCCTATAGTGGTCTTTTGGTAATTTTTTGCCTGAGAGTTTCCTGGACTGGTGGAGTATTTTTGAACCTCAAACCTGCATAAGATGCAAAGTCCAAAGTTAAAAATTTCCTAGATAAACTTTGTTTCTCTCACCCAAAAGCAAGATAGACATTTTTCTCCTTACTGATAGGAGGATGTTTTGTGGGTCTTCCTTTCCCAGGTTTATACAAGGATTTGGTACCAGTCCTCTGACTTGAGTATCTCATACCTTGTCTCCTGTTCCAGCAGGGCTGTTAAAAACCTAGGCTTTTATGCTTTGGAGAGCCCAGGGCTGACCTCGATTTAGCTTGGTGGCTCCCTGCTCTGAGTCTTAGTTTCCTCTTTGTTTTGGAATACTGTGAGTTTTCCTTATTTTTTGTGCATGTTCAGCTCTACATTTGTATTTTATTTTATCCAATCTTCCTATGTATTTTCTGGTAGAAGAGTTTTCAGGCTAGCCAGTCTGCACATTTAGGTAGTACTGTTGCCATATTGCAGGTCGAGGGCATATCCTTTGGGAGGAAATTTGTATTTATTCTTCCATGTATCCCAAGAGAATCACTGTCACTGAATCATTTCATGTAAGATATATGTTTCTGCTTGGTATTCCATTTCTCCTGTCATAAAAGCTATCTTTTCTATTTCTTGTAGAATAAGTTTACAATGAATTCAGTTTATGTCTATCTGGAAAAAAATCCTATTTTTTCCTTTATTTCTATAAGACATTTTCTCTTCTGTATAGAATTTTGGGCCAACACATATTTCCCCAGTATTTTAAAGATGTCACTCAATTATCATTTGGCTTACATTTTCCTAATGATAAGTCTATTGTCATTCTTACCTTTGTTCCTCCACATATAGTTATGTCTTTCCCTTGGGCTGTTTTCATGATTTTGTCTTTATATCTGGTTTTTGGCAGGGTGAATATGATATATCTAGGTATAAATTTTGATTTTTTTTTTGGCTTGTTGTTTTAAGGATTTTGTTTTGCTTTGGTTTTGTTTTGCTTTAATCCTCTTGAGGTTCTATGAATTTCCTGGATCTTTCATTATTTTTGGAAAATCTCATCCATTACCTCTTCAAATATTTCTTCTGCTTCATCACATCTCACCTTTTCTTCCATATGGAGGCAAGTTCTGTCAGCCACAGGTAAAAGCCACTGGTGAAACCATTTGTACATGTCCCATCTCCCTGGGAGAAGGGGGATTGCCTGTCTTTAGATTTCAGGCAGTTTGCTCTGAAACCTCAGCTCTCTGATAGGTTCAAGAAAAGTTGTGATTTTGTTGTTCTGCCAGTTTTTTTTTTTTCATTATTAGGATGAGAGAAACACTTTTCTCCTTTCTGTATCCTAAAGGGAGGCAAGACTCTCTGAACTACTTTAAATAAATCAAAGCCAAAGTTCTTTTGGAAATTAGTGTCTCCTGACATCATTCATCAACCTAGTAAAGCCTTTGCCATCTCATGGTGTGAGCCTCACATATTTTGATTTAGAGGGAAGGAAGTGGATTGTTCAATTGGTTCACCATGACTTAGGAAGAACCCATCTTTTTTCATTAAACAAAATACAACTACCATGCATAATACACATTAAAATTTTCCTATTACATTGATATTTTTATATATGAAAAAGATAATCTACCTAATTTGAAAGAAAAGTGCAGGAAGTATATCTTCCTTAATTGATTATCTGAATCTTAAAAATTACACATAGATGGGAATTTCTCGCCTATTAGATTCATATAAATGTGAAGCAAAATTACATTTAATAATTTGCAGTTTTAAGAAGAGATGTAAAACTATTCTATCCATTTGACATTGTAAATCATATTTTCTTTTTAAAATTTTTTTAAAAATTTTAATTTGTTACATATGACAAGAGAATGCATTACAATTCATATCACACATATAGAACACAATTTTTCATATCTCTGGTTGTACACAAAGTAGAGTCACATTCTTCGTGTCTTCATGCATGTACTTAGGATAATGATAACTATCAAATTCCACTGTCTTTCCTACCCCTATACTCCTTACCTTCCCCTCCCTCCCCTTTCCTCCTTTGCCCTAACTAGAGTTCATTTAATCCTCCCCTTTACCCTGCATCATGTTATGAATCAGCATCCTTAAATCAGATAAATCATTCAGAATTTGGTTTTGGGGGATTGGCTAACTTCACTTAGCATTATATTTCTCCAGCTCCATCCATTTGCCTGCAAATGCCATGATTTTATTCTCTTTTAATGCTGAATAGTATTCCATTGTATATATATACCACATTTTCTTTATCCATTCATCTACTGAAGGGCATCTAGATTGGTTCCACAGTTTAGCTATTGTGAATTGTGCTGCTAAACATTGATGTGGCTGTGTCCCTGTAGTATGCTGCTGTTAAGTCCTTTGAGTATAAACTAAGGAGTGGAATAGCTGGGTCAAATGGTGGTTTCATTCCCAGTTTTCCAAGGAATCTCCATACTGCTTTCCAGATTGGTTGCACCAATTTGCAGTCCCAACCAGCAATGTATGAGTGTGCCTTTTTTCCCACATCCTCGCCAACATTTTCTTGTTTGTATTCTTAATAGCTGCCATTCTGACTGGAGTGAGATGAAATCTTAGAGTAATTTTGATTTTCAATTCTCTAATTGCTAGAGATGTTGAACATTTTTTCATATATTTATTGATTGATTGTATATCTTCTTCTGAGAAGTGTCTATTTAGTTTCTTGGCCCATTTATTAATTGGATTATTTGGGTTTTTTTGGTGTTAAGATTTTTTAATTCTTTTTATATTCTAAAGATTAGTGCTCTATCTGACATGTGCGTGGTAAGAATTTGTTCCCAATTAGTAGGCTCTCTATTCACCTCACTGATTATTTCTTTTGCTGAGAAGAAGATTTTTAGTTTGAATCCATCCCATTTATTGATTCTTGATATTAATTTTTGTGTTTAGGAGTCTTATTAAGGAAGTTGGGGCCTAATCTGACATGATGGAGATTTGGGCCTACTTTTTCTTCTAATAGATGCAGCATCTCTGGTTTAATTCCTAGGTCCTTGATCAATCCACTTTGAGCTGAATTTTGTGCATGGTGACAAAGAAGGGTTTAATTTCATTTTGTTTCATATAGTCAATCATATTTTCTTAATATGGAAATAATCCTAAGGTAAATTGGGGAACCAACTCAAGGACTAGCCAGAAACCATGAGAACATCCAACATGAAGGAAGGAAGGCAGGAGGACAGAAATGACCTACCCAAGTCTCTCCAATAAACTAATCTCAAGACCTGGATTAGAACAAGCATGGGTCAGTTCTGGGCTCATTTGTTCTCAGATCCATTTTTTTGTCCTGTCCCTACTTTGCCCAGTATCATTGTGGGACTGAGTTAGCCTTCCACTAACTCCGGAGGCTGGGTGGATTCCAGCTGAGTTGGATCAGTGGGGGCACTGGAAGGAGATTGGAGAGTAGGAGGAAAGAAGGAAGGAAGGAGCTAGGATATTCCTCCTTTTCCATCTCCTCTTCCTCCTCCTCCTCCTCCTCCTCCTCCTCCTCCTCCTCCTCCTCATCATCATCATCATCATCTCCATCTTTAGCAGAGTCCCCAGCAGCAGCTTCAACTTCTCTGTGGTCTTAGATGCTGTCAGACTGGCCTTCCCAGGTTCCAGGTTCTTCCAGGTAACTCTAGAATCCCAGGATGTGATAACGCTTCATCCTTTCCTTTCATCTCCAACCTGGGGGGGGGTGAAAATGGCTCACTGCAGTTAACAGTCCAAGTGTTACTTCACCATCTTAGGTTGGGCTTCTCATCTCCCCCATTTTCTATGCAGCTAAGTCTCTCAATTAAATTGCCTCTTTGCAATTTTTTTTTGTTTTCCTGCTTAGATTTTTTAATGAAATGGTATTTTATGCTTTTTCCACAAAATGCATATTTTCCAACCATTTTGTTAGTTCCATGAGCTGCCTCAAACCCTTCCAATCAATCCTTATTCTGAATTAGCCTCGGTTGGTTTTTGTTGTTTGCAACTGAAATCTCTGATAGCTACAATGAGGAAGAATGTGACTGAATTTGTGGTCAGATCATACTGAATCAGAATCTCTGTAATGTTCTAAAAACTGCAGAGGTGATTCTGTTTCCTAGGGAGGGTTCTTGGATTAATGTGATTATTAATAGACTTGATAGAGCAGTGATAGTTTGGGAATTTGGCGTCAAAAGCTCAGTCTACTCTTAGTCCTAGCTCTTTTAAGGTTGATATATGACCAGAAATTTATATATGTATACATATTCTTATTGAAATTTTGTTATTTTATGTATATGTTAAATATATACTATTTTGATACATATTCTTATATATATTGTTAATGAAATATTTAATTAATGGTTAAGTTTATATGATGGTTAGTTTTATATAAATTGTAAAAATAAAACTTTCTTTGTACATCTGTTGTCCCCATTAGAATGTGAGCTTCTCAAATGCAAGGGTTGTGTATCTTTTCATTTGTATTCCCCAACATCTAGCAAAATGTCAAGAGTAAATAAGTGTTCAATAAATGTTTATAGGATTCCCATCCAACAATATATCACAAGGGCAAAGTACAACTATAAACCTCTACAATAATTTAAAATAAAAAAGACATGTACTATAAAATGGGCATGATGTTTTTTACACTAATAAAAGGAGCTGCAGTGTTCTATAAAATATACAGAGAACATAAACAATTACCATTCAACTTTATTACAGATTTGACCTAAAACTCTAGTAGGTCCCAGAATAACTTTGACTATTAAAGTAGGATGAATATTGGAAGGTAAGAGAGAGAGAGTGATTATTAAGAAGCAATTTTGAAGCCTAAAGCCTCAAGTTAGAAATTAAAGAAGAAAGGTTATCTGAAGAAAAATACTAATATTTAATATTTAATATAGTAGGACAATATTTAGACTTCTGTTATAGTATTGAATCATTTGGATGGAATAGTTTCAGTTCTTAAGAATAACTCATGATGGAACAAAACATGTTTCTTGTGACTCATGATTTTTCACAAAACTGAATTCTGTCCATAATTAGTTGGTATTAATGAAGGCTGATATCAAGACCAAACATTTTGATAGAGTCAGCCTTATGCCCTTGAGGAACCATACTTTTGACTTCTTTGTAAGAGCCTTTTCTGATACTTGATATTTTCAAGCTGGTTCAGCTCATCTCTAATAAAACAAAGTACAAAATCAAATTACAGACAGCGGTTAGGCACCAGAACGAAACACACTCCACCAATTAACACTGATTTATTGAGAAAGCTTAGGCAGCTCCAAGTGGCAAAGGCGATCCCAGGTGATTTCCTAACCACTGAAAAAGTAGAGTGTAATCTAAGCCTAACAATGAAGGAAAGGGTCCATTCCCGCCCTTCGGAATTTGGACTCCTGCAGGTCCTAGAGGCGTGATATCAAGTGTCACCTTCTCTGTGGAAAATTCACAGAGAATTTTGTGCTCTGCTATATAATAATATCCAATTCACTTCAAATCTGCTCTTCTGCTACCAAGAAATATTTGAAAAGGAGGTATAATCACAGTGCAGAAAGAAAAGTCCTGGGAAGGAGTGGCAAAGAAAGAAGAAGGGACTGCCATGTTTTCCCCAAGTCAGGAAACCGGGCCTGCTCTCAGCTCTTCAGATTCTCACTGAGGCCAGAGGAAGGACAGAACTTTGACAGTGGAGGACTCACGAGTTCCATGAAGCAGGGATTCTGGAGCTACTAAGAGTTTAGTCCTTTTCTGTTTCACCAAGATGTTATAAAAGTTAAAGAATGAATGAAAATATTTTTATTCCCCTTTAGGATTTGACTGTAATGCAATTCAACAACCTCTCCTGAGAGGCTCCTGGGAGTAGAGAACTGTGTGTGAGGTACAACGATGGCTTCCATCTTCAGGGGTGGCTTGGGGCAGGGGGACAGAGCAGGTACCTGAGGCAGCTTCCCTCCCAGCTCTCCCACCATCTGGCTGGGCAACCCTGGGCATGTTGCCTGCCTCTTGGGGTCATCTATATTTTCCTATCTAAAACACAAATACCAACACGTACTTTTTAAAGGTATTTTGGAGGATTACAAGAATTGACACATGTAAAATACTCTCCAGAACAGCGTCTGTGCCCATGGATTTGCTCTCCTTCAGAGGCTGTTTCTTTGAACTTCTTTCTATGTTAGTTTCTTTCTTTCTTTTTAATACTTATTTTTTAGTTGCAGTTGGATACAATATCTTTAACTAATTAATTTATTTTTATGTGGTGCTGAGGATGGAACCCAGGGCCTCGCCCGTGCTAGGCGAGTGCTCTAGGGCTGAGCCACAACCCCAGCCCTCTGTGTTAGTTTCTAACATTGCTTTCCATACCTGCTTCTTGCAATGGCTAGAAACTATTGACAGAAGAGGAGAGAAAACCCAAATTCCATGGGAAGGAACTCTATTGTGTGTACCGCACCAGGAGCTTTGCATAAGCAGGGTTCTGTTGAAAAGGGGACTGAGTGTGGAATGTGGTCGGCCACTTTGGAAGGAGGATGGCACCAGGGAAGGGCTGGGTGTTCTGATATGACCCTAGCGGTTCTGGATTGTTACAAGGGGCACAATCTACTTGGAAGGCAGAACAGGTGTAGTGCTGAGGGAGCTTGTGGACGAAGAGACCGTGGCTTCCCACTCATCCCACCTGGGAATGTGATAGGTGCAAGGGATATTTGGGCAGAGGTATGTGTTATCAGAATGTGAAACCTGGTTGGGAGCAGATTGTGTGAGACTGCAGATGCCTAGGATTTGAACTTTATTACACTGACCGTGAGGACTACCAAAGGTGTTTGAACACATTGATGTGTTATGGGTATGTTTTACAGTGTCTCTGGAGCTGTGGGAAGGACGGAGGGGAGAATGATAACAAGCTTGAACTTGTCTTAACACCCAAACTCATCCTCAGGTTTGTCTTCCAGTACCTCAGAACTGCCAGTGAGGGAGATAAAAACAGCAATAACAAACATAATAATAAGCCCTTACACAGCATCTCCTACGTGCTCGCCACTATTCCAAGCACTTTACCTGTCCTGATCCCTTTAGTCTGCAATATAATTCTACGAAGTAGGTGCATCATGGCCCTTGCTCTGTAGATAAGGAAACTGAAGGTCATGGCAGAGCGGGGTTGTGGACTCGCTGCATTGGGACTTGCTCCCACCTGGTCCCTGGAACCTCCACTCCAGGGGGCCTCTACGGCAATGCCTGGTGCTTGCAGGAGAATAGGTACAAGGAGTAGAGGGAAGGACAGAAAAAAGAAGGGGGATGTCAAGAAGTGAAAGGAAAGGACATCAAGAGTACAGAGCACCAGAGAAAATTAAAAACTGCCCCTGAGGCACCAGTGCCAAGAGAGGGGTCCCGCAAGAAGAATCTTAGGTACCACGCAGCCTTAGCCTGGCCAGAAGTTCTGTACCCTCATAACAGAAAGCTTAGGTTTTCTGGAACTGAGTTCATTATCTAAAGCAAATATTTAAGGAATGATGACTCTGAGAAATGTTGTGATCGAAGTAAATAATCAGAAACAGCTTTGCCTGTCAGATAGATTGTACAACACATTACTTTGAAAAACTAGCAATTTAAAGAAGTGAAATGGACCGTGAAAATAATTAAATGGCCTGAGTTTCCTATTTAGAAGGAAGAACTCCATAAGTTATTTAAGGTACTTCATGATCAGATCCAGCTTCTCTTTTGATACTACCTTCCAAAACAATTAGGCAAAACCGTTTGCTGTTCCCCAAACCACACTCACTCCCCACAGTGCACCCCCATATTCTATTATGAAAGCACAGACCTTATCCTGCTTGTCTTTCCAAATGCACTCTCCGCCTTCCTGCTGCCTCTTCTCGTCCAGGAAGCTGACCTCTGTGCCTGGGTCAACAGGCCCAAGTGCCTTCTGGCTTCTGGATGGCCTCAGCCAAGGACAGTCCCCACAGGCACTTGGGTAGGCTGTTTTTTACCCCACTATGTTCACTGTGGGCCCACCTGGGCTGTCCATCTCCTTTGACTAAAGGTTCCTTTCCCCTCACAAGGGGGCTTCTCTTAAGGACTCTCCTGTGGGTTTCAATTTCCCCATGGTTCTTTGGGCCTAGAGATGGTGACAGCTCAACTTCTACTAACCCTGGGCTATTGCATCATTTCTGGTAGTTCCCTATACTCCTCCCACCACCCCCTTAAAATAGATCTTTGTTAAACTGTCTTTGGAATTTCTTATACCATCACTTTCCTTTTGGGTCTATTTTTCTACTATGGTACCCTCTGTCCACAGGACTTCATGAAATTTGATGTTTTACCCCTTGGAAACCACAGCTTTGCATACACGGTTTAAGTCTGTCCCTTAATGAAATCTTAGTCTGGAGGACACAGACTGGACTTTATTTGTTTGCTGTCACCCTAACCCAATGCAAGAGCCCAGCAGGAATACTTCATGCATGTTAAAAGAAGGGATGAACGGCAAGGACACAAACAAGAATATTATCCCATCATTTAAGTTTCTCTTATGTTTGCTGATCTGTTACTGTTATTTTAACATTAAAGCTGAAGTTCTTTCACATTAGGGAGAAGGGCACACTTTCCTACTGGACCCTGAAGCTGCTGTGTCTGACCTCTCCTCCTCTCACACGGGTTCCAAGTGTGCTCTGATGCTGTATCTCCATACCTGTTGCAGGCCTTTCTCTGTGAAGCCCACGGATGGAATTCTTAACGTGGGGGAGTCCACGCAACTGGAAGTAGAGTTTGAGCCGCAGACCATTGGCAATCACAGTGGGAGGCTTGTCGTGTGTTATGACACAGGTATGGGCTATTCTCCATTTAGAATTCAACACATTAAGAAAGATCAGGTGGGAGATGTAATGAAGATCAACCAGAAACAGGGTTTGACTGTATCAGAGTAAGCTAAGATCCACGAGGTAAAGAACAGAAGAACAAATGCCTTCATTGGAAAAGATGTTGAGCCAGATATAAATCTCATCTATTCCCCAGTGCTTGAAAGCCTGAGGAATACTGTGCTCAGGAAAAGAAATTAGACCCAAAGTTATACAGGTGGGTGAAGCTAGATACATGTGAATGAAAACTTGAAGTAATGGATACCCCCATGGGTTTTCCATTTGACTTACTGTTGTATTTGTCTAACATTTTAAAAATATATGTCCAAGCTCAAAACGTTTTGTGTGTGCCCATTAGTCACCTATGTAAGATCCAGTTACTTCAGTCTTTAGAACATGCAAATATCTTACTTAACAACTATAGGAATGTAGGATGGTAACCATCACCACTAGCATTTTCTTGGCCACACCTATGTAATCATGAAGTCATATTATTTTTGCAGTTGTTTAACTTATAATCATGTAGCCTGCATGGGCATTATGCCATCTCAAAAGCTAGTTTTCAAATTAATATTTTATCATTCCCTTTTCTTACTTTATGATTTTTCTCATTTCCTTTTGTTAAATTTGTTTTAAGTAGTTATACATGACAGTAGAATGCATTTGTGCACTTTGATATATCATACAGAGATGGGTATAATTTCTCATTTTTTTGATTATATATGTTGTAGAATCACATTGGTCATGTAGTCATACACACACACACACACACACACACACACACACACACACATAAAGTAATAATGTCTGTTTCGTTCTACTATCCTTCCTGTCCCAATGTCCCCTCCCCTCTCCTCCTTTCATTCCCCTCCAACTAATCTAAGGTAACTCTATTTTTCTCTAGTACTCACCCCCTTATTATGAATTAACATCCACATATTAGATAAAAATCAGACTTTGGTTATTTGGGATTGGCTTATTTCACTTAGCATGATATTCTCCAACTCCATCCATTTACTGGCAAATACCATAATTTCATTCTTCTTTAAAGCTAAGTAATATTCCATTGAATGAAAAAAAAAAAAAAAATATATATATATATATATATATATATATATATATATATATATAAAATCACATTTACTTATCCATTCATCTATTGAAGTTTCACCCATTTGTTGTTGATTTAACCAGAGTATCTGCTTGTAGGGAGAAAACAGAAGTACACAGCAAAGGAAAGAGTTATAATTGACATCTAGGTGACAGTTCAGAGTTGCTGGCTCTGTGAGTATGCATCTGAGCAGGACAACTCAAGCCCCTGCCTCATGACCTATAGTTTAGTGGTCCTGGCTCCATGTGGCCCAGCATTACAACACATAACCTGTTTTTACCTGTTAGTGTTAGCCATGGTTCACTGGCTACCGGCAAGAGAAGCCCAATTGGAACTAGCTTAGATGAAATAGGACACTTTTGACCCTTGTAGACATATAAAAGCACAGCTCAGTTTTCCAAGGTACTCGTGTCATTTTGCATTTCCACCAATGAAGTGTGAGCATTCCAATTGCTTCTCATTCTTGCCAATATATATTGTTTTGGTTTTAACTTTTGTTTTCCTAATGATTAATGATGTTAAATACCTTTCTGCGTGCTTCTGAGCTATTTCGATATCTATTTAAGTGTCCATTTAAGACTTCTGCTCCTTTTTCCCTTCTGTTATTAATTTTTAAGTATCTGGTATAACTGGATACTCTAAATACTAGTCATTTGGTAGATCTATGTATTATTCATATTTTCCCCCAGTCTATAACTTGCCTTTTCATTTCCTTGGTGATATTTCTTGATGAGCAATAACTTTTTAATTTTGGTGAAATCCACGTTGACTATTTTTTTCTTTTCAGAATAATGCTTTTTGCTTCCTTGTTAAAAAAGGGTTTGTCTTCTCCAAGATCATGAATAGATTCTCTTGTCTTTACTTCTTTAAAAGTTTTAGTGTCAGTATTTAAGTCAGTGATCCGTCTCTGATTGAGCTGTGTGCATGCATGAGGAGGGGCCATGTGTCTCTTTTTCTTTTCCCTTATACATGTTACTGACTCTTCTCAGTTCTCACTGTCTTGTTCTGGAACATTGACTAGAGTTTATTCCACTTTGACTTTATTAATTAGGACTTTATTAGTTTGATGTTGAGATTTTTAGTAGATTTAGTATTAGATTAAGAGCATTCCCTTCACTCCCTAGATTTCAGAATCTGTTAATCTTGAATGGGTAGTGAAAGATGCCCAACACTTTTTGTGTATTTATTGACATTGTCAACTATTATTGCTCTTCTATTCTTCCAATGCAGTGACTGATTTGATGTTTAAATACTATTATTTTAATAAATTGCTGGATTATTTGCTAACATTTTGTTTGAGAATGTGACATCCATGAGAAAACTTGGCCTGTAATTTTCTTTTCATGTAATGACCTTATCAGGTTTTGGTTTGACAAAACAAATTGGTCTTATGAAACAAGAAGCTCAGAATTATTCTCTGGAAAAGATTTTGTGTATGTGTGTGTGTGTGTGTGTGTGTGTGTGTGTGTGTGTGTGTGTTTTACTACTTTTTTAAATGATTGAAAAATTCATTGTTCAAATCATCTTTTTTCTTAAGAAGTTCAGGACTTTAGTAATTGATTCAAATTCTTAAACTGTTTTCCCAAAGAAATTTCCATATAATGTGAAATCTTAAATTCATCAGCATAAAATTATTTTAGAATAGCCATTCATAATCTTTGTAATGTAACTGGATCTTTGAGTCTTTCCACTTTCATTATTGATATGAGTAATTTGTATCTCCACTGGTCTTTTTTTTTCTTATCTTGATCTGTATTGTTAGGACTTTATTAGTTTATTCAAAGAACCAACTTTTAGTTGATTTTAATATTTTATTTCTTTTTAATTTTATTGTTGTCTCTTCTTTGTTATCTCATTCCCTCTATTTTCTTCAGGATTCATTTCTTGTATTTTTTCTCAACTTGGAACGGATGCTCAGAGCATTGATTATTATCATTCTTTCTTTTATAATAAGTCAAATTTTTTCCTCTTAAGCTGAATTTGTCTTCAACTCATGTACTTTTACATTTTCATTTTCCTTAACACTTACTTGAAAGTACTTTAGAATTTCTATTTTAATTTTTCTTTGACCGATGGGCTAGTTAGCAATATGTTGATTAAGATTAAAACACTAGGAAACTCTGTAGTTTTTGTTACTGATTTCTAGTTTATTTCCTCCTGTGACAGAAGGCAAATTCAATAGGATTTCAGTCCTTGAAGTCAATTAGGACTTACGTTACAGCCCAGAATGTGTTCCATTTCGATAGATATTGTCATGTACTTGAAAAAGGTACAAGTTCTATAAATGTCAATTAGGTCAAGGTTGTTCACAATCATGTCATTTAATCTATATCTGTACTAAATTTTTGTCTCCTTATTTTACTTGTTACTGTGAGATGCTATTAAAATCTGCACCTATGATTAAGGATCTAGTGTTATTAGTTTCCGCTTAACATACTTGGAGACTATGATAATTGGTATGTACACATTTAGGATTAGTAGAACTTCCTGTTGAATTAGCCCTTTAACCATTGTGAAACTCTTCATCTTCAGTAAGATTTCTGACAGTAAAGTCTACTTGATCTGACATTTATGTAGTGTAGAACTCTCTTTTGATTAGTGTGGATACAGTATATTCTGTTCATCGCCTCACTTTCAACTCTTCTGTGTCTTTATGTTTAAAATGTGACATTTGAGTGTCACCAGGTGTTTTTTTTTTAATCCAGTCTGAAAAATCTTTATCTTATAATTGCACCATTCCAACAATCCTTTTATGTTGAATGAAATTATTTGAGTTTGAAGTTTCTAACAGACTTTTAAGGAATTGTTACCTCTCTGGGAACAGTATTAGGTGAGTTCTAACTACAGGCTTTGTGTTATTAGTGTTTATAGTATATGAAGTTGAAAAATAATGAGTGTTAATAAACTAAGTAATGAAATTTTTTCCATCTGGATTTCCACATCTTTGTGAGGGAAAATTTTTGTTTATATCAGTCCCTAAAACTAAGTATCAGAAAAAATGTGAACTTTGAATTACCTCGGGTCATTATATCACAGGTTTTAAACCAGGAATTTGAAAAAGAATAGTCAATCCTTTTCGAAAATAATTAATTGTTGGCAAATAATGTTAAATCACCTTTAAAATATTATTTTTTTCCTCTTTATCTCATCCTTTTTAATAGTTTCAGTGTATTTTTAAATCATTTGACAAATGAACAAAAACTCTAGTATATGGATATAATTTATAAATAAATAAAACTTTGTATTGTGGGGATATAATCTCAAAAAAATTTATTTGGTTAGGTTTTGAGACCAAATAAATTAGAGCTTAACTTATAAAAACTTGAGAGAGGACTTCAATGATAATTGAATCCAGTCCTTAGATTTTTAGAGATGAAAAATTAAATCCCTATGAAATTGAGTGGCTTGCCCAAGGTCACATGACTAGTCCAAAGCACAGTTCGAACTCAGACTCACTCTTTTTTTTTTAAGTTTTTTTTAAATTAATTTTTATTGTAGGTTGTTCAAAACATTACATAGTTCTTGATATATCATATTTCACACTTTGATTCAAGTGGGATATGAACTCCCATTTTTACCCCGTATACAGATTGCAGAATCACATCAGTTGCACAACCATTGATTTACATATTGCCATTCTGGTGTCTGTTGTATTCTGCTGCCTTTCCTATCCTCTACTATCCCCCCTCCCCCCTCCCCTCCCCTCTTCTCTATCTACCCCCTCTACTGTAATTCATTTCTCCCCCTTATATTTTCCCCCTTTCCCCTCACTTCCTCTTGTATGTAATATTGTATACCCCTGAGGGTCTCCTTCCATTTACATGCAATTTCCCTTCTCCCTCCCTTTCCCTCCCACCTCTCATCCCTGTTTAATGTTAATCTTCTTCTCATGCTCTTCGTCCCTACTCTGTTCTTAGTTACTCTCCTTATATCAAAGAAGACATTTGGCATTTGTTTTTAAGGGATTGGCTAGCTTCACTTAGCATAATCTGCTCTAATGCCATCCATTTCCCTCCAAATTCTATGATTTTGTCATTTCTTAATGCAGAGTAATACTCCATTGTGTATAAATGCCACATTTTTTTTATCCATTCGTCTATTGAAGGGCATCTAGGTTGGTTCCACAGTCTTGCTATTGTGAATTGTGCTGCTATGAACATGGATGTAGCAGTGTCCCTATAGTGTGCTCTTTTTAGGTCTTTAGGGAATAGACCGAGTAGGGGAATAGCTGGATCAAATGGTGGTTCCATTCCGAGCTTTCCAAGAAATCTCCATACTGCTTTCCAAATTGGCCACACCAATTTGCAGTCCCACCAGCAATGTACAAGAGTACCCTTTTCCCCACATCCTCGCCAGCACTTGTTGTTGTTTGACTTCCTAATGGCTTCCAATCTTACTGGAGTGAGATGGTATCTTAGGGTGGTTTTGATTTGCATTTCTCTGACTGCTAGAGATGGTGAGCATTTTTTCATATACTTGTTGATTGATTGTATGTCCTCCTCTGAGAAATTTCTGTTCAGGTCCTTGGCCCATTTGTTGATTGGATTATTTGTTAGCTTATTGTCTAATTTTTTTAGTTCTTTGTATATTCTGGATATTAGGGCTCTGTCTGAAGTGTGAGGAGTAAAGATTTGTTCCCAGGACGTAGGCTCCCTATTTACCTCTCTTATTGTTTCTTTTGCTGAGAAAAAACTTTTTAGTTTGAGTAAGTCCCATTTGTTGATTCTAGTTATTAACACTTGTGCTATGGGTGTCCTATTGAGGAATTTGGAGCCCGACCCCACAGTATGTAGATCATAGCCAACTTTTTCTTCTATCAGACGCCATGTCTCTGATTTGATATCAAGTTCCTTGATCCACTTTGAGTTAACTTTTGTGCATGGCGAGAGAAAGGGATTCAGTTTCATTTTGTTGCATATGGATTTCTAGTTTTCCCAACACCATTTGTTGAAGATGCTATCCTTCCTCCATTGCATGCTTTTAGCCCCTTTATCAAATATAAGATAGTTGTAATTTTGTGGATTGGTTTCTGTGTCCTTTATTCTGTACCATTGGTCCACCCGCCTGTTTTGGTACCAGTACCATGCTGTTTTTGTTACTATTGCTCTGTAGTATAGTTTGAAGTCTGGTATAGCTATACCGCCTGATTCACACTTCCTGCTTAGCATTGTTTTTGCTATTCTGGGTCTTTTATTTTTCCATATGAATTTCATGATTGCTTTCTCTGTTTCTACAAGAAATGCCATTGGGATTTTGATTGGCATTGCATTAAACCTATAGAGAACTTTTGGTAATATCGCCATTTTGATGATGTTAGTTCTACCTATCCATGAACAGGGTATATTTTTCCATCTTCTAAGATCTTCTTCTATTTCTCTCTTTAGGGTTCTGTAGTTTTCATTGTATAAGTCTTTCACCTCTTTTGTTAGGTTGATTCCCAAGTATTTTATTTTTTTTGAGGATATTGTGAATGGGGTGGTTGTCCTCATTTCCATTTCAGAGGATTTGTCGCTGATATACAGGAATGCCTTTGATTTGTGCATGTTGATTTTATATCCTGCCACTTTGCTGAATTCATTTATTAGCTCTAATAGTTTCTTTGTAGACCCTTTGGGGTCTGCTAGGTATAGAATCATGTCATCTGCAAATAGTGATAATTTGTCAGACTCACTCTTAACTCCTGGACACTGCCCTTTGTACCATCTTGGATGTTTCCCAACTTTCACTCCATCAATCTGTTGTCTTTGAAAAACAGTTGCATTCTCCCAAAGGCCCTGGATCTGTACTTTACTTTTAAATAAGTATATGGAATTTATACTCATATTTTTAGTCTTCTGCTAAAGGAGAGGTAGGTTAATGAATATACAATGAATATTTGGATATTAAAGTTTAATTGCTTGCAGAAATTGGTCTCCACACCCTGAGGTTCCTATATTAAGTTTGGTAAATGAATGAAGTTTTTTCTTCTCTGAAGATTGAAAACAGAGGTGAAATGTCCTGTAGCATTTTTCCTTACATAAAATGAACTGCTGATAAGAATATACTTTCATCTGTATTGTGGTCATCAATGACCAGAACCTATAACCTTCTATTAATGAAAAACAGTAATGAATGCCTTAACATCATTAATTGTGGAGCTTTTCTAAGCAGCTGTGATAATGGGCTTCCCATTTCATTAAATAAGCATTTATTGAACTTTCTGCAGCTATTGGAAGTATGAATTGATTGGAGGAGGGAAATTTAATATGGATTATTGTTGAAAGTCTCTTCTTCATACTTTCTTGATGGTCTCACCAGCGAGAAGTACTCAGTCACATCTCAAACAGCTGTGTTTGTTCCACCATGTCCTTTACTGACTATATTCTTGATAAAATCAGCTGGGAGATTTCTTTGCTTTTTCTGATAAGAGTTCAAACCAGTATCCTTGCACTTAAGGATTTCATGTATAATGCTTCACTAATATCTAATATTTCTTTCTTTTTTATTGATTTTTTTAAAAAAATAAATGACAGTGGAATGTATTACAATTCTTATTACATATATATGGCAAAATTTTTCATATATCTGGTTGTATATAAAGTATGTTGACACCAATTCGTGTCCTCATGCATGTACTTTGGATGATGATGTCTATCATATTCCACCATCCTTAACTTTTCCTGAACAAGAATTCTTCCCTCCTTCTTCCTTCTTTCTCCCTGTGGGGTATTATCAAGTTTATTTAGGCAATTGAGTTTGCCCCAGAAATGATTCTGTTGCCTTTTAATTATAATTTAAGACCGTGAAAGCACTGAAGGAATGTGGTACCTTTTAAAAACCCACCTCTCTCCAGAAGAGACTAAAGATATGACCACTCCAGGCTACATTGGTGCCAACACAGTGAAAACAAAAACAGAACTGGTGCACAGCTCTGTCATTTAGAAGGGAAGGTATTTGACTGTTAAGAAACAAATGGTTAATTGCTTAAGTCTTTCAATTTTCAACTGAGTAGTGAGAAACTTTACATAATCTGAAGGGTTCATGCAGATATCAGTATTCAGAGCAAGCTTTGAAAATGGCATTCTTCCTGAACGTTTGGTGACTTGAATGAGTACTAGAAATAGGAGTGCAGCAGTTTTTTCTTCTTAAGTGCCTGGTGAGGTTACTGTCACCTTAGAAGAATTAACCATTGGCATAATCAGGAAATAGTGCTGATATGCTTATTCAGCACTTTTCAAAAGTGTTATGCCTCTTACTGAAGAGGAGATATTTGAGTTTAGGAGTCAGAAGTTGGCTGGTAGGCTTTCCCCACCAAAGGTGTGATGATGTTCTATTATTAAATATATAAGCAATCATAATATTAGTACTTCACAGGGCAGTTTTATGGTCATTTATGTATTTTATTTTAGTATACTTTCTAAAACCATAAAGAATTTATTTTTTTCCTAGTAAAGGCCAATAAAAGGAATAGTAAAGTATAATATAGTAAGTAATGGAGTGTGATATACTTTGCAAGTTAAAACTACTAAATAATATCTAAATATATCTGTGCAAAATTGCCTGCACGAACTTTGTTTCAGTTATGTGGTTATCACAATTAAGTATGAATGTGTGCCATTATAATTAGAAAATCTAGCAAAACATAGTTGTTGCAAAAGAAACAAATGTTTTAAGGTGGTTTTAGAGACTATGGAAACCTTCCTTGCCCTAGTTTTCTTTTCTTCATTCCTTATTCCATGTCTTAGGGTAGGGACTAGCAGAAGTTAAGACAATCCCTGATTGTCAGACATTGTTTAGGGGGTGGGATGAGGTTTCTCTCAATTGCCTAACAAGGCAAGACTGTCTAATCATTAGGTGTTAGTATTTAGAGGGAAATTAGAGGACAGTTTTTAAACTTCATTTTTTTGAGATGAGTATACTGAGTTTAATGACTTTACACCTAAGTAAAGCTGGAATTTGAACCCAGCTTTGGGATTTGGGATCCACTAAAGTTAATGTACTCCCTGCAGATCTATGTTGCCTCTGCAGATTAATAATACCAATTTTGGCTTTGCTGTGTAAGCTCAGTCAAGTTGCTTAATTTCAGTTTCCTGAACAAGGAAAAGGGTACTTCCAAAGAAATTTGGTTCAGCAGTACACTATGGTGGTGAATTTGACCCTGCTGCAACCAAGAGATGGGAAACACTCTTTCCATGAACCTGTTCCCTGGAGAATCTATGGCTCTACTCATATATTTTATTTAGTGTCCTCTGTTGTCTGAAAGTCCTGAGACTACAGTATGAGATGTGTTGTGTATATAGCTAGCTTCACATTTATTGTTGTAAAATTAGTTTTGTTCATATTTGTTTCTGCTTGATTGATAGTAGCGAAACTGGCAAGAAGGTAATGAGACCTTCCACAAAATATATCTTTACTGGGACATAATAAATGATGCGGCTAACCCCATCTACAATGATTGCAGCTTTCAACTCCAGAAACCAAACCAGAGTGGGAACAGCTCTCCAAGGGCACAAAAAATGATCATACTGAGACATGGCAGCCCTCTCTGTTCCCACAGGGGCAACTAAGCCTCGATCCTATTAGTCTTCTAAGTAGCTGGGTGCCCTTCGTAAGGTTGTCTTCATGCAAGTAGGTGTAAAAATCAAGTACCTCAACAGCTTTGAGGACAGAAGAAGAGTTATTGCTTCCTTCTCTTGGTGGATCTGATGATTGGGAGGAGAGGAAATAGCAGTGAACAAAAATTAATATTAGATGGTTCTTGAAAAAAATAGAATAGCTCTTGCTGTATTTCTGGGAAGGAACATTTTTGCTGTAACCAACTCAAATTGATGATATGAGTCCCCTACCCCTTAGATTTGTGTGAAATAAGTCCTTGGATCTTTTTTGATTAAATTTTTAAACAATGAAATATTTCAAATAACCACAAAAGCATAGAGGATAATGAAATCAACACCTGTTTTATTTAGTTCATTTCAACATTTTGCCATATGCAGTTCTTTCAGGGCTTTCATTTTTGGGGGGATAATTCAACTGATTATTGGGTCAAAGCTACTGCATTACTCTTTTCTGATCCAGTCCCCAAATCTAACTCCTTAGAAGAGCTGCATTGGGTGCATTTTTATGCTATTCCTACAAATTTACTTATCCATAAACAATATATAGTGATATCTTGATCGTTTTTAAACTTCACATAAATTGTATTACACTGCAGATAATATTCTCTGATTTGCTTCTTTTATTTTCCACTGAACATGGTGTTTTAAAGATTTAAATACATAGATACACATTGTTCTGATTTAGTTTGATTAAGTGCCACATTTCAGGATGTGAAAGTAATGTAATTTGTCTGTCTGTTCTCCCTTAGATATTTAGGCTGTTTCTGTTTTTGTTTTGTTGTTGTTGTTATGTTTTGTTTTGTTCTCTTACAGACAATGCTGCATTGAGCATCTTTGTACATTAGCCTTCTGCAGTTGTGTGAGAGTTTTTCTTAGGGTAAATACCTACAAGGGCAATTGTTGAGTTATAAGGATAATTTATCCTGAGATACACTGAATACTAAGTTGGTTTGTCAAGTGACTATACCAATTCATGCTTTTATCAGCATATATGAAAATTCTTATTTTTACATATCCTTGCTGATATATTGCCAAAACTGTATTGTCAAATTGCTTGATTTTTTGTTTGTTTGTTAAATTGATGGTTATGAGACAGCATATTATTTTATTTTTATTTCTTGCACTGCTAGTGCCATTTAGCAATTTTACATGTTTATTGAGGGGTCTTTAAATCCTTTTTCACTTTAGTTTGATGGGTGATGCTCAAAATTAAAGCAATGTTTAAAATTACATATTGAAAGATCTTGTTTCCACACTGGCACATTCACCAAATCCCACTCGGGTTTCATGGTTTCATTAGTTTCTTGGATGTCCTTTCAATAGATTATGCAAATACATGCAAACCTGAATACACACACTTATTTTCCGGGGACAAAATAACATTCTATATAAATTGTTCTACACATTGCCTTTTCCACTTAATCATGAGTCCTGGAGATCTTTCCTTACTGTATACCTTTCACACTTGGACGGTATCTGCTTTTAGATGAAGCACAAATTATTTAACCACCTTTTCTTGGTGGATACTTTAGCTTTTTCCATTCTCCTGTTATTAAGAATAATGCTATTCAAAATAATGCTATTCAAAACTGTATTTTGAATTTTGTGAAATTCTTTTCCAGCATCAATGAAGATAAATTTTCTAATAGTGAGCCATCATTGCATTCCTAAATAAACTCCACTTGGTTATGAAGTATTATTCTTTTAATGTGGTGATGGATTATGATATCTAACTTTATTTAGAATTTTTACATTGATATTCAGAAGAACAGTTAGCCTTCAGATTGGCCTGCTTGTTTTCTCTTCCTCAGAATTTAATAACAGTGTTATACTGGAAAATACATTGTTGAAAATTAACAGTTAATTATATACATTTAACAGAAGAATAGCTACAGTAGGATATGATTAGTGAACCTGAAGACAGGTAAATAAATATCCCTAAATGGCAACACACAGAGAGAAACAAATATGAATGGGAAAACAACAACAACAAAAAAAAAAACAGAAAGCAAAAGCCCTGTGGGACATAGTTAGAGTCAATGTACATATCACTAGTCTCAGAGGTGGAGGAGAGGATGCATGGAACTAAAAGAATATTTTGAGATATTGACTAAGAATTTTCCCCCAAACAACAATGACATTGATGCACATGTTCACAAAACTGAGCAAACTTGTGATAGTACAAAAACCAAGGAAACCAAACTTCATGTTAAAATTCTGAAAACTAATGGCAAACCTTTTCAGCTGAAATTAGGAAAATCAGAGAACAACAAAATGGAGTTATTCAATGCTGGAAGAAAACAATGCTAATTTAGAATCTTTTGTCATTGAAAATATCCTTAAAAAGTAAAGACAAAACCAAGACATTTGCAGACAAAAAGGATAGAAATTTTTGTAGAATGGTGGGTTGTCATTGTTTCACCTTCATCAAAGTTAATAGAATGTTATTCTGTTGTTTTAGTTTTCATTGTTTAAGTTGAAAAGTCAGAAGTAATTCCAACTGTGGATCCTTTCAAGATAATTTGTCTCTTTTCTCTCCCTGCTTTCAAGATTTTCTTTGTCTTTGCTTTTATCTAGTTTTACTGCAGTATATTCAGGTATGAACTAATTTTTTTTATCTTTTACTTATTTTTTTAAATACCCAACAGCAGTGGAATGCATTATGATTCTTATTACACATATAGAGCACAATTTTTCGTATTTCTGTATATAAAATATGTTCATGCCATTTTATGTCTTTATACATATACTTTTTTGCATTCCAATTCTTAATACACATATATATACCACAATTTTTCTTATCTCTGTATATAAAGTATGTTGAGATCCAATTCTAGTCTTCATACATGTACTTTGTATAATGATGTCCATCACATTCCACCATCCTTGCTAATCCCCTGCCCCCTTCCTTTCCCTCCCACCCCTCTTCCCTCTCTAGAATTCATCTAATCCTCCCATGCTCTCCTACCCCACTATGCTCTAATTCATCTATTTCTCCCATGCTCTCCCTCTTTACCCCATTATGAGTCAACCTCCTTATATCAGAGAAAACATTAGGCATTTGTTTTAGGGGGATTGGCTAACTTCACTTAGCATTATCTTCTCCAATGCCATCCATTTACCTGCAAATGCCATGATTTTGTTCTTTATGAATTAAAAATTTATCCCATTGACTTTCATTTGGCCTCTTGAATTCTGGACTGATGTTTTTAGTTGATTCTAAAAAATTCTTAGTCATCTGAAATATTGCCTTTGCTTCATTATCTTTCCCCTCTCCTTCTTAGTTTCCACTTAAGTACTTTTTAAACATTCCTATGGCATCTTCCTTATCTCTCATCCATTCATGTGTATTTTCCATGTTTTTATTTCTTCATATTTCCTTTTATGTTTTCTGAACCATTTTCCATTTCACTATTTTTTCATTATGACTAATAAAATTCTCATATTAAGTATGCCTTTGAGTTTTTCTTTTCCTTTGTAGTTTTTCTTTTTTTAAGTTTAGAATTTTTTGGTTTTTTCCTATAAGTCCTGGTTCTTTTCAAATTTTTTAGTTTTTGATTTCCTGTTCTCTGGATATAGCTTCAAGTGCATCCAATTGTTTGTTTAAACACATTCAGCATAACAACAAGTGCATGGTCTATAGCTGATGACTTTGGGTATCTGGTTCTTTGTGAGCCTATTTCTGTTCTTCTTGTGTCACTGATTCTAACACATGTTGTTTTAATTCTTTGCATGTCTCATTATGTTTGGCTGGCTGATTTAAAAAAGAATGTTGATGATTTTGAAACATAGGGTGCAAATATTGCCCTCTGAAGAGAAATCGGTTTCTTCTTCCAAGTATTTCGGGTAAAAACTAGTCAATTACTGCCAAACTCAGAGCTTGAAGTTCTCTGCAATATATAGGCAATTCCTGCATGATAGTTAACTCTGATATTTAGGCTAATCTACTTCCAATTCACTCTTATCTTGAAGGCATAGCCCTTTGAGTGTCCCTTCATTTGGGGAGGGTCTTTTTTCAGCTCAAGTCATTTATTTTATGAAAAAGGTATTCAATAACATTCATAATTAAGAGTATGCAAATTAAAGTAACAATGAGTTTTCAGTTATAAGATCATTAAATTTTACTCATTAAAAAGTTTAAAAATTTGTGGGGGAAGGATGTGCATGAAATATTGAGAGCTTTTACCTCTAAACAGTATACCTGAGGTTGAATAAAGGGGAAAAAGCATTTTTGTTTTACTGTCTGTGCTCTGTAGTATCTGAAATTTAGAATTCATGTATACATTTTTAGAAATAAAAATTTTAAATAATAATAGAAATAGAAATTTTAAAAAAATTAGCATCAAAGCCTTGATGCTTTCTTTTTCTTTAAACCTTGGGGTAAGTTTTGCCATATCCAAAGTGATAGAGTCTAAAGAACTTTAGAATGCACAAAGGGCCACTAAACAGGCATTTGGTTTATATACCATAATAAACAAAGCAGAAATGTTTGCTGAAAGTGAAGGTCCAAGTGATTATGCTTTCTAGTTTGAGTTAAAACTTTAGCAGCAGAGACCAACAGAACATCCACAGTATTTTATTCCTTTTTCTATTTGACGTAGAGTGATGTACTTGCTATCACATTGCAGAGGTCAAACAGAGTGTAGTTTATAGGTTAGTATCTTTTTGAAAGCCCAGGGGTCTCTCTTGTATACTTAGAATCCAGGTGAATGAAGTTAGAGACTTACTGCTGTGCTGAATAAAGGTGGTATAATACTTAAAAATTAATAATTTTAAATGTAGCTGTTAATTTTTATTTTCTACATAACCAGTACCAGATATGGCAAGGGTATGTGTGTGGTTTTTTATGCATGTATTTAGTTTTCATTGTTGTTGCTTAGGGAGGAGATTCCTCTTAAATATTCGATTTTTTTTGTTTCTGAAGTTACGAAATCTTCTCTCCTGATCCTGTTTTTGATTGCATTTTAAACCTCTCATGCAGAGTAGTTCTTCCCAGGTGTGCTTGGTGTGATCCCTTTAGAGCCAGAAAGCCAGCTCACACCTGAGCTAAAGATGAGGCATCTGATTATAATTCTGGAACCCAGTTGCCCTCCTGGTCAGGTTGAAAGATTGAAAACCATTTATGAAAAAGAAAATGTCTTGGAACACCCAGGGCAACAATTCATGTTTTATCTATTTCTTACAATAACCAAGAATGACGGTTCGGTTTTCTCTAACTGCACCAAGCACAGTGTTTGCATTTTCTGATCACGTCTGTTCTCTGGGCTGATGGAGTTGGGTGGGGGTGTATGAGCAGTGTCTAGTGCTTGTGCTATGTCTCCTGACTTTAGCTTCAAAAAAAGGTAAAGGCTAGTAGCGTTATTCTAGAATAAATCTTAGAGTGTGTTTGTGCTTTATTAATCCTAGGTGAAAGGATATACGTGTCTCTCTATGGAGCTGCCATAGACATGAATATAAGGCTGGACAAAAACTCCTTGATCATTGAGAAAACCTACATATCTCTGGCCAATCAGAGGACTGTGACCATCCACAACCGCAGCAACATTATTGCCCATTTCCAGTGGAAGGCGTTTGCCACCCAGGAAGAGGAGGACAAAGAAAAGTATAGGTGTGTAGCAAAATTCACCTGTAAGCAGCAGTTGGGGGGTGGGGGGTGAGTGTAAAACTCAGTCCTAAAAAATCAGTGACTTTTGTGGAAAGTTCCTCACCAATCAAGCAATGCCAAGTTTTCTAAATTGGTTCCAGAGTACAATGATGTTTTGGAGCTGCTCATTTAAAGAATCTGAGCTGAGCTATGTGGAACAGAACGTTGCCCATTCTCAACTAACCTTCACCTAGTTATAGTTCAGTGGTGATGAAATGCGTAGATTTTATAGGCCAAATATATCATTCTTCACTCTTCTTTCAAAACTATTGCACTTGTCTGAATTCCTCTTCAAAACCCTAAGCAGCTGATCAGTTTCCATTAAAGAGTTTCTAAAAATGATGTATTATGTGCTGACATCTATGTGACCTTTTGTTTTCAATGAAAAGATATTTCCAGGAAATGGGAAGATTGAGGAAGAAGAAGGGCTTAGATATAATAGCTATGATATTCTTTGTTTTAGTATCATTGCTCAACCCCTGCAAACCATATCATTTAATAATGGTTTCTTGTTGGTCTCCCTAATATTCTGCTTTTAAAAAATGATACTTTGTGCTTCGGAGAATGTTAATTCAGTGTACAACCAAACTGCTTTGACTAATCTCATCACTGCTAAATTTTGAATATTCCTTTTTCCTGAATGCCTCTTTGCCTCTTTGAGACTGCATTTTCATTTTTATCTCCTTCCAACCTCTCAGAATTAACACTTCTGCAGCTTTCATCAGAATTTATTTCAGCCTTTTTTTTATTTGCCCCTCCATTTTTCATTAGAGATTAGCCCTGGGAAGCTTCAAAGCTTTGTTTAAAACCAAGTTAGTATGGGATAAAAATAAAAGTCTTAGGTCCATGGAAACCAGGCAGAAATCCCCCAGTGTGCTGTCCCTAATTGAATCAGAGGAGCTGTGACAATGACAGGACACAGTGGGCCAGAAGCTTTGTCATTCAAACAAAGAACTTTAATCACAGAATCGCCACTGTGCCATCTTTAAAATATGAGAAAAGAAAACTGCCTTTCCTGCCTAAAAACTTCATTTGACTTAATGGTGTAGAAATGTCAGTGGTTTAAAAATCAAGAGGAAACTGCTCATTTGCTGCTTTCATCAGCAATCAGAATGGCCCAAACATATGTAAAGATGAAGTGGGACAGTGGGTACAAATCAAGAAAGAGACAGAGAGGTGTGAGGGGAAGGGAGAGGGCATGGGGCTTGGAAAGATGGTGGAACAAGACAGACATTGTTACCCTGGGTACACATGTGACTACACAAACGGTGACTCTACATCGTGTTCAACCAGAGAAATGAAAAGTCGTGCTCTATTTTTATATGATGAATCGAAATGCATCCTGCTGTCATGCATAACTAATTAGAACAAATTAAAATAAAGAAAAAAAAAGAAGAAGCAGTAAAAGTAGTGTTTTAATAGCATGCTTGTCCTGTGGCCATAGGCTTCTGGGGAGAATGAGTGTACCTTTTTTGGTGCTTTTTTTAATATTTTTTAGTATTTGGCGGACACAACATCTTTGTTTGTATGTGGTGCTAAGGATCGAACCCGGGCCGCACGCATGCCAGGCAAGCACGCTACCGCTTGAGCCACATCCCCAGCCCAAGTGTACCTTTTAAGAAAGAAAGCCGACTTTAATTTCAACCACGTTTGACTGTGTGTATAGTATGTAACTGATGCCATGCCAAGGTCTAAGAAGTATTTTTAATGCTTTTATCAGTTCATTATAGTTGTACATAATAATTGGATTCATTTTGACATAATAATACGTAATAATAATTTAATTTGCTCCCTTTCAGTCCCTGGTGCCCTCCCTCTTTCCCCCTCCACCTTTGCCCCCCTTACTTTGCTCTAACTTCTACAGATGAGAGGAAACATTTGACCCTTGATTTTCTGAGTCTGGCTTATTTCACTTAGCGTGACGTTCTCCATTTTCATCCATTTATCAACAAATGCCATTATTTCATTCTTCTTTATGGCTGAGTCAAACTCCTTTATGTATATATACCACTTTTTCTTTACCCATTCATCTGTTGATGGACACCAAGGCTGGTTTCACATTTGGCTATTGTGAGTTGTGCTGCTATAAATATTGCTAAAACGTGTGGCTGGGTCACTGTAGTGTGCTGTTTTTAGTTCTTTTAGATAAATACTGAGGAGTGGAATAGCTGGGTCATATGGTGGATATGTTCCTATTCTTTTGAGGAATCTCAGCATTGCTTTCCAAAGTAGTTGTACTAATTTGCAGTTCCACCAACAATGTATAAATGTCCCTTCTCCCCTACATCCTCACCAGCATTTATTATAGTTTGTTTTCTTGATCGTTGCTATTCTGACTGGAGTGAGATGAAATATTAATGTAGTTTTGATTTGCATTTCTCTGAATGCTAGAGAGGTTGAACATTTTTTCATTTACTTATTGATCATTGGGCTGCTTTATAAAAGAAAATTCTGGAGGGCTGGGGATGTGGCTCAAGTGGTAGCATGCTCACTTGTCATGCGTGCAACCCGGGTTCGATCCTCAGCACCACATACAAGCAAAGATGTTGTGTCCACTGACAACTAAAAAATAAATATTAAAAATAAAAACAGTCCTGAGATTTTAAAAAAAAAATTCTGTTTTATTCTTTTGCCTGTTTATTGATTGGATTGTTCTTTGGTATTAAGTTTTTTGAGTTCTTTATATATTCTGGATATTAATTCCCTATCAGAGGACTGGTAAAGATTTTCTCCCTTTTGGTAGGCTCTCTCCCTTTCCTGCACTCCAGTGACCTAAGATCTAACTTTGGTGTAGATGTTCAGAGGAGACTCAAGAGTCTTTCCACTGCTCTACATGTGGCTTAAATATTGTCCTGAGGCATTCATATACAGGTACCAAAACTTGCTCAAAGTCACTTGGAGCATGTTAGTGGTTTTAATAGACACCCTCAACTCCTTTTCTGACCAGTATAGTTTCTTGTCCATGGGCATCTTGGTGAGCAAAGATTTGGATATCACTTCCTCCAATGGAAGAATTTCAGCCCAAAGAAGCCTGTTCTTTTCTGTCATTTCCATCCTAGCAAGAGTGACCTTCCTCTCTACCCACCTCATTGTGTTGGTACAAACTTTAGGACACATGTCCAGACTTGGGGGCATGGGACTCCTCCTAGGCTCTAGACTCTGGCAGTGGAGATGTCCCTTCTCTGTAAAGAAGTTCTGGGCTTTAAAATTGCCTTTTTTTTTTTTTCTTAAACTTTGGAGTCAGAAATAGGGACCTTTAAAAATTACCTTTTTGTCCTTTTTCTGGCACTGGCAAAGAAATTAATCTCTTCAAAATGGAGGCTGCATTCATTCTTCCTTTCTTTCTCAACCTTGTCCTGAGGGATTTTAAAACACTCTGCAAGATTCTTTCACACTCATTCTCATCACGTTTGCTGTATTTCACGACTCAGCATGGGGTTTTTGCTCCCCATTTCTGCAGCAAGGTCACAGCCATTGTTTCAAGAGCAGGTGGCTCTAATTCTAGATTTGTTCTGTACAAGATCCCTGAGAATGAAGCCCCCACAAAGTGGTCAGCATGGATTTATTCCACAGCATCCAGGAATAGGGAATGGCATGTTTCTCTAATCAGTTTTAATTGGGCTTTGTCTTGTTTCCTGGTTCATAGTAAATTCAATCTCAGTTGTGTTTGGAGGCCCCTTCACTTCCCTAGGATTATACAAAAATGTAAAGATCTAACTGATAAGTAAATGTAAATAGGAAGGGGAGCTCCAGGCCTCAGTTTATAACAGTCATCATAGAGTTATTCTTGGTTCAGGCTCACGTCATCCGTTTGAAGGTGAATGGCTTCATTTTTTCCATGCCAGGTATAGACTATTGAGAATATTCTTCCCAGCTCTCACGTCTATAGCTCTTAGTTTATAATTGCCTTGACATCCAGTTATCACCTCTTGTGGGTGCTGCAAGGAAGCAGGGTGCATATCTCAAGCACATCCAGGTGAGGGAATACTATTGGTTCAACCCTACTGCACCCAAGACACAAGCATTCTCCATTGACTACAGTCCAAGGACAAGCCTCTCCTCGACACCTGAAGCTGTGGGTATTGGTGGCCACCAAACTTTTTGCAAAATAGTTAAGTTTATGGCTTTTCTGCAACATAAGTCTGGTATTTTTAATGCTCTTGATGAGAAGTGTCTTCATCAATACCACACATGAGTGCAAGAAACCATGATTATCAAGATGGCAAAACCATAGACAGAGGTATGTGGCAACCCTCCAGAATTTATTGTTGGAGTCAAGCCAGTTGAAGGTGTTGCTGCACATCCCCTCTCTACACTCTAGTTGTGGCTCTAATTCTCCATCAGAGGGCAAAGAGGAAGCCAGCTTGCATTCCCCTGCCCTCCCTGTCACCTTATGCTGGCTGCTCCGGATCCAGTGTTCCAATAGCATGAGAAGAGCAGCAACCATGGAGCTGTCTAGTGCTTCAATCTGAAAAGGGGTTAACATTTAATTTTAGAAATGACTTTTGCATTTTAAAAAAGAAATACATTGTGAACTGATAAAAATAAAGATAAGTATTATGAAGGTAAAAGTCAATTCTAATCTTACAACCCTATGAATATTTTAGTGTCTCTAACTCTATTCTTTTGCAATATGTCCCTATTTTCTATTCTTTGGCTTTAAAAAGATTGGAATTACTTTGTACATTACATTTTATAACTTGCTTTTCATTTTTAATATATTTCCAGCCTATGACATTGCTATTAAAAGTCTTCTTTTTTTAAATTTTTTTAGTTGTAGATGGACAAAATATCTTTATTTTATTTATTTATTTTTATGTGGTGCTGAGGATCAAACTCAGTGCCTCACACATGCTAGGCAAGCACTCTATCACTGAGCCACAATCCCAGCCCCTAAATAATCTTCTTTAATACTATTTTAACAGTGGCTTACTATTCCATTGATAAAAATGCAGCCCAGGAGGCAGTATAGCTATTGACTAACACAAGAGGATTCAAACTACTAAAGAGTCAGTTTGAACTTCAGGCTCCATCTTTCAGCTGTGTGATGTGAGGCAAAATTCTTAACCTTTCTGAGCCCCAGATTCAACATCTATACAATGGGAATGGTGATTACTGTAGTAATTATCTCATATAGTAATTATGAGTACTAAATTACATGAAATATGTGAAGAGTTTGGCATGTATTCAGTAACAATAATGTTTATGATTCCCATTATTTCTGTTTAACCACTCTTTCAGTATCTTACATCAAATTTGTTCATTTTGCTTGGCATTATTACAGTACTTTAATGAACACCTTTATAGCTATATCCTTGTCTACAGTCATGATTGTTTCTTTGGGATTTATTCCTGAAAGTGGAATTTATTGTTTCAAAGGGTATGTAAATCATGTCTCTCAGATAGGTATCAAATATCAAAATAAAAGGGAATGGATTCCTGTCTTTCTGAGCTGTCCTTAATTTGCCCTGCTGTGTCCAGCGGTATGGAAGGACTGCTGCTGGTTGCCTTGGACGCTGCTTCCCACCTGGCTCTACAGAGGAAGCACAGAATGCTTTCTTGATTGGAATCAGAACACACTGAACCCATTTCTTTGACTTCTTTATGCTATGCAACTACTCTGAATGCTGAAGTTATTAAACAGGGCTGTTTGACAATACTGGACCTATAGTTTTTATGAATTCATTTAGAAAATGAGTTGGGACTGGGACAGGACTTCAGTGACCCCAGGGCCCCACTCAACACTCATGTGCTAAATATCTGTCTCTGCCACTGGTCGTAGCAGTGCAGTGCTGGGAATATGGTTTCTGTTCTGCAGAATTCTACAGTCTGTAGAATTCAGGTGACAGGTGAGAACCCCTGTGGTGAGGGTGAGTGGAAGGTTGGGGTTGCTTTTCTGACTGACCATGATGGATACTAAGAGCTAGAAGGAAAGAAAAGGAGCTGGCTATAGGTGTAGCTTGAGCATTTTCTAAACTGAGCAGTGTGATTTGCCTATGGTGGAGCCAAGGAGAAAACTAAAATTGGTGGAGCATCTGCTTTGCCCCAGGAGCCGCACCAGACCCTGCGTTGCATTTAACCCTCATTTCTTTGAAGAAGGAGCTCTGCTCCTATTATCTGTATTTTACAGGGGCAGACACCAAGGCTTAGAAAAATTGGGTAAATCCCAAAGTCACAGAACTGGTAAATAGATCGTAAAATCAGTATCCAAAATCCTGGCTGGCTCCAGAATTTATCCCCAAGGTAACTAGTAGCTAAGAAGTAAGTAAAGCTAAACAAGTTTAACAGAAACAAAATCATCCTTGCAGTGTGAGAGGCAGGATAGATGTTAAATATTTTAAAAGCAGCTTAGAAAAGAGTTACCTAAAGGAAAGTATTTGTCCAGATACATGAGGGCTCAGAAGTAAACAAATGGGCACTGGGAAGGAAAGAAATCCCAGGAGGACTTCTTGAAGGAAGTGACTAAAGGCGAGCCAAGTGAGCCTCTGAAAGGTCTGAAGACTGAGAAAAAGGTTACCCAACCACTATGTTACAGACCTGGGGCAAGGAGGGACCATCACAGGGTGACAGATGAGGGACTGGAGGTTAGCCCTATATAAGGTTCTTCCTGGGAGGACCAAATTGCAGCTTGCGTTTTCTGTATTTTCTTTAGGGTCTGTGATGACCTGGCCAAAGAGGAAAAAGATGAGACCGATGCATTCATGGAAGAGTTCATCCTTGACCCTTCACTCCGACAGCGTCTTTCCATCATCTCCCACACCTTCAAGCACCAGAGGAGGGCGGTTCAAGTAGACCACATGCTCAATTTTAACAGTGTTTTCACCATCGAGCCCCTGGTAAGTGCATAAATAAAACCTGACTGCCCAGTAAATCTAAATGGGAATCCAGGGCCCATTTTGATGAGGGTCCTCCTGTCATGAGTTCTGAGAAAGGAAACATTCTGCCTGAAGGGACTTTTGATCAGTATGAGACGTTGGATGAAGGCTATGGCAAGAATGTTCCTAAGTCTCACCTTCTAGGCACCAATCACTGCTGAATGCTTCATATGGATTATGCAGTTTATCTCATGTGTATGCATGTTATCTTACAACAACCCTACAGTATATCATTGAAATCTCAGTCTACAGACAAGGAAATTAAGACTTGGAGAAATCCCAAAGCTTGTTTAAGGACAAGCAGCTAGTGTCAACAGTTATAAATTCATCCCAGATTAGCCTGATCACAGAGCAGGAGTTCTCAACCTCAGCACTATTGACATTTGTGGGTGGATAATTCTTTATCCTGTACATTGGAGAAATTTAATCACACACCTTACTTTTACCCGCTAGATGCTAGCAGATAGCCCGAACTGGCTCCAGACCTGTCAAATGTCTCCTGGAGGGCAAAGTCACCAGGATTGAGAACGATGTTGTCCTTAATTTACTCAATAAAGGCTTATTGACTGCATGGTCTGTACCAGGCATTCTGTGTGCTGAGAACTAAACATCTTAGAGTAACAAATTCATCTGTGGGAAATGTCACTCACTTGTTGAGACTCATTTTCCTTACATCCGCATTTCCAAATTGTTATTAAGGTATATGACAGGATAAAGAAGTTCTTTGGCTAAATAAGTTTGAGAAACACTAGGTTCAATATTGTTTAAAAGGTTTCTTTGTTATAAGACTTCAAAAAAGTCTCAAGGATGGTAATGTGTGCTGTAAATCTTCAAGAGGGAGCTTTCGCCTCAAAGATGTCATCTAAGTCTGATGTTTTATGGAACCCACTGTGTGAATCACTGGTGATGAGAATAAGAATAGTACACTAGTTCAATGGCCGCAGTCCCTGTCATTGGCTAAGATATTAGAGAAGGCTTCTTGAGAGAAGAACCTTGAACTGGGTCTTGCAGGGCAGGGCAGTACTTTTGGGAGAACAACATTGTAAGTGTGCATCTGAGGCTCTAAGGGTAGACAGGTTTGCTCAAACAAAGGGCTCAAGTAGAGAAATAAGGTTGGAGATGTGGATTGAGGCTGAATCTTCTGTCATGTTGAAGACTCTCCAGGGCTCAGCTGAACAAAGGGATCTCCCAATATAATGAGTCAGTCCAGCAAGAGGTTAAATCAAAATGAGGACTAAAAGTAAAAATAGGTCAAGTACAAAGATATGGAAAAGATCAGGAAGGAATTACTGGAGCAATCAAGCAAAATGCTGAGCTGGGCAGAGCCTGGGAAGAGCAGCCAGTCATGACAATCTCAGACATGCCAAGGTCCACATAGTCCAAGATTCCTCCCAGCCACTGGTGGAGAGCCAGGCTGAGGATTGCTCATCCTGTTTCTTGTTGCCTTCTGGGAGTGGATGGCTGTGTCAGGAGGTCTGCACGTGGGTTCTGTCCCTTTCCAAGTCAGAAGTAGAAAGTCTTGAATCATCTCAGTTTTCTCTCCTCATGCTTCCTCCCATAACCCAAAGCTTTGTGATGGAGATGCATACATATTAAAGCCTGGTCTTCAGTGTGCTTTTGAATTCCAGATAGGAACTGAACTGGGCACCCTTATCATAAGACATCTTTTCCCCATTAGGAAGAAAAACATTTTTTTTAAGTAGTAATACATACCAATGGTGATTTTTAAATGAATGAAGCTAACTTGTTTATTTTGGGTAGAATAAAGCTTGCCAGAAATAGGAAGGGGTAAAATTCACTTTGAATATTCATAAGTGGTCATTATAGTGTCTCTAATGATTTTTGTCTCTTCTCTACATTATTTAGTTTTTTATTCTTATAATAGTATTTATTCATTAGCTGTTTTTTTATCAATTTTTACTAAATGAAAATGAAGATATGAAATTTTCCTACTGTCTTCCTCCTATTATTCTGAAGATTTCAATGTCAGATGTAATGAATTTCTTATTGACGTTAAATCTCCCTTTTTTCCCAACTTAAAGATCCTGATCATCTTATATAAATACCAGTTCTGATTCATGAGTGTTATATAATCTTGCCTCATAAATTACTTTTGAAGATGTTTGATGGGAAAATTCTGCTATTTCTCTGGTTTCTCAGCACAATGTATTTTTTTATTGTTGAGAGATATTTTTTTGATAGAGGTAAATAAAAGCTACAGTAGTCTCAGATGAGAGATTTGGGAAAGGATTTATAGGAGGGAGTTCTGAACTGAATATTGGAGGAAGGGTAAGATTTAATTAAATGGAAATGGAAGAGAATGCTTCCAGTTGGGTAAATTATGAAAACAAAGAAGACAGGAACTCTTAGGTTCATACCAGGTTAAATAACAATGAGGAGAACAGTTTTTCTGGCTGGGAAGGAGAGGAGAGGAAGTGCTGGCCACCAGACTCAGTCTACATCCCATCTCCTCCGACCATGTTTTTCTGGAGACACTGGATCTGAGAGGTGCTACAAAAAGGGAGTATTTTGGACAAATAAATTTTGGGAGAAGTATTTCAAGGGAAGGTGACTTTCCCCGTGGCAGAGTACAAGCATTGTTTTGCTATGGCCACAGACCTCTCCTCCCATAGCATCCATTGGTGTTGGTGTTCTAGATTGGTTGATGATGTTGAGGGTACCTGAGGCTCACTGTAGGGTTCAGAACAGGAGCACGATGGGCTCAGGGGATTCTTGAAAGTTTACCTTGGTACTCAGGTGTGGGTTGAATTGGAGGATGGTGGACAGAGAGTGAGGTGGGTGGTACCGGTCAAGCAGGGGAAACGCCCAGTACAGGAGGGGCCATGGAGACCGAAAATCTCTGCAGCCAAGATCAGGGGTATATGGGAGGGAGACACTGATCTGGAATGGTCTGAGAGGGGTCCAGAAGTAAAGGAAGTAACAGGTGTAAGAGACATTCAGAAGGAAGACACTGAGCGCTTTTCCCTAACTGGCCATGGAGGGTGAGACATAGTGAGGAATTACAACTCAGATCTCAACTGAACAGACTGGGAGAATCTTGATGTCTTTGAAGGAAATTGGCAAGTCAGGATCCTGGGCTTACCAATAGCAAATAAGTCTTAAACCAGCTATTTGAACTTCCTTGACTTAAAGGAGTCAAGAGTATTGGGAGGAGGTCACTCTCATCTTCCTGGAATAATAAATTCTGATTATTCAATTTGGGTTCAGGTCTAAACTCCTTAAAATCAAGGAATGCCTTGTTCTCAACTGTGCCAGTATCTAGCCCAATGTTAATAAGCAAATGAATGAATGAATGAATGAATGAATAAACAAATATCAATCAATTAATTTTGATGAGCTTGGCTCTGAACATGTTGAATTTGAAATGACTGAAGATGCCTACAAAGTTTTGGAAATGCAGGATTAAAATTTGTGGGAGGGGATTCAAGACCAGAGGTAAGATTTAAGAGTGTCCTACAAAGGTCTTCACTAGAATCATGAAAAATAGATTGAATTATAAGAGCAGAGCAAGAATGGAAGAGTGTGGAGGGTTGCAAGAGGGCCTCTCAGCACCCACCTTTGGATGCTCGAGGAAAAGAAAAGAGCCTGGAACTTGACCAGAGAGCATGCCGGCTGAGACTCTTCTACGCCTGTGGTGCCTGGTTCTGCACCATTTTGTCCTGAAGTTTTTTTCTGCATCTTGCTCACGTATCAGGCTACTTAGGCCAAATGGCCATTTCTTAATTTCAGACAGTAAAGCTATGCATCAGTGATTAGTGTCTTCCTAGGGTATGATTCCTTTGAATCAGCTTCTTGCTATGAGTTGTATTCACAGGAAAAGCAGGGAAGATTACAAGGAAGAAGTGTCACCAACTGGTCAAATAGTCAACCGCAAGTTGAACTCCTCCTCCTAATTGATGCAGAGGCTTAGAGACCACCTTGATCTCAAATCTCTGCATCTACTGAGGAAGAACATTGTTTTCAAATGAGGTTAACCTAAAAAGAGATACCAACTATTACCTGAGGGTCTGAAAACAAACAAACAAAAAAGAGAAATATGTGCTTATTTTCTCAAACCTATACAGCTCCATTCTTCAAATGTATCAGCTAAAGCAAGAAGTTTAGCCTTGGCTATGTTCTCTGAATATTAAGTATTTTATGGGAACATTGTTTCTATGTTAGAGGCCCTTCCAATTTAAAGCAAGGAGATTCAAGATCAAGAGACTAATCCTTTCCCTAAATTACCCAGAGGTAGTGATGGGTTTGAATTTAAATCACATTTTATTGATATTATCCTGTGAGAAGTAATTGGACTCCGTGCTGTAGGAATGACAGACCCCAAGCCCCAGAGCTGCAGGTTTTTACTCTGTTTCACCACTGCTCACCACTTGGCCACAGGTGACTTCCATCGTCTTAGAGAACTTTCTTAGCACTTCATCATGGAGTGTGGCCATTAAGGTGACCGTTGGGTCTATTGCACACTGGGTGTCTTGACTACTGATGTGGTCAGTGCCCCGGGCCTGCTTCTTTCCTCACTTCCTCGTGATCTGAACAGAGGGCAGCTGTCAGCTCTCCGCAGGCACAGAGGTGGGAGTTTGTCTTTTGAGAGACCCCATAAGTGCTCATTGGCAGAGAAGGAAGGAAGCAGGGACCCAGAGTGACCACAGGACACTACAGTTAGAGGGCTGGAAGGAATGCATTTTTCAGATTTACTTAGCAATTTATTGATATTCTAAAAGGAACACGAATTGTTGTTTAGTCATTAGAGCAAACTATTATATACTATTTATATAAAGTTTCTTTTGTCAATTCTTCTGATAATGTCATAGAGTATTAATGTTGTTAGCCTAGGTTTTTCCGTGTCCAATCCTTACCTAGGGAAGACACTGAATTCTGTAGACTGATCATTTGTCAAGCCACCTGCTTCCGTGCAGTTTTCCCCTTTGGGAAAAAACTGCAAAATTGAGTCTATTTATGCATGTTTTTGCCTTCCAGAAAAGCAAGTAGAATTGGTGACTTGCAGAAACATAATATTCTATTGTACTAGATGGACCCTGCCTGTACAGAATTTTGACAGTTTCATTCTGTTATTTCCTCTGCTCAGATCTCTTGGGTACCCTGAAAGAAAGAGATTCAAAGACCAAAACATAGTTCTGAAAATTGCCAGGCCAACGAATATCACAGGGCAAAAAGAGAAAATCAAGCTTTTACTTTCCATAGGCATCTAGGAGCCCTCTGAGAATTCGCAGCACGGATGTGCCTGCCTTGTCTCTGAATTCGGGTCCTGCTGGCTCAGGTCACACTTTTAAGATGCAGCAGGTTTCTGAATATTGAACACTTGATGTTTTTCAAAAAGAAAGGTCTGAAAATGTGAAGGCTCAAACTGGCCCTTGCTGATTGACTAACATCAGTGAGCTGGGAACATATTTCTATTTCTCTTAGGAAGCATCTCCTCCATCAAAGAAAACTTCCTCCAGCTTCCCCAGGGAAGCTTAAGCTTCATTTAACTGAGCCTTAGAAAGGGAAGGAAACTTGATCATCTTTTCATTCCCTCGTAAGTAATAGTAAACCATGCTTTGCTGTCATCTAAACCTGCTGGAAACGTGCTGTTATAGCAATTCAGACTTGGACAGCACAGCTCAAATTTAGTTGACTTTATTTTTCCCAATTGGCACAGCAGGTGAGCTCAGCAGAACCAGGTTGGGTGGAAGCCCAGGCGGCTACCAAAAAAGAAAGATGCAGCTTTTGACTGCAGAGTCCTTCCCCTTGTGGTCCTGAGAGCACGAGTCACGTTGCAAACACATGGGAGCTGACTCTTTGGAAAAGGACACCAGGAGGGAGCACGGAGGACATGGATCTACTGAGACGCAGACTGTCCTTGACAAGTCACAGCCGCTCTGTCATCCTCCAGCCTCTGATCGTTAGGACTGTCCTTTCTGGTTTCTGTGCTCAGCCACACTCTACAGTTGTGCTGGAACATTCTCCATTGTGAACTGGAGAACAGGTGGAGGTGGAGGGAGGCCTAGAGAAATCTTAGAAATCCCAGGTTCCTCGTGGCTCATTAGATAAGGTCACACCCCTCCTGACTGGTGAAGACACAATTCTCTTGTCCCTAGAGAAAAGCAGGGGCATCAGACACACTGCTACCACTCCATAAAAAAAAAAAAGCCCCGTGGAATTATCCTGTTTGGGTTGGAGAGAGCTCAAGATAGAATGTGCCTTTTGTGAGGCTTCCTCTGAGAGATGGCCAAAGCTGGGCCCCTTCTGAGAAACTTTATGGTCATTATATTGAGAATTGTACTTTAATTGACTCACAGTTTCTTCTTACAGCAGAAGTGTGGAGCAGAAAAATCTCTTTGCATGTCATGGTCAGTTCGATCTTTTCTCTCATTCAGTACTGGAGATTGAACCCAGGGCCTTACTCATGCTAGGCAGGCACTCTACCACCAAGCTACACCCCAGCCCAGCTTTAGCTTCTTATGTATGGTTCTTTTCTTTTATTATCATTAGTAGTAGTACCAGTAGTATATACAAATTTGAGTTCAAAAGCATGTTTCTACTTCCTAAGACAAATTGTCTATCTGCATATTTTTCTAATATGTTAAGATAAATAATAAGTTACCTGAAATTTTTGTTTATGTCATCAAGAATATTTCCATTTGGGTGAAACATGATGTAATTTATCACATACTGTAGCTGCTGTTGACATCATTATTCCCCTACCCTGTTCTGAACTGACTGAACCCTGACCTTCACCCCAACAGGGATAGCTTGGTACAGATCCATCAGTGTATTTCTCAGGACCTGCAATTTAGTAATGTTGAGTTTGTTGTCCCAAGGAAGCCCCTGTGAGTTGCCTTCCAGAGGTCCCTGAACATGTGGGCAAGCAGGGACAGGTGTGTCATCAGATCATGCTGGTGTTATCTAAGCCTGAATCTCAGTTGTTGTGATTCTAAATTTCTTCTGGCATTTTTCATGACCTTGTAAGAAAAGTGAGGCCTAATCCTTTGCTATAATTGCAATGGGGGAAGAGAAGTTAGATGAAAAACATTTTATAGAATTTTAGCTTTGCCATTGGTTTGGCCTTGGATAAAATATTTAACTTCTTTTTATAAATGATTTTATCATTTATAAAGTGGAGATAATACTACTTCATAAGGTTGTCAAGATCGAATAGATAATATATATACACAACACAATGGTAAGAAAATAAACTTTCAGTAAATACTTTCAGAATTATGATTTGGAACTAGATGCACTAGTCCCGTAGATTAGAAATATGATTGGAAATCATAATATTTGAGAAAAATTTGGATTACTGTTTAAGTGGGGAATTAAAATGTAAGTATTTTATTTGTCAGAGGTAGATATTGAGTCATATTATAAACTTTAAGCCATATTACTTTCTAGATAAACCAAGTAAATTAAATACATATGTAACTTTCTGGTTTTGCACTCTGGGTGTTGGCAAGATATTCAAGAAATAATCCTTCAAGGAAGAGAAGAAGGGAAGGAAAAGAGATGAGAAATAGGAAAGGAAGAAGACAATTTTTTAAAGAATTCTTTTTATTTAAGAGTTTTTGAAGGAGTTTTTGAAAGCCCCTTGAATCGTTGCCCATGTAATTCTTTAAATGCCATTACTTTTAAAAGATATTTTCCCCATGGTTGTATTTATCACCTGTCATGATCCAGTGGCTGTGTATTCATAGGTGGCTTTCAGAAAGCCTCAACTGTGGCCATCAAGCCGCACAATTGATTGTTCTTGTTCAGAAGGGAAAATGAAATTCCAAATCTAGAAGTGTTTGATATTCTGGCAAAAAAAAAAAAAAAAAAAAAACATAGAATGGAAATTAGCTTCATGTCTAAAAATTCAAAGTTGAGTCCTTCTAGCAGGTCACTTGATTGATGAGTAAAATGCCATCCTGTTATTCCCTAAAAATCTGAGGGAAAAGCAAAACATAAATGACATAAGACCCAGCAGGAAGATAATGTAACTGAAGGCCATTTTGACAGTTATTTTGACACCAAGGTACTAGTCCCAGATTAAATCCTGTACACTCAGGCTCTGGTTGGTAGCAGGAAGTGGGTAGTGATGGGAGAGGGGTCATGCATAGGAGGAGAGCAGGACAGCAGGGAGCTCTGAGTGATGTGGCAGCTTCCCTTCCACCAGGAAGAAGGATATTGATGTCAGAGCCTGTAGGAAAATTTCTGAATGTTTTGATTTTCAGAAACTTTAGAACTGAGCAATAAGGGAAGTAATTTTTTTTTGGAGACATAAATGACAGGGAAGTTAATTTCAACAGGGTTGGAGAAGTAATATGAAATGTTCCAAAGACATATAAATAAAAAAGGGGTCATTTTAGGCTTATTGCCTTTTTCTGAGGTTTGTTCTCTCATTTGCTAGAAAATGCTCTATTGAGTTTTTTGATATTGAACTTCTGCTATAAAGAGGTAGAAATTCTCTAACTTTATTTGAATCCCAACTGAAAAGTAGAAGTGTCCTCCTACATGTTCCTAACTCCTTCCAGTGACAACATTGACAGCATCCCTCTGAGAAAGGAAACAGACCCTGTTTCTGTTTTTACAGATACATACAGCCCTCTTAATACACATTACTTCCTCCAACCCTGGAGAGAGCTTTAGAATATCTACCGTTTGTCCTTGAATTAATTATCTCCTGAGCTCAGAAAAGGCTGCAAGTTGCTCATGGACACCTCAGGCATAATAAAACAGCTGCAGCCCTGGGTAAGACAGCACCAAGCTTTCAGCTATGTTCATTCCATCTGCACCCTGTGGACTCAGATTTCCTGGTGCTGCTCTTCCCTCACCAAGCAGAAGGGCTTCCCTGTCCTGCCTCTGATCCCATCTGAACACCAGTACCCTCGCTCTGGGGAGAGCCCTCTCTTCTGTCTGGAGTGTGTGTCATTTTCCCAGCCCACCAGTTCTGATACTCCGTTAATGATGGCAGGTCCAAGAGCACTGCTGGGGTAGAACTGATGTGTGCTGCCTTCTTGTCCACACATTCTCTTGTTCAGATGTTGGTTTGAAAGGGATCTGGCCCACCCAAGCATAAGCCCCTTGACTTGCTCACGTGTACTGGGCTTATCTGACTCCCAGTGTATCTTTGGGGGCGCTACCTCATTCTATTCTGGTGAGACCTTTCTAGCATGGACTCTCTCAGAATCCAAGATGGACACTGGCCATTTGGGTAGCAGCAGCTTAGTTCCATCCCCTTTATACACCTAAGTGGAACAGTCTGTGCCCTCCGGGTTTATAATTGTCTTGTGTATTAGGAAGAAACCCAGACCTTAAGTCGTTTTGAGATGGAAAACCCACAGATGTTCCATTAATTGGTTGATAACCTGAGTGGATGAGCCACCTTATCTGTCTGACCCTTCAGACTGTTTCAGCCATGAGTGTATCTAACACTCCATATCATTAAAACTCCACCAATCAAAAGGGGCCTGGTATTTGCCATTTATCAAGAGGGAAAAGATACTTGCTTCAAGGTTTATAAAAGCACCACAGTGAAATGCTTAAATATATCAAAGTACTTAAAACTTCTCTATTCCTTATCTCAAAGGTCTCTTTTGGCTCTAAGATTTATGATGTCGAGGGTCCCAGAAGAAAATGAAACAGAAGAAATAGGTTGCAGAGAAGAACAGGTGTCGGATAATAACTATACAGCGTACAAACTCAGTACACACGGCTCAACAAATATCTAACAAACACCTCCTAAGAGCTGGTTTAGGGGAAACAGGAGCACCTCCCCCAGGGAGCTGTCATTCTCTGGGACCAATCTGGGGATATTAGAGCCCCCAAGACCCACATGACCTTCACAGACCTCACACAGCTTCTTGGAGCCTCTGTGTCCTTCCTCATTCTAAAGTCAGGACAGATGCTGCCTAGAATTATACACCAATTGAACTGGTTGTTCTCATAAATAAACCGAAATCAGTTCTAGTTTTCTGTCTTCCCCTCTTGTTTGATATCTTGACTTTTAAACCACTTTGTTTTCTTCTCAACTCTTTATTCTAGAAATATGTTCATATAGCCAGACTAAAGAGAGTATGCACTAGGGACAGTATGAAACTGAAGCCTAATTATTTCTCAACTTGTTTTGACTTGGTTTTCTATTGAGCTAGTGGAACTGTTTGTGGATTTGGGGATGTCTTTATCACTTGTGCGCATTCAGCCCTATTTATAAAAACAACAGGAAAGCATTCACACATCTCCCCCATTTTTCAATACTTCATCTTAGTCTTTCTAAGAGGCATACTAATGGCATGGTAATTGATTCTAATAAATGGTTGTTTGGGATTCTCTTATTATACACTGAGTGTGGAGCAAAGCATTTGCCTGCAGGACTCCCCCAGATCTTGGGAAACCCTTGGAGGCAGGTGCTATGAACATCTCCTTTTGCAGTCCTTAGAAGTTAATGAAGAGTCCCCAGGTTATATGGTTAGTACTAATGTTTTTTAAGCTAATTATACCTAACAGGGAAATTTTGAAATGCAGCTTGTTGCATTACAGTATTGAAACTTGGCTTCCTTATTATGACTGGAGATAAAGAGAGCATATCATACTGGGTCAGAAGCAGGGTATGACCTTGCCATTATTCTGCCTCAGGCCATTGTTCTGTTCTTGGAAGAAGAGTATTTCTTTCCTTTTGCTGTCACTTCAAAAGAGGGAGGTGATGCTCCACCAAGGGAATCGGGTACTTCTTCTCTGTGGCCCCTTAATTTTTATAGGCCCTGCACTTGTCAAATATATTATGAACCATTTTTATTCATATTTATCATCATGCCACATTTATTTTTTCTTTGAAGCCCTGGAGCTGAGCGCTTATGGGGCAGAAACCAAAAATGTTCACTGAATATACATATTTTGAAAATGCTCTGTCCATCCTCATTTCCTTTAGTAGCTCACTATGTATTCATGAACCACTGAAATTATCCTTGAGGCTTGTTCCAAACTTGTACCACATCATAAGTTAACAAAGAGTATAAGTTTACTCCGTGCTAGGTAAAATAGTGCTTTCTTCTATTTGTTCCAAAAATAGTTCCTACAAGTTACCTGGAATTGAACCCTTGTATGCAGTCAGTGGGAATGTAAATTGGTACAGCCATTATGGAAAACAGCAAACAAGCTTCTCAAAAAGTTACAAATAGAACTGCCATATATTCCAGCAATCCCTCTAATGGGTGTATCCCTTAAGGAAGTGAAATCAGTACCTTGAAGACATATGTGTGCTTCCAAGTTCATTGCACCACTTTTGAAATAGTCGAGCTACAGAAACAGCCTAGATGTCTGTAAACAGATAAACAGACAAAGAAATCATGATATGTGCATGCAGTGGAATGTTATTCAGCCTTAAAAAGGGGATCCTGGAATTTGCAAAAACTTGGATGAATCTGGAACACATTTAGTGAAATAAAACAGACACAGAAAAAACAATTACTAACCTGCACAACCCCACTTATATGCAGAATTTAGAAAAGTGAGAAAAGGTGAGTAGAATGTTGTTTCCCAGGGGACAGATGCTGAGGGAAACGAGATATTGGTCAAGGGGTATAAACTTGAAGTTATAAGTTGTGGAGACCTAATGTAGAGCACATTGACTGTAATGACTACTGAATACTGGAAATACGGTAAGGGAGTAGACTTGAGGTGCTCTCATGACACACACAAAAGGGAAACTGTGAGGAGATGGATATGTCCATTTGTTTGACAGTAATGGTCAGTTCATTGTCCACATGTTGTGCTCAAGTACAATTTTTATTAAAAAATTTCACAGAATTCTAACATAACAACACTATTAGCCTATCTTTTGTTGTATTGTGTTTTGTTTTGTTTTTTAACGATTCTTTCATGTTTTTCAGGAAGGTGATGTCTGGCCCAACACATCAGCTGAAATCACTGTGTATTTCAACCCTGTGGAGGCCAAGTGCTATCAACAGACCATTTATTGTGAAATTTCAGGTACAGACTTTCTCTGTGTGGAAAACTCATTACCAGGTGCCTGGAGCATGAAGTAGTGCAGCTGAATGTGTGTGTGTGTGTGTGTGTGTGTGTGTGTGTGTGTGAGAATGCACACAGGCTGTGAGCACCACACAATATCTATGGAGAAATATTGGAGTCAAGATGTGCCCTGTTCACTTCGTCCTAGAAAAGATCAAACTTTAAAGTGTCTTACAATTGTGGTGTGGGGGAGGGGAATAGGAAATCCATGGATTTAAGTTTCCCCTTGAAACAGTAAGATTATTACTTGTGACAGATTCTCACATTTTTTTTTTTTGTTGTTGTTGTTGTTGTTTTCATAGTACCTTGTTACTAATTTTCAACTTTTCAAGTTTTGTGCTAAGTGGGGTGGGAGGCAGTCTGGCAGAGGCCAAAGGCTACAAGGAGAGTATTACAAGAAAGGGGGCCATCTGATAGCATCAGTAAATTGGACAAATACAGAAGAATTAAGCAGAAGAGTAAATATATGGAGAATGATGGGTGCAATAATTTTCACTCAGGGATACATGGAAAAGAAAGCTAAGATAAATCCTTTGCTATTGGGATGGAGGTGGATTTGTCAGGTTGTTGATGAGTTTAGACAGATACAGAGTAAGTTCATATGTAAACACATACTTGCATATGTTCATACATATAGATACTTCCTAGCAATGTCCATTGACTGGTCCTAAAAGTTGCTTGGTTTCAAAATACCACTCTCCACTAACGGAACAGGCTGATTCCAGGACTGGTACAGGGAAAGAACAAGGTGAGCCTGGAACGTCCTCTTGTGCCAGAAAGTAAGGAAGTGCTCGAAGAATGTTGGGGACATGTCAAAATGACACAGAAACCAGCAAAGGGTCTCCCACTGCTAAAGCTGGAACAAGTTGAGAATCAAAATAAAGATGCTACTAATAGATTATAGTCCACTGAGTGAATAGGAATCTGGGAATCAATTTAATTAAAACGTACCATTTGGCAACCATCACAGTAATGACCAATACAGGTGAAACATATCAGTGGACCTTAATGTAGGGGGTGAAAGTGGGGTGTGTAAAAGGACTTTATGTAAGCTCAAAATATCTTTCCTTGAAATACTTACCAATTATGGAGAGAGAAAACTCACTTTACAATGAAGAAACCTGGTAGATGTTATCTTTACCAGTGGTAACAGAACCAATCAATACAATAATATTAGGGCCAAACTACCTAATTTGGATTTGACCAAGAGGAAACCTAGGCTAATCAAATTGACAAACAAAATTAAATGGCCAGTCTGTAATCTTCACAAATACCAAGTACATGAAAGTTAAGAAAGGACGGAAGACCTGTTCTAGACTGAGAGAGGCTCAAGGTGGTAACTGGGTGCCACAGACCATCCTGGCTTGGATCCTTTGCTATAATGGAAATTATTGGGCAAAGAATGTAGTAAGTACAATTCCTATTGTACTCCTCTGAAAGTATTTTAAAACTCTTTCTTCTGTATTTAAAAAATGTTTGAGGATTTTTTTTAAAAGCCAATATCAACAAATAAGTAAAATATGTAGAGGGTAAAATTATTAAGCTAAACAGCAGGCTATTTCTCTAGTACTGCTTCCAAGAAGAAACACTTTTAGCTATTTATTGAGATGGTAATTTTCATTATTAACCCTATGCTATTTATTGATTTATTAACTTCACTCATTTCATTTTAACCTCCAGTATGAAAGATGAGCATTTAGTATACTTATCTCTTATCTCTTCTCTTTCCTGGGTTATTGAGTTACATGCAGTGAAATGCACCCTTTCTTGGAGTACAGTTCTATGAATTTTGACAAATCCAAATAGTCATGTAACTGCTGTTAAATTCGAGATACAGAAAATCCCCATCGCCCCATAACGTTCTTTCAGGCCTCTTTGCAGGCATCCCAATCCCTGACAACCCAATTATTTTTATCATATTTTCTTTTATAAATTTTTTTTGCAGCCTTCAATAACATGCTTACACCCCAATTTTTTGTTCTCTCAACTTTGTAGCATCTCTTGATGTATAAGGACGTTGGCACGCTAACCTGCCTGCCACCATTCCACTACCCTTTTCCCCACTGTCTTCTGTGAGTTGTTCCGCTTTTACAATATCATTATTGATACCCATAGCTGCATCTTCTATATACTGTACTTACACCTTCTGTTTGCTCTACGTAAATATTATTCACTGATGGGACAAGTTATCTGGTTACATTTTATCCTGTTAGTCCAAAGTTCTGACCCTTCCTCATACAAAGCATATTCCTAAGGTCTGTATCAAACAGATGTTCTTTCTCTTCAATCCTTCAGTTACTCATAATTATGCCTCTTGGTAGTTTGCTTCATAATTGACCTGGCTGTTTTGTACAGCTTTTTGGTTCTTCCCCCATGGTTTCTAATTCCTTATTTATTTACTTGTTTTTCCTCCTATCTAATTTAGAATCCATTCTTTTCTCTTTGGAGACGTTTTTCTCAGAGCCTACCAGCTTCTTATTCTAATTCAGATTCATCATCTCCCAAGTAGTCATTATCCAGGAATTTAAAAAAATTCTTTGTATATGTGTTCCATCACATCTTTTGATGCTCACTCTGGTCTAGTAGCTTCCTCAAGGAAGGTTTGTAGAAGTAGGAACTGATCCTCAAATGCCTGAAAATGTCTTCTGTGGTCTTCCTACTTGCCTGAGAGTTCAGCTGATGACAGAGTCCTGAGTTCAAAATAATTTCTCTTTGGAACACCAAAGAAATTGTGCTGTGTTAATTGTAAAAATGCAAAAGCACAGACATCATCTAATTCTCATTTCTGTTAGGTGCCCTGTAATTTCCCTCAGGATGTTTTTAGGATTCTTTTTGTACTTGGGCCCTGAAATGTGACGAAGCCCTTGCCAGGAGTCCATCCTCCTCTGCTTTCTGTGAGCCACGTGAGTCTAATGACTCGTATGTCACTTCAGCTCTGGGGAATTCTATTTCATTTATTTAATATTCTTTCTTCCATTTATTTTTCATTTTTATTTTTTATTGGTACATTTTAATTATACATAATAGTGGCATTCATTCATACATACATCCAATATAACAATGTAATTTGGTTAACTTAATTCCCCAGTACCTCTCATTTTCTCTTCCTTCCTCCCTGCATAAATCCCCTTCCTCTAATCTATTGGTTTCCCTTCTACTTTTTTTTTCCTATGTGATTATTTATTTTTATTCTTTGTAGATACACATGACAGTAGAGTATATTTTGACGTATTATACATACATGGAGTATAATTACTCTAATTAGGATCCCATTCTTGTGGTTGAACATGATGTGGAATTTCACTGGTTGTGTATTTATATATGAACACAGGAAAGTGATATCTGTCTGATTCATTCTACTGTCATTCTTATTACCATCCCCTCTCCCTTCCCTTCATCCTCTTTGTCTAATAACGGGGTGGTGGATAGAAATTCCTTCTATTTTTATGAGATCACTTTATTCTTCTGAAAAACTTATAATTCAAAAAACAAGATTTTTACTGTGAACATTACTGATAAATGACATTAAATATAATTCAAAGCTGTTTAGAAAGGATGCCTAGAGAGATGCCTAGAGAGATTCACTAGTCAGGAAATTCCAGGATGGCAGGATTCACTGCGTAGCTGTAGCTCTCCTCAGCTCCCAGCAGACCTGCGGCTAGCTCTTGGGTGGAGTCAGTTGTCCAGAGCTTCTTCCCCTAGCTTAAATAGTCCATTTGGTATATTGCTTTTCTTTGATTATTCACACTGTCAATTTTCTCCTTTCATACAGATAACAACAAACCCATGTTATTCTTCAACTTGATTTTTTTGTCTTTGCGGTTGAGGCTTTCCTTGCCTGTCTTGAACAGCTTCAAGAAATCATTAAGCCATAGCAGTTTCAGGGCATCTTGCATTTTTTGCAAAGGTACAAGCTCGTGTTACTCAAAACCTTGGAATAGTTCTGGTTTTCTTTTTCTTTATTCCTCAGTCAGATAAAGCAGGATGTCAAGTGCTAAACTTTAGTTTTTGCCAATTGCTTTGCAAGAAACTGAGCTCTCATTTTTCTGACATATATCCTAGCCATCTTTTATTTCTGCAGTCATATTGTTAACTCTGTAGATCCCCTTTTGTCCTCTGCTCCTTTTTGGTAGCTAACTGTTCTTTTGTGGATGCAAAGTATCCTCATTTATCAGAGGATAACAATTTGAACTTTCATTTATTATAAAAAGAATGCTGTATGTTCTGTGGATTGCCTACAATAGCAGTTATGTTTGCCCTTCATGCATGTGTCAGGATTCTTCCAATGCCTTCTGGTCTATGGTTGTCAATTGTATATAAGAATGAGAAAATGAGGTTAATTTCACAAGTAGTACAATGATTCTTAAGTGTAGGTCTCCCAGTAAAGTATGTGTGCTGTGGTTATTTTAAACCTGGAGGTTGAGTACTAAGAGTGCACAATCACTGAAGTCCCTTCAGTTGCAAAAATTCCACTGTTCTTCCATATCATGCATATTTTCCCATATTTTTATTGGTGTGTTACAGTTGTACATAGTGGTAGGATTTGTTATATATTCGTACATGTACACAATATAACAATATAGTTTGATCAATATCATTCCCTAGTATTTCCCCCTTCTCATCTTCCTTCCCCCTAATCCCTTCTTCTACGATCTCCCTTTGATTTTCATAAGATTCCTACACTATCTTCCTTTTATTTTTTTTTCTGTCTTCGACATATCAGAGAAAACATACCATCCTTTACCTCAGTTTGACTTATTTTACTTGGATGGTCTCAAGTTTCATACATTTTCCTGCAAATGACATAGTTTAACTTTTCTTTATGGCTGAATAAAACTCCATTGTTTATATATGCCACATTTTCTTTATCTGTTCATTCATTGATGGATATATAGGCTGGTTCCATAATTTGGTTATTGTGAATTGTGCTGCTATAAACATGAGTATGCACGTATCACTGTAGTATGAAGGACTTTATCTTTCTTTAGGATACCAAGGAGTGATATAGCTGGGTCATATGGTGGTTTCATTCCTAGTCTTGAGGAACCTCCATACACTGATTTCTATAGCAGTTGTACTAATTTACAGTCTCACCAACAGTGGAACATTGTTTTTTTTCCCCCACATCCTCTCTAGCATTCATTATTGTTTGTACTCTTCATGACTGCCATTCTATCTGGAGTGAAATGAAATCTCTGTGTAGTTTTGATTTGCATTTGAATATTTTTTCATGTATTTGATGGCCATATGCATTTCTTCCATTGAGAAATGTCTACTTAGTTCTTTTTCCCATTTATTCATTGGGTTATTTGTTTTCTTGGTGTTTTGGGTGTTCTTAATATATTCTGAATATTAATCCTTTGTCCAAAGAGTAGCTGGCAAAGATTTTCCCATTCTATAGGCTCTCTCTTCACACTCTTAATTGTTTCTTTTGCTGTGTATAAGGTTTTAAATTTGATACTATCCATGTATCAACTCTTGGCATTTTTCCTGAGCTTCAAGGGTCCTATTGACAAAGTTGTTGCCTACCGCCTACATGTTGGAGTATTGATCCTGTTTTTTTCTAGGACTTGCATATTTTTGGTCTAATTTCTATGTATTTGATTCATGTTAAGTTGATTTTTATGCAGGGTGAGAGAGAAGGATCTAGTCTCATTCTTCTATATGTGGATAACCAGTTTTCTCAGCCCTATTTGTTAAAAAAACTGTCTTTTCTCCAGTTTATGTTAGCACCTTTGTCAAGGATTGGATGACTGTATCTGTGTGGCTTTATCTCTGTGTCTTCTATTCTGTACCATTGGTCTACGTATCTCTTTTTATGCCAGTACCATGTCCTGCATGTTTTCAATCGATATCTATGTGGTAACTTTCCTCTGTGTAAAAAGGGTCAGGTAGTCTAAGAATGTGCAGAAGGAAGCTGCCTGACTTGAGACTGTGCTACCCTCACCGCCCCCCAGTATATGTCCCTTCCTATGGTGTTTCTCTCACTTTCTCTGGATATAACTACCATCTTTGGCTTCACAAGAATCATTTTCTTGCTTTCATATATAGTTTTACCACCTATGTATTAATCTTTAAGCAAAGTAGTATAGTTTTTCCTATTGAAATTTGTCATATAATATATCTGATATTGTTACCACCAAGAAAATGAAGCAATTCAGTGATTGATTAAATGAAAGAGCAAATAATTGGACAACATGAATAAATGAATTCTAGTTTGATTTTATCTATTCTTTAGCATTAATGTAGGATTCTCAAGACAGCTCCAAGGTGAATGCAAAGTGTACTAGAAGTTTGTGGACTGACATGAGTCTGTTCCCATAATTCAGACCAACGTCCCCTATACCAGACTCCTTAATGGATCTGGAGGAAATGTTGGCACAGCAGTATTTAGACAGAGGCTGGAAGTGTGCCAGTGGCCCCCATGCTACAGGTGGCAGGACCTCCCTCCCATCTGCAGCTCCCCCAGGGACATCAAGCTTGGCTGTACTCCAGGGGGTTGGCTGCTCTCCAGGAGGTTCCCAAACATTGCTCAACCAGTGCTATTCATCTATTGTGTCCTTTGCAATTCTGAATTCTGCCACACAATTCACATCCTGGGTAAACTGAATAGTGTAATTTTCCATCTGCATGACATTTTTCTTTATTTCATTGGTGGTTTATTAAAAGATACAATTGCCAAGAAAGGGCTTTGTTCACCTAATAATTCCATATTATCTTTCCTGTAAATTCCATGCAATTCTGTGCATCTTTTCAAGAGCTGGTGATGATTCCTTACTGTTATCTTCAGTGAGTTGGCAAAACCTTCTGTTAAGTCACTAAGAAATACTTCTTAGGCAGATAAAGACCCTCTTTCCCTTCCTTTGTTTCCCTCTGCTTTTTGCTTTTTTATATATGGTGTATAGAAGCAAATTCATAGAGATTTGCTTCTCCCTTGCAGCATTTTACATAAATGATAGCATATTTTACATAATTGTAACATTGCTTTTTAAGTATTACTTGGAGATTATTTCATAACACTCAATAAAAAGTGTCATTTTTTTCTTTTTCTTTGTGTTTTGATACCAAAATTTAGTTTTTAACCTTATATCATGAAATAGAAGAAAGATTCAGAAATTTTCATAATATATATTGTGAGCCTCCTAAAAATGTCCATGTCCTAATGCTCAGAACCTGTTAATATGTAACTGTGGACATGTTACATTACATGGCAAAGAGGAATGATGGCAGCAGATGAATTAAGGTTACTAATGGGCTACCCTTAAGGTAGGGGAATTATCCTGGATTGTGTGGGTCACTCCATATAATCACAAGGGTCCTTAAATATCCATCACAGAGTCCAAGCGATGTTATATCAGAAAATCTCAACCAGCTATTTCTGTCTTTGAAGAAGAAAGGGGCAAGGAGTTTAGCCTATAGTAACTGAAAAAGACAAGAAAATGGATTTTTCCTTCAAAGCATCCAGAAAGAAAGGCAGCCCTGACAATAACTTAATTTTAGCCCAGTGAGACCCACTTTGGACATCCAGAACTTCAGAATAGTGAATTTGTACAATAAGTCACAACGTTATGGCAACTTGTAGTAGCAATAGTAGGAAACTAATACATATATATTATAACAAAGCACAGCAGGCACACTGTAGTTTCCATACAGATCAATAATAGAATAGTTTTGGTCCTCTAGAAGCCCCTGTGTCCCTTCCCAGTTGTACTGTACACACACATACCCCAGGTTAATCACTATCCTGTTCTTAAGGACCATCATTTCCTTGGTCTCATGTATGTTTTGTATCCATAGGTAGGCACCTCTAAACAATACAGTTTTGCATTGCCTGTTTTGAAATGAAATCATTCTACACATCTCATCCCTGTTGTTGCTTTTGCTCTGGGTTGTGTGACATTTTCACTGTTGGGCAATGTTCCATTTTTGTGAATATCTTCTGAGACCTGGGAATAGCAGGGAAGGCCCTGGTGTTGAGGGAGTCCTCTTGGGATGCACGAGACTTAACCCACCTCTCCAAATGCAACTCTTTTCTTTCGATAACTTTTTATATCTAGGCATCCTGAGTACAGAGATGTATAGAAGGATAATTCCTGCCCTCAGAAAGCATAAAAATGAGTGGGAGAAACACACCTAAACCAAAAGCTACATTGCAATGCTACATGGCAATTGAATGAATAATAGAAGAACATCCACGGCTGTCTTGGGTGTCAAGGAAGGCTCCCAGAGAGAGTGACCCTTGGAGTACTGACTGAAAGTCAAGTTGGAAAGAAATAAACAAAACCCCAAAAGGCAAGTCAGGCAGGGAAATAGTATGTGAAACATGAGAGAAACACTTTGAACATAAAATGGCAAAGAATTACAAGTTCTTAGGGGTGTGGCTGCTAGGGAGACCAAGAGGGACCCACCTGGCAGAGGGCTGCCCTTGAACACCAGACTGAACTCCAGGCTTAATGCTGCATGAGGTGCTCAAAGCTGGGGGGTGGCCTGCTGAGCTCTGACCATGGCAAATGTAACATCATTAAAATCTTGTCAGTTCATCTGAAACTGAACAATTTTCTACATTTTAAATCATCAGATTTTCTCAGAAGTTGTTAAATCTGGTCATTGGAGATTTCTAAAGACTTGCTCAGGGCTTGAACTGAGTCTTGAAACTAATCATTATCTATCCTGACTTTCCAGTGGAAAGTCGAAACTCTTAACTTAAAATAATGATCACCACTTTTATGAATCACAAAGGGAGACAACACTTTCTGGGTTTGGATCAGCATATGGAAACTGCAACAGGAAGCAGCACTGTCTGATTTGAACTGTGAAATATTTTGCTAGGTAGCAGAGTCCCTGGTGTTACAGAGTCAAATGCAGAAGACACTGCCTGGAGAATGAGTCCAGAAGCACCCACGTCTTTTAAAGACTCAGGCGAGATAAAGCCTCATCATCCACCACTTCCATTTTGTACATTATAAGAGGGAGGAATGTCTCAATTAAGAGCTTTTGATTGTTATTTTACTTAAATAAAGAATAGAGATTGAGCTAGATTTAGGAAAGAGAAAACTGAATAACCCCAATCATTCAAAAAAGTGGGGTTTTTTAGAGCAACATGTAAGTGACACTGTACATATTGGTAGACTTTCTCAAAACTCATCAGACTTCATAATAAAATGAAGTTTCTTGGTCCTATGAGTAACAAATTGTTTCTTCATTATTTACTCTTTAAGTGGTATTTTTAGCTGCCAAATATTTCAAACAAAGAGAATAAAATTCAAATAGCTATGTATACATAAGCCAGATTCAAGAAGACTTGAACAAATGGAAAGTATGCCTATGTTTTTGGTCAGGAAAATGAACATCATAAATAGGTCAGTTCCCCCCTATAAAGATAATGTATTCTCAGTGATAATATCAATGTTTATTATTGTTAATTAGTCAAGTTGATCTAAAAATATTTTATGAGGGAGATCAATGGAAAACAAGAATAATGTGGAAGGACTAGCCCACCCTGTATAAAAGATTATTAAAAAGCTGTAGTAAATACAATTGTGTTCATCTTTGTTTTTACCAAATCAGCAGTATCATCATGCCCTAAACCATATATCCCAATGTCCTTGATATGTGAGTGAAATAAAAACCCTGATTTGTTTGTCACCTTGTTCCATTTATCTAGTGCTGCACAATAAGGCACCCTAAATTTAGTGGCTTAAACCAATCAGCAGTCATTGATTTGGATCAAAGCTCTGTGATTTGGTCAGGACTCAGCAAGTGTTCTTCCTCTTGTTCCCTGTGGTGTCATCTGGAGCACCCTAAAGGGAGGTTGACAGCATTGTTTAGCTGACCTACTGTGTATCTAGCAATCAATGCTGGCTATTGGCAGGGGCTTCCCCTGGAGCTGTTTGCCAGAACCTTCCTTACCCGTGGCCTCTCCTGTGTTTGCTTGTTTCTCACAGTGTGGACAATGGACTGTATTATTGACAGGAGCAGTTTATTGCAATCTAATTGTCATTTCTGTGCCTTATCTGTCTGTTCTCTCAATTTGATTGTTACTAAGAATATTATTGGGGCTGGGCACAGTGGCATATGCCTGTAATCCCAGCAACTTAGGAGGCAGAAGCAGGAGGATCACAAGTTCAAAGCCAACCTTAGCAATTTAGTGAGGTGCTAAGCAACTCAGTAAGACCCTCTCTCTAAATAAAATAAAAATAGGCTGGGAACGTGGCTCAGTGTTCGAGTGCCCTTGAGTCCAATCCCCGGTACACCCCCCTAACCCCCCCACTCCCAGGGCCAAAAGAATATCATTAGTATGGATTCGCCTTTATTTATTCTACTCGGTACTTGACATGCTTCTTCAGACCAAGAATTTTTCATCAAAGTATTTATTTCTTTAGTTATTTTCTTCTCATTATCTCCATTTTCTCATTTTGGAGTTATCATGTCTCTTAATCTCTTTTTTACCTTTCCAGTCTCTTTGTGTCTCTGTGATGCATTCTGGGTATTTTCCAAAGACCTTTTTTCTAGTTGACTAATTAGTTCTTCAGCCATCTCTACTCTTTGATGTATTCATCTATTCAGCTTTTCATTTTATTGACTTCACATTTCATTTTTAGAAATTACATGTAGTTTGAGTATTTCCATATTTTCTTCCTTCATTATGTTTTCTATTTCTTCATTCATTTCCTCAAAGATTTTGAGAATGCTTTGTTAAGAGTTTCTGTAGAAGTTTTCTAGTATTTCAGATTCCTGGGGTGCTAACTCACATTTTTATGGTAATGACTGATTTTCCTCATGCTAGATTGTTTCTTCAGATGGTTTAAGATATTCATATTATGAGCTGTTTTTAGCATGGGGATGGATTATGAAAACAGTCCCTCAGAGGGTTTTTTTTAATGTCATCTGCCACAGGTTCTATGATTTTTATTTTCTCACCTTCTGATTCTTTACACCTATCACATAGTGCAAATTTGAGTTGCAAACCTGTACATAGGAATTTGATTTCCCTAGGAGCCTCTTTTCCCTATTCAGAGTGCTAGCTAGAAGTCAAGCTTTACTTTTGCTTCCCTGGGCCAGTAGTAGAATTTTTATAGTTTCCTTTTTGGAAATAGATAGCTTTTTCAGGGTCCTGAATTTCTGCTTAGATCTCAGTTCAATTCTCCATTCCCAGGTAGGAACAAGACTACATGTCCTCTCTGTGAGGGAAAGCTGAATCCACTAGACCACTAAATAGGCCTGTATCTACTCTACAAGCCTGGGCCTTCTTTGGGTCACCTGGCTCGTTGATTATGCTAGCCAAGTTTCCTTTTTATTTCTAATACCTGGTATTTTACTTCCTTTATTTTGAGCTTGGATAAGCATTAAAAATATATATCATGTTTTAATCAGCATTTTTTTTCTTTTTGTATTGGAGTGGAAGAAGGATTGAGTCAACTAACCTCTGCCATGTTGTCAGAAGTTAATGTAGTTAACAATTTTAATATGTTTTCAAAGTAATGTCCTTAGAGAATCTGCAATCACCCTGACTGTTCATTAAAAATGTAGGTTCTTGGGTTTCATCTATGTTTTATTGAATTAAAATCTGTGGAAATGGTGCTGGAGAATATTCATTTTAAATAAGGACTTTAAAAAAGTAAATGTAGCAAAGTTGCACGATACAAGATCCATATAGAGGAAATCTATGTCTACACACTAACAATGAACACTGGGAAATTGGAATTTTAAATATATATATATATATATATATTATATTTATATTTATATTTATATATTTTATTTATATATATAATTTTATATTTATATTTATGTATAATTATATATATTTATATATATATAATTCCAAATATATATATTTGATATATGTACATATATAATTTATATGTATATATTTATATATATAAAATTTTCAATAGCATTAGAAGTATGAAGTGCTTAGAGATAAATATGACAAGATGTATGCAAAACACACAACACAAAAACTTCAAAGTATTGGTGAGAAAAATTAAAGACCTAAACAGAAAACAGAACGTTGGCCGTTGGTTGGTAAATTCAATATTTCTAAAATGTTGTTTTTCCCCAAATTTATTATATATTTAATGTGATTAAAATTAAAATCCCAGATGCTTTTTAAAATAGAACATTGTCAAGCTAATTCTAAAATTCCTGTGGAAATGCAGAGAACCTAGATTAGCTAAACAATGTTTGAAAAAAAAATGATAAAATTGGAGAATTACTATTACCTGATTTCAAGACAATTTTTAAGATACAGCTAATCCAGGAAGATATCCCCATCCAAAATTTTTAACTTAATCACCCCTCTTGCTACATAAAGTGGTATTTGCAGATTCAGGTATTAGGATGTACATATCTTTGGGTACCATGATTCAGTCTTTTAAGATCCCATTGGAGAGTTCCAGTTGTTTCACCTCCTTGAATACATACACCACCATTCCTCATGATATTTAGCATCTGCTGTCATAAGTCAAATTCACACATATGAGTACATCTATTCTAAGTTTTCTGTTCTGTTCCCTTTGCCATTTTGCCCTTTCTTCCCCTAAACTATACTACCTTATTGCAATAGCTTTACACCAGACTTTAACATATGAAGGGCAAGTCTCCAATGTTTTCTTCTTCAGAAGAGTCTTTATTATTTGACCTTTGATTTTACATTTAAATTTTAGAATGTCCTGGGCTTTTGTTTAGCAGAATAGTGAATTTAAAGATATAGATCATTTGGGAAAAAAATCAGAGAGAGAAGATGGGAGGGGAGGGGAGGGGGGATAGGAGAGGATAGGAAAGGTAGCAGAATACAACAGTTACTATTACGGTATTATGTAAAAATGTGGATGTGTAACCGATGTGATTCTGCAATCTTTGTAATGTTTTGAATAACCAATAAAAAAAAAGAAAAAAATCAGCATCATTATGATATTGAGTCTTCCTTTTCAATGCTATAAATCTAGTTTTTCATTTATTTAAGTTTTGTGAACATCTTTATAAAGTTTTACAATTTTCTTCTTAAGGGTCTTAGGTATATTTTGTTGATTTATTCCTAGGTACTTTCTATTTTTGTTGCTATTATAAATGTATCTTGAAAATTAAATTTTTCTAACTGTTGCTGAGTGTAGAAATGCAGTTGACTTTTGTACACTAATTTGGTAACTCTCAATGTTATTCTGTCTTATTAATTTTTTGAGAGATAGATAGATAGATAGAGAATTTTTTTAATATTTATCTTTTAGTTTTTGGTGGACACAACATCTTTATATATTTTTTTTTTAATGTGGTGCTGAGGATCGCACCCAGTGCCCCGTGCATGCCAGGTGAGTGCGCTACCACTTGAGCTATGTCCCTAGCCCAGACTTATTAATTTTTAAAAAGTGTTTACAGATTCTTTTGGATTTTTCAAGTAGTCAGTATTAATCTGTGTAAATAATGGCAATTTGTTCTTCCTGTTGCTACTCTTCACCCCCATTTTTATTATCTCACTACTCAGGAATAAGTATAATATGGAATAGCTAAGACATCTGTTCAGGCTGCTATAACAAAATACCATAGACCAGGTGCTTAATGAATAACAGAAATTTGTTTCTCATAGTCCAGGAGGCTGGAAAGTCCAAGATAAGGTGCTACCAGATTTAGCACCTGGTGAGGGTCCACTCCTCATATCACTTGCTATAGTTTGGATTTTAAACGTTCCCCCAAAGGCCTATGTGTTAAAGGCTTGGTTACCAACCTGTGATACCATTAAGAGGTGGTCGAATCTTTAGAAGGCAGGGTCTAGTGAAAGGAAGATTGCCGCTGGCTTGCTCTTAAAGAAGATATTGGGACTCCCACTCCTCTTCCTCATCCTTTTCCTCCTCCTCCTCCTTCTTTTTATCCCCCCTCTCTCTGCTTCCCAGATACCATGAGGTAGCAGGTGTCCTCTGCCATGTGCTCCACCACACTGTACTGTGCTGCCACAGGCCCAAGCAACAGGGCCAAGCAACCATGGACCAAAACCATCAGCCAAATAAACCCTTTCTCCCTTAAAAGTTGCTTCTGTTCAGATGTGTTACACACCTACTTACTGGTTTCTCTCGGAGGCCTGATGGAGGGGTTGGACAAGCTCCTTCCTGTCTCCTTTAGAAGGCGCTAATCCTCCTGTTCATGAGGGCTCCACCCTCATTATCTAATCACTTTCCAACACCCCACTTCTTAACACCATCACTTTGGAGATTAGGGTTTGAATATGAGAATTCAGCAACACAAACAGACCACAGCAGATGGCAAATTTTCAAAAGTCCATGGTTTTCATTTTCTGGTATTTACTGCATTAATCTCTATTGCATTCAGCAATTTCAGGCTTATTAAAGGGGTTCTGTAGTGCATTGCTCTCCTTCTCATGTGTGAAACCAGGACACTGTAATCATAGATGAGAAATTGCTTTATTTAAAAAAATACTTTAATATTTGGCTCCTTTAATAAGGAATCTGTCCTTGAAGCCTACTAGCTCCTTCATGTTTATCCCTCTTGCTGCCTTTTGCCAAGACCAAAAAAAAAATCTGCTTAAAAAATCTTGTGGAAAAGTAACATTTATAATATGACCCTAAAGTTTAGATAAACTTTTAGAAATACAAGACTGGTTCTTACTTGTACTCCCGTTCTGTGCTGGCTGAGGGAAGAAGCTAGCTACAAATAAGACAAGCTCCTTTGAAGTAATTAATAATTCCCAAAGAAACATTGGCCCACTGCTTTATTATAACACATCTCCACTTTTTAAAGGAAGGCAGTCAAGGTAACAGATGGAGAAGTTTTGGGGCCTGACAGTTATAAATAGTCCTGCAGTTGATTCCATGATATATTTGCAATTTTCTCTCTTTGCCATTCTGAAAGCTGGAGATCTCTCTCTCTCTCTCTCTCTCCCTCCCTCCCTCCCTCCCTCCCTCCCCCCCTTGCTCCCGCTCTCTCGCTCTCATAGTGTTCTTTGTTATTTATTTATTTATTCTCATTTATTTTTTAAAATTTATTGATTTAAAAAAATAAATGATAGCAGAACACATTACAATTCTTAATACATCTATAAGCACAATTTTTCATATCTCTGATTGATCTCAACCAAGGAGTACACATTATTACCATTAGGTTAGAACTCTAGCACAGTGGAGTAGGTGACAGTGTTCGGGTCCTCTGGAAGCTTTGTTCTTATTCTAGAGAATTGTCACTAATACCAGGAATCTCTTTTCCAGGGAACCCTGTGACTAAGTCAGCTATCCCAAATATTGCTAGGATTCTTCTTGTTTCTCATAATCAAAGCAATACTCACTTAATAACACTATTTTGCCAAAGGACAAAAGGACACTATTTCTATCTTTGATGTCATGGGTAGAAGATAAACCAGCTAAAGAGCAACAGAAGATAGTAGGAAGAGATAAAATACCACCCGGCATTATAATGTTGATAATAAATTAGAAACACCACTTGGTGGTTCTAAGTGTATTTCCCATAATACTGAAAATTATACCTAAGAGAGTATCAAAAGAATTTTGAATGTTCAGAAACTATATACAGAGCAAATATACTCCTTTTCCTTAAATAACTTGAAACTTAAATGGTAGAAATTTAAGGAAAACCATCAAACTATCAAGTATTTTCAAGAATATCCCCACTGCTGGGAAGGATATGGAGACAGGAAGCCCTGATGTTGGTGGGCACTTAGTACAACCATTCAAGAGGGCAATACGGCTGTAACTGTCAAAATGTCAAGCGTGCATCCCTTTGTTCTAGAAATCCTTTTTCTAATAATGGTGGGCTGGGATGTTTGGATTAACTGTCTTGCTAAGAACAATTAGGAAATCAAAGCCAAATATTTAAAATTTGTTTTAAAGGCAAAGGATGACAATTAAAGAATCCTGGGGTCAAGATCCAGAAGAAAATCAAGACAATCAGACTTTGAGGACTTTATTAAAGACACTAGGGTAGAAACTTAGACTGAAAAGTTGGCTTAAGGGAGAAAGCATAGACATCCAAGGGATGGCCAAGGAGGACCCTGGGACCCACTCAGTAGGAGCTGGAAATGGGCCAGCCTCATCAAGACTGAAGCTTGGTTTTGAACCATTTTTCACCTACTGACTTGTTTGATTGAGACAATTCTTCATTGAGCTTCCAAAAAGATAATAAATCCTAATGTTCTAAGGCATCTACTATTTGTATGGAATTAGGTCCTGTCTTTATATCAAGGATCATATTTGCTATATACCTTTCTTTGGAGACTTAAAAGTCACTCAAATGATATGCTGCATGGATTAATTCTCCAGTAAAATCTTAGTTGAGAACAGTTAAATTAGATTTTCTGGAATTGTAAATATTTCCTAGTCACCAGTCAGAAACTAGAGGGAGATAGATATCTTGTCAGAGCTTCAAATTATTTCTATAATTTTTATAGACCTTAATTAGCATTCAGTCAATAAATAGCCAAGCATATGAGGAGGTAAGATAATGTGATATAAAACTAAGATAAACAATAGACACAAACCTACAAAGAATAAGATAATATAATTACATATATGGATTTAAAAAAAATTATTAGACAAAAGTAGGCACAGACCTGAAAACTATTTTTAAAATCTAATGGAAAGCCTAGAACTAATAAGTTATAATAACAAATTAAGAACTTAGTGGATGAATCTGAAAAGCCTATTAGGTATAGCCAGAGATAGCTTTCTTTATAAACTAGAAGTCAGAGAAATCAAAAGAAAATATCTGAAATACTAAAGCACGTTGAGACAAAAAGAGAAAAAGAGTCTACAGGAATGTGGCCAAAAGGGTGCATGTGTCAGGTGGGGTAAGGCAGAGGCAATATTCAAAGAGATAAGGACCAGAAAGTTTCCAAAACTGATGGCAGGCACTTGTCATGCAGTCAGGAAGTGCTACAAAGCCTGAGAAGGATGAGTGCAACCATACCTGAAAACACGGAAAAACTGCTGAAAACCAAAACCAAAAGTGAGTCACAGGATAGGACACGTTACCCTGGATGAACAAAGAGACTATGAGCTGACTTCTCAGCAGAAACAGTAAATGACAGAGTATTTTCAAAATGATTAAAGAAAATGTAGGAAAGGTATTCACAGAGAGATGTTCAGGGATGGTAATTACACTGCTGGAAACTATTTATACATCAAATTTTTGCAATCCTGTAGTCAATCGTGTAACTATTAAGAAGGGTAAGATAAGTCTTTAGATAATAGAATATTAAGATGTTCAAAATATATGGTGAGACTGCAAATTGGTGCAGTCAATATGGAAAACAGTATGGAGAGTCCTTAGAAAACTGGGAATAGAACCACCTTTTGACCCAGCTATCCCTCTCCTCAGTCTAAACCCAAAGAACTTAAAAACTGCATACTACAGGGACACAGCCAGATCAATGTTCATAGCAGCACAATTCATAATAGCTAAACTGTAGAACCAACCAAGATGCCCTTCAGTAGATGAATGGATAAAGAAAGTGTGATATATATATATATATATATATATATATATAGATAGATATAGATATATATAGATATAGATATATAGATAGATATATATAGATATACATATACATATAGATACACACACACATACACACACACACAAACGGAATACTATTCAGCATTAAAAGAGAATAAGATCATAGCATTTTCAGGTAAATGAATGGAGTTGGAGAATGTAATGCCAATCCCAAAAAAAGCAAATGCTGAATGTTTTCTCTGATATAAGGAGGCTGATTCATAATGGGATTGGGGCGGGGAAGAGTGGGAGGATTAGACGATAGAGCAAAGGTGGGGGGGGAAGGGAGGGTGCATGGGGGTACGAAAGATGGTGGAATGAGAGGGACATCATTACTCTAAGTACATGTGTGAAGACATGAATGGTGTAACTCTACTCTGTGTATGACCAAAGACATGAAAAATTGTGCTCTATATGTGTAATATGAATTGTAATGCATTCTGCTGTCATACATAACAAATTAGAATTTAAAAAATTTTTAAAAGAAATAATATTAGAAATATGTTCCAAATATATATATTTAAGTTAAAAAATCAGGTTATTATTATAATAACCTTTTTATTATTTAAATGTATTTCAAAATATCATACTCTCTATCCTAATTAAACATACTTATTTTTTAATTGATAAATATTTAGCCCCTAACAAATATATTTCTAAATATATAAAAATTTACAAATATTGAAAATATTAAAAAGCAGGTTACCAGATAATATATATATAGCATATGCTCTCATTTATATTAATAGTATTTTTATATAATTAAGCATAGTAAACAAGATGTTAGTAATGGTTCTCTTTAGAGGATAGAATTATGAGAAGATTTCCATGTACTCTATAATTTGTATAAATAATGAACATGTATTATCTAATAAAGTTATTTCCATTAAAAAAAGAAAACAAAAATCCACTCAGTTATATGCTTTCTGTTGACCCTGGCTCCACTGCAAATGTGTTATAATAGAAACTGTTAAGTGCATTCCATTACCTGTGTGTGGAAGAAACTTTGCAAAGTAAGGGTCCAGATGAGACCCTCAGACTCAAGTATCTTGCTTCCCAAATCTAAGGAAGACCAATGTGAGCAGTGTCCCTGGGAGCCCCTTGGTGGCTCTCGTTTTATGAGAAGCATTAGCCTGTGGCCACCCTTCTCTGATTTGAACAAATTACATATTTTATAAGAAACTTCAGAATCATGTTAAGAATTGGGTTAATTTTTTAAAATTTCATTTTTAATTGACATAATAATTATTCATATGTATGGTTGACAGTGTGACATTTTGGTATGCGTGTACAAGGTGTCGTGATCAAATCTGGGTAATTAGTATATCCATCATTTCAAACATTTATCACTTTTTTGTGTGTTGAGAACATTCAAAATCCTCTCTTCTAGCTATTTTTAAATATACCATAAATTATTGTCAGTTCTAGTCACCCTACTGTGCTACAGAACACTACAATTTAATCCTCCTGCCAAGCTATATTTTTGTACTGTTAACCAATCCTTCCCTATCCTCTTCCCCCTGCCTTCCCAGCCTCTGATAATCATTATTCTACTCTCTACTTTTATGAGATCCACTTTTTCTGCTTCTGCACGTGAGTGAAAACCTGTGGTATTTGTCTTGCTGTGCCTGGAGATTAAATTTTTTTAATTGTCTTTTTCCTTCTAAAATGTCAGCCTAAATTGCAATATACGCCGTTCCCTAAAGGTGAGACACCAGCAGTACTCCTGTTTCCTAAAGATAAACCTTCTGCATTGGTTCAATTTCAGTTCCCTCAATGTAGTGCAGGGAGGCAGGACATGTGATTTTTTTACCCCAGGTGAGACGTCAAGGGGTAATTTGGGGTGATAAAGCATCATTTGGGGTACCAAGTCTGAATTATTTTTATAGGCCGAGAGATCCGTCTGCCTCTGCGAATCAAAGGGGAAGGAATGGGCCCTAAAATTCACTTCAACTTTGAACTGCTGGATATTGGGAAAGTTTTCATTGGATCTGTACATTGCTATGAGGTGAGCACTACAATCTTTAATGAGACTTCAAATGATACTTAGTTTAAATTTTTTTTTTTAATTTTGTGTTTTTATTTGATAGAAAGTTTGTTCGGTCACATCCTTTTCCCACCACTTATTCTCATCCAGACCCCAAATTGCAGACTCCTCTCACCTCACCCTGTTGAGAGAAGCAACTTTCTCAGCCTCAGCCCCCTTGAACTTCACTAAAAGCTAAAAAGCATCAAGCCATCATTTAATTGGTTTTATCCTCTTCGTTTTGTAGATTTCAAAGGGGGAAACCATAAATACATCTTCCCATCTGTTTAATGCTTGTTCCCTGACAACATAAATCCTCCAGATCAGAGGAGAGAGAACTTTTTACATTTTCTAGAATGTCTTAATGAGGCTAGCTGTTTTCTCAAACAGAATTTTCTCTGAATGCCCTAGTCTCCAATCCATGTTTTAAAAAATAGTCATCACGGTTACTAGAGGAGACCTTCCCTGCTTTGTCTTCCCAACAGAATAGAAAATGGAATTTTATAAGGTGGACTCATGGGTACTTCAAGATCAAAGTCACTCCAATGTCACCTTATCTTTAAATTTATTTCTAAAATACATTTTTACACTATATCAAACTATAACCATTGAAATTTCTTTTAGAAATTTCCGAAATCATGTATATTTGTATTTAAAGAGGTTATAAATGTAGTTATTTAATGAATGGCAAGTCATGTTCTGTGTGTGTGGGGAGGGGAGGGGGGTTCTAAATTTTCCTTACAAAGCTGTGGAAGACAGGCTTTATTCTTCCTTTTTTACACTGAGAAATATAAGGCATAAGATTATCCCCTCAACAACATGGCTAATAATGTGTGTTGAGATAGTTCTAGTGCTTTGACATTTAGTTAGTCCTCAAAAACCCTACAGAGTGGGTTCAATTAGTTCCCACTTTATAGCTGAGTAAGCTGAGGCTTAGAAAAGATTTACTAGTTAAGGTAATGCTGGGTAGATCCAAAACAAAGGTTCAGTTGGTGCTCCTCTCCAGTGGATAATCTGGAACCGAGGTTCCTTCCATCTCCTGCTCAGCCATCCCTACTGTGGGCCTACAAGATTGTGGCCTCACCTGTGTCATGCTGGCAGGAGGGGAAAGAGCATACAGGAATGTACGTGAGATTTTTATAGGCGGCGACACATGGGACTTTCATTCACATTCCATTATCCATATGTGACTGCAAAGAGGCTGGGGAATGTGGCCAGGCTGTCAGCAAAAACAAGGAAAGGGGATCAGGAAACAGCAAACCTGGCTGCCAGAGGACTTAAGTAAGTTGGCCAGTCACACTGCTTGTAAATGTTGTGACCCCCATGCTACCAGCGCCCTCTGTCCTGTTCTGGGAATAGAAGGCCCTTTGCTGGCCTTTCAATCTGTCAGGATCTCAGCCTCCCACTCTCTACCCTGGGCAAAATCCAGCCTACAGCCAGTTCAGCTCTAAACCCTGCCTAACCTGGTGTGGGCACAGTGTCCTTCATCTCTACATTCTCTAGGGTAATTACAGCCTAAATGGGGTGATGCAAAAGGTAAGCAGAGCTGTTAATTCATGAGGAAATGGAGCATACATAAGAATACTATTTGAATGAAGAAGTCGGTCACAGGAGTGTCAAAAAATGAAAAGTGGTACAGCTATATTCTGCATTGTTCTATGTTGCACTTGAGGGAAGAGTCCCTTAGGTAGAGGGAAAAGGGCAATAGTTCTTATTAATTGGTATTCCTCCTGTAACTCATGCAATGTGATTTTCCCTTTCATCTTTACAGAAGCCACGCCAGAAAAGGACCTTTAGTTTTGATGCAGAATAGTTAGGGTTTCCCTGAGTGTAATAATAATTTCTTACAAATTTAACAGAAGTGTACTTTAGGCCACTTCTCTCCCCCCAGCCGGGCCTCCTCACCCCCACCCCCACCCCACCCTGCCAGATTTTAGCAGTAAAGCGAATCACAGCCAGCTAAAGTGCTAGGTGAGGAGATGCATCAGATCAGACAGCTTGGAGAGTGGAGCAGTGGCAGGAAAGGACATGGTGAGGTGCGTCTCATGGGAGTGTTTTGCACTCTCTGCGCATTTAATGCTGATGCCTCATTGCGTCTCTCTTTCAATTTATTACATTACCTGCAAGAGACAAATTTGAATAACTATTGCCCTTAGTCATTGCTGAGCTTAGCAGATATATAAAGAATAAACCATAACCCCAAGAGAATACACTCTTCCCCAGCGTAATTAAGAAGGAAAACAAATGGGAGATGAAGTTTTATTATAAATGTTCCCTTCTCCCAGGAGTTGGACCACAAAGGTAAGAGTATCACCAGTAATCAAAAGGCTCCAGAATCATGTTCCAAACTATTTCCTGGATTCTATGTTTATAAATAGGACCTCCTTTGTCAAGAGGTAGGAGAATGACATGCAGATTTTTGAAAATGAAGGAATTGTAAACTGTGACTATATAGGAAATCTGGGTAAAAATAGTACTTTTTAAAAAGCTTTTAACCAAAAAAAAATAAAATAAAATAAAATAAAGTAAAAAGAAAAGAAACAAAAAGGCAATTTGTACATTTTCTCAGAGAGAACAGGGAGCCTTCAAATTACCACTGTCTGTCACTTCTTAAGCACAGGTAAATTCTGTATCCATTCTGCTTAGCACTGGGGACACAAATAATAGCCACTATCACTTGCAAGCATTATTTGTCCGGCACTATTCTACAAATTATGCAAATTAATAAATTTAATTTTCTAGCAGTATGAGAAGTTAATAGCACAGATGGAGAAACTGAGGCTCATAGAAGGTAAGGAGATTGTCCAAAGTTACACAGCCAGTAAGTTAATGGCAAGGTTGGGATTTGAACTCGGGCAGTTTGGCTCCAGAGTCTCTGGCCATAATCACTTTTCTGTGTGGTCTCATTAAAAGGGCTAAAGGGTGAAGCACCATCCAGGCTACCAGGGAACTTGGAACAAGGAAGATAGAAAACAAACATAAAAAGATGAGTCAAACAGAAAGCAGCCTTTATTTATGGATTGCTTTAGTGAACTGGCCATCTTTTCTTGGCAGAAGTGGCCCTCTCTCTCTGCAAAGGCCACTGCAGGGATTGAACCCAGGGGTGCTTAATGACTGAGCCACATCTCCAGCCCTTTTTTATATTTTATTTAGAGACAGGGTCTTGCAGAGTTGCTTAGGGCCTTGATAAATTTCTGAGGCCAGCTTTGAACTCACAATCCTCCTGCCTCAGCCTCCTGAGCTGCTGGGATTACACGCATGCACCACTGACTCTTTCTAAGCTACCACTCTTATTGACACAGCTTGATCCCTGAACTCTTTCTCCTCAGTTTACATCCTTGGTCACATAGCCCCTTTCTCTGCCTTGGTCACATAGCTCCCTTCTCTGCTGACAACAATAGGCCTTACTTGATGGGGGCTTTTTCTGGACTGGTCACTGAGTGTGCATTATCTCACTTAATACAAAAGCATTCCAGCTCCTCTAAAAGTATTTTCTCCCCACTTTGCCACTCCCATCCTCACTTTTCACCACTCATCTTTCCAAGTAGTAATCCAAACTCGTCAACCACTATTTCCTCTGACCCCACTCAGTCCATTGCAAATATTGTCTTCTTCAAGATCAGCTTATATTGCTGACCTCTGTCTACATCTGAGAATCCTCCTCCCTGGATTCCAGGTTTCTGACATGCCTCACACTTTCCTGCTAACCTTATTAATAATGTCTCTGTGCCCTTTGTCCTCCAATGCCTTAAGTGCAGGTTGAGGGAAGTTCCTGTATAAATCAAGAGAGCATGCTGTTCACCCTTATAGGTATAAGGACAGCATTGATGTGGTGTCTTTGGAGGCTGAGAATATAATGCTGCAGCTGTGATGAATGGCAGGAGATGAAGGCAAGATGCAGAGGACTCAAAATACCTGGCCTGAGCTCTGGCCTCACAAAACCTAGTGTGCAGTCAACTATGGGTGGCAACCTGGTTCTAAGAACAGTATCATAGAAAGACAAAACTTCTCTATAGCAAAGCCATTATTTGCCTAGGAATCCAAAACAGTTACTGATGGTGCTACAAAGAGAATCCCTGTCATCTGGAATCCACTAGGTCTAGTGTATGTTCCTAAAGCTACATGATAAGCATAGGCTCAGGTATTTCCTGCCCCTCCATTCTGACTTGCTTTTGTTCTTCAGTATGCCATTTAACTTCAGCCTTCTCACTTAATGGAAAGTAGCTACCTTCCCTTGATTACTTTGTAGATAATATCAACCAAAAAGTGTATTTTAAGACTCTTCATCCATAAAAGGGATTATGATCAGACTTGATAGCATGAGTGTAAGTGAATAACTTTATTTTAAAGAGGAACTAAAAACATCAAATTACTTTCTGGCCTAAGAATCCTATCTTCAAACATTCGAAACATCAAACTATTCTTGTCCCCCGAGAGCTTTCCTTTGGTTCTAACTCCTGCAACTTTCCCTGTGTAGGTGTTAAATAATACAGCCACGTTGCTTCCTTGAAAGTTGATCTCAGGTCCCTTGACCTTTTCATCCTTGCCTTTTATTGACACAGGCGATACTGTCCAACAAAGGCAGCATCGATGCCCTCTTCAACGTGACCCCTTCATCTACGCCGTTGGGGGCCTGCTTTGTTTTCTGTCCCAAAGAGGGCATCGTTCAACCAAGAGGAGTCCAAGCTATCCAGATAAGCTTCAGTTCTGCCATCCTGGGGCACTTTGAAGAGGAGTTCCTGATCAATGTCCATGGGTCACCAGAGCCTGTGAAACTGACCATTAGGTAAGCTACACTTAAACTAACGTGGAAACTAACCAAAGTTTTCACTTACTGCCTTCTTGAACTTAAAAACTAGATCACATCTTAGATGCCCATAACTGTCCTTGCCAATGTAAACGCCTCAGCATAATGGAGTGTGTCAGATTTCCCCTGATGCTTCCCTGATGAACAAGTGTGATCTATTATACTAGGGATAGAGATCCTATTTGGAGATCTAGTTTTTATGTAAATTTAACCTTTTAGAATAAGGATTTAAACACTAGTTTCTAGTTACTCTTTGCTTTGGGATGTTTAGATAAAATGAATTATTACAGTAACACCTGATAAAATCATCTTCTCTCCTAAGCTTTAAGTGTAATAACAGTTTCTCTAAACCTTCATCTTCATTTTTACTTTAAGGGACATCTTTAAATGATCTTACCTAGAATGCCTTCAAGCAATGTAAGAGAATCCACTTATAATGTCCTTCAGCCCAGCCTAGACTCTTGCACCTTTTATGCTAGAAGTCTTTTGATGGCTTTCTCAGCTGCTTGTGATAATTGAAAGTCATTAATAGCAGAATTTGTCCTCAGGTTTTGAAAAGAAGTTCTCTGTTACCAACCCATTAGGCAGATACACAACTTTGATTCCTGGTACTTTAAAAGCTATATCTTTCAAATAGAAAGATCATATCTTCGAGACATATTGCTCTGACTCCATTTCAAATCTCCCGGCAACAGGTTGTTAATTACCATGACAGTCTCTTTATTACGGTTGCTGCTAGTCATTTCCTCCACCCCTATGTGCAAACTGAGATCCTTCTTGAAGTGTAACCTAGAAAAGAAACAGACACTTGTGGCCTGAAGGATCCTAGGAAAATTTACTGATTTCATGATAGCTACTAGTAATTCAGAATCTCAAGATCAGTTCAAAGATGATTTTCATTTATTCTAAAAGTCTACCTAAGTGTCCCTGTTATGGACTGAATTGTGTCCCCTCAAAGTTTAAATATTGAAGTCCTACCATCCAGTATCTTAGACTATGGTGGTTCTTGGAGATAGAGCCTGAAAGTAGGTAATTAAGTGAATATGAGGCCATAAGGTTGGGCTCTGCTCAGGTGACTGATGTCCTTTTGAGATGAGGAAATTGGGACACAGACACACATAGAAAAAGGCCAGATGAGGGGCTGGGGCTGTAGCTCAGTGGTAGAGCACCTGCCTCACATGTGAAAGGCACTGGATTCGATTCTCAGCATCGTATATAAATAAAAAATAAAGGTCCGTTGACAACTAAAGAAAAAAAAGATTTAAAAAAAAAAAAAAGAGAGAGAAAGGCCAGATGAGGACACAAGAGAAGACTTCCACCTACAAGTTCTGTTGTTTAAGCTGCAAGTCTGTGGTATTTTATTATGGCAGCCCTAGTTAACTAATAACGACCCCAATACCCAAGGAGAGTGAATGGATATGTCTCAAGGCTTCTATAGCATGGCCCAGGCAGCCTGTCACAATCATAATCTGGTTTTTCTTTTAAGTGTGAAGTTTTTTTTGAAACATCCACAAGACTTTTATAAAATATGTTTGTTATTATATTAAAAATTGGGGTGGTTTTCCAAATATTTGAATAACATTGACTCTTTAAGAAGGCACACCATATTTGTCCCCTGTCCCCTGATTGGCATCCATTAGATATGTGTACAAATGGGAAGGACAGAAGTACACCTTCACATTACATGAAAGTCAACCCACTTTCTACCTCCATAACAACTGACATCTCGTGATAAGCAATTCATCTGGTTCCCAATAACCTTTATTGATACAGACACAAAAATCCTTGACAAAACAGTAGCAAACAAAAATCCAGCAACATATAAAAAGGCTTGTACATCATGACCAAGTGGGATTCATCCTAGGAATGCAAGGATGGCTCAACTTATGAAAATCAATCAATGTATTACAACATTAATGTCATGCAGTATTAATGGAATGAAGTAAAAGACCACCTGATTATCTCAATAAATACAAAAACATCATTCCCCAGATTTAGCAACCATCATGATTTTAAAATTTAAAAAGTCCAACAAAGTAGGAATAGGAGGGAATTTCCTCAGCATCAAAGACCTAAATGTAAAACAAAACAAAAAAACTAAACCCTATAAAGTTGTTAGAAGAAAATATAGGCATACATATGTCTGATTTTGATTTTGAATTAGGCAGTAATTTCTTAAAGCAGCCAAAGTAAAATAGATTAGACTTCATCGAAATATAAAAAGATGTGTGCTTCAAAGGTCACTATCAAGAAAGTAAAAAGACAACCCACAGAATGAGAGAAGGATAGCACAGTTCACTAGCAACAGTAATTCCATCTGCCACCTTGATTCCCCTTTGCCACGTAACCTAACATACTCACAGGTTCTGGGGATTTGAACAAAGACATTTTAGGGAACTATTATTTTACCTACTACCTGAAGTAAGCTAGAAATTGCAGGATGTCTCTATTACTAACTTTAGGATAGAACATCTCTCCAAGATGATGAAGCCCTGCCTCATCATAACTGTGCTATCCTTCTCCCATTCTGTAGGTTGTCTTTTTACTTTCTTAATAGTGACCTTTGAAGCACATATCTTTTTATATTTTGATGAAGTCTAATCTATTTTACTTTGGCTGCTTTGAGAAAAAGATCAGCATTTGGAATAAAAGGTCCTTCAAGGTCACCCAGTCTAGTCCTTTCTTTTCTCTGGAGTCAGAGAAACTGAGGCTAATAGAGGTGAAATGACTGGCCAAGGTCACAGTGAAGTGGTGGTAAGATGGAACTGAAACAGTTTTATGAAGCCTGGGACAGGGATCATGGTATCCTTGATGTTTACTATATGATGAACCTATAATTTGTATTTCTTGATGAGTTAATCACCTTACATGATATGTGTCTCATCCAGATCAACTTCATTCTGGGTGAGGTTGGGTGATCTGTCTGCTCTGCCTCTGCCCCATTCCCTGTTAGGAATGGGGTTATAAATTAACCTTTTGAGTCTTGAAAATAATTTTAGGGCCACTGTGAAAGACTATCATCTCATAGTTTCCTGAATTGATTTAATGCCTAGTTATGGTTTTGTCCTTGTCCTCTCTGTGGTTCTTCATCATTACTTTGAATTCACTGGATTCCCTCCCTACTCCCCACTTTCAGAGGCTGTGTCATTGGACCCACCTTTCATTTTAATGTTCCTGCTCTGCACTTTGGGGATATTTCCTATGGTGAGTAATTTTCCATTTTAAATTTAGAAATTAGATAGAATTTCTGTTGTCTCTACATAGGAGGAGGAAGGCTTACAAATCATCTGTCTTACCATTTTTTTCAATAGGCAATAGTCAAGAAGTTGTAGAATTAATCCTTTCTTCCTCCATGGCAGTAGTATTTTGGTGCCATTTCCCAGCTTATGTGAAAGTGGTAGCTGTGTCCTGGGCACTAAGAGTCTTCAGGCCGCCACTGTCTCCCCTCTCTAGCAGTGAGACTAGGTGGGCACCAGTCTAAGTTCCTCCTTATCTGAACATTCTGTGCTCTATTTAAATGCAGATTCTGACTTGCCAGCTGTCCAGCAGCCTTTTTGCAGAGTTGCTTTCAGGTTCAAGGTGAACTCAAATGTGTTTTGATTCACATGTCCTATCACTCCAAGTTGAAGGCTCTGCTGTGTTTTTATGTTATGTCTCACTCAGTTGCCTCACTGAGCCGTTTCTTCCTAAGGTTCCCTACTAATAAAAATGATGATAACAGCAGCAGCAGAAGCTCCTCTTACTGGCTGTCTTGAGCTTTAGTCACTGCTAAGTGGATTACATGCGGCAAGGCATTTAAACCTTTTAGCAACCCTGCACAGAGTTACTTCTTAATCTCTCTAATTAAGAGGAGGAAGCGCTGAGCCTTGAAACAAATAACTTCCTGAGGTCACACAGCAGGAGCAGAATTTGTATTTTAATTGTGATGTGTCTAAATGCATGCACCATCAATAAAAATGAGGCAATTATTGAGCCAAAAATTGGTTCTTTGGTGGTGACATTTTTAAAAACCCCAAAACTTACATTTAACAATGGTGAAGGATCTTTCAAAGTTGAATTCTACCTCCCCCAAAATTTTATTCCTTAGTACTTAATTGTTCTTATTGGGGAGAACTTAAATCTAATTCAAATCAAATTTAATTAATTGATTTTCTTTGATTCAGCAATGAATTTACCCTTCTTTTAGGAAGTGATAATTAAAAAAAAGATTGAGCAATGATAGTTTAAGTACAGATCGTAATCTGCCCTGTTTTGCTTTGGTGCCTGCCACTTTGTCTTGCTTCATTTTGAGTGGACCCATCTACTGTGAGGAAAAATATATTAAATATTAAAGTTCTATAGAAAAACTTTAATAATAATATCTTTGTCAGTTATTTTACCATTTGAGGGTCATGACAGTTTTCTTTACTCCAAACACATTTATTTATGTATATTATGTACAATGCCCCATGTACATTATATTGCATAAGCTATAGTCCATAGGAAAATCTGAATAAATGAAATAGTATGCCTATTACTATAGCATAAAATGGCCAGGTGATTTTTATGAATGTTTATGGTATATTTGAGTGACAGGCTCTTCTGAAGGAAAATGAAAATTATATTCAATTCGAAAATCATCTAGTGGCCAATTAATAGAGGCACAGTCTCTCAGAGGTGACTGCCTGGAACACAGTGTGAGGCATATTCACATTCTCGAAGGCCTGTGCAGCCAGATGAACCCCAAACAGTGCACCCTGTGTTCAGGGAGAGGGCTGGGCAATTGGAGCATGATGCAGCACACCCTTCATAGCACCACGACACCAAGTCCCACACTAGGACAAGTGGACAACGTGTTCATATCGTGTCACCCTAGAGGAAGAAACAAACCTAAACAAGCAGTTGAAGCCAGTTACTCCAAGAAATCTCACACTGTTTCTTTCTCTGCAATCTAGTCTATTGTGCAGCTCTAAAATGTTAGTGTAAGTGCTAGATACCAATGGCAAGCCGATTATTGAGCCAAAAGGATATGTGAAATTCTTTTATCTAGACTTCAAATACTTAAAAACATCAAGGTCCCTTACCTATTGCATTTCAACAGAAAATGACAAAATGGAAATATGTGCATATATATATATATATATATATATATATATACACATACATACATACATACATACATATATAGGCTCAGCAGGATTATTTTATGGTTAACTGATAAAAATTTTAGCTGTATTCCCTCACTTCTGCTTCTCCAGTGAGGTCTAACAATATTGATAAAATACAAACACGCACACACACACACACAAACACACTGATTTCCTCAAATGCTACATTTGCTTCCAAGTCTTTACAATTTCAAATGAGAATCAAAAACCTTAAATACATCATAAAATAAGTGATTTTTAAAATATATTTTTAGTTGTAGATGGACATAATACCTTTATTTTATTTATTTATTTTTATGTGTTACTGAGGATCAAACCCAGGGCCTCACAGTTGCTAGGCAAGCACTCTACCACTGAGCTACATCCCCAGCCCCAATATAGGTGATTTTTAATGGAGCTACTTCTAACATGAATAGTTAGAATTCTTGTTAGTGTGCTCCAAGTTGAGTGGAGGCCACAAGTGAGTCCCAGGAACAGGTAGCTACAGAAGCTAGACTATCAATGGATAAAGAATGGTAAGGATACGTGAAGCAATATGTTTCTAGCAGAGTGCAGGCATTTTCTTAAATATACCCATGAGACAGATTTTATTTATAAGAAATTATCATCACTGGACAAAAGCTTTTATGGTAGCTTTTTAATTTAAAAATAAATGCATTTATTCAAGACATTCAATAATGTTTCTTTTATTTGAATTCTTAATGCAACATGAGTTGTAGATTCTAGATGCAGCAATTAAACCCCCACCTATCACTTAACTGCATCCCACACAGCTTGGAAGCTGGCATGAGAATTACCTGTGAAGTAGATGAACAAAAGAATTTATGGACTTGTGCGCATCAGGTGCAGCTAAGAATAGGAGTATTATATAGATATCTAGGAATTAAGCACAACTCAACTCATTGAATTGTGAGAATCCTCCACCTTTTCCTTTATTTCCTTTGCCCTCCACTTGAACTCCTCAAACTCTGGCAGTCAGATGTAAAACTTGTCTATTAACAATTCACTAGTATTGAGAAATTCATGCAGAACATAGCACTTAAAGCAAAAGAGTTAGCATATATGAAAGGGAAACAAGAAAAATAGATTTAAAATTTCCAACATGACTCTAATAGGAGTTTTAGGAAAAGGAATGAAAATAGCCCAAAAGCACTATTTGGAGAAATGATAGCTGAGAAATTTTAAAAACAAATATTTGTACTTATAGTGTATAGCCAGATACAGTAATCCAAACATAGAAACATCATAGTGAAACTAAAGAACATTAGAAATAAAGATAAAAATCTTAAAAACTACTGGAGAGAAAAAATACATAATAAAAAAAAATCATTTGACAAACAGTGGATATCTTAAAACAGTAATGGTACTGGAAGATAGGGCAATGAGGTTTCCTAGTTATTGAGAGAAACTGAGGGTTGGCCTAGAATTCTGTACCAATAATTGAGCTTCCCTGAGCAACCTTTTACTCAGAAGGCCATTTCGTGACTGCAGGGTCAGTTGTTTGAAAGCTCTAAAGACTTTCATCAGTGTAATGATGTACTGAGTACTTGTTCTTCAGGTTGAAAGGGGGAGAGATTCTGAGGGTGGGTGTTTTGGGGGAAAGCTTCTTGAACTGATAGATGAGTTGGTGTTTTACAATGTTAGTTATGTCTACATGAAGCAAGGTTGCCTCAGATCAATGAAAGATTTGCATTCCCATGGGTCTTGTTATTATTTCATAAAGTGAATAGACCATGAGTTCCAGAGGAGGCTCACTTGATCCAAGGCCCATAGAAGTAAAGGCAACACTCTTCACCAAGGAGCTCCAAGAGCCTCAGAGGTCCCGGCTAATTTAAAATCCATAATACTATTTTTGTGCTCTACATTTCTCAAAGATTATAGATTCTGAAATGTGGGGTCAAATGGTTAGCAAATGGTAAGATTCTTTGCAATTCTTCTAGTATCAGGTGATATTTCTAAGCAGAAAAATTATAACCTACAATCTCTCAGTCACAGTTGTAGCAGTCACATTTCTGTTTAGGAAGGTTCAAATCCATATAAAGTATTTGCAGACACTCAAAAGTGCATATTCTGAACTTCGTGGTTTGGGCACTGTCCATCTCCATTCTCAAACCCATGTCTCACTTGCACAGTTTCATAGGGTGCAAGGTAGGAGCTGGTTATTGCCAAGCTTTGTCCCCAGCTACAAAGGAGAAAGTTTCCCATTGATTCTTTTTAAAAATTATATATATATCCCCTATGAAGACTTCTTGAATATATAGACATTCTTTTTTATTTTTTATTTTAGTTATGGATGGACACAATGGTTTCATTTTGTTTATTTGTTTTTATGTAGTATTGAGGATCCAACCCAGTACCTCACATGTGCCAGGCAAGCTCTCTACCACTGAGCCACAACCTCAGACCTCCCATTGATTCTTAGTCAGAGATTATCTCTTTTATGCTGGGATGTTTGGTACAACATTTTGACCAAAGACCATCGCAGATTTGGTGGCATAGTTGGTATGCCAGAGACCACAGGAGTAGACAGAAGATCCCCACCATATGCAACGCTGGTTTTCTAAACCCAAGGGTACATCTTATGTGTCCAAAATGGATTGTGTATATGTGTTTATTGATTTCTGAAATTCTGAATTATTTCTGTGAACAACTACAAAGTGCCACCTGATTTGCATAACGATCTATCCACACATTTTTCTTTGCGTTGTGGAGATTTTTATTTTGCTAGAAAAATTAGGAATCATTGTCTAAAATACTCCACAGATCCCAAAAGTCTCTACACTGTGATTTAACTTTTCATCTCACAGGTTGCTGTATCAGTTAAATACTCTATTTCAGATAGGGTCCATTCTTCAGTACAAGGCCATATTCCAAATGATGTATCATCTTTTTAAATAATTATTTTTTGTTCTTTTGTGTGTATGTGTGCAGCCTTACAATTTCCATTTGTTAAGTTTTTTTTAAAATTTTATTGCCAGTGGACCTTTATTTTATTTATGTACTTATATGTGGTGCTGAGAATCCAACCCAGTGCCTCATACATGTTCTGCTGCTGAGCTACAACCCCAGCCCTGCTAGTTTCTTTCAATAAGTCTTCATAGGGGCCTTTTTAGGTTAGGTAAAATATGTCTGTGGAAGGAGAATTGAACCTCCTGAGAATGCTACCCTCTAAGTTATTATTTAAATACTGGGAGGAGTCTGTGAATCCCTAAATCAGTCATGTTGTTAATTACTCCAAGAAAAGGCAAATACATATTGACTCTTTGTCTCCTAGACACTAACTGAAGGGAACATAGATGTCGACAACTGAGGTAGAACTAGAGATGGAATGGTGTTAGGATTGGGTATAACCAGAAACTGGAACAGCATTCTTATTAACAACAATTCAGTCCTTGACAACTAATAGACCCTTCTTTAGGATTCTTGACAAGTGGGGTATTCCAGATACTAGTACCAGGAATTATTTTAACTAGGAGGTTATAACTGACTTTATTCTATGAAAAACTTCTGGCTCCAGGGAAATAGTCTGGGTAGTGGTTTCAAGACCCATCTGACTCCTGATAGGACCTTCTTTTCCTAGTCCACCCTATATTTGTAGAACATTTAATCCCTAGCTGGTCAAGTAGCATAGAGTAAGATGTCTAGTTTCAAGAGTCATTACTGGGCATGTTCAGAAAAGTCATATGATAATTACCACTGTGAAACTGACTTCCTATCAGTTCCTCTGGAAGTTCCAAGTAAAGACTCTTCAAGAGACCCATTGTGTGTGTGTGTGTGTGTGTGTGTGTATTATATATATAACATATATAATATATAATATATATGTGTGTGTATATATATATATATATATATATTTTTTTTTCCAGCCAGGTTCAAGGTAGAAGAGCAGGGTTTGTATCTAGTAGAGGCAAGCACTGTGTTTTCCTGTGATTATAGAAAATTTGTATTGTTCTGAAAGTGATCACAGATAAAAGTGGCCACCCAGGGAATCCAAAATCAGAGCTCACTTTATTGCCTGCTGAAAGGAAGATCCATATCTTTTAGGAAAGGAGCATGAGTCTCTGCTAAAAATATGTAGTCATGCAAAATACACATCTGCAGCACAACTCAGAAAACAAATAATAGAGGTTGCTTCTTTGGAGGAGCCTGCCAATCAAGGGGTTTGTTTTGTATCTACTGTTTAACCGGCTACATAGTAAATGCATAATAAATTTCATTGAATGAATGAATGAGTAAATAATGAGTGAATGAAATCTGTTGATTATGTGACTGAAAACAATATTTTGGGCAAGGTAGAGGTAAGTAGCTATGAATTATGAACAATTCATTGTAGAAGTTGAGCTGCTAGGGGAGGGCGATGGCCAAAGGAGGCCACTAGGGGGTTTTATTTGGTACCTCGTATTTTGTTTTCCAGGATTTCCTCATACTTTGACTTGTTCCCTCAATAACACGTCTTTGATCCCCATGACCTTCAAACTGCGTGTCCCTGGAGATGGCCTTGGCCCCAAAAGTACTGCATTTTCTGAGAAGGATTTAATCAACAGACCATCTAGGGCTGATGAAGAGATACTCACAATGAAACCAAAAGAGTTCACCATCACCCCCAACTGTGGCACCATTCGCTCCCAGGGATTTGCCGTTATCAAGGTAAAGTGCACAGCCTTCCAGCACACAGAGCCCAGCAGCCAAACTTTAGCAGCCAAACTTCAGCAGCCATCAGGACCTTGCTGAGGGCTCTCTATTGTATCCAGTGGCAATGGGAGGGTGCCTCTGTGAAGTCACATGGAAATCCGGCCCACTGGAAGTGAACCACTGTGGCATGAGAAGCCAGAAACAAACACCTTGGGCAAAGAAACGGGCTCGGCCCAAGTGGATCCGGATTAATCTAGATGCCTCGCTAGAACAGTGACTTCTAGGTATTTCTAGTGAAACCATTGCTCTAAATAGGTAGTATACCATCAGTACTAATGAAAACCTTTGAAGAATTCATCAATAGCTACATTCTCCTTTCCTTCAGACTTGGGTCCTTCCTACCAATAAATATCCAGACTTATGGCAAAGATGGTAGCCAGCTTATTCAGATTTGTAATAGGAATGAATGAATGAGTAAATAATGAGTGAATGAAATCTGTTGATTATGTGACTGAAAACAATATTTTGGGCAAGGTAGAGGTAAGTAGCTATGAATTATGAACAATTCATTGTAGAAGTTGGACCTCACAGTGAACGTGGGTGTGATGTGGCCATCAGTGCTAAAGAAGTAGACCCACGGAGAGCAGTGAGGAGGCTGCTCATTCACCCCTGACTTCCCCTTGAAATCAGGATAGTGCAGTGCCTTGGTTGTGGCCTCACCGTGCCAACAGCAGAATTGATTCACGATCACTGAGAAAGGTTTTAGCTGGCTTGCCTCACTTTTGCTTCTCCGGTGAGGTCTATAAATATTGAAGGCTGTTAAACTGAAATAATTTTATACTTGCTAGGGAAGAAAAAGATCAAGACTTCACAGCTAAAGATGGTAATTTTCACTTTTAATTTAATCCAGCTATCATTTTATTCCCCAAACTTGTTTTTTTAATGCTTCTTAAATATCTCACCTCACATCCACTCATCCTGAATCTTTTCTGGGAGTTTTCAATTCTTTCATGCGCTTCTCCAGAGGTCGAGTGAGTTTTGACGGTATCACCCATCATTGCAATTTTTCAGGATTCCTAACTATGAGGCTCCTGGTTTTTTTTTAAAAAAAAGAAGTACTACTGCAATGGATTGATTTATTTGTTACTTAGTAATGCTCATCCCTCATATTACCTATCTTTCCTTTTGCCTCTGCCAGATGGCACAGGAAGATTTTTAACTATGCAGCATGTCTCTTGCAGGCTCTGCCACAAGCCCTTGCTCTTCTTCCTTCTCACCCACAGCCTGGAAGTATAAACAAGGGATTACAGCCACCCCCACGACGCTCTGCTTCTCTCCAAATCCAGCGGGTTCTCTTTGCAAACCATTGACTTCATCTTCACTCTATTTCTCCTTTATGTCCAGAAAAGCTTTCTCGAAACTTCAATTTTCCCTTCTGATCTGCACTTCAGCCAGCTCTGTGTGGACTCAAATTTGCATCCAGTGATTCCCTTTGCAAGCAAAACAGTTTTAATTAACACTCAATACATAATTTATAGATGGAAAAGCCTTTAACCCATGCAAGAAGCTGTCTTCTAGACTTACAAGGATCTCTTCCAGCACAAATCATTTTAAAGCAATTAGAAGTTGTAACAAGGCTTTCAAAAGCCTAAATATAAAGTTTGATAGCAGCAAATAAGTTTATAGGATAACATGTTCTGGTTAGATACCGTCCTCGCATGGACCTTTCTTTGGAGCTTCCCAATTTCTGCTCTGGTAGTGAATATTGCCAGGGGAAAGGGGTTGATTTCTTATGCTAGTTTCTGCAACCCATATGATGATTTTCATTGATTACAATGTAAGAGAAATTTCATTGTATTTTTTTAATCAGTGTATTTAATTGTCATAATCCATATAATCGAGAGGTATAAGGAACACTTTTAATTTCTGTGATCAGTTTGTTTGGCATTTCTCATGCTTCATGGTCATCATTTCCCTTGCATGGACAAGTAGTTTCTTTGATAATACCAGCTCAGAAATGAATAGACCTGTTGTACTGAAAGTAAGTTTGGTTTCTAACCTGGCCTTTGAACATAGCCAGGGTGCCCTGACCCAGCAATATCACATTTTTAGCTAAAAACATATAGTGCTATACAGCTATAAAGCACTTAGAACCCCCTCCCACCCCCATGATGAACATTGTCCTGCCCCCGGCTCCTGTCCCCACTGTGGAGGTGCAGCAACTTTTCACCTTTCCTTTCCAGGTGACCTTATGCTCCAACACTGTGAAGAAATATGAGCTGGCGCTGGTGGTGGATGTGGAGGGCATTGGAGAAGAAGTGTTGGCCCTCTTAATTACAGCCAGGTATCACTTACCTGCTTCCTCTCTTCCAGAGAGCCCTCTGAGCTCAGCAAGGGGCTGCCTCCCAGAAGGCAGCTCGCCTGCCAGCTAGTGAACACTGGACTTGTTCCGTCTTCCCCGGAAGGGAAACTGAATCCAAATGACAAAACTTTAGAACAGCAAATGTTTCTAAAGCACCTTTGATGGGGATGCAAAGGGTTGCATGTGTTCAGCCCTGTCTAAAAAAAAAAAAAAAAAAAAAAAAAAAGTGCTCTCCAATGGTTCTAACTGTCAAAAGAGTGTAAGCAAAAAGGGGTTAGCAGGAAGGGAAGATGAGTTGCTGGTTTCATTGTCACCTTCCAATGAAGTGCTCCAGAATCAGGCAGCTGGAAGGCACTGCTCTCTATCCTGCAGTGGAAGATACCTTTAGGCAACATGTTCCTGCTCCTGGAGATCCATAGCATGACTTGCCCTGCAGGCTGTGAGTGAGCCCCACAAATAAGGCTCATCTCTTAGAATCAGAACTCCTCAGGACCATCACCAACTTCTCTCTCTTTTGAGGGAGGCAGCAAGGAGCTCTGGAGTCAGATTAAAACCCTGGCTCTGCCATTTGTGGACTGTGTCTTCCTGACCCAGCTCCAGGCAGGTATTGTCACCTACTGATGGTGACGTGGTCCTAAATAAACTCATGAGACCTCACTCTACCCAAAGCAAAAGTGTCCAGATCAGGGACTTTAAAAGTATATAGATGAAATGCTGTGTATACAGAAAAGAGAAATTGACTTAGTAAAACCAATAATGCTAATCTGTCAATCTCTAGAATTTAGGTCTCTCATAAATCTTAGGAAAATATACCGTAAAGAAGGTACAGATGACTGGTCAGTGGGGAGAGAATAAGTGGCACCATTTTGTGTGTCTTGGACATAACTGAAGGCAAATTCCAACCCTGAAAGAACTAGAATGAGATTTCCCTCTGGGTGGAAGAAGGAACCCACTGAGGTGCCTTGGCTTACTTAGTATTCTTTCAAGACCTAGACTTTTTTGTTTGATTGATTGAAAACAGCCAAAACCCTTTGATGTGGTCCTTTCTGCATTTGAGTTTGCCTTTTAATCTAGCTTGCATTGGTTTTCTGTGTGGGCTTTTTCTTATACTCTCCAGATCCATTTCCCTACAGCTCTCAATAGGAAGTCCTAACTTAAAAAAAAAGCCTAAAGAGGCTATGAATTTCCTACTAACATATACTCTGTGACCCCAGTGAAATATTATCAACCCTCTGAGTCACAGCATAAGGTGCAAAGGATTAGCTTTAAGAGAGTCATGGGGTCAACTGACAACTTCATTCTAGCTAAAAATGAACACTGAACACTCGTCTCATGCTAAATCACAAGCTTTGAGGTTAAAGAAAGGCACTTTCATGTCGTTACTTTTGGTGTAATCTACAGGAACTGCTCTCTGACTCCACCAGAAGAGTTGCTTTTAGAACTCGTTCCCCAAAGTGACTCTCTCAGAGAGCCAGCAGTGGCAGCTTGCCATGCTGTCACCACGGGTGCCCTTCCTCTCACTGTGCACTTACCTGGCACAAGGCTCTGCCCTCCACTCACATGTCCTCCTGTGCTCCCCACGACACCAAAGAAGAGTTAGTAATGCCAATGTCAGTCCCAGAATGACCTTCATTTTACCTGTGAGAGAAGTGGGACTCCATGAGAGAGCTCCTGGCCCAGAGTGACACAGGTTGCGTTTAGTGAGGTCAGCACTGAACCTGGCTCTGTCTAGTTGAAAAGCCAGTACTCTTCACCATTGCACCGTACGTTACAATAATGACATGTCAGACACCGAGAGCTACAGACACAGAATAAACCCAAGTCAACTAGTAATAGACCAACTCCAAACACAGGGCTTCGTTTCCTCTCTCTGCTACACACAGCTCTCCCTCCCTCTCCCCCTGCCCAACCCCTCCACATCAGAACCACTGTCACAGAGCCAGTTCTGGGCCTACAACACCCCAGACAGCTGTTCTGCATAGGAATTAGAATTATCACCATTATGTAGATGATGTGAGCTGTTGCTAGTCCTTGGGGGACTCTCTAGCTGGTCCAAAGTTCACAGCTAGTTAGGACCCCATGCTGGTGGCTTTAGTCCTGCTCAACATGGGAACAGACCCTAAGGAACTTGTAGCATGGGGCCCTTTACTAAAGGAAAGCCAGGTCAAAAAGCAATGGAAGCTTGAGTCATTACCCATCAAAGACAGCGGTCTAAGGAGTTCTGCTTCTATTCCTTTTTTGATTAAAGAAAAAAATAGTGACTGGGAGCTAGGAGAGAGGGGTGACAGGAGAGAAAATTTGAAAATGATTAATGTATTTATTAAAGAAAAACTTCTATATGACAGTGGCAAATGCATTTAACTTAGGACTCTGCATTCTCTGTATGTAAACAAGCTATTTTTGAATTGTTTAATGTGTTTCTTCGAGCAGATGTGTTGTACCTGCGCTCCAATTGGTGAATGCAGAGTTAGACTTTGGGCGCTGCTTCCTGAATTACCCCTACGAGAAAATGATCCAACTTGTCAATCCTGATGACCTTCCAGGATACTATGAGATCCTGCCTCAGGTGAATTATTTTATTCTTCCTTCTTCATAATAATGAACTATTTTATTCATTTTTCTCCCATTGGATTTCTGGGATGAGAAAGACACATCCTTCTGAAGAGCCATCATCCTGAACACATGCCCTTATGTAATTCTGATTTTTAACCCTCGGATAAGTTGGGGATGGGGTTATAAAGCCACAGCTGGATTGCCATCTGCATGAGTGAGCAGCTGCAGGTGTAAACAGTTGTTAATTTCCCAGGGAAATTGCCCTTGATAAAGAAAGGAAAGTGTCAATTAAGCCAACATGCAGAAGTGCACCTGCAAATAATTGCCTTTAAACTAACCAAGCATGGGAAATGAGCTAGAAGTTTTCATTTATGCCCAGGGCTGTGGTTTGAACATCATCACCAAGATAAAGCAATGCAATATTTATAAATGGACTTGTTGAACCAGAAGAACAGAAGTGGAAGAAGAAGAAGGAGGAGGTATTGTCTCTTAATGTCTTAGGAAACATGTCTGTCCATAGGCCACTATACCTGGCCAGGTGAGAGACGAAACAGTTCACATATGGATGAAAGATCTGTACAGATTAGAGTAATGGAAAGTTACTAATGACATACAATTTACCAAGAATGCATTTGGCTTTAAAATTCACTAGTGTAGCCAGATGTGATGGCACACACCTGCAATTTCATTGGCCTTGGAGGCTGAGGCAGGAGGATCACAAGTTAACCCAGCCTCAACAACTTAGCAAGGCCCTAAGCAACTTAGTGAGATCCTGTCTCAAAATAAAAAATAAAAAGGCTGGAGATGTGGCTTAGTGGTTAAGCACCCCTGGGTTCAATTCCTGGTACCCACCTGCCCCTCCTCCCAAAAACCTCATTAATATTAGTACAGTACTCAAATATAAATTCATGCAAAAAGATCAAGTGGACTTAATGGCTACAGTTCAATATGAATTAAAAGAGCAGTAGGGGAGCCACAGAACCAGTACAGGTTTTGGATACAGCTGAAGGAGGCCAGTAGCTCCTGGCCAAACCACAACCAAGAATTTGCCTTTGATTTTATCATTGTATTTTTAATGGGAGATTGAAAAAAATGTGTCATGTTTGGAGTAAGCAAAAATGTGACCCATATCATCTGCAAATCTAAGTCATGAGAGGAGCCAACTCAAGTGTTTAGTCTGTAACAGGGAGGATAGGAAGGCTACCTCTCCCTAGTCCTTGAGCTATTATGCAAAAGAGGGAATTAGAATTCTCTTCTGGGCTTCTCTGAGACAAAAACTGAAACCAAAGGGTGGAGTTATAGGACATGTCAAACACTGAGATTCTCGACAGCAGAACAGCTGGCCCTGTGCCTTGCAGTCATCTCAAGAACTCAGAGTACAGCCTGGACCTGGGGTCAAGGGACGCAGTCTCTGCACAGCAGGGCTGAGAATAGGGTAGAACACTGGCTTGGGCATAAAATTTAAAGGGAGCCAAACAGACATCATGTAGATACATCATGTTTTTATGCCATATTCTAAGAAATCAAAATTAATTAAAAAAAAAAAAAACATAAGTGAGCAAAATATCAACACTTGGACCAGTATTGCTGGATTTGCCTTTTGCCCTGGGATCAGTGGGACTTAGCAGAGGACAGCTACACAGGGAGGTGGGCTGGGATTAGGCTGTGCTAGGCCAGACCAGAAGCAGAAGGACTGTGGGAAGCTTCAGAAGATGGAACTGCCCCCTCTCCCAGGGAGCTGAGGCCCTCAGAAGTGTTTCTCAGAATCACTCAAACTTGCCTGACTGTAGGATTTTTAGAGCTTTCTTGTTACATACAAGCTGGTACTTGCTATTAAAAAGGGCTGTAAGTAATGCATATGGGTGAATATTGGGTGACAGTTATTCATTCCTCATTTTAAAAACACATGCTGAGTATATACTTGGGGTCAGAAAGCAGCAAGGCAGAGAGGTAAGGGTCCAGACCTGCCCTAAGAGGTCTCTAGCCCAGGAAGAAGATGGATGTGCAGATGGTGACTGCTGTCCAGTGTAGGCTGTGGAAAAGGACTTTATAGGATGCTCCCTGGAGGCACACCTCCCACCCTTGAGTGTGGGGGGCACCTGGGGAAATTCAAGAAGAGTATGCCAGATAGGTCAAAGGGTTAGAGGAGGGAAGCAGCATCATGTGTTCAGGAAGTGCCAGAGGTGTGGCCTCAACCACTGGAGTGCAGCTGGGCAAGGGGGGGGGGGGGATGAAGCATGAAAGCCTAGGGAGCCAGGTTAAGGAACTTGGTCATGGAAGGCTGCTGTCCTGAGCTCATCCACATTGTGGATCGTTTCTGCATCTCCCTGTGCTGGACACTTTGGATTTGGGGCTGTATTCACACTGCACTCAGCCAAACTTCCATTTGGTCTGTTTGGGTGCTTGTGCCCATTGACTTGCTGAGCAATGAGACATTTCTAAAGAACCTCCGTAGGCTCAGGACAACATTTGTTTCAAAATAAATTGTTATGCTTTTTGTTCCATGTCCTGCATGGCTTGCTTATCTCCCTGGCTTGTCTCCCCAGGTGTGTGAGGACCAGCCTCCAGTGCTGCTTTGCAGCCCCACCCCCTATGGGACCATACCCCCCCACAGCACTGTGCACTTGCCTTTGGGCCTGAGGACCCAGGTCACCGGAGAACACAGGTCCACAGTCTACATCTCCGTCTTTGGGAGCCTGAACCCTCCTATGGTGAGCACCAATTTTCAAAACCAAAATTATCATTCCTGTGCTTCTAGTCAAACATTTCAAGCTTCTTCATTTAGGGCTCACACCACATTTGCATACCCTCTAGGCATTTGTAGTTAGAGTTTTACGTTTTCACTCCACAATGGTACAACACAAACAAGTCGTTACTTAGGGAATCTGTATGGAGATGCTGGGTGTGATGGTGCATGCCTGTAATCCCAGTGACTCAGGAGGCTGAGGAAGAAGCATTGTAAATTCAAGGACAGCCTCAGCATCTTGGCAAGACCCTCAGCCACTTAATGAGACCCTGTCTCAAAAAAAAAAAAAAAAAAAAAAAAAGGACTGGGGATGTAGCTCAGTGTAAAGTACCCTGGGTTTAACCCCCTGTACCCCACACCTCTTACCACACACAAAGCAGTAGTGTTTCATAGCAGCTGTTTTTAAGTTCCTGAAGTTTTACATAACATGCACACATACACATATGACCCCGATCCGGGCCAGTACATCAGTGTATTTAATAAGCTCCTCGGTTGTTCCTGGTGAAAAGCTGGGTTCTAGCCTCACGAGTTTGTCACACGTGAGCTGAGAGAACAGTTTCATTCACTGCTCACCAGATTTTTTTTCTGTATATTGACCATATGAACCATAGCCCAGATCAACCTACTGAAGCTGTTAAGAGATGAAGTAGTCTTACCAGGCATAGTGGCACATGCCTGTAACCCCAGCAACTCAGCAGGCTGAGGCAGGAAGATCGCAAATTCAAGACCAGTCTCAGCAACAGACTCTGTATCAAAATAAAACAAACAAACAAACAAACAGAAACATATAAATTTAAAAGAACTGGAGGGGAAAAAAGGACTGGAGACATAGCTCAGCTTAGTGGTAAAGCTCCATAGGGTTCAAACCCCAGTACAAAAAAGAAATAAGCATGTGTCTCCAGGGGAGGTAAGAGGGAGACATGGAAATCTCTCTGCTGCTTGGACTGAACCGAGGGATAAATCTTGAAGGAAGTTGTCAGGCTGTGTCCCTAGCCTTTTGGAGTACTTGGGTGCTGGGCAATGTCAGCTTACATTTGCTTGAAGTGGTCCTGATTGCTTCGAGAGTATAATAAGGTAGGATTTTGCTTTTCTCTCTTCTTTATAAGATGCGAAAGCAACCTGAGTCATGAAATGCATTGCAAAGGCGGGCCACTCCCAAAACACCAGTCTATGTCCCCTGCTGGGCTCACTGCGACACCCCACCCCTGCACAGATGCAGCTCATGAGAGGGCAGCCAGTGAGTGCTTTATGAAAAAAAAAAAGGCACGCCTTCTCTGGCAGACATAGTACAAGTGGATTTCAGCCACTAACCTGCACAGCTGTGTGCAGTGGCCCTTCTCTGTCACTTTGCTACTGAAGTGACAGAATTGAACTTAAACCCAGCCACCCTAGCTCTAAAGAGCCATCCCTGAGCCCCATGCAAAGTGTTTTCGAGGCTGGAGTGCTGCATGGGTCTTAGAGGCCCAAGATTCTGGTTTCCCCTCAGTGCACAGGAATTCTGGGCTGGGACCCATAGGTCTGACCCAGCATGACCATCCCTGTGGCCAGTAGGAAGGGATGTCAGCTCCCACTAGCACCCTATTATGCTCTGCTTTTTATAAAAAGGGCAGCTGTGAGCCTCCGCTGGCACTGATTTTTAAAGCCAGCCATTTCAGCTGGTCCTGTTCTTTCTCTCACATGAACACAGGTATGTCATATAAAGAGTATCGGGGAAGGCCCTGTGATCTACGTGCACCCCACTCAAGTTGATTTTGGCAATATCTACGTCCTAAAGGACTCTTCCAGAATTCTCACCCTAGCTAACCAGTCCTTCATTCCTGCATTGTTTCGGGCACGCATGGTGAGTAGGCCCTGGGCCATCGTGTAATGAAAACCCAGCTCTGGCTCGTAGGCAGTGGCCTGGTTTTTGCAACACATCTTTGAAAATGAGCACAGAAACAGATTTGCATGCTTAAGCTGTTTGAATCATGTCACCCCCATCCCCAATTCCTCTTGGTTATAACCTTTTTGTTGATGAAGAAATACAATATGCAAGTCATTTGGCAAATAAACAAGTACATTTCATATCATCCTAGCTCAGGAAGATGCTTCAGAGGTCCCAGCTCTCCTAGTGAAGATTCCTAAGCCTGGCTCCAGCTCTAGAAAAACACTTCCTAAAATGTCTCTGTAACTGGAAACCCTTTAATTTGAATCCTTTGCTACAAATTTGTTAGTATGTTTATTCTATTTTTATTCTCCCTTCCTTCTGAGAGTATTTTAAGGTAGTTTATAAGCATGTATGAAATACAAGATGGTATTTGCCAAAAATGGAAATTAAAGAAAACAGCAAGACCAAGATGAATACAAAGACAAATATATTTTTTAAATGAGTATATTGCTTCTGTGTATGTCACAATGACATTTTGACCTGCTGTCTCTTATAAGCTGATTTTTATTTTTTATACAAGAACAGACATAATATAGTGGGACAGATTTGGGGATTTTTGTTTGTTTGTTTTGTAGAATTTAGGAATTCTGAACCTAATAATTGAAAGTGTTCTTAGTTTTAGAAATAGTTTTCTCAATTTTTTCTGTGGTAGCCCTCCTCCTACCCCCACATTATTGTCATTTAAATAACCTTTAGTTTCAGCATTTGTCAGATATTTCTGAAGGATCAAATAATACTAATTTTCTAAAAACCACTGTCAGAAGGAATAGGATCATAGTTTGCTGCTGACTCATGACAGCCGCTGGTCCCCAGTTGGCAGCCACTATCATTACCATTGTTTGTTTTTATTATTTTTCCTTACTTCATGGAGAGGTAGCCATTTCCACCTCCAGTCACTGCTCCGTTCAATTTGAGGTTCTGACACAACCCCAACCTTGCACCACAGCCTTAAGGAGCTTGTGCAGAGGATATTGCTTAATAATGGTTAGAGAAAAATCCTGCAGAGAAGACATTTTCTCTGGACTTTATCCAATTGGCTTATTGACGCATTTGGGAGCCATCACAAGTGTTGCTTAGGAAGTGCTGGTTCCTGGTCCAGTACCTAGTGAACAGTGGGAGAGAACCATGAGGGGGGAGCACAGCAGGGCTTGTGTGGGTTGGGGAGGAAGGAGATGGCAACTCCCGACGCACATACAACACCATTCCCTCTCATTCTCAAATACCTCCAGATCTCAGTTTTTATGGCAATTTTTGGTACATTTCAAAAAAACAAAAAGCTCCATTGTATATATTGAATGGCCCAGTTGGCTTGTATATGACTTTTTTTTTCATTTCCTGATGCTATCTTTCAATTCCTTAATGTTTCCTTAAATCAGCGAGCTCTAGTTCCAAGGAGCCAGTCCTATGACACTAATGATCTACTTTAGGATGTGTTTTTCCCTCCATTGCTTTGGGAAACTGATGTTTATTGAGTTATAGAACAAAAGTAGTTTCAACTGTAGTTCTCATAGGTGGAAATTACACTCTTCATATTTCAACTGGAAGTTTTGTTGGATTTTCTAATAAATATGTATTGACGTTATAGAAACTGAATTATGCTAACTTAGAAATTAGAGTGGAAAGAAACTGAAATACCATTTATTGAGTTTCAACTTGATGTACAGTACCAATTCTTTTTTTTTTTTTAAGAGAGAGAGAATCTTTTTTTTTTTTTTGGCAGATGGACACAACACAATGCCTTTATTTTTATGTGGTGCTGAGAATCAAACCCGGGTCCTGCCTGTGTGAGGCGAGCACTCTACTGCTGAGCCACAATCCCAGCCCCTACAGTACCAATTCTTACAGAAACTATTAAGCATTAGGAAAAGGTTTCAGCAGGTAGATGCTTGTTCCCTAAATAAGCCTACTACTGATTCAGATGCTGGAAGCTCTTTTCTTGCTGGCTACCCTGACATCAGGAGGCTTCCTTTCTCCTCTCTTGGCCATCAGTGCATGTCATGCCTCCTCAGACATTAGCAGTCTGCCCTACAGAGCCTCATATGTGCCCACACATCATGGCAACCACTGTGATTAACTTCTCCTTTAGCAAGAAACATCTCTTTGTTATCATCCCGAGGTCAGGAGATGAGACACTGGATGCTTACCTTTAGTGACACAGATCTATTTTGAATTTCTCTGAAATAAATGCTATACCAATAAGAAAAAGATTTTCTTTTAAAAAAAGTCCTCTTCATATAGTATGAAGTGAGGAAATAGTGAACATTGTATATAGATATATAATCTATACATATGATTATATAAATACATTATAAATTTAGATAGAGATTAGAAGTGATTATATATAGCTTTTGTATACATTATAAAATCTATCTATATAAGTTAAATATTATATATTTGTTCCATTAAAGCCTAACTTATCCTTAGTGTGAAAAAAAAAAAAATTGATTAGCACAGGGAAAGAGTTTCGGAATGCCTAGAATACCAGCACATCCTGACCACTCCCAGGGAGAAGTTTAGTAAGTGGGATAGCAGCCTAAATTCCCTCTGGTTTGGAGGGGTAAAAACTGTCACATCCAAACGTGAGGCCAGGGTGTGGAGAGGCCCTGTGGCAGAGTGGTTTCTGCTTGCACACAGAGGGCTATCTCAGGAAGAGAGATTTCCCTGTCTCTGGTGAGCAGCAGAAATGGGGGTGAGAACGTGGCGGGGGCCCTGAGGTCCTCAGTGCTGGGCTGGAGGATGGATCCCTTCTTCTCCTGGGTGTCCCTGGGTAGGCAGAGCACGTGTATCTCTCAGGACCTGTTTGGAAGCATCTGCAGTCCTTTTCCTTGTGCTATTAGTTTGGACTTGGCTTCAATTAGTTCAGAGCCTTGTGTTCAGATGCCAGTGACACCTTGGATGTCAGCTGGCACTAAAGCATCTCTGCAGTGGCCTCTGCCTCCGTGATCTCAGCAAGAGGTCATTACAGTTTGGTATGTAGAATCCCTGGGCTCTAGAAACAGGAATTCTGATGCCTCATTCAAGTGCTCTTCTTTTAAAACACTGATTTTTCTTGGCCCCTTACCATAACCATACAGTGATGTGGCAGCAAGGGAAACACGGCGCTTCCACATCATCTTCAGACCCTCAGGCAACTGAGTCGTCTCCTCACCTCAGTAGGGACCCTCTTTCTGTATTTATTTGTTTCGGTACCTGTTTCCTTTTAATGACAAGAGCTCTGCACCTAATTCTTAGCACCTTTCAGCAAGCTTGGCAATTATGATAATGACAATATGATGACATTGAATTAACTATTACTAACATTTAGTTTTATTGGCCACTTTATATATAGCATTGCATTTAATAAAACTCCATGAGAAAAATACTGTTGTAATCCCATTGTAAGGAGATAGAAACAGGGAGAGACAGATTAAGTAAATTGCAATTTCAGTAGAGTGTGATGTTGTTCTGGTCCTTCTGGTCTAACCTTAGACTTGACCTTTTCCACTGAGTTTCTGTACTGCCTGGCTTTACCTAATGAGTGCTTATGAGAATGGACCTGGAAATGGCAAGAAGATTTTGGTTTCATATTTCTTCCTTTAACAACCTTAGATTTAGAAGTGCAGGATTTGCTAAAAAGGGCAGAACAAAAAGTTAAGGATCATCTGAAATAGACAAAAGAACTGGATAAGCTTTGTTTTCATCAGAGATACGTAGAGATGTCTATATGCAAAGCACTGCCATTATGTCATTCTCCAACCAGTCATAATTCTTCATTATATATCTGAAATGAAGATACATGATCTATCTTTTTCCTTCGCAATGTATAATGAAGAACTAGGTTCACATATGTAGATGTGTATAAAAATTCTTCACCATTGTAGTTCTTAAATGAGGTTTAAAATTCAAATTGAGGCCCCTGTTTTAACAAAATAAATAAACAAACCCAGAAGAATGTCAGTCAGGCATTCAGATCCAGTGTGATCTTTGGTGCTAGACTTTATCCATTTTAAGAGATGGTGAAAATTGTAACTGTTGCCAGAGGGCTTGTTTTAAACTGGTCTATAGAAAACTGTGGCTATGCATGATACACTCCCCCATCGCTGCACACCTGAACTTGCTCTCTAGACCCAGGACTTAGACCTCTGTGGAACTTACTAGATTAAGAGATTCATGCTAGAGAGATTTTAATGGGCAAACAGCCTTTTGACAGATGATGTCATTAAGATGTTACACCCCATAATGTGTAGAACGAGCTGTTTCTCAGCTTTTTAAGAGGTGGATGAGCTTTGTCCTCAACTTGTCTATGGAAGGAAATGGCTCAAGGAAACCAAAAAGAAATCTGTATATGAAAAAAAAAAAAGAAAGAAATGTGCATGAATCAGAGACCAACCACAGATATTACACCTCTAAACATCTTTTTTGTTGTTGTTGTTACAGATGGGTTTTGCAAGATAATAACTGTTTACTAAGATGTATATTTTCAATAAAATATGTGTTTTCCAGCCCAGAACTACACTTCTGCATTGTACATGATTTATGCCCTAGATAGCATTTTTCTGTAGTCTCGATACATACCCCCTGCCTTTAGTTTTTTCAGTGTCCCCATTTAGAAGATCAGACAACTTGAATTCCTCTTGGTTAGGAGATCTGTCCAAGGTTACATGAGGGCTTGTATTTTATGAATTTTAGTCTGGTTTATTTTCACCACAGAATTATTTGATTTTAGAAGGTCAAGAACTATATTCTCAATGCAGAAAAATCCAAGAATTATACTTGACACTAGAACCTCACACATTAGCCTTTTCCCCATTTACCCCCTATTCTTAATAGAAATCAAATATTTATATTAAAGTCCATATATTCCCCTAGTCAGTTCCATTATCTTCCTTTCTGCCCAGAAGCAAACCCTATCATGAATTTGATGTATGTCAAAGCCATTTTTTTATATTTTATTATATAATTTATGTATTCATAAATACTGTGTTGTAGCATTTTGTTGTTTTAAAGTGTATCTGAATCATAGCACCTCATTTGACACCTTGAAACTTGCTTTTTAGACTCATGATTGTGATTCCAGCATCCACCCATATTAATGCATATAAACTATCCTTTAGCTGCCGTATATAATCAGTTTACCAGTATTGTGTTTATTTCTTTGCCTACTAGTTCACAATTGGGTTACTAAAAAAGTGCTGCAGTGAACAGAATATTTGTCTCTAGATTGGGCAAATATCAAGAAGTAGAATTGTTGGTTCTTAAGACAGGAAACAAGTAGATTTTTCAGCTTCATTAGATATGTCCAAATTGTTCTCCAAAGTCATTACATCAATGTGCCCTTCTAAGAGTATTTGAGATGTTTCTCTAATGGCAAAAACTTAGTATGGTCAGACTCTTTAAGTTCTTGCCATTATGAACATGAAATAGTAACTCACTCTGGATTTAATTTGTGTTTCCCTTATTACTCTTGAGGTTCAGAATGGTTTATTTGGATATCCTCTCCTGTAATAATTATCTATTATCAATTACGCATTTGTAGATGTTCTTTATATATTGAGAATACTAATCTTTTGTTCATAATGAGGCTTTGGATATTTCTTAAATATGCTTTTAATCTTGATGCCAGTTTTATGAGTCTTTTCCTTTCCTGTTTCCTATGTATAATTGAAGAACTCTATCCTAATTCTTCTATTTAAATACTTTAGACTCCTGTTTTCCACACATCTTTAGTCCAACTAAATTTGTTTTTATATACAATGCAAATAATGTCTGCTTTTTCCCAGAAAGAAAGTCAGTTGTCCTATAGCAGTTATTGAACGGTCCTTTCTTTTTCTTTTAATGCCTCCTCTGTTACTCCAGATTAGATTCTACAGATCTAACATGTATCTAGGTGTGTTCCTGAGCTTTCTGTTTTATTCAGTTTATCTACCTCAGTGTTACTATCTCTACTGTCTTAAATGCTACAACTTAATAATAACAACTAGCCCTTGTTATGTACAAGGCACTAAGTCTTTTATGTGTATTACTTTATGTATTCATCAATAACTTGATTAAATGTGTTTTATTTTTACCTCTATTTTACTGAAGAAAATGAGGTACAAGAATAATGAAAAGTAGCCCAAATTTACACAGCTAGAAAATGAACACTGGAGCTGACTGTGAATATTTATTAGGATTTGTTATGCTCTATAATAAAATATTATAATTGTTTTCATAAAACATCCTTTTTCATCTCTCCTAAGTTCCTTTGTGTGAAGGGTACCTTTTTTGCATTGTATTCTCTGACATCATATTAATAACATATTGGAAGACTATTGAATTTTCTTCTATCAGCTTTAAGTCTTGCCACACATCTCTTAATTAGTTCTAATTTTTTGTAGGCTCTCTATTATAGGTTTCCTTTCAAATCCTTATAGCTTGCTGTTTTTTCTCAATTCACTGCATTGGATAGGATTCATATATAGTGTTGAATAAAAGAGGTTAGAATGGATATCTCTGCCTTATTCCCTACCTCAATAAAAAAAACATTCCAAATGTTTTCATTCTAAGCATAGTATCTCCTACAGGAGGTTTTGGTAGATATTTATGTGACATTACAGAAGTTTCTATCCCCTCCTATTCTATTATCATGGACATGTGCTAAAATATAATGCATTTCTTGCATACATTCAGATGATTATGATTTTTTTCATTTAATCTCTTCATATGTTGAATTAAATTAATAGATTTTCTGGTTGTGAGTCACCTGCATTCTTGGGATTAATCCAATCAGTAGTAATATTATTCAAGTACATTGCTGATAAAATTACCATTATTTTATTTTAATTTTGCATCTATTGTTTTATAATTTTTAGCATTGCACTTTTCTGATTTTGATATTAAGAATATTAATTGCGGGCTGGGGATGTGGCTCAAGCGGTAGCGCACTCGCCTGGCGTGCGTGCTGCCCGGGTTCTATCCTCAGCACCACATACAAAAACAAAGATGTTGTGTCCGCCGTTAACTGAAAAATAAATATTAAAATTCTCTCTCTCTCTCTCTCTCTCTCTCTCTCTCTCTCTCTCCCTCTCACTCTAAAAAAAATTTAAAAAAAAAAAGAATATTAATTGCAATCTTTTTGTGGGGGGCAGTTATCAGGGATTAAACTCAGGGGCACTGAGCCACATTGCCAGCCCTATTTTGTATTTTATTTAGAGATAGGGTCTCACTGAGTTGCTTAGCATCTCACTTTTGCTAAGGCTGGCTTTAAATGCATGATCCTCCTCCCTCAGACTCCTCAGCAACTGGGATTACAGGCATGTACTATCATGCCTGGCTGATTCTCATTCTTATAATGAGTCAGTTTTAACCTTTTTCCTAATTTTTGGAAAAGACATTTATGTGATCTTTATAGATAGTAGGATCCACTTCTTGATGACAAAATCATTTAATTACAAGTCTGGTGTGTTTATTTTTTGTTGTTGTTCTTTCTAGATATACATAACAGTAAAGTATATTTTAACATATTATATATACATAGAATAAATATAACTTGTTCCAGTTAGGATACCATTAATACATGATGTGGCATTACATTGTTGTGTATTCATATATAAAGGATAGGAAATATATGTCTGATTCATTCTATTGTCATTTCTATTCCCATCCCCCCCCCTTCCTTTTATTCCCTTTTGTCTAGTTCAATGACCTTCTAATCTTCCTCTCCCTTGTTGTGGGCTAGCATCCACATATCAGAGAGAACATTCTGCCTTTGGTTTTGGGGGACTGGCTTATTTCACTTAGCATGATATTCTCCAGTACCATCCATTTACTGGCAAATTCATAATTTCATAATTTGTTATGACTTAATAACATTCAATTGTGTATATATGCCACATTTTCTTTATCCATTCATCTGCTGTAGGGCACCTAGGTTGGTTCCATAGTTTGGCTATTGTGAATTGAGCTGCTGTAAACATTGAAGTGGCTATATCACTATAATATGCCAATTCTAAGTCATTTGGTGAGTTAATTGGTGATGGGAGATGATAGTTGTAAGAAAAATGTAAGTATTGATTTGTTTTCTATAATGATTATTCAGACTTATTTTATCTAAGTTTACAAACATATTGACATAAAATTATTTAAAATATTTTCTTATGATTTTAAAATGCCAAAAGACATATATGAAGCTTGAGTGCATATTAACTATGTGACTGCCTACTGTATGATTCCAGCTATATTACACTCTGGAGTAGGCAAAACTATGCAGTCAGTAAAATAAAAAAATAAAAAATAAAAAAAAAAAAACAGTGGTTGCCATGGGTGCAGGGGAGGAAAGCGAGCACAGAGAATTTTTAGGTCAGTGAAATTATTCTTCATGATATTATAGTGATGGATACATGTCATTTTGCATTTATCAAAACCACAGAATTGTACAACACAAAGAGCAAGCCTTAAGGTTTATGTGAAAATACCAAAGTTTTCATCTATTATTTTTTCTGTTATCATGAACATGTGCTGAAATATAATGCATTTCTTGCATATATTCAGATAATTGTGATTTTTTTCCTTTAATCTGTTAATATTGGGCAATAATGACAGCCATCAACATAGGTTCACTGATTGTAGCATATGCATCACTCTAGTGGGAGATGGCAATGGTGGGGGAGGTTGAATATGTGTGGCGCATACAGTATTATACTCCAAACTCTCCAGACTTTCCACTCAATTTTCCTGTGAATCTTAACTATCCTAAAAACAAAGTTTGTGAATCTAAAAAAAAAATTATCTACTAATTTCTGCTTAGTCTTATATTTTTTCTACTTTTTATAACTATTTTGTTCTTTTCCAAGCACCTTTGTAATGGCACCCCCTTTTCTCCACAGAAAATCTTAACTGGGCTTCTCCAGAAATCTTTACCATGGCTGATTTTAGGACTGTCAGCAAAAGAGTCTCTAAGAAAGAATTCAGTGTAGATAAACTTCCTATTTTACTTGTCCACTGGCCAAAAAGATACCAGCACTCCAGGTGCTGGACACCCCTTACTAGTTTTTCACAAACATATCCAGTATAGTTCTTTGAAGAAGTGTGCAAACAAGGCCTCTGGCCTTGAGCTGGGCTTCACAGAGATGTCTATATTTTTAAGATAAGTTACAGTTGGGCTCCATGGCAACAGCTGGCAAGGGGAGGGAAGAAGGGGAGAAGAAGCTCTTCTTTCTCAGGTGTTGTCCTTGAAGGGTTAACTTGCCCAGAACAGTGAAAGAAAAAGCTGCTTTTATGTGAACTTCTGCAGACTGGGAACTTCTGAGCCCCTCCCATTACATGCTGGGTATAAAACTCTGAAACTCCCTGAACTCGAGGTTCAGGGGATTGATTGATTACAGAAAAAACTGTGCCCTCTGAACCTGGCTGCTGTCGAATAAAACTGTTTCCTGCCATCTTCGGTGCCTTGCCTTGTCTGTCCCTACAACACCTTCATTGGAACTAACATATTTTCAATCTTAGTTTAGTAGTGCATTCAGTTTATAAATCTTTTCCTTTGAAATACACATTGCACACGTACACATAATGTGTGTAAACCCCCGCACATTGTTATTTGCAATAATTCTGTTATTGTTATAAATGAGACTATCGTGATTTTCTTTTTAAAATGTCAATTAAATACGTGTATATAGTTTGATGTATACCATTTTTGCTTTTATAGCTTTGTAGCAAAACTTTTAATTCTATTGAAGTTGAAGCACATGATGTGTATGATACATGTTCTGAATTTGGTTTTGGAGAAACATAGCATATGATTGGTTTTTATAAATATTCTAAATAACCATAAAAAGATATATATTCTCTAGCTATCTAGTATAACAGACTAGTCATCTGTATATTGGTATTAAATCAATCTTATTAATTATATTGTTCAAACTTCTATAACCTAATTACTTCTTGGTATATTATTCCCTTTTTCATAATATATTATTTATTTTAATCCCTATTTGTGGTTCCTGACTTAGATTCTATTTTGCCTGATAGTAATATTGACATATCTGCCTTTTTTTAAATTAACATCAACTTGGAATTTTTCATTTCTTTATTTTCAATGTTTTGTGATTTGTTTAGATAAGTCTATTTTAAATAGCATAAGGTGAATTTTCCAAAGCTAATGATACAGTCCACCTTTTAATAAGCAGGACTTAATAAGCAGGTTTCCTGTTGCTGCTGTGATGAGTTTCTTCACTTATGTTCTGAAGGTGAACAGTGGAAAGTGTCTAGAAGGCTGCACGAGACTCTGGGGAAGAGCCTGCTTCCCTGCCTTCCCAGCTTTGGGAGGCCACCCGCATTCCTTTCCCAAGGCCATTTTCTCAGTGCTCAAAGCCAGTAGCATCTTCTCCCTCTCTGACCTTGACTTTCATCTGTGCCTCTTTCATCTTTCTCTGTCTTACTCTCTTGCCTCCCTCTTAAAAGGACCTTTGTGATTACCCTGGGCCCAGACCCATAATCCAGGACAATCTCTTCATCTCAAGATCCTTAATCGTGTCTGAAGACCCCTTTGACATGTAAGGCAACTGTTCATGGATATCAGGGATTAAGACATAATTTGGGGAGGGCCATCATTCAACCTATCACATCAAAATTTAGCTTTCTAACCCTATTGTGGTTGTGGTATATGTTGGATTATTTCTGCCATATCATTTTATACTTCCTGTATACTTTACTGTTTCTCCCCCTAGTTTTTCTTTTTGTATTTCTCTACTTCCTTTTCTTTTATATCTGAGACAGAGTCCCTGTTGCCTAGGCTGGTATCAAACTAATGGCCTTAAGTGATCCCCCTGCCTCAGCCTCCTGAGCATGTGCCACCATATCTGACTTGGTTTGTATTTTTTTGTTTGTTGGTTTGTTTGTTAAATTATAGCCTTCTACGTTCTTTGATAAAGGTCTCATTGTTTATGAGACTCCACTCTTTCAGTTCAGCCGAATATAAGATCTTATTTGACAGGTTGCTTTTTCCTTTCAATTTTCAATTGTTGCTGGTAAATATGCCACTGTGACCTTGATTATTGTTCCTACATGGGTAACTTGTCTTTTTTCACTAGTTGCTTTTAAGATTATGTTTTTATCCTTTATTTTCTTAAATTTCTCTTCAATTTTTCAGGGATTTATGTCTTAAATTCTGGAAAGTGTTTTAGCCATTATCTCTTCAAATGTTTCCTCTTTGCTATTTCTCCTGTTTGCTACATTGGTCCAGCTTCTACATATGACAGAAAACATTTGACCCTTAACTTTCTGAGTCTGGCTTATTTCACTTAGCATGATGTTCCCCGGTTCCATGTATTTACCTACAAATGCCATAATTTCATTCTTCTTTATGACTGAGTAAAACTCCATTGTGTATATGTACCAGGTTTTCTTTATCCATTGGTCTGCTGACAGACACCAAGGCTGATTCCATAATCTGGCTATTGTGAGTTGCAGTTCTATAAACATTGATGTGGTGTGTCACAGTAGTGAGCTGATTTTAGATCTTTTGGATAAATACCAAGGAGTGGAATAGCTGGGTCATATGGTGGTTTTATTCCTATACTGAGGAATCTCCATACTACTTTTCAGAGTGGTTGTACTAATTTGCAGTCTCACCAACAATATAAGAGTATTCCCCACGTCTTCCCCAACATTTATTGTTAAATATTTGAGTTCTTGATAATTACCATTCGGGCTGGAGTGGGATTTTGATTCTTAACTGTCATTGTTTCACAATCTTTGTTTTATATATATTAAACTATTCTGCATCACTTCAAGGATCTCAGATGGGCTTTCTAATCAACTTCAGTTTGAGCTATTGATTGCTCAAGAAAAAAAATCTATTACCTGGTTGTCTGCAGCTGTTCTTCTGAGCATTTGGAAATTTAAATGATAAATCAGTCTAGCACAGAGTATGTTTTTTTCTCTCATTCTCAGTGTCCACATCTCCCTTTCTAGAATTCTAATGTTTGCCTTCACCCTAGACACGATCACTAGTCCAGAATCAAGTCTTAAACCTCCCTGCTCATGGGGATATTGGAGACTCAGCTTTGGTCATTGGAAAGCTGAGGCTTGGCCTATGGTCTGTCTATCTGACAGTCACTATTTCCCTACCACCATGTCCACCTCGCTGGCATGAGTGCATTTGTCGGAACATTCCAGCTTTCGTAGGTCTTATTTCACATACACAGGAAAGCTGCCTTGGCTGGGGACTGGCCCTCATCCATTACTTCCTGCAAGATCTTTTGGCTTCCATTTTTATTCCCCAAAACACTTCTACTGATTCAAGAACCTGGCACCTCCTAGATTGTAGCTTCAGTCAGTCCTGTTCTGTTTCACTTATGGGCCGTGTGATGCTCATCTTGTTTTTGAATATAGCCATGCCCAACTCTTCGTTTTTTCTGAAATTTTTCTCAATTTTCTGTGTGTCAGAAAAACATGTTTCAAAGCTTAAGCTCGTTGACTTATAGTCTTCTTAACTACTTTATAGTCTTTTATGTATTAATATACAGTCTTTTATGTATTAATATCCTCCTTACAGAAAGAGGGTGTAATCTATTTTCAATAGGCATAAAAGCAGAGTTCTTTTCTCTTTGCCTTCATTGTGAAAAATCTGTAAAAGAAATAGGAATAAGGGAATAAGAACAAAATTCTACTGTGCCATGATGGACATCTTTTGTCACATAAAATTCATGGCCATTCCAAAATGGTTTAGGCTCTTCCTGAGCCATCCCAAAGTGACCTATTTAGTGACAAGAGGATGCCAGTGGCAATAACATCAAGAACCTTCCAGAAGCAAAGGTTTGTGCTTAACAAAGAACTGAGAGTCTCTCCCCCCACTTAAGATCTCTTTCACTTTGGAAAAGCTAAATATGAAACCCAGAGGATAGATTCTAGCAGGTCATATTGATTATAAACTATACAGAGAGAAGGAAAGCTATTGATTGAATGTTAGTTAACACGATTGGGTCAGCATCTTCCCTGAATTTAGAATGACAGCTCTACCGGTCGAATATGACTAGTTTGAATTTAAGCTAAAGCCAAAATGAAAGGAGGGGGTTTGGTTCAATTGTCACTAGGGAGCTGTCAAAAAAAAAAAAAAAAACTGGAAGTATCTTGGTTTCTTGCATGCTTTGCAAGCCTGTCTATCTTTATTCTGTCTCTGATCTTAATTAGTTTTAGAAAATTGGGTTTCTTCTAATTAACTATTATTCAAGTGTACAGTTAATACCTGTCAACACAGAAGGAGTTTAGATATAACTTCCTCGGTATGGGTCAAATAAGTCTTTTTCCTCAAATCTCATCTTCCTACTTCCATAAAAATGTGTATCTTCTTCCCCATAACCAGCACCATCACCAGCCCAACTCTTGTCACTTTTAAGAGTCATTGTCTTTGTCACTGTCAACTAAAGCATGTACTCTGCCCATTTTGTGCACTGACAGTAAAAGTCATAATTCAACATTAAACCAGTACAAAACAGAATAACCACTGTTATATAATGAACAAAAGCAAGAAATGCATTCAAGTAGCATGGTACAGAGGTTTTTAGAGGTATGAAACCCCTAACATATATTCATCAATATTATATGATGCTCACCAGGGAGAAAATCATATTCTTCCTCAGTTCCATTTCCCCTTCTCCATACAAGTAAAAAGGCAGAGACATTCATTGCACAGTAGAACTTTCCATAGGATGGCACTCAGGCGTTTCTTTTCTTTTTAATGTTAGTTGCAATGAAATTTTTGTGTGCAACATAAAGTTTTGTGCTTTGGAAGAAAAAAAAAATCTCTCTTAGATGTTAGGATATTAAATTGGGATGAATGATCAGGGAAGGAAGGGTAACATCATCTGAGAGAAGACATGGTCTAGGAGTTGTTAAGTATGAGTGTGAGGTAGGGTGCTGTTCCATCAAGAGTACAGGTGTTGTATTCCAGCAGATCTGGGATCAAGTTCTAATTCTGCAAATACTAACACGTTTCTTAACCTTTGTGGGCCTTGGATTCTTTCTCTTTAAATGTAACTAAAATGGTATCTAGAAGATTAAACATGATGACAATGTAGAAAGTGTCTGTTGAAAAACTAAGCATTCAATAAATCTAAATTATTAATGTTAACAAACAAAAACAACCAGGTCAAATGGCTTATGGAAAGGCATAAACATTTGTGGATCTGTAGCTGAAGGAAAAGAAATGAGGGACCTTGAGAGGGGCCCTAAGCTTCTGAACTAATACATATAGTGCAGAGTTCTGTGAAATGGGCTCTCGAACACTCTTTTTTTCACCCTTAACTTGTTTCCCTAAATTTTAGGCAGTGAAGCCATTTTATAAAATAAAAAAAAAAAATCAAAACCAAAACTGTGTTGATGAATGCCTATGTGTCCTTTCATATGAAAGAAAATAGGTTTTTAGGTTCATTATCTTTTTGATTCTCTTCTTGGAGTTTATTTGCTTGTACAGATCCCCCCCAACCCCACCCACCCACCAGGCATTGTGTCCCTCATGCCCACATGCTGAGGTCCTTTCCTGTTTCCTTTATTTAACCATATCTGTGCCTTGTAAACATAAGTGTCACCTTTCACTAAACTTGAAAAGACAGTGACTTTCAGAAAGAACATTATGGTCTTTGTTTGGGGATGGTAACCTAGTAACCTAAAAAAACTATTGATATGCATTATTTGAGAGCAACATGAATTACGTATAGCAGCTTCCCTGGCACAGTCAGTTGGCTTTACAGTTCTTACAGACTTTTTTCCTCCATAGATAGGAAAATCAAGAAGTGGATCATGTTTGACCAGCAGGGACTCTCAACATATCAGTGACCAACTCTTGCTACTCAATCTATCATTTCAAACTATTTACTTCTGGGAACAGGGAATACTGGGCAAAATGTGAAAATCATGAGTCTGAGGAAATCAGGGAGCAACCAGTCTAGTGAGAAGTCAAGAGCAAAAAGAAACCAAGAGACTTTTGCTCGATATTTGGGACAGCTTTTCCTGTGTCACTCCAGAAAAAGGTTAAAAAGATGAAAAGAGCTTTCAGAATACTTAAGATCTAGAGAGATTTTTAAAAAATGAGTCAGGATGAGCTAAGGATATAAAATCGAGAGGAGGATGTGGGGTAAAACTCCCAGACTTTGAGTGAGGATCCAGAAGGCCACACACTAGGAACAAGGGTAAACTAGAATAGACCCTCAATTCAAATCATTTCAATCTCTACCTAGATGCAGGAAATTCAGCATGGCCGTTCCTTCACAGCTTTCCCAGAAGCAAACATATATCACCCCTGGAGGAAGAAAACATTCTGGGCCTGAATGTATCTCCAGAATATGTATGTACATTGTTCAACAGTAAATCCAACAAACATAAATCAGTTCATATAATTTACCACATAAATAGAGTTAAGGAAAAGAAAAGAACTTAAGATTATAAAAGCTACATACAACAAACTCAAGACCAATATCATATTGAACAAAGAAAAACTGAAAACATTTTCTCTAAAAATGCTTTCACCTGTCACTTTTCCTATTCAACACATAGTTCTTAAAACTCTGGCCAGAATAATTGGGCAAGAAAAAGGAAATTAAAGGGATAAGAATAGGAATAAAAGGCCAAAATACCTATTTGCTGATTATATGATCCTGCATCTAGAAGACCCAACTCTACCAGAAGATTTCTAGAGTTGATATTAAAAATTTAGGAAAGCAGCAGGATTCAAGAACAACATACATAAATCAATTGCTTTCCTATACTGAAGAACTCTATCCCAGTTTCAGTAATCTCAAAAAAATTACTTGGGAATAAATCTAACCAAGGAGGTGAAAGACAACTGTAATGAAAACTATAGAATACTGAAGAAAGAAATTGAAGAAGTCATTAGAAGATGGAAAGGCCTCCCATGTTTTTGAATAGGCAGAATTAATATTATAAAAAATGTCATATTATCAAAATTGCACATATTCAATATAATCCCTATCAAAATACCAATGACATTCTTCACAGAACTAGAAAAATAGCAGTTCTACAATTCATTTGAAAGAATAAAAGATATAGACTAGCAATAATGAGCAAGAAGAATGATACTGAAGACATCATAATACCTGATCTCAAATTATACTACAGAGCTACAGTAACAAAAACAGTGTGGTATATTGATATCAAAATAGATATGAAGACCAGTGAAATAGAGTAGAAGACACAGAGACAAATCCACAAAAATATTCAACAAAGGTGGCATGTGATATTCAACAAAGGTGGCAAAACGAAAGGTTGATTATTCTCTCTTATATGTGGATGCTAACACATACCCTTGGAGGAAGAATAGATGTTCGGTGTATTAGACAAAGAGTAAAGAAGGGAATAGAGGGGTAATAGGAATAGGAAAGCCAGTGGAATGAATCTGACATGTCTTTCCTATGTACATATATGAATACACCACAGTGAATCTCCACATCATGTATATCCACAAGCCTGGGTTCCTAATTAGAATAAGCTGTACTCCATGTTTATATAAATATGTCAAAATTGACTCTACTATCATGTATAACTAAAAATACAAAAAAATATGATACTTAAAAGAAATGCCCAAACTATACATCTGAGAAAAATAGCCTTTTTAACAAATGGTGTTGGGAAAACTGGATATTCATATGTAGAGGAATGAAACTAGATCCCTATCTTTCACACTACACAAAAATCAACTCAGAGTGGATCAAAGATGTAAGAATTAACTTTGCAACTAATAGAAGAAAACATGGGTTCAACACTCCAGTATTATTGGTTCAGTATTATTGGCTTCCTTAACAAAATCCCTAAAACTCAAGAAATAAAACCAAGAATCAATAAGTGGGATGGCATTAAATTTAAAAATACTTCTGCACAGCAAAAGAAACAATTGAGAGTGGAGAGAGAGAGCCTACAGAATGGTAGAAAATATTTGCCAGCAACTCCTCCAACAGGGAATTATTAGCTTCAATATATAAAGAACCAAAAAACTTAACACCAAAGAAAAACAAATAACTCAATCAACAGATCTTTCTCAAAAGAAGAAATACAAATGGCCAACAAATACATAAAAAATGTTCAGCATTCCTATCAATCAGGCAAATGCAAATCATATAGTTAGAATGGTAATCAACAAGAATTTAAATACTCATAAATGCTGGTGAGGATGTGAGGAAAAAGGTGTATGCAAACATTATTGGTGGGACTGCCAATTAGTAGAACCACAATAGAAAGCAATATGGAGATTCCTCAAAAAACTAAGAATGGAACCACCATATGACCCAGTTATATCTCACTCCTCAGTATTTATCCCAACAATCTAAAATCAGCATTCTATAGGAATGCAGTCACATCAATGTTTATAGCAATTCACAATAACCAAACTGTGGCTCAGTGCACTACAACAGAAGAATGGATAAAGAATATTTGGTATATGTACACAATGGAGTTTTACTCAGCAATCAAGAAAAATGAAATTATGGCATTGACTGGTAAATGGATAGAACTGGAGAACATCCAGCCAGACTCAGAAGGTCAAGAGTCGAATGATTTTACTCATAGGTGGAAGCTAGAGCAAAATAGGGGGAAAATGGGGGAAGACTCCATGAAAATAGAAGGAAGATCAGTGGAGTAAAGAAAGGGAATAAAGGGTGGAGGGAGAAGGATGGGAAAAGGGAGGAACTACAAAATGAAATGGACAAGATTATGTTATGTACATATATGAATATATCACAGTGAATTTCACCTTTATGTGAATCTATAAAGCACCAATTATAAAACTATAGAGTAGAGGCAGGGGAACAGAGCGAGGAAAGTGGGGAGGGAAAGAGAAAGTACTGGGGACTAAAGTGGAACAAAGTACACTCCATGCATATGTGATTATGTCAAAATGAGCCCCAATATTATATGTAATTAGAAGTAACTGATAAAAAAAACATTTTTAAAAGGAAGACATTTTATTTTATTTTATTTTTTACCCTTAACATTATTTTTATTGTCATTTTTATTTATTTTATATTTATTTATTTTTGAGCAAGCAATCTTGAAGAAATTTAGTACTGTACAATTATGGTTAAACAACAACTGTTATTTTGAAATATTGTAATATGTTATTTTCTTAAGAGCTAAACTTAATTAAAATAAAGATATCAATGAAATTAAGGAAGACATTTTAGGCAGGCAAGTTCTCAATACAGTTACCATCCACATGTCCTTTCTCAGAAGGCTACTGAAGAAAACTCTACCACACTGAAAAAGCACAGGGTTGAGGAAACAGGATTCCCGAGGAGACTACCCAGAGGAACCCACAGGATGGCCCTGTGGCATTCCTGGGTTGCCAGTCATGTCACAGGGCAGAGCGCAGCTTGTCCAGAGGAATTGAGACACAGGGCTCCAGGATAGATTAGTCTCCAAGGAAATGGAACTGATAGGAAGTCTGTGTTCCTGAAAATATCAGGAGGAAGTTTGTCCCTTTGGTGGAGTCTCTGGGACTGAGACCACGATAGATTGAAGACCAAGTAAAGATAATAATTGCTGGGAGCACATAGTTGTGGGGGGAAAAACAGGAAATGTAGCCACAGAACACTTTTTATGGCTCATCCATGAATAGAATTTGCATACTCATAATAATATAAATGCAAGTATTTATCTCACCAAAAAGTAAGTTTTAGCTATATTAGGAGAACAGGGAGAAGAAAGTAGAGGAGAAAGAAAGAAAACAGAGAGGTATAGAATAGAATTATTATTATCTTCCGAAGATAATGTCCAAACTGAAAAAAAAAATGAGGAATAGAAGCTGGTTAGCTAGCGCAGCCGGTACTAAAAGAAAATGCTCAAAGAACTGGCAGTGGCTGACTATGTTCAGGCCCAAGAATTTGAATCTTGGCAAGATGGTAGAGTGAGTTCAAAGGACTACTGTTTTCCACAGTGTGCCTTTTCTAGAATTTGACATATTGAATTATGTGTGTATATATACATTTGATAAAAAGTAAAACAAAAAAATTAAAGTCTACCTACTATGCCCCCATTAATGGAGGGACAGGTATATATTCAGATATCCTTTTTTTTCTTATAGTCATAAACTATATCTAGAACATGACATAGAAAACCATTAACAGTAGCTACCTCTGGGGATGGTGACTAGTGATCATTTACAGGCATGAGAAAGACTCTTCACTCTTGGAATCCACCTGAGTTTCACACCCATGTACATGCATTCTTTACTTTAAAAAAGGCTTCTAAGAAAGACAGAAATTGAATGCTACTGAGGCATGAAGGCAGAGTTAAAATTAAATGGGCTCTAAAGAGACAATATCCTTTTAGGGAGAGTCCTTCATTTGCTAAATTTAAGTGTGTATCTTCTTACTACACCAATAATATTATCCTAAACAGCAAATAGGCAAAGAAAAGAGAAATCACTTAATCGAATTTTGGTGTGCAACTTCTGAAAATTTTCCTGTGAATGAAGTCTCTCTGTGTATTCCTACCCTTTGCCAGCTATTTTCACTCAAGATGTATATTCATCACTTTTAATATGAATTATTAAGGAATGTTCCTCTACAGATCATCTTTACTGACTGATTTTATTGCCTCATATTACTTCAGCACCATTGATTTAACTAACCCTATCCCAATGTTTCACTGCTATAAACAATGCTTGTCTTAATTACAGCTCACATCCTTAACTGTTTCCTTTGACTAAATTCCTAGAAACACAATTGCTGTTGTCAAACAACACAAACATAACTAAAAGTCTTAGTACATCTTGTGAATTAGCTCCCAGAAAATTTGAACCAATTTGTATCCTGTCCCCCTCCCCCCAGTGTCCCAGTGTTGGGTAACACACCTTTCTCTCTCTCTCACTCACTCTCCTCTCTGCCCCTTCTTCCTCTCTCCCAGACTGTTGCCAACATTTTTGTTTTTGCCAAATATAGCAAATTTTTTAAAAATTTTATTATTTAAATTTGCGTTTCTTTAGCTTTCTAGTAAATCTGGACATTTGCATATATTTGTTGGCCAATAAGTATTATTTTTGAGCCCTGTCCCTATTCCTGGTACTGTGCTGACCAAGGGGAGAGAAAACCAGTAAGTAGAATGGTTTCTTTCTCCGGAGTTCACGATCTCACAAAAGAAATGAGTACACAGACAGGTTGAAATGTGTAAGCACCGAGGAGGAGGTGATTCATTCTTCTGTCAAATGCAAGTTCATCATAGGTGAGAACATTTGAGTGGTGACTAAGGACAGAGAAATGGGATACATTCCTGAGAGCAGCATCTTTAGATGTGATGATGCTTGGCACATTTGGGAAGGGTAAATGACCTGGTATCCTGGGAAGCAAGTCTGGAAAAAGCATTGGGGCCCTTTTATGAAGACTGGTACTATATCCTCCAGATCAGGCATATCTGGTACCAGTCCTGATTGCAGGCTGCCATGTTTGCAGAGGGTCTGGGTGACTTCTCAAAAGAAAGTGAGATCCTCTTCTATCAAGATTCACACAAAATGATGTTTACCTTGACCATTAAAAGTGAGCTTATTGATGGATCAAACAGAAAAAAATTGTGACAAACGTCCACCACTTTGGGGTTCATGAACTGTGGAACTAGTATGTAAAGTCTGGATTGAGTATGTGTGTGCATGCACATAGATGTATGTGTATTTTCCTGTAGAGAGGTTTGTGGCTTTCTCAAAGGGGGTAAAAGATTCTACCACTGATCCAGATAGTAGGGAGCCATCCGTAATCTGCAGCAGGAGAGCACTGATCCAATCTGTGATGCAGGTTGGGGAGGGTGCCAGCAGGAAGGAGAACCAGACAGGAAGTTTGGAAGATAACATGAATGTGCTACGGTGCTAGATGCTTTGGTACCTACTTTTTTTAACTTCATGTAGCACATTTAACGGGTAAGGAAACTGAAACCTAGCTGTTTAAGATTAGCTCAAAGTTACTGGACTACAAATGGCAGAGTCCAGAACTGACCTCCAGGTCCTGTGACTCTAAGACCCACACTTTTAATCGTGATCCTGAACTACCTCCTTTATTAAGCTGTAGCACCAATTGTTCTGCACCTCATCTCTGAATTATCAGTTAATTCTTTTAAGCTGTAAAGTGACTCCCTTAGAGAACTATATGACTAGAGGTACCATTTAGATGACAGAAAGGAGACAGGCCTTAGTGACTCTTCATTGTTCTCATTTCACACACAAAAAGTCGATCATCTGCTGAGTTAATAGTATAAATCTGAAGAAATCCCTCACCCTGCATGTTGGTTTCTGTTATTATTTGCTTCCTCTCGTTCCATGGGAGGAAATTCTTGCAGATTTCAATTGGCAAATGAATTATTTTGAAGAAAAGTGCACAGTACTACTTTTTCCAGGCTTCATAGCTGCTAGCAATACAGAATAACAGGTCCGTCTGAGGATATTCACACTCTCAGTTATTGTTGATGTGACATGTGCAAACAATAGCCCTCACGTCTACCTTTCATGGTAAATATTAAATACACAATAAGGAAACTCATAAAAGCTCTGGCCTATTTACCTTGGGAGCTGAGCATTGCCTAAGCTGTGCACTGATGCCCTATTGCCAAATAAAAAGCAAATGTTATCTTCAGATACATGAAACCTCAGAGAGAAAGGCTCAGCACTAATCATCAGTGGGCACGGAATTCTAAATTGCCAAAGAGCACGAATATTCCATCTTCACAGCATCATGCATCTGCATGCACACGCTTCCTGATGTGTTATTCATGGTCTGCTGAAATGGTTGGTTTTCCAGCCCCAGTCCACAGAAAAGGCAGAGGAAGCTACTGCTGAATCTTTGATGAAAGACTTGTTTTTTATCATCTTCCAAAAAAAAAAAAAAAATATATATATATATATATATATATATATAGTTTTCGATTGCTGGACAACAAATTACCACAAATTTAGGGGCTTAAAACAATCCCAATAATATGTCTGTATGAGTCAGGAATCCAGGCTTGGATCTTCTCCTTAGGATTATAAAAGACTCAAATAAGTATTTTGACAAGCTGAATTTCTTACAAGAGGCTTGGCTAGGGAAAGGCCCGTGACTAGGCCCTTCAGATTCCTGGAAGAATCCCTTTTCTTGTAGTTAAATGATGAAAGCCCCTTTTTTTGATGGCTATCAGCAAGGACTGTTGTCAACTGCTTTGGAGCTACCCACTGCTCCCTGTGATGTGGCCCCTCCCATAAGCCCTCTTAGGCTTGGCTTAGCCTCACTAGGAAGAGCCCAGTCTGATTAAAGTCAGCATGTTAAAGTCAGCTTATTTGAGATCATAACTATGTCTGCAAAATCCCTTCATGGCAGTGCCTAGATTTATGTTTCTGACTGGAAGTCTGTTGTCCCCCAGAGAGATGGACATCTTCAGAGCCATTTTAGAATTCTGCCTAGCACAAGCCCCAACATGGTTCTCTTCCAGCAAGCATTGTAATCTTTTATTTTTTAGCAAACACTGTTGAGCCCATCATGAGGTATATGTGGGGCATTTTGGACTTCGGTGAAATGGTGACAATGCTGTCATTTGTGAGGACCAGATGCTATGCTGAATTTCACATGCCTGACCTCCTTTAGCCATCACCACAACTCATGCAGAAGATACCATCTATATCCTGAGCTACACAAGAGAAAACTGAGACTGGACATGGCTGAGTGACACAGTCCAATCTGGGAAATGGCAGAGCAGGGATCAAACCCACTTCCCTTTTCTTTCAGAGCTCTCTCTCCTAACCTAATTTCATTCGTTGTTATCTTGCTGTATTGTGGTTTTTAAAAGGTTACAAAATGTCCTCCAACACTACAATGACAACCATCCATCTATGTCTTCTTTAGCCTAAAATTTCCTCTGAATAACAGAAAATGTCACGTAGACTAAGTCCTCCCTAAAAGTGAAGGGCACACCTAAAAGTCAAATACCAAATAGACAAATAGATGCTAGAAGTTTATAGCCTAACTTGTAGGGCTGGCCCAGGGCCTTAGCATCGGCATCGTAATGTGCCTTGTTCTTTGGATTCTGTGATGTATTTTTCCGTCTGATTTTGTGCCAAGCATTGATTAATAAGCTTCATCAAAAAGGAAACTCACCAATTCAGCCCTGGAAAGCAGCTTCATGTCTTCTTTCCAAAGCGGCTAACCTGTATCAGCAGGAACCAGAATAGCAACGGCGCACATCCCCCAAGTTGACAGGACACTCATGCCATGACATCACAAAAGCATCACAAATAGAGGACTGACCTATGTGACTGGCTGGAGGAAGAAAACAAATGGATGGAGTGGGGGAAATGACATTGGCAGTACCCTCTTTTAAATGCATCTCACTGCTTGATGTAAAAAAGGACGAAAATGACATTGATTTATGTCTTTTTAAAATTTTTTCTTTTTAGATATAAACAACAGTAGAGTGTATTTTGACATGCTATACATATGTGGAGTATAACTTATCCTAATTAGGATCCCATTCTTGTGGTTGTACATGATGTGGAGTTTCACATGAACATAGGAAAGTTATGTCTTTATTGTAAGCTGAATCTCAAAAATGAGTAAAATGTAGAACACTCTAAGGCCACAAATTTGGGGAGAAAGCCCAACGAATTGAACTCTTTTTGCCTAGAACATTCCTATTTGTTCTCCTAACTGTCCTTCTATTTGTCCTAACAACAGATGGATGTGAACTCTGGGCCCAGGACAAGGGGACAAGATTTGAAACACCAAGTTATTCTCCCACTTGAGTCCTTTACTTTTCAAAAGCTGATATTTAGGAAAGTTGGAGTTGGGAGAATGCCCAAGGTTGTAGTGGTGGACTGAACCAACAAGGTAGTTTTATCAGAGAGCAGCTAGCAGCTAACCATGCCCATTTCCCTTTGCTCTGGACCCAGAGTTAGACTACATTTCCCAGCCTCCTTTGAGGTTAGGTGTGGCTACATGACTTGAGTTCTAGCCAGTGAAAGTGGACACAAGTGGTATGCTCCACTTCAAGGTTTGGTACTTAAAATCCTAGGACATCACACTCTTTTCTCCTTCTCCACCTGTTGGCCAGCAATGAACCAATGTCCAGAGTATCCTGGAAAGCCACAGAATCTTTTTAGCTGAGGTCCTTGAGTGACTGACTGATTGGAACAGAGGCCCATCCCCACCCACCAATTGGAATTCATTTTAATGGACCTTGTTCTTTGGATTCTGTGCTATATTTTACTGTCTGACTTTGTGCCAAGCTTGATTAATAAATTACATCAAGAAGGAAATTCACCCACTCAGCCCTGGAAAGCAGCTTCAGGTCTTCTTTCCACAGAAGCTATAAGAAATAAGCGTCCATTATATTAAGCCATCGAGTATCAGAGGTCTTTTTGTTATAGCAGCTATCATTACCTTATCTAAAATAGCTGCTTGGAATATAAAAACTGCAAGTAAGACAAACAAGTAATTCTAAGAAAGGAGAAGGGCTGATTACTCGGGCATGAAAAATCTATTTCCCTGTATTGCTTTGATGGTGTAGGTCAGACTGAAAATGTTATAAGTCAAGGACTCCTATCTACAGCAATAAAAACTTTAGATGAAATGAAGCTAACTTGATCCATTCAAAAATATCTATAGAAGATTGAATTTGCATTTATAGCTCTTTTAGAACTCATTTTAGTGCTTTCACTTTGAGAGTGTTAAAAAATTGCGGGGAATAAATTTAAAAAATACATTAGAAATTATTTCTTTGAAACTAAATATGAATAGAATATTGTAGCATCAATTCTTGTAATTTCTCCTGCCAATAATAATTGACCTACACACCTGAAAATCAAACTTATAAGGATTATTATCTTTTACTAATATATTAACAAACAGTTATAAAAAAGGACATTTTAATTTCTGGAAAGACAGGATTTGCTTACTTCTTAATATTTTAATATTCTGCTAGAGCTAAGTTTGAGTAGGAAAGTTACAGGAGAAATTTGAAAAACACATTGAGTCATGCAAAAATTAGCATATTTTCCACAAGTGCCCTTCAAACATGGACAATTATCATACAAGTATGTCCATCCAAATCCTAGTTTATTTAGTGTAGTATTTGATGTTTAATTGTTTCCCTCTATTTTTATATCCCAAAAGATTCAAAGATCATGAGTAATAATAGACTCTTGACTTAAAGTTAAATCTATAATTTCCATTATTACTGAAGTTAAAATAAAATTTCCTCTCATCATTCATCTACATCCTCATTATATACAATTTATAATCTTGAAAATATTCTTCTTTGCTTTACTAATTCACTTAAATTTTAAAATGCAATTTACTTATTTCCCATGTAGACTTTCAAACCAGGAGGAAATTTAACTAGCATTCTGGCCTAATACAATTTATCCTCCTTTGCAAATTGGAAAATTGGTATTTTGATTTAAGTATTAGATTCTCCTCGAATAAGTACCTGTGAGCCAGTTCCTAAGAGAATGGTCCTTGATTGGGCCTCCCTGACCAGATTCAGTTTCTGAATCTGCACTTAAGCCAGATCTGGATTTTGATAATGTTCCAAGGCACTTACTGAATGTCACCCTGTGAGATTCTGCCTGCCTGCAGTCTCTAATACTTAACTGCAATATGCAATGTACATTCACATCAGGTACAGAGATCACTATGCAGCTCTATTCCAACTCCAACCCAAGCCTATCAGAAAGTTTCTGATTTACAGCCTCCATTGCACCTGAGCCCCATCCAGTTACATGTCTCATATTTCTCCTTTCGTTCTTTTTACTAGTCGTACACCATCAGAATTAAATGGAAGAAAGATGTTTTTAGCCTGGAATGTGCTCCAAAGTCCAGCTTAGAAGTAAATTTTACATTTGGTTTTAAATATGCCATTTTTCTCCATATGCTTTATTTTGAAGGGCTTCTTCTGAGTCACTATGCTTGGAAAAGTAAGGGAAGCCAAGGAGGATATACCAGGGAACCATTGAGCTCTTCTCCAGTGAACTGGAGAGTTTGGCTTTTCCTCTGAGTCGTTATCCTGGAAGATTTTAGATGATCTCCACAGCTCCTCTTTTTTAGATTTTTTCCTGATGCAAATTGGTAATCACTAAATATTTTCTGTGACCATTAATCCACACATTACTTCTGAGTGGTGTGTTCCCCAAAATAAACAGAACTGTCAGAACTGATTTAGAGGCAATAGCAATCAAAACAGGGAAAGGATGTTTCTTATTAATTTTGAGATAATTGTTTATATATACAATTAGAGTAGAGTAAATTAGAGTTTTTAATCAATAGCATAATGTAATTAGGAACACACCACTTGGTAATTAAGTCTAATTTCACATTTGGTGGAAAATGAAAATGTGTGTGATATATTTGTTTCAATCCAAGGGTTCCAGCATCTTCTGCTCTGAAAAGCAATGTCACCTCAGCTCCTTCTGACTTGTATTTTTGTTGTCTAGGTGTTGGTCTCCCCAAATGCCATTACTGTCAGCTCCTTAAGGAAAGATAATATGCTTTGGGCATTTTTGTGTTGTGGGAAATACAAAAATGGACCACAGGGTCATTGAATATATATTTGTTATGTTTACTTGAAAAGTCCTAAAAACAATTTGCTCATCAAATTTGCAGAAGCCTAGAGGGACTAGGAAGAGCAGCTAGAATGGTGAATATCATAATCATGATTGTAAACTCTCCCAAGGGGATAAAAACCTTAGAAGAAGAAATATAAAATACCAAGACCTGAACCCTAAAATGCAGAAACCAAAATTCAGAACATAATGTGTGTGTTTAACAGCATATTATACACAGCTGAAAAAGGAATTCGTGAACTGGAAAATAGATCAGAAGAAACCATCCAAGATGAAGCACAGAGAGCAAAATGCAGACAGCAGGATAGGAGAGTGTGTAACAGGAAGTCACATACGTGTATAAATGGAGTCCTCAGGATTGAAGGAAGAGAATGAGTCAGAAGCAATATTTAAACAGACAATGGTTGAGATAATATTTCAGAAATAAAAGATATCAAACCAAAGACTCTGGAAAGATAGCAAATTCCAAACAGAATATTAAAATATATTCAGACCTGGATATATTACAGTGAACCTCCCCTGTAAGCATTCAAAGACATGGAAAACGTCGTCAAAACAATGTAAGAGATCACCATCAATGAAGCAGAGATTCCGTTTTAAACTTGAATAAACTGCTTCTTTTTGAGAGGACGCTGTTGTGGGTGCAGCGGAGCACTGTCCTGCCCGCTTCTGCTCCTGACTCACCGATCTTCTCTCTTGCCGAGGAACAAGTCAGTCAGGAAGCCATGCTGCAGCCCTGACATTTAGAGACACTGGAAAGACACCCGTGGAACCAGAGGTGGCGATTCCTCAAATTAGAATTACCCTTACCAGCCGTCATATGAAGTCACTTGAAAAAACGTGTGCTGACTTGATCAGAGGCGCAAAGGAAAAGAATCTCAAAGTGAAAGGACCTGTTTGCATGCTGACCAAGACTTTGAGAATCACCACAAGAAAAAACACCTTGTGGTGAAGGTTCCAAGACATGGGATCGTTTCCAGATGAGAATCCACAATCGACTCGTAGACTTAACCCTTCTGAGATGGTTAAGCAGATTACTTCCTATAGTATTGAGCCAGGAGTGGAGGTTGAAGTCACTGTTGCAGATGTCTAAGACCACTGTTTTAATAAATTGATTTTCAGTTGTTAAAAAAAAAAAGTGCTTATGGCATGAGTCATTTTTTTTCTGATTTGATACTGTACCCTTACTTTGGAGCCTTATTTATGATGTAGAAGGTTTTCTTTCAAAGAGGTAGATTCAAATTTACCATATATAGGTCCAAAGAAGTGCACTAAAACCCAGTGTGTAAAAGGTCCAAAGAAGCACATCTCTACATCATATAAAAAAGATATGTCTAATAATTTGAGTTGTTAGACAAATTAAGAAAGAAGAAAGTTATCTGTCATCAAAGAGTTCGATTAAAAAGCTAATATATTATTCCTTTGTCAAATATTTATTAAATACCTACTATATACTTGGCATAGCTATAGATGCTGAGGACATATCTGTGAGTGAGCAAATGCAAACAAAAGTCCAAGATCTTTCTATGTGTGGATTATATTGTAGTGCAAGGAGACAGACATTGCCCATGGTAACTAATTCATGTTAGAAGATGGTAAGTAAAAAGGAGAAAAACAGAGCGAGGTAAAAGTGGCCAGATTTTCTGAGGGTGGGTGTACACTTTGAAAGATGATGGTCAGAGTCAGCATTATTGAGAGGAATTGTTTTAACAAAGAGGAGTGAGCTTGGAAGATTTAAGCAGTTAAAGGGAATGAGTTGGTAGAAGTCACTTCTAACTGCACAATTCAGTCACACCATATATTTCAAATTCTTTGGGATTTTAGTCATTGACATTCTATTAATTATCATGAAGTAGAAGAAATCAAAGTGACTTCCTATATCCTGCTTATTAATAAAAGCTGTCCATCTTCACTATAATACTAGAAGCTTTGCATCTGAAAACATTTCTTTTAAAATTCCAAATTCCATAAAAATTTTTGTTACTATCCCAGAATTTGGAGATTAGAGCAGATAATTAGTCTAAGCTTGTTAGTGAACTGGGTTGTCATCATGGGAAAGAGATGTAAAGAATCTTCACAGAGCATTCAAAAGTAGAATCGGAGGTTTACTCCTCAGAATCAGATTGCTTTTTGAAAAAAGAAAAGCCAACAAACATACAGCTGCTTTGATTCCAAAAAAATAATGTTTGTCTCTGATGTTGAATTCTGTGGTACCAGCCATTTGAAGTACAGAGGGCTTTGACATGTGCAGAATGAAAAGCCAAGAATATCTTCCCTGTTAACTTGTAGTCTTATGTTGCAGGCACACGAAAAGTCCCTTTGGACCATTGAACCCAATGAAGGCACAGTTCCTGCAGAAGGAGATTTTCCGCTGACATTGACTGCCAACCTGAATGACATTCTGACGTTCAAAGACACAGTCATTTTGGAAGTTGAAAATAGCAACACGTTTCGGATTCCTGTCCAGGCTTCAGGAGTTGGTTCTACCATTGTTTCAGATAAGCCCTTTGCTCCAGAACTCGACCTGGGAGCACATTTTAGGTAGAGAGATATCATGGACGGGTTTTTATAGATATCACATATGTTATGGAAGCTGGACATCACCCCTACTTTAGAAAACTGGCAAATAGAACTGGCCTCCTCAGTCCCTTTTGTGTACCATTCTCACTTTCCCCCATCCTGTAGGCTACCTCGGCCACAAGAAGGTGTTTCCTAGTCGTAGGTTGGTTACACTCTCTAAGCTATGTCACTCTACCCCAGAGAAGGGGATCATTTGGAGGAAGTGCACTTTCTCTCAAACTTACAAGGAACTTCTCTGTGATGGATTGGACTCTCAACCATGATTTCTCCTCTTTGATTCCAATATATCACTAATTCTTCTCCATACAGATGCATTAGTGCTAACCCAAATAGAGTATATCTAGGAAGTTAAAAAAAAAAAGTTATTACAAATATATTGTATCAGGTCTTACAAAGCTAGTAGCTTTTTGGTATTATTTCTACTTGCCTCCCCACTATAGTGCCAACAATTGAGATGGCTACAATTGACTTGAAAAGCTAGAGGGTCTAAATATCTAAATAAAAGATGGTAAAGTGTAGATACCTTCAAGCGTACAATCTAGTACGGACATAAAAAGTATGAGTTTGAATGCTTAGGACAGAGGATATGTGTGGGGATTTATTCCTGGTTCCTTGAGGGAGGCATGCGTTTATCAGTACTTGACTCCTGGGGCTGGCAACTGTCTGTTGTATTACTGTGAACACTTTACTGTGAACAGTTATATTTTTTGAGTCAAGTAGATACAAAAATCTCCCTCTCTGCTTATTGTCCATAAGCTAGGGAATTTTGTCACTGCAATCTCGTGCTTCTGTTTTTAAATTCCTTCAAGTACACCCAAATCTAATTACAGAAAACAATATACTGCAAACTAGATCTAATTACATGTTCTTCTTAATCTACAAATAGTGTCGAATAGCCCCCAAAGGATATTCCAACACTTGCCTGGAATTGGAGGGTTAGCTAACCATTCGCTATGAATATACAAGCAAACTGTAGTTGTTAGCTGCTGATTTCCCCTCTGCCCAAACACTATTGTTATTCTTTTTTGACATAAAATCATGCCAGCAATTTCCAAAAGAATCATCAAAAATAAGAAGGGTAAACTGCAACTCACTGCCTACTTCTATAAATAAAGTTTTATTGGCACACAACCACTATGTCCCTGGCTTTCACACTATAGGAGTTGAGTAGTTGTGACAGAGATCATGTGGTCTCAAAAGCCTAAAATATTATAATTATTATTCAGCCCTTTACAGAAAATGTTGGCCAACCCCTGGTCTAATAACATACCCATATGCTCCCCTTTCTAATTGCAATTTTTGGGGCAATTCTCTTAAATTTTCAGATGTTCTATTTCTTTCTAAAATAAGAGCTAACATACTTATGATGTCTGTGTTTCTATGATTATTGAAAGATATACTGTAAAAACTAACAGATGCCCTATCTAGTTTATAAACAGTATATATTACATATTATACCATTACCCACAAAGTTAAACTTCCAGGAAAAGATATTCCATTGGGCATATCCTGTAGATACATATTGAGAGAGAAGTGTTTTTACCTGACAACTGGTAAATATTTCTTCTGATTATTTATTTGCTGCTTCGACTTACTAATTAGATATGATGTCATTTCCTAGGAGCTGACAGGATGAAATCTCCAAGCCTAATAAAAATGTAAAGAATCAAAGCAGTCTTGAGATAGGATTTTTTCCCTGAAAAAAAGAAAAGAAGCCTATACATCAGTTTTTTAAAATCTCAAACAAAACACGTTTGAATCACCACTAAGATTTTAGAAATCCCAGTCTCTACATAGGGCCAGGCAGTCAGGAGATCCTTAAAAAGTATTTGTGGAATAGATAAAGGAAGGAAGGGAGGGAGGGAGGGAGGAGAAAGAAGCTTATTGAAAGTGAGTTAGTCTGAGGAGAATGCCCAGTCTAGAGGGTGTGCTGGCCCACTTTCATCCATTTCCCCCTGACCTCTGCTAAGGCCTAAGGAATATGTGTTGCTTCTCCTCAAAGTGCTCTCAACATGAGCCACCAGCACAGGACTCTTCACTCACTCAGTGGAAATTTCCCCAGCACATTTTGAAATATGCTTCTCCTTCAGTCAGTATTTCACTTTGCTTCACTCCTCACAACCATTTCGCGTTATTTAGAGTGCTTTCCACATGAACTGTGTCCACGTGCCCTGCGGTTTGCTTGGCTTTCTATGGAAGACTAGGGGTGGATGGGGCCACTTCCCCACAGCCCCACCCCTAATGGTTGCAACTCTGGGACCAGATAAGGTTCCCAACTCGAAATCCGGTGGCCTTTTAGTACATACCACCTTGCTCCATCACTGTGACCGCTCCTAGTATTGTCCTATATTTAATTAAAAAGGGAGGTCTTATTTCCTTCTCACTTTTTAAGTATTTCTGGAGGAGTTAATCCCAAGGGTGTAGAACTGAGCATAACGTCCCTAAATGGAACCTTCTCAACACCTACCTCTTTTCCAGCCTGGATACCCACTATTACCACTTCAAGTTGACTAATATGGGACGTCGGATCCAACAGTTGTTCTGGATGAATGATGATTTCCGTCCCCAGGAGAAGCTGTACAAGAAGGGACAGATTAAGAAGAGACATGCTGGTCGTCGTCCCCAGCCCAGGGACTCCCAGGAGCCCAGGGATCTAGGAAGCCCTGTGTTTCAGATCCACCCTGTCCGGATGGAGCTCTACCCAGGCCAGACAATAGATGTGATACTTGAAGGCTATTCTGCTACTCCCAGGGTAAGAGGACAGAACATTCAGAAGCTATTTTTTCTCCTAAATAAACCTTTGCTGTATTGTATCTATTTCTTAGGAGAGTCCCTTGACATTTATCTGAAAAAGGACATGGTTTCTCAAGGATCGTATATAGCACTGAGTTGCTTACCAAGGCAGCATCCACTGCTTTCAAGGTTTAGCTCTGCTCCATTTTCTGCTTGTTTCTATAGCTACCATGAACCTAAACTCAAAGGACCATTTAAAGCAGATTCTCCTTCCCAGGTAAACAATGAAGAGCCCGCAAATCTTTGATACAGGAACATCAGTTTTCAGTCAAGGCAGTTTTTTCCTATTAACACAGCAGTATTAATTTAACATTTATTCAAAAAAGAATATTTTTATAGCTACTCTGGGATGCCTCTTCTATCCAGGTATGACAATACCCCTGGCTTTTTCCCTTCCTGTCTGACTGTAACAGCATCACATTTGAAACATAATAGTTTATATGTCAATGAAACAGCCATGTTTATTTTCAGCAGCTCAGGTGTTTTTGCTCTTATTTACATTATCACCATACAGTCAGCTTAAAACATTTAAGCAATTCCAAACCATGTGCCTTTTTATTACGTCCCCTCAGGGAGTTTAGAAACCACCAAAAACTTAAAAGAAAGGATTTTGAAGTCACATTAGTGTTTCTCCCAGGCTGGAGATGTAGCTCAATAATAGAGCACTTGCCCAGGATTCACAAGGCCCTGGGTTCATTCCCCAACACTGGGAAAAAAGGTTCTCCTGTCCTACAAATGCAGATTTTATGAGTGAGAAACTATGCTTGCTTAAGCTCCTGCTTGTGTCGCCATAGTAGGAGGTGATACTGAATTTTCTCCTAATGAAATAGGAAGCAATAAGAAATTTGTCTCCCAGAGACAAGATGACAAAGCTGGTCTGTTGCTTGGTCACATGTTTCATTTTATTGCATTTACATGATTTTTTCAGAGAGCATTTTCAGGTAGAATATATCCTCAATGCGAAAAAAAAAAAAAAAAGTTATCTTTCATTACAGAGTCTCCCTTTCTCTGTCACTTGGGATTCCAGCCAACTTTTAGAATATGTGCCATGTGCCAAACACTGTGCGGGGCACTGAGGAGGCAAAACACGAGTAGAACACAGCCACTTATCTCAAGACACTCACTGTCTATAGCAAGAGCACATTTATAACGGGACTATCAAGAGTTTTTATGCTTTTAAAAGGAATTACATCTGAGCTACTGGAGGACTAAATTCAGTTTAAGATTTACTGAGAGCTTCCAAATCATGCCATGTAGTTGAATTCACTCTTTGGTACAAACTATTCATGATAGAAATTTAATTTTGTTCCCTTCTACTTTATAAAAATTGGGACACCTTGGTTCCAAAGAAATGTTCATTTCTAATACATAATTTTTAAATAC